>NW_023604295.1:85384431-86012252 GCF_014898055.3 Talpa occidentalis | reverse complement strand
TGTTCATAGCTCCACTTTTTAGAAGAGGAAATTGAGGTTACAGTTTTATTTATTTTTTTTTTTTAAATATTAATTTTATTTTTATATTCCCCATACAATTGCAAACGCCCCATTTCTGACCCCATCCTTCCCTCCAAGCCCCCCACCCCCAAAAAAGTGTCTCTGGTTCATAGTTTTTTGTTGATTTGATTTTCACTTTCTTATATTCATTTTCCCTGGTCCCTTATTTAAGTTTTCTAGATTCCTGCCTATGAGTGAGACCATCCGGTATTTTTTCTTTCTTTCTGGCTTATTTCGCTGAGCATGATCCCTTCCAGCGCCATCCATGTTGCTGCAAATTGCATGTGTTTATCTTTTTTGAATGCTGAGTATATTCCATGGTATATATGTACCACATCTTCTTGATCCAGTCATCTATTTTTGGGCATTTGGGTTGTTTTCCAAAGCTTAGCTATTGTAAACAGTGCTGCTATAAACATAGGAGTGCAGGTGCTTCTTGAATTTGATGTTTCTGTGTCCTTTGGGTAAATACCTAGGAGTGGAATTGCTGGATCATATGGAAGCTCTATGTTTATAGTAGGTCCAGAAAATCTCCACACAGCTCTCCATAGTGGTTGGACCAGTTTGCACTCCACCAACAGTGCACAAGAGTTCTTTTTCTCTCCACATCCTCGCCAACATTTGTTTGTTGCTATTTTTTTAATATGTGCCATTCTCACTGGTGTAAGATGGTATCTCATGGTAGTTTTGATTTGCATTTCCCTGATTACAAGTGATGTTGAACATTTTTTCATATGTCTGTTGGCCATTTGCATTTTCCTCTTCAGAGAAGTTTCTTTTTAGCTCTCTGCCCATTTTTGACTGGATTATTTTCTTGTTGTTGCTGAGTCTCATCAGCTCTTTGCAGATTTTTGTGATCAGTCCTTTATCATTAGTGTTTGGGTGCAAAAATGTTCTCCCAGTGGTGGGGTTTCTCTTTGTTTTTGTTATTGTCTCTTTTGCTGTGCAGAAGCTCTTTAATTTGATGTAGTCCCAGCTGTTTATCTTCTCTTCACTATCACTGCTTTGGGTGATGTGTCTGTAAAGATGTCTTTGATGTGCAAATCCCGTAGTGTTTCGCCTATATTTCCTTCTATGTATTTTATGGTTTCAGGTCTATGTCTAGTTCTTTAATCCATTTGAGTTGATTTTTGTGTATGGTGTGAGGTAGTGGTCAAGCTTCATTCTTTGCATGTAGCGACCCAGTTTTCCCAGCACCATTTATTGAACAAACTTTCTTTGCTCCAATACATAGTCTTTGCTCCTGTGTCAAAGATTAGTTGACCATAAATCTGTGGGTTTATTTCTGGATTTTCTATTCGATTCCATTGGTCTGTATGTCTGTTCTTGTTCCAATACCATGCAGTTTTGATGATTATGGCTTTGTAGTATAGTTTGAAGTCTGGGAGTGTGATGCCTCCATTTCCTTCTTTTTTTTTTTCAGTAGAGCTTTGGCTATTCGGGGTTTTTGGTGATTCCATATGAATTTCATCAATAATTGTTCTATTTCTTTGAAGAATGCCATTGAGATTTTGATTGGAATAGCATTGAATCTGTATATTGCTTTTGGTAGGATGGCCATTTTAATAATGTTTATTCTTCCAATCCATGAGCAGGGATGTCTTTCCATTTCTTTGTGTCTTCTTCTATTTCTTTTAACAGTGTTTTATAGTTTTCTTTGTATAGGTCCTTTACCTCTTTTGTTAGATTTATTCCCCAAATATTTGATTTTTTTGTTTCGATAATAAAAGGGTGGTTTTTTTGATTCTTCTTCTTCAGATATTTGTTCTGTATAGGAAGGCTACTGACTTTTGCGTGTTGATTTTGTATCCTGCCACTTTACTGAATTGATTGATGAGTTGAATTAGTTTTTTCTGTGGAGATTTTGGGGTTCTCTATGTATATTATCATATCATCTGCAAATAGTGATAGTTTGACTTCTTCTTTTCCTATTTGGATTCCTTGGATGTCTTTCTCTTGTCTTATTGCTCTGGCTAGGACTTCCAGTATTATATTGAAAAGCAGTGGTGAGAGTGGACATCCTTGTCTTGTTCCAGATCTTAATGGAATTGCTTTCAGCTTTTCACCATTGAGAATGATACTGGCTGTTGGCTTGTCATAGATGGCCTTTATGATGTTGAGGTATGTTCCTTGTATCCCAAGAATTTCAAGGGCTTTTATCATGAATGGGTGTTGCACTTTGTCGAAAGCTTTCTCAGCATCTATTGATATTATCATATGGTTTTTATATTTCTTTTTGTTGATGTGTTGGATAACGTTGATTGATTTTCGGATGTTAAACCATCCTTGTGCCCCTGGAATGAATCCAACTTGGTCGTGTGAATTATCTTATGGATACATTGTTGGATTCTGATAGCTAAAATTTTATTGAGGATTTTGCATCAGTGTTCATTAGGGAGATTGGCCTATAGTTTTCCTTTTTTGTGTTGTCCTTATTCGGTTTTGGTATTAGTGTAATATTGGCTTCATAGAACGTGTTTGGTATTGTCCCTTCCTTCTCAATTTTTTGGAAGAGTTTGTGAAGGATAGGCACTAATTCGTCTCTGAATGTTTGGTAGAATTCATTTGTAAATCCATCAGGTCCTGGGCTTTGTTTTTGGGGAGGTTTTAATTACCATTTCAATTTCGCTGCTTGTAATTGGTCTGTTTAGGTGTTCTATTTCTTCTTTATCTAGCTTTGGGTGATTGTAGAGTTGTAGGAATTTGTCCATCTCCTCTAGATTGTTGAACTTGTTTCCATATAACTGTTCATAGTAGTTACTGATTATTCTTTTGATTTCTGCTGTGTCCGTTGTGATTTCTCCTCTTTCATTTATGATTCTGTGTATTTGTGCTTTCTCCCTTTTTTCCTTTGTGAGCCTGGCTAGGGGTTTGTCTATTTTATTTATTTTTTCAAAGAACCAGCTCTTGTTTCATTGATCTTTTGGATTGTTTTTTTAGTTTCAATTTCATTTATTTCTGCTTTGGTTTTATTATTTCTTTTCTTCTACTGGTTCTGGGGTTTTTTTGTTGTTCTTTTTCTAGATCTTTGAGCTTCGAGATTAGGTTGTTTCTTTGAGTTCTTTCTTGTTTTTGATGTGAGCTTCTATTGCTATATATTTTCCTCTTATTACTGCTTTTGCTGCATCCCATACATTTAGGATATTGGGTCCTCCTTGTCATTCAATTCAAAGAATTTTTTAATTTCTTCTTTGATCTCCTCGTTAGTCCAGTGGTCTTCCAGTAGTGTGGCTTTAATCTCCATGAGGTAGGATAGTTCCTTGCCTTCTTTTTATGATTTATTTCTAGTTTGATGCCTTCGTGGTCAGAAAAGATGGTTGGTATGATTTCAATCTTGGTGTATCTGTTGATGTTTGTCTTGTGCCCCAGTATGTGATCGATCCTGGAGAATGATCCGTGTGCGCTTGAGAAAAATGTGTACTCCGTTTTTTTTGGGTTTAGTGTTCTATAGATGTCTGTTAAGCCCAAATGCTCTAGGTCCTTATTTAGAGCTTTAGTTTCTTTACTTATTTTTTGTCTTGTTGATCTATCCATTGTTGATAGTGGTGTGTTGAAGTCTCCCACTACATATGTGTTTTCTCTGATGTCTGTTTTCAGAGAGGACAACAGTTGTCTGATATATTTTGGTGCTCTTTCGTTTGGTGAGTATATGTTAATGAGTGTTATTTCTTCTTGAAGTATTGTCCCCTTAATCATAATGTAGTGACCATTGGGGTCTCTTTTTATTTTTTTGAGTTTGAAGTCTGTTTTATCTGATATAAGTATAGCTGTTCCTGCTTTCTTTTTTGGCCCATTTGCTTGTAGGATTGTTTTCCATCCTTTGACTTTGAGCCTATTTTTATCTTTTGTAGCTAAATGTGTTTCCTGGAGACAGCAAAAGGTTGGGTTTTGTTTCTTAATCCAGGCTGCAACTCTGTGTCTTTTTATTGAAGAGTTTAGTCCATTTACATTTAGAGTTAATATTGATATGTTAGCATCTGTATTTGCCATTATGTTTGTCTTTCCTTTGATTTTATTTATTTATTCTTTTAATAACTTTTTTTTTTTTTTTGGTCTTCTTTCGTTGTTATTCGTCCCTCTGAGGTTCTGGCTTTAGGATTCCTTGTAGTATTTTTGGAGTGGGGGTTTAGTCGCAATGAAATTCCGGAGTTTCTCTTTGTCTGGGAAGGTCCATATTCTTTCTTCATGGAGGAAAGAGAGCTTTGCGGATAGAGTATTCTTGGTTGGCATCTGTTTTCTTGGAGTCTGTTGACTATGTCCCTCCACTCTCTCCTTGCCCGTAGTGTTTCTTCAGAGAAGTCTGATGTCAGCCTGATTGGTTTTCCTTTGAATGTTATCTGTTTCTTCCCTCTTGTCAGCTTCATTATTTTTTCCTTGTCCTGGATTCTTGGGAGCTTTACTATTATGTGTCTTGCTGTGTTTTTCCTTTCGTCGTGGAAGTTTGGTGTTCTTCTTGCTTCTTGTATATCAATTTTCAGCTCCTTCTTCGCATTTGGGAAGTTCTCTTCAATTATATCCATGAATATTTTCTCTGTTCCTACATCTCTCTCCTCTCCTTCTGGAATTCCTATAACTCTTATATTTCCTTTCCTCATGGAGTCAGATAGTTCCCGAAGTCTTTCTTCATTCTTTTTCATTCGTACTTCTCTTTCCTTTTCTGTTTTGGTTCTTTTTATTTCTGTGTCTTCAAGATTACTTATTCGTTCTTCCATTTCATCTATTCTGCTTTCATTGCTTTTCCCAGAGTTCTTTAGTTCCTCCATTAATTCTTTGATCTCCTGCATTTCTCTTACTTCCCTCTTTAGGGACTCAATTTCCTTCTTCTGATCTATCACTTTTTTAATCATGGCAATTTTAAATTCTCTTTCTGGAAGGCTCAGAAGTTCTTCCAAGTTGCTGTCGTTGCAATCTGGGAAGTGGTTTTCTTTTTGTGGTGTGCTTCTTTCCTGAGGAGTTTTTAGGTTGCGTGTGGTTCTTCTACTCCCTACTGTCTGTTTTCTAATTTGTCGTATGCGTTGGGACACTGTGTTGCTCGGACTGACTGACATCTTGGGTGAACTTCTCCGCTCCCCTCTGGCTCTTCCAGGAGCCATCTCTGTCTTCTGGGGGAGCTTTCTGCTGGTTTTAGGCAGTTTTTACTGAAGAAATGTCCCTGTTCTCAAATGGCGAAGCGGGATGCAGTCCCTGCGCCTCCGGTTTCAGGCACACTCTTCTGCGCACCCGGTCTGCCCCGGACGTGGGTGCCTGCTCCCTCTGTGGGCTCAGACTGCTGGTCGGAGGGCCTGGCGTGGAATAACTTCCTGGCTGGCCACTGGGTCCTCCAGAAACCTTCTGCCCTTTTCAAGCAGTCTTAAGAAATGTCCTGTTTTATAGGGTGTTAGTGACTTTTTTTTTCCTGGTCGCTAGGTGGCGCCAGAGATCTCTCCTATTGGCCTTGGGGGGCTGTTTTTCGCCTCCCCCCACCCCGTGGGACAGAGAACAGAGCGGGAATGGTAGGGTACACCTCAACAGCTTTGGGGTGCTGTGTCTGCCTTGTGCCCCACCGTCGTGGAGAAACCACGCCCCGAATTTTCGTGCCCCGGGTCTCAGTTCAAAGCCCTCAGTTCCAGGACGCGGGCTGTAGCCCAGTTCAGTGGCGCGGGAATGGCGCCTTTTGCACAGCTCCCGTGCCTGGGCGCCTGGTTCCTGCTCACTCAGGGAGGGACCTTCACCTCAGTGAGGACCTCCGCGTGTCTCCCCGCAAGCCTAGGTCGTCTCCCCGCAAGCCTAGGTCGCAGGCGCGGGGACCTGGGCAGCCGCGATCCAGGTCTGCACTTGCTTTTCAAGCTCGCTGAGCGCGCCGCTTTCCCGCGCAGGCTTACCGGCAGCCCGGGCTGTGTGCGCGTCTCCCGGGGTCTTTGTTCTTCTCTAATGGCGCCCAGAGCGTTTGCTCACCGCCGCGGGGGGATCCTGCAGGGTTCGCCTCAGCTCCCGTTCACGGGGTGTGGTGGCTGCAATAGTTCCTTTCCACTCACAGTCCCGCTTGCTGCGTCGTTTGTTCTTGTGGGCCGTTTGGGTTTGTTGTTTCCTCCTCTCTCCCTTATTTGTGTTCTTATAACACTTTATGTCTTTTACTGCCACTCTCCCTGTCTATGTACACACATAAAGAGCTGTCTCCTCCATTTTGAGAGTAGACACCATGTCTACCACTGTCTACTCTATTTTGAGAGTAGTAGACACCACTGTCTACTCTATTTTGAGAGTAGACACCATGTTTTATTTACTTTTGGCACCCCAGTATTTACCCCAATACCTAATTCATAATGGGTACTCAAGAAATATTTGATAAATTAGTGAAAGATTGAATGAAAGAATAAACAGGAATACTTAAAGGATACTCAGGAAATCAGTTAGTTAACCAATTTGGGGTGGTAGTGGAGCTAACTTGGAGGGTTTTGCCTATTAACCTACACTGGGCTTTATTCTATCAAACCACCATGGAAAAGCATGGTATATTTTCACCATGGTAATGAAAAAGCATGGAAGAGACCCTGATAACCACAGCAGCAACTCTTTGACTGAGCTAAGCACTTTGTGTGTGTTAAGTTGTTTAACTCTCATCATTATAAAGATTAGGTAATATTAGCTCCATTTGTGGTGCTAATAGGTCTTGGGAATTATTTAGAATCACACAATTAGCAAATGGCCTAACCAAGACTTGAACCTTGGTGTCCTTTACTTCAATTTCTCTGCCTCCTACTCCACTGGTGGTGACAGAAGACCTAGACAGGACAGCACTTAAGACATTTTGTAGCTCTTACACTTAGGTCTCTGAAACATGAAAATGTAGATTTGTCATTGTATGATTCCAGCAGAGATATGGTGATGAAAAGAGATATGGTTTCCTCTCATTGTGTTCCTTAAATAGTACCTCTCTCCAGCCTGGATCCTCATCTAGGGTAAATTGCTGGGAACACTGGGACAAAAAGACAAGTGTTCCTTCTGTTACTGTAAGATTGAGTCTGACTTCATTTTTGTCTTCAATTATTTTCAATCAGATAACTCAAGAGATGTCAGGCTTTGCTTGATGAACTCAAAAGGAAAATTTCTGTTTCCTATCCTCTTCTGACCTTTTTTTAATGATTTAAATATTTTGCATTTAGTACTCGGCAAATGTGAATGTCTAATGTTGGGTGTTCACTATAGTAAATCCACAAATTCTTTCCATCTTTAGAAAAATGTTTCACTATGAATTAATTTTGGCTTGTTTCAATATAAGTGATAATACAACATTCATTTGCTATTCCTGTAGTTATTACTTGCATTTTCACAAAAATTGCTTTATAATTCAGTCTTTTTTTTTCTGGTTGCCTGAAATAATATCCTCAGTACAAGTGAGGCATTCATCAAGAAATCGCTCCAAATATTCTGTGTTCTATTGCCACCTTATTTCTTAAAACAGGATTTTAGTGGACACATAGAAGATTTGAAATTCACTGTCTGTTTACTGCTGAAGTGCCAGGAGTAATAAACTGCCTTTTTTTTTTTTTTTTGGATAGATGATTAAACAACACAGAGCAACTGAGTTATCTCATAATCACCAGGTACAAATTATGCTACGGAATGAATTCCCCAACTGTGGGAAAAATCTTCTGAATACACAGGAGGGGAGGAGGTAAAAGAAACCAGTCTTTCAAAGCTTCATGCCAGAGTTCTCCATGACTGTTATCTTCCTAGATGATCATTGACATCCCATCAAGGTTGAATAACTGGCTTAGTTGAATGGGTCTGGAAGGATGAATCAAAAATTAAATGCCACTTGAAGAGTACAATCTATGAAAAAAAGCAATGGATTCAATTGGGCAATCATATGTGAGGGGATACAAGTTTGGTTTATTTAGAGTTGAGAGTGATTGAGTCTTTTCTTGTCCCTTGGGGATCATACATATTCTAAGAAAAACTCTTGCTTCATGTGCCTCCCAGCCTCAGGATTCAGCAGATCATAATTTCACTTTCTCATTCTGTTTCTAATAGAAAACTGGCTATTTAATTATCTGCAAAGTTTGGGGCTTATACTTCTTACCAATCTCTAATATATGGACAGAAATCTCTATACCTTTAAAATTAAATCAGAGGCCTCCCCAATGGAGCAGGGGCTAAAGACAGTGCTATCAAGCTATCATCTGTGGGGAGATGACCCACGTGGTGCAGCAGACCTCTCCTGTCTCACCCCCTGCTCCCCTCAGCAGTGCATTTCAGTGGATCCACCTGTTATGCTCCCCACTCTTTCTCCGGTGAATCCTCTCACCACCCCCGCCCCTGCATCTCCAGCCTACATACACCCCCCTCTTGTATGCAAGAATAAATAAATCTTAAAAAAATAAAATTAAATCAGAATGTTATAGTTGAAGGTTCATATGTTCATTGTAGTTCTTAAATTGGACACAGCATTTCACATTGAAGTAGTCACATGTGGAGTTGTAGAGTTTGAACATGTTTGAATCTGGATGCAGACTTTGTTCTCTGAGCTCTTCCTACTTAGTATGTACCTTGGCCACAGCATCAGACTCTGGATCGCAGGTTCCGCTCCAGACCTACTAAATCTGAATCTGCTTAACAGTATTGCCAGGTAAGCCTGATGCAAATTTGAGTTCGAGAAGTGCTTCACTGAGAGGGAGGTGGGGTGAATGTTGCAGATTGTATGAGGGCATATCAAAAGTGAATGGCAGGAAGAGTTAGTGGAGGAGGGAAAGAAAGGGCAAAACCCTAGTATGTTTATGGAAAGAAAGGTTCTCAGAAGCCAAAAGGGACATTCAATAAAAAAATGGGTTAAACCCCAATATCAAATACAGCAAGTCCTCAACTAATGTCATTCTGTTCAAAGTCACGTAATTATAATTTGATGAGTAAAAAACAATCCAAGCAATGTTGAACAGGACAATGTTATTCAAGGACTGCTCCCATATGTTGTTTCATTTGAAGTCACAGTTTCTAAGAACCTATCAATGACATTAAATGAGGATTTACTATATTGTAGAAAGATTAGTTTTTTATAGAAAACTATATTTTATAGTTTTTTTTTATAGTAAAATCACCTGGATTTAGCATGAGGAAGTTCTTGGGACAGCGAAGGAGCCAGACTGTGGGAAATTATAATCAGGAACAGTGACAAAAGGATTTGACTTGCTTGAGAACTTTGACAGCTTTTGATGTTGAAATGAGGCTGGAGAAATGAATTTTGCAGTTAGGTGTACCTGATGAAGGTGAAGGGGAAGGAATCAGCTCTCAGGGAATTATAAAGATGCATATTGAAGAATAAGCCTTTCACTGTTCGTGGTGGTAGAATTCACAGTAAGGTAGGAGAGAGTCTTTAATTAAAGGAGGATATGTCTTCCTGATATCGAGGACTGTGGCTGATGAGGAAGGAATTTGAGGAACATTATGCAAGGTGAGAGGAAGTCTTCCCAGTTCACTAGGAGGGAGAGCCTTCTACTGAGAACCTGACAGGAGAACCTAGAGGAGGCTGAAAATGATCATCAATTCATATTTTATTTTTTTATAAAACTCTTCAAGTGATGAAGGTAGTCTTTGCATTCCTTTACTTTAGATTACAAAAATATCTTAAATAAACACTATAATTGGTTTCTTGGTCAGATTTCTGGGCTCTAGTTTTCAGTAGGTTTGGAGCTATTGCTATAGAGTTAGCATGTGCCATGTTGGAGCTAGTATCTAGTGCTCCAAGGATCAAAAGCAGCCATATTTATTGTACATGTCAAGTATTTCCTTCTCACATCCCAATCATTTTATTTCTGACCTCCAAGTCTACTGAATTTGTAATGTTGAGACTCTTTGTAATCCACAATTGACAGATCCAATCCAATCTTTTTCCACATTCAAATGCATTGACCTTTCTACGTGTTCTACATGTTGACCTTTCTACAACATCCAAAAGAATTGACCTTCTAGAAGGGACAATACCAAACACGTTCTATGAAGCCAATATTACACTAATACCAAAACCGAATAAGGACAACACAAAAAAGGAAAACTATAGGCCAATCTCCCTAATGAACACTGATGCAAAAATCCTCAATAAAATTTTAGCTATCAGAATCCAACAATGTATCCATAAGATAATTCACCACGACCAAGTTGGATTCATTCCAGGGGCACAAGGATGGTTTAACATCCGAAAATCAATCAACGTTATCCAACACATCAACAAAAAGAAATATAAAAACCATATGATAATATCAATAGATGCTGAGAAAGCTTTCGACAAAGTGCAACACCCATTCATGATAAAAGCCCTTGAAATTCTTGGGATACAAGGAACATACCTCAACATCATAAAGGCCATCTATGACAAGCCAACAGCCAGTATCATTCTCAATGGTGAAAAGCTGAAAGCAATTCCATTAAGATCTGGAACAAGACAAGGATGTCCACTCTCACCACTGCTTTTCAATATAATACTGGAAGTCCTAGCCAGAGCAATAAGACAAGAGAAAGACATCCAAGGAATCCAAATAGGAAAAGAAGAAGTCAAACTATCACTATTTGCAGATGATATGATAATATACATAGAGAACCCCAAAATCTCCACAGAAAAACTAATTCAACTCATCAATCAATTCAGTAAAGTGGCAGGATACAAAATCAACACGCAAAAGTCAGTAGCCTTCCTATACAGAAACAATAAATCTGAAGAAGAAGAAATCAAAAAAACCACCCCTTTTATTATCGAAACAAAAAAAATCAAATATTTGGGAATAAATCTAACAAAAGAGGTAAAGGACCTATACAAAGAAAACTATAAAACACTGTTAAAAGAAATAGAAGAAGACACAAAGAAATGGAAAGACATCCCCTGCTCATGGATTGGAAGAATAAACATTATTAAAATGGCCATCCTACCAAAAGCAATATACAGATTCAATGCTATTCCAATCAAAATCTCAATGGCATTCTTCAAAGAAATAGAACAATTATTGATGAAATTCATATGGAATCACCAAAAACCCCGAATAGCCAAAGCTCTACTGAAAAAAAAAGAAGGAAATGGAGGCATCACACTCCCAGACTTCAAACTATACTACAAAGCCATAATCATCAAAACTGCATGGTATTGGAACAAGAACAGACATACAGACCAATGGAATCAAATAGAAAATCCAGAAATAAACCCACAGATTTATGGTCAACTAATATTTGACAAAGGAGCAAAGACTATGCATTGGAGCAAAGAAAGTTTGTTCAATAAATGGTGCTGGGAAAACTGGGTCGCTACATGCAAAAGAATGAAGCTTGACCACTACCTCACACCATACACAAAAATCAACTCAAAATGGATTAAAGAACTAGACATAAGACCTGAAACCATAAAATACATAGAAGGAAATATAGGCGAAACACTACGGGATTTGCACATCAAAGACATCTTTACAGACACATCACCCAAAGCAGTGATAGTGAAGAGAAAGATAAACAGCTGGGACTACATCAAATTAAAGAGCTTCTGCACAGCAAAAGAGACAATAACAAAAACAAAGAGAAACCCCACCAACTGGGAGAACATTTTTGCACCCAACACTAATGATAAAGGACTGATCACAAAAATCTGCAAAGAGCTGATGAGACTCAGCAACAACAAAGAAAATAATCCAGTCAAAAAATGGGCAGAAGAGCTAAAAAGAAACTTCTCTGAAGAGGAAATGCAAATGGCCAACAGACATATGAAAAAATGTTCAACATCACTTGTCATCAGGGAAATGCAAATCAAAACTACCATGAGATACCATCTCACACCAGTGAGAATGGCACATATTAAAAAAACTAGCAACAACAAATGTTGGCGAGGATGTGGAGAAAAAGGAACTCTTGTGCACTGTTGGTGGGAGTGCAAACTGGTCCAACCACTATGGAGAGCTGTGTGGAGATTTCTGGACCTACTAAACATAGAGCTTCCATATGATCCAGCAATTCCACTCCTAGGTATTTACCCAAAGGACACAGAAACATCAATTCCAAAGAGCACCTGCACCCCTATGTTTATAGCAGCACTGTTTACAATAGCTAAGCTTTGGAAACAACCCAAATGCCCAAAAATAGATGACTGGATCAAGAAGATGTGGTACATATATACCATGGAATATTACTCAGCATTCAAAAAAGATAAACACATGCAATTTGCAGCAACATGGATGGCACTGGAAGGGATCATGCTCAGCGAAATGAGCCAAAAAGAAAAAGATAAATACCGGATGGTCTCACTCATAGCAGGAATCTAGAAAACTTAAATAAGGGACCAGGAAAATGAATATAAGAAAGTGAAAATCAAAATCAACAAAAAACTATGAACCAGAGACACTTTTTGGGGGTGGGGGGCGGGAGGGAAGGATTGGGGTCAGAATGGGGCGTTTGCAATTGTATGGGGGAATATAAAAATAAAATTTAATATTTAAAAAAAAAAAAAAAAAAAAAGAATTGACCTTCTAATAAAACTGCATATATATGAATATATATAGAGAGAAGAGTAGCTATACACGTATATACACACACATATATATTTATATATATATTTATATGTGTGTGTGTATATATGTGCATATGCATATATGTATGTGTATATATATATATGTATATATATATAACTACTCTTCTTAAATATATATTTATTTCAGTCAACAATGTTGAGGTATAGCTTAATTTAATATTTTAAGTATAAGATTTGATGAGATTTGACAAATGTACATGCTCAAATAGCTACCAAAATTAAGACATAGGACATTTGCATCTTCTCCAAGCCCAAAGTAACTACAAGAATTCTGTATAAATTAAATCATATAATAAACATTCTTTGTGTCTGACTTATTTTGCTCAATATGGTGTTCATCCTTATACAGAGAAAGAAAATCTTAGTAGATTAAAAAGATAACCTACTGAATGGGAGAAGATATTTATGTATCACATTTTATCCACGGGGTTAATAACCTCTATAATGAAGTATACAAAGAACTTAACTAATTTAACAACAAAAAAAGCAACCAAATTTTAAAATGGACAGAAGATCTGATTAGACACTTCTCTGAAGAGGATACACAGATGTTCAACAGACGTATGAAATAATGCTCACCATCACTTCTAATAAGGGAAGTGCAAATAAAAATTAAAATGAGATATTATCTCACATGTGCAAAAATGGCACACATCAAGAAAACGCCTAACACAAGTGTTGTAAGAATGTGGAGAAAAGAGAACCCTGTATACCATTGGTGGAAATGTAAATCGCAGGTGCAGACATTTTACAAAGTGTCTAAAAACTAAAAATAGAAATACTATATGATCTAGCAATTAAGATATGATGTAATCAGATGCCCACTGATAGATGATTGGATTAAGAAGATACGATATGGGGCCTCCCCTGGTGGCGCTGCCGTTGAGCGCTGGGCTGCGAAGCTGCCCGCAGCCTCTGCAGCACCTGTTCGATCCCCTGTCGCTAGAGAAGGTCCCACATGGCGTGCAGACCTCTCCTGTCGCCTGCTGCTCCCCTCAGCAGTGTACCTCGTCAGTCTGTCTGTTCTGTTCCCTGCTCTGGCTCTGGTGAATTCTCTCAACCTCCTGTGCTTCTGACTGTACCCAGTACTTGCATAAATAAATAAATAAATCTTAAAAAAAAGAAGATACGATATGTATGTGTGTATATATATGTGTGTGTGTGTGTATATACATATATACAGTGGCATGGTATTCAACTATACAGAAAGATGAAATTTTACCAGGTGCAGCCAAATGGAAGGAATGTAAGTGGATTATTTGAAGTGAAGTTAACCAGAAAGATAAAAATAAATATTGGATGATTTCATTTACATGAATAAAAATGGGTGAACTGAAAATTCAAAATAAAAATAAGCGAGTGGACATTGATCCTCAAATTGAAGTTACTAAAAGTGAAGAGTGTTGGAGGATGGGAAAAAGTGTGAAGAGGCCACAATGGATGCTGGTGGATACTTTGTTTTTGCTTTGGTTTTTCTGCTGTTGTTGTCTTCCTCAAAAATGAAAAAGAGATTTATCCATGGTGTTGTATATCCATCAAATTTGTTTCCTTTTGTTGCTGAGCAGTATTCCTTTGAATTGTTGAGCTACAATGTCTTCATTCATTTACCTCTTGACAAAAATTTGGGTTATTTTCAGGATTTAGTTATTATGAATAAAGCTACTATAAACATTAATAAATATTTGAGCAGACATGTGCTCATTTGGGGGTTGTTTATTTTAGAAACTGTCAATCTGATTGTATGCCCAATGTCAGTGTATAAAAATTCCAGTTGGTCTGTGCTGTCACTATTCTAGTAAGTGTGTGGTCATGTTAGGGGGAAATAATGTCCTGAGCTAATTCCATACAAGCTTTGTGGACTCCACTCCCAGTCCAGACTAAAGCCATCAGGACATTGGGAAAGACAAATCCCATCACCACCAAAGGGAAGGTGGCTGGGACCTGAGGGTGGAGTTAAGCAGCCAGGTTGGGTATAAAAACCAAACACATGGGCCTGGGGGTGGCTCGCTGTCGCTCGCCTCCTGGCTTCACGACTCCTGGCTTGCAGCCAGCTCTCAGTGCCATTTGGGATTCCAGATCGGTGGATCAGGTAGGACTCATTTAAAACTTTGTCTCCCACCTTTCTCCCAGAGCTGTACATTTCCTCATTTCCCCTTCCCTTGTAAATAAACCTTTTATTAACCTTTCGCGTGTGCCTGCAGTAGAGCATTGATAAGCCCTTTTAAGCGCGGGGGTGAGGACCCACAGTCAGGCACCCCGTTATGTATCGGGGCTGCCCTATAACAGTCATATCTCATTGTAGTTTTAATCTACATTTCTCTAGTCATGTTGAAAAAAATTTGTGCTTATTTTCCATTATCATTTGTGAAATATCTATTCAAATATTTTACCTATTTCTAATGTTTTCTTATTAATTTGTGGGATTTCTTTAATATGTAGTGGATACTAGTCCTTTGTTAGATATATTTATCCCAAATATTTTCTTTCAGTGGCCTAAGTGAGGCTTTCTAGTTCCCAACCTTGTGCCTCTAACTGCAAATTCTGGGAGCTAATGAGGCAGAAAAAGGACAGAGACTGGGGAAAAGGAGGCAGGGGGAAAGAACCCAAGACTACAGGCCAACTCAGCCCTGTGGAGCCAAGAAGTAGAGGACTGCTAATCCTCTAACGGGCTAGGCCTTGCCTAATTCTACTTAACACATTAATAAGAAGTTAAGAAATACAAGTCAGAGTGAGGGGAAATGTACATATCCTTTTAAACCTGGAAGTTCTCACTTGAGAGATCATTGTTTCCTCCCCTGGAAGAGGAGCAAGTAAGTTAGGCTGGTGAGGAGAAAGAAGACTGGTGTCTCCTTCCTTGCAGTGCTGGAAAAGCAATGTTTCTGGAGGGTGTGTGTGTGTGTGTGTGTGTGTGTGTGTACATGCACGCTTTATTGTATGGATGTTTGCATGATTCCAACCTCCAGCGGTCATACTGAGTTTGACTGATTTGAAGTGTTACCCTTGTGATTTTTTTTCCGGCATTTTTACCTTATTCTGGAATCCCCATAGGCTCCTGGCCTGAAAGGAGGGTTTCAGGGCTTCCCAGAAGTTAGCTATTAAGAGAAAACAGAGAAAAAAGGGAGGGAGTTGTATCTTTCAGGGAAGGCTAAGTTGAGCTCAGATAAGAACCCCAAGATCTTAAAACTTGATCTCTATTTCATTCATTCTTGCCTTTCACTTGGTAAGAACTCTGACCCTGAGAGCCTCTCAGGGATCCAAGCTGACAGAGTGGCCACCATCTCGGTTTCTTGGGGCAACAATGGCCCTAGTGTGACTGTAGCCCTCACCCCCACTAGCATGGCATCTTATCAGTTGTGTAGCTCCTTCCCGTTATCATACGTCACACCAGAAGGGAAGAGAGCCCTGAAGGGTCTCACATCTGAAATTAAAGCAACACTTGTTACTTTCCACAATCATTGACCACAACTAGTCATGTGACATCACTTAACCACAGAACACTGTCGATACTGAATAGGTGCCCAGAAAGTCAGAAATAGTCAGAGACAACCACTCACTACCACAGAGATGTGGGAGGGAGGTGAGATGCTGTTGAATCAGGACCCTTGGAGAATGAATTACAAAGACCAAAGGTATCCTAGAGCCACCATGATGTCTCATTCTAAACATGGACTATAGCTATCTATCCCTACTGTACTAGTTCCTCAAAGTCAACTCCTAACCAAGGGATTAGGAGCTGCTTTTCATTGCCCATAGAATTAAATCAGACTCATTGTGTTGTGGTCATTTCCACTATGCTGAGTTGCACCACAGAGTGTTCAGGCATATCAGACCAAGCTGGGAGAATGGGAGTAGCCAAGACCTTTCTAGGGACTATAAGAATAAAAATTGTGGGCCTCCCCTGGTGGCGCAGTTGTTGAGTGCTGGGCTGCGAGGCTGCCCGCAGCCTCTGCAGCACTGGTTCAATCCCTGGCCACTGGCGAGGGTACCACATGGCACACAGACCTCTCCTGCAGCGCCCGCTGCTCCCCTCAGCAGTGTGTTTCATCAGTCTGCCTGTTCTGTTCCCCGCTCTGGCTCTGGTGAATTCTCTCACCCTCCAGAGCTTCTGACTGTACCCAGTATTTTTATAAATAAATAAATAAATCTTTAAAAAAAAAAAAAGAACAAAAATTGTGGGAACTTGGTGAATGAAAAGTTAGACAACAAGTAGAGAAAAGATGATGCCAAAAAGCATGGGGACATTTCAATGCCTGTGGGTTTATGCTGGGTTCTTAGGCAAATGGCTTACTGCAAAGATCACAAAGAATTATTTTTACAAAAAAATATTCAGAAGCTCAAGGCAGCCCTGTTTTGGGATGTGGGTAACACAAAGGGCAGGGGAAGAGATTGCTTCTTCTTCAGTAAGAAACCTAGTCATGCATCTCTTTGCACTCACATGTTATTGAAACCAATGTCAGTGCAGGCTTGGGCCCAACTGAAGAGACTTGGTGTAGAGTGGTTCTGGCAGATATGGTATAAGTGGTGGTAGAAGTCTGGGCCCACTGAACGATGGAGCAGGAAAATGGGGAAATACACATTCTATGAGGCACCCAGAGAACTAGGTTTCTAGGTACACAGAGGCCTGCTTTGACAATGTTCAGGAGTGATTTACTCATCATTCAATAGTTATTTTATGCTATGTAGTTAGTAATAAAATGGATAAAGTTCCTGATATTTTGGAATTTACATTCCAATGGGAGAGACTGGGGGAGGGAAAACTATTTAACAGATATAAATAATTTCAATTAGTGATAAAGTCTATTAAGAAATAAAAACATACACTATTTTACTATTTGCTATACTATTTCAGATAGTATATTAGATGAAAGAATACCTTTCTGTGAAGACTTTACATACTTTATGAATCAGAATACAATGACATTATAATCTTATTTTTCACTCCTAGGCTGTTGCAGCTGGAAATCTTCAAGGCCATCTTCAACCTCAGCACAGCCCACGTAGACCAAAGATAATGGTTAAGAGCACAGTTCCTCAGTTCATGGGGAGACCAAGCAAGGCCAGGGGATTAATGCTGTCATCATCACCACTGAAGTAGCTAAAGGGTCATGTAAAAGCTTTTTCTGGTTCAAGCTGGCATTTGTATCCAAAGGTCTACCCACATGAAAAACACCATCACCCTCTTGTCACAGATGTTCTCAGTGACAAGTGAATGAAAGGTACTGTTTCTCAGAGCATCTATTGTGGAAGAAGCAGGATGATACCAATGGCAGTTGCCCACAAAACAGTCTAGTGACCTGGCACGCACCAATAACTGGGGCCCAGTCACTCAGTCATTCCCTGCAAATAGTTATTAAGAGTCTGCTATGTGACAGGCTCTGTGCTATGAGTTAGGAATATAATGATAAACTCTCAGGCAAAGACCCTCCCCTTTTGAAGTTTATCTTCCAAAGGTCTCAGCTAGAGAGTTGTAGATTCCAGTCCTAGCTTAGAATTATAGCCCAAACTACAAGGCAGACCTAGTGGTAGAGGCTAGTAAGATATCTGGGTGGTATCTGCCATTTTATGGGCCCACAGAGAAATGTCAAGAACTCCATCTAAGTAAAAAGAATTGAGGCAGGACATGAGGATGGAATCCTAACACCAAAAGAATTAACTTTTATTAACTCAGAGCAAAAATGGGAGTGTACTCTGCAAAGACTGAAAGGTAAGTTATAATATCTAGACAGGTTTGGGACAGTCATTGTCACCCAGGATCCTAAATATTTGTGTACCTTGGCCACCACTCATGTAGCCAACAGCCAATGAAAATGAATCACAGAGCCCATAGCCCCTTTTGCTCTAATTTCTTCCCTTATTCTCTCCCAAATCAATCCTAGGAACATCCTTTATACTTGATGATTGAATGCTGCTTTGTTTTGTTCCATGACTCCCTCTTCGATTTAGCTTATATTCCTTCTTAAACTCTTTAGGCTTTTGAACACTTGTGGTAAAATTCCTACCCCGATATTCTTGGCTTCAGGCCTTCATATCCACCCACCTGACCTGCATCCTGGTCAGAAACACATCAGCAACCTTTAAGAGAGGCCCAATCATTTTGCCATGAACTCACAGCTCCAGGGGCAAGTCTGTTGCTATGGCAACATGGATGATCTGCCAGCCACATGCTGTCACTCTGCTTTGGGACTATGAGGGCTCGGTGAAGGAACACCAGCCTCCTAAGGGAGATAACAATCCTTGTGGGCCAATTACCAAAGGAGAGGGCAAAATGCCTCACACCCTGCCTCCACAGACCCTGTGGTCCCGAGTCCATCCCCTCCCTGGGGTTGCTCCTATTCCTGCACCTGGGGAGATTTGAAGGGAATGTAGAGAAATTGCCAGGTTTCATTATGCAGTTTTGAACCTGCTTGTTGATCATCTAGAGAGGCTCAAAGAATGACATTTCTCTTTCCTGCCTAACTGAGGATATGGCAAGATGATAGTCCCACACATCCCCTGGCAATCCCTTTGGAAGAAAATCCAGGTTTCTGGCCTCAAAGATACCTAGGGATAAAATCCTGATGCCTCTCACTTCTGTCTGTGTTAGTCAAGTTCCAAAGGGTAACCTCTAGCTACATGCTCACATGGTCAATTCATCCACCTCCATAACCATTTTTATGAAATTTTGTGCATCCTTCTATGCCAGTTTTTCACTCCTTTTCTCCTTATTCTCTTCCATCCTAGACACTTGAATCTTTTCTCCATAACTGGAAAGTTGCCCTACCCACACAGGTGCGAGGCAGTGCTTTCTCATCTCCTGCCCCTCTCTTGCTGAAGCTGGCCTCTACCCTTAGGGCACTACTTCTCCTGCAGCCCTCACATATGCTAACTATATTTTCACACCCCTTGTATTTCAGGACAAGGTGGGTTGATATCTGAATGGGGAATATAATTAATTACAAATAATAGAAAATTCAACTGACACTGACTTAATGATGTACTATTTCTGTTCTAATCAGAAATCTGGGTATAGATGACTGTTGGTATTTGGTGGCCAACTAAAATCAGGACTCAGAGCTGTGTAATTATTTTTACCTTTTCCTCTTGGATACAATATGATCCCTGCAGCTATTGAGTCTGAATTCCAGACTCAGAGTGGTGGTGCCTCTATCAAGAAAGTAAAGTAGTGTCAGACTCTCCAGTTCACTAAGCTTATGTCTCATTGCTAGCAAAGTGCCATGTGGTAAAACTCTGTTGCAAAGGACTCTAATATAGTGGGTATATTTGCCCAGAACAGAATCAGGGCTTAGAAAGAAGAAAAGAGATAAAGGTATCAGGTAGAGAAGGAGCTGTGTCTGCCACACACATTGTATTTGTACTCTCTTGTTTAAAACCCCGCCTCCCCACCCCGTTGTTGCTGTCACTAGTGGGGATGGAGTCCTCTTATTCACTAAGTACATTGGCAATGGGCAAAAAGCCCATCTACATCCAAGCCTTGACCTCTCTGGATGATCCCCCAGGTGGGTGTCCTATCCAACACCAACACCATGAACACCATGAACTGGTGTTCACCTCCTTTTCAGTCAGCCACTCCCATAGAAACTCCCTAGACACTGCCACTACCAGTAACACAACTCCTCCATAATTCCTTTTCGGAGCACTCCTTAGCTTGGCCTCCCGTTTTCCAGGTGTTTAAATCAGCAGCTCTTACACCAGCTCTTCATTGGCATCATTCCTGCCTGTCCTCCACAGCCTCCCAATACATTAACTTTTTCCTTATTAAGTACCATGTATTTGATGAGCAGAATTTTTATATTCTCTTCTCTGTTCCCATCTCCATTCCTCCCCAGGGACATTTTATCCCTCTGTTGTCTCCATTTGTCTGAGCTCTATGAGGAGATGAACCCAACTGTATGTTTCTCTGTGCCTGTATCAGGCAGCTGAGGATTACCCAACGGGGCACATAGAGTCCATCACACAGTACACACAAAACACTCACTATAGTTCCCTATCTCTCATTTCCCCAGTTTTCACAGTAACTATCAAAACTTTATCTATTCTTTAAACCTCCAATCTCCCTTCCTTTCTTCTCTAAGAAGATGACCTCCTGGCACTATGTTAGAGAGAAAATAGAAGGCCTCACGGAGTAACACTCTAAACCTCCGTATGTCTGCACCTTTCCTGTGGGTTCTTATCTCCTGTACTAGTAGCAGAGCTGATCTACCTCCATCCATAGAGACTCCCCTCCTGCCCTCCAGAAACCTATCTGATTACATTACTATTCCTTTTTTCCTTCTTGTATAGTCAACCTTTTTCTCTCATATGAATCTTTCCCATTTTATTTAAATATATTCAAATTTCTCTCATTTCAAAAAATAATCACAATCCACTTCCACTAGATCGCTTTTTTGCCCCTTCAGAGTGCAAATTCTCCTGAGAATTGTCTATATTTTCTGTCTCGATTTCTGTTACAACCTCAACGAGCAACACTCTGGCTTCTAGTCCTACCACATGCGTCTGCTGGAATCCTGGATTACTCTCTTACTAAAACCAGTAGTTCAGTATTTCTCTTACTTGAATGTTCCCTACATTTTAAATATATTGTGTTCTACAGACTTACATGATTCAACTTTTTCCTGGTTTTCCTCATATTTCTCCTGCTTTTCTTTCTCTATCTCCTTTGCAAACTCAACCACAGTTTAATCAGTAATTATAGAGATCCTCAAAATTTGTTCAATAATCTCTCCTTCACTTCATACTTTCTCCCTAAATGCACATGAGTCTCAAGTTTCTGTCCTCAGGCAAGATTTCTTTGAGCATCTGACCTATAACTAATTTTCAAATTTACACATTTTTAAGATTTATTTTACTTATGCATACAAGTTATGGGGTATAGGCCAGAGGTGCAGGGAGTGAGTGGATTCACCAGAGGCAGATTGGGGAGCAGACCAGTGGATCTACTGAGATACACTGCTGAGGGGAACAGCAGGCGAGACAAGAGAGATCCACAGTGCCATGCAGGTTAACTCCCTGTCCAGGGATCGAACTCCTGTTGTAGTGGCTGGCAATAGCTTGATAGCACTGAGACTTTAACCCCTGCACCACCAGGGAGGCCCATTATACATTTTGTTATATAATGTATTTGAGTTTATAAAAATTCTCTATAATAATGATACATTGTGGTATAACAAATTATCCACAAAGCAAAAATTTTACCACAAACATTCATTATCTTCTAGTTTATGTGTAGGAATGCAAGTATGGCAGAATGAGGTCCTCTGGCTTGGAGACTTTGTGAGGTTGCAATCAGGGTGTTGGCCAGGAGGGAGGTTAACAGGGCTCACATGGGAGAGTACTCTCATTGAAGTTCATTCACGTAACTTTTGATGGCTCTCAGGTCTGTGCTGGCTATTGCTCAGAGACATCAGTTTATTACTCAAGGGGCCTATTCCTAGCACATTTTGTGTGTGTGTGTGTGTGTGTGTGTGTATGTGTGTGTGAGACAGAGTGAGAGAGAGAGAAAGAGAGAGAGAGAGGATATGTCATCTTTTCTTCAGATATAAAATACCTAAAAATACCTAACCTCCGAATTGACATCCCATCACTTTTGCCTTATTCTGTTCACTAGAAGCAAAACACTGCCTCTAGTCGCAATCAAGGGAACGGTACTATATACATCTCTGACTATGAAGAGGAAACTCACTGAGAATCATTTCTACCAAATGACTTCACATTCATCATCAAGCTCAAAAACTCAAACTCTTGTTCTACTTATAAGAGCAAGCATCAGCACCAGGAAAATGGCTCTTCTATTTTCTCTTTCTCATTGACTGATAACACCATGGATTCTGTCCCACAACCCAGAAATCTAGGACTTGTATTGATCTATTTCTTCAACCTTACCCCACCCTCAATGTGTAAGCACCACTGAATTCTGTCAGTTTATTTCTCAAATATTACTAAAATCTGTTCATGTATCACTACCACTGTCAGCCTAATAGAAGCAACCAAAATTTCCTGCTTGGAGTTGCAATTACACTGCCCCATCTACTCTGATGCTTTCTCTAATCTATGTTCTATATAGCAGATAAAGTGATCTCTTAATCTTGTAAATCTAATTTTGAAGCCCTTCAGCTTATAGCCATTAAATGTCTTCCCATTTCCTACTGGAGGAAGGCAAAATTCCTTAATGAATTACACTGTCTACATGGCCTTGCCCTTCTCCACCTCCCATCCTCACCTCACAATGGGTCCCCTTCACTATTCTCCCTCCAGGCACATTCTTTCAGACCTACTTGCCACAGGAGCTTTGAATAGGTTGCCCCAAATAGAACATTTTTCCCTAGTTAATTTCTATACAAACTTTAGATCTCAGCTCAGGCATTGCTGCTATAAGAAATCCCTCTTTTAGAACCTCAGAGTCTCATTCTCTCCTTTAAAAACTTTTGGCACACTTAGAGTTTTAAGTTAATTTGTATGATTATTTGATTGTCTCATGCATTCCATAAGTGCAATCAATTTAGAGTCATATCACAGTGGCATCTCTAGCATTTAAAGTACCTGGTGCATAATTGATGTCAACAAACTTGTGTTAAGCAAATGGAGTTTCTTGACTACTTCTGTCCTTAGGTAGATACAGCCAGATGCTCTAGGTTTCAGATCCAGGAAGGTCTCACCCAGACGGACTGGCCCAGACCACTGATCTCAATAGCCAAGTCTACTTAATTGACTCTACTTAATCTCCATTACAGTCAACACACTCCAAGCCACATTTTTGCTTACTGGAACTAGCTAAGCAGGTTTTGAACAGGCTTGTTTAGAAAGGGGGCATTTTCTTCTTTCTTTCATCATTAGGAGGAACAATTAAGATGACACAAAGGACTGCTTCCTTCTTCCATCAGTTCTTTCTTGGAAATCCCATACCACACTGGTGATGGAGGCTGCAGACTTTGTCCACCAGTACTGTCTTAGGTATGGGTTTACCCACAAGTGAGTCAGAACTTCCCAAGGTTCCACCTTCAAGGCGAATACAATCTTATCTAGGTACAAAAGGCAGCAGTTGAAAATGACTTCTCTGTCAGTTTCAAGCAGGTACACCTTTGCTGTATGCCCTCACAGTGCTCCCATTGCTTAGATATGGCATCCTCTACCACTTCAAAGAGGAGGAGGTAAAAGCATCCCAGAATGATGGCTCAAAGGACCTCCCAAACTTGGCCCACATAAGCCCCACTCCCTTCAGAACATTACAAAAAGACTTAGATCTTCAAACCAAGGGAGTTACTCTTTATTTAAAGTAGCAGGAATTTAGGGCCTCCCCTGGTGGCACAGCGGTTGAGTGCTGGGCTACAAAGCTGCCCGCAGCCTCTGCAGCACGGGTTCAATCCCCGGAGGGTCCTACATGGCTCGCCAGGCCTCTCCTGTCTGGCCTGTTGCTCCAATCAGCAGTGTATTTCGTCAGTCTGCCTGTTCTGTTCCCCGCTCTGGCTCTGGTGAATTCTCTCACCCTCCCGCACTTCTGACTGCACCCAGTGCTTGTATAAATAAATAAATAAATCTTTAAAAAGAATTAAAAAAAGTAAAGTAGTGGGAATTTAGTCAAGAATTTTAGCAAGGAATGGTGTGGTAAGGATTTTTGAAAATTTAATCTGACAGTCTTGTGAGTTAGGTTTCAAAGGGAGAAATAATTGGGGCAAGGAGACTATTTGGGGAATAAGGATAATCCCAGAAAGAAATGTTCAGGGATGGATTAAAGTTGTAGCTGAGAATTATTGAGCACTGGATGAATCTGAGAGATCTGGGGGGAAAAAAAATCCATACGCCTTAGAGATATAAAATGATTCTGTGTTGAACCATTGGGAGCCGCCTGCTCTTTCTTTGCTTTAGCATGCACAGGCACTAACCCCTGCCCCTGACTCCCACATTTATTACCAACACTGTTCGTTTACCTGGAGGCCTCCAGTTTCCATTGTTGATTTCACACACTTCTCCATCTTCATTTGCAAGATTTTTTTCTGAGACATAATGCTTGTGTTTACTCTGCATTGCCACATACCACAGCTGTAGCTGAGAGGTATTGTCCCTTCTCTTCAGAGCCCTGGAACCTTAATTTCCCGGTACTGTCTTTCTAGAAAACAGGGGCCAGTTGGAGGTACAGTGATGCACAATGAAGATGTTAAGTTCAAGTTGGGCTATCCTGAGTTTGGGGAGATAGATAAGTCCCTCTTTGGGTAGCTGTTGATAGAGATTGGAGCAGTTGTGAGCAGTCTGAACTGGAAGGGAAGAGGAGGGTAGTACAGCCTAGGCAAGGCTGAAGGTAGAAAGGGAGGAAATCTGAGGACCAAATTTAAATACACCAGGGGAGGTAGTCAAGTCCTGATTTTCCTGTGGGAAGATGTATGTATGAATTCTGCTTCTTCCTTCCCCCCACCCCCATAGCTTGATGACCATTTTGACTGATTGACAGCAACTCTGCCAGAGAAAAAATAAAGCAGAAAAAAATAAAGGAAGATGAAAATCAAATTGGTAAATATTACCAGTGGTTAATAGCTTTGGGAAAAGGCACAATGGTGAGAATGTTGGGCAATGGTTTAACATTACTAATAAAGAATGCTATTATATAAAGGAGTCTTATAATTGATTTGTGCACTGTTATTCCCTAAATGCTATTCAGATCAAACAGTTGGCAGCATTTACTTTTCATTGCTTAGATTTACACTTTAGGTTTAGCACAGTAGCTACCAAAATGTCTTTGACACATCCAGTAGATGGGGAATGGCGAGAGGAAGCATTTATTCTTATATAAAATTTGCTGCTTCATTTAGTCCATCAATCTGTCAAGATATTTTGTATTCTGCCATACAATATATTTTTCCATACTTTCTTGCTCTGTGTAACTGTAGCAGATATATGTGGATGTGCAAGAGGATGTCCCTGGGACTGGGAAAAATAATCTGAGAATGGACGTACTTTATAATTAATAAATATAAGCATTTAAGATTAACTTTCATCACATATAACCTATTCTAGCAAATGAATTACAAGTGTAACTAACAGTTAATGAAGTCTGGTTTCTGACTAACAGTAAGAAAGCAGTAATCTAATAATTATGTAATTGAAAATGACTGCCTTCCCCTACCATTCTCTCTCAACAGTGAAGCCAGGCCTATCTAGCAGAAGTCTCCATATAATAGGCATCTCATTCTCAAAAGCAACAAGAGCCAGGCAAGTAAGCCTGGCTCACCTACTTCTGAGAGAAGCTGGTCAATCTGGCCTGTGATAATAGGTCACACTCAGAGTGGCAGGCTAATCCCAACTCTGACAGATTGATGTCATTTGAGTATGTACGCCCGATGTGTGAATATTTTTCTAGAGAGTTGAGAAGTGATTGTGTAAGCCCCAAACAAAACAAACAAATCTAAAAAATTTGTCCGTGGACCTCTGGAACCTCTGATATGAATAATAAAGGCTGTGTATCTGTAACAGGGTGGTCCCCAGGAAAGGGGGAGGTTCCCTGCCCCACCCAAGGGAGGGTGGAGCTGAGCAGGAAGAAGAGAAGCTGCAGAAGAGACTGAGGAAGGAAGCAGGATGGAGCCAGGAGACCTGGAGGAGGCACATGGAGCCTAGAGTCATGTGAAGAAACTGCGCTTGTCTTTTGGTCGTGGACTGGGTGACACAGATGTGGGTGAGACCCGTGGGGAGGCCCGACAATGGCAGCTTTTATCTTGATGTTGATTTTGCTCTTTTCCTTCTGGGCTTGTCTGGTTGTTTCTGACCCTTTGCTGTGGGTCCCCACTGGAAGGTGCTTTAGACTCGTGGCTGGCTTTGGGGCCTTGCTCTGGGCCAATCCCATTTGGATGGACTTTTACCCACGAGGGGACGGGTAACTTTGGGTGCTTCACTTAGAAACTAGACTCTTTGCCTTACCTGTATTGTTTCCTAGTTTTATTAAAGTTCCTTCCCATTAAAGTCTCATATGTTTTGTGTTGATGCAGCGGATGGCAGAACCCATTTAGAATAGGCAGGTTTGCGGGGTTTGGGCTGCCCCTCTCCCTGCCCTATAACATATCCACCAAAGGTACTAGTGGGCTGATGTGTGGCTTCTGTCCTATTCCCTTTACAAAGGAGGTCAGGTATGTGGATCCACTTGAATGTACAATCCCCGAGGATTTATTCAATTTCCTTTGCTTTAATTTTAAGCTCTCTAGACAAACTTCTGCTATTTAATTCCATTTTACAACAAACTTTAAAATTTACAAGGTGTTAATCTCTAAAAGGGGTTTTGCTTATTTCCATGAAATAACCCAAGAAAGGGCTATTCCTGTGTATCAAATACATTAAAATTCTGATGTTCTACTAAACACTTTGAGTTTGTTTAGCAGTCATCTGCTCTGTAGAGCTTTGAACAGCTTTGGGTAAACTAAGATTCTGATATTGAAAAGCTGAGTATGTGACCTTGATCAACAGTGATCTACCTCTGTGTCCCCCCACCCCCAATCTCCAGAAACCAACCAGTTTGACCTTCTTTTTGTAAATGCAGCAGATACCCTTGGGGTGCTGAATGAGATTAAGCTTTGTCATTGGCTCACTTTGAAATTCAAAACCCCTATCCTTTGTTTTTTAGCACCCATACTTTTATTTCCATTTCCCTGTCCCTCCTGACACTTTTGTCTAATGGCTAAGTGCTTTTGGATTGTCTTCCTCACCTTTCTCTTGTTTTATTCCTTTCATTATTTTTTGTTTATTTTATTTATTTATGCATACAAGAGCTGGGGTGTAAGCCAGAGGCATTGGGTGGGGTTGGGTGGGGGTGGTGGTAAGAGGATTCACAGAGACAGAGTAGAGAACAGAACAGGCAGATTGACTGAAATACACTGCTGAGGGGAGCAGAAGGTGAGATTGGAGAGCTCTGCTGGGTCACATGGTTAGCTCCCTGGCAGGCTGGGAATTGTGCTGCAGTGGCTGTGGCTGCCTATAGCTTCATAGTGCTGAGACTTAACCCCTTGTGCCATCAGGGAGGCCCATATTTTTTGTTCTTTTCATTTGGAAACTTACCTACTTAGTCAGTGTCTTATTAGAATCCCATATTTCATTTTCACTATAGAACTGAAATATATCTTTAGACCACTCTGACCTAGCTGGTAGCCACTAGTGATTGTTGAACACATGAAATGCAGCTAGTCTTAAGTGAGATGTGCTGTAAGCATAAAATGTGTAACGGATTTCACCACAACATCCTGCTTCCTTCCTAGTCCAGTTTCCTCACAGCTTCTCCTCATCCCTTCTTAGTTCCACTGTCCCTTGGGTGGGGCAGGGAACCTGGTACCTCCCCTTTTCCTGGGGACCACACTATTGTAGAAGGAGACCAGGAGGAGGCACATGGAGCAGAGAGACATGTGAAGACGCTGCACTTGCTTTTTTCATCCTGGACTGGTTGAAACAGATGTGGGTGAGAGACCCATGGGGAGGTCAACAATGGCAGCTATCTTGATTTTGATTTTGCTCTTTCCTCCCTGTTAGAAAAGAAAGGAGGCCAAGAGTATCAGACAAAAGCAGGTTTTATTGAAAGTCCGTGAGGTGACGACTGTGTACAGGCCAAGAGTTGTGCATCAAAATGGGAGTGCAGGTCTATATTGCTGGAGTTTTTTTGGTGCATAAGGGTGGAGGGTAGCTGGGTCTCTTCTGCTGGAGAGGGTGTGCTGGGACTTACTGCCGGGCCAGGGAGCTCTCCTGTCAAGAGGGTCTGCTGGAGCATTTACAGCTGTCAGCTTACCTCTGGTGCCTTGGATCACTGGGCTCCAGGGCACTAAAGGGTTTTAAGATGGGCTTGCGTGTGCTTTATTCACTCTCAGACTTGTTGGGCTGTTTCTGACCCTTTTCTATGGGTCCCTGCAGAAAGGTGCTTTAGACTTGTGGCTTTCAGGCCTCAGTGGCCCTGCTTTGGGTCAACACTGTTTGGCTGGACATTTACCCATGAGGGGACAGGTAACTTTGGGTGCTTGATTTGGAAACTTTATTCTTCTTTTCTTTGCTGCACACTAATTGTATTAAATTTCCTTTGCATTAAAGGTCTTATATGTTTTGTCTTGATGCAGCAAATGGCAGAACCTATTTAGAGGGGGCAGGTTTGGGGACTCTAGAGTGCCCCTTTTTCTGTCCTGTAACAGTATAAGAAAAACTGAAAGCAATCAAGTCTGTTTGTAGACAAACTATTAGCAACACACAGGAATATATACCCTTGGACAAGCTCAGTCCCAAGGGGAAGCCAGACACTAATTACTTCACCTACAGGCTCTACATTGAGAATTGTTTCTTTCCATTTGAGTGGAAGCATACTGCTTTGTTGGAGTGACTTGTTGAGAGTATTGCTTTTCATCTGCCAGATTTGTCTACTGAGAGTCCCTTTTATATGTTATGTAAATAATTAATAAATGTAGCACACTGATAATAATGAGCATGTCCGAGGGATTGGGTTTGATCCTCGCTTTGCCATTTGCTAACTCAATGAATGTCAACCAGTTATTTTACCTCTGGAGCCTCACCTGCTAATCTGTAAGGGATATTAGGACCATAGCTTTTGATGGCTCAACATGCTGTCTCTGCTCTGAGCCATTTTCCACCTTTATTTTTTTGAAATCTGCTGTGTAAATATGATTGTCTCTACCTTCTACCAATGAAATTTTATTTCTCACCCCAGTCCTCATGAAAAGAGATTTGAGGGCATTGACCTGGGCTCTTGGCATTCATTTGCTACAGTTTGAGGACCTGGTCTTGGACCTAGACTGGAGAACTTCCAAGGTACTTCAAAGGTGAAAAATGTGGCTTGCAAAATGCATCCCATGGTAAGGAGACTGAGATAATACCTTTGCTTGAATATGTTTAGGAAAAAAGACAAACATCTATTTCCTATAGACCAGTAGCGGGGGAAAGAAAACCAGTCATGAGCTGCCTTAAAGGAACTTTGTCCAAGAGGAAAAATGGGCCCCAACTGCAAGTGTAACAGTGTAGTCCCCAGGAAAAGGGGAAGTTCCAGGTTTCCTGTCCCACCCAAAAGGAGGATGGAGCTGAGCAGAGAGAGAAGCAGCTGCAGAGGAGACTGAGGAAGGAAGGAAGCAGGATGGGAAGCCAGAAGGAGACCTGGAGGAGGCACATGGAGTCTAGAGACACCTGAAGAAACTGCACTTGCCTTTTGGTTGTGGACTGGGTGACACAGATGTGGGTGAGACTTGTGGGGAGGTGACAATGGTGGTTTTTGTCTTGATTTTCATTTTGCTCTTTTCCTCCCAGACTTGTCTGGTTGCTTCTGATCCTTTTCTGTGGGTCCCCACTGGAAGGTGCTTTAGACTTGTGGCAGGCTTTGGGGCCTTGCTCTGGGCCAACCCCGTTTCGGTGGACTTTTACCCACAAGGGGATGGGTAACCTTGGGTGCTTGATTCAGAAACTATATTCTTTGCCTTTCCTGTATTGTTCACTAATTGTATTAAAGTTCCTTTTCATTAAAGTCTCATATGTTTTGTGTTGATGGCGGATGGCAGAACCTATTTAGAGCAGGCAGGTTTGTGGGGTCTGGGCTGCCCCTCTCCCTGCCCTGCAACACAAGGAACTCCTTACAGAATTCTGAAAACCAGGGCCTCCCAGGTGGTGCAAGGGGTGAAGACGCAACCTATGAAGCTATCCGCAGCCTCTGCAGCAGGAGTTCGAGCCCCATCCAGGGAGCAACAGACCTCTCCTGACTCGCCTGCTGCTCCCCTCAGCAGTGTATTTCAGTCAATCTGCTGTTATGTTCCCTGCTCTGTCTCTGGTGAATCCTCTCACCCCCCCACACCTCTGGCCTGTACCCCAGTTCTTGTATGCATAAGTAAATAAATCTTTAAAAAAAAAAGAATTCTGAAAACCAGGGTTTGCAGAGTAGGATCTTAAAGGACCCCTATATGATCCAAATGAAAGTATCAGCTTTACAAAACTTGTCAACTTGCAAAAGCAGCCATAGAGAGTCAATTCATACTTGGACTATAAAGTTCCATATGATTAAAATGTTTTGTGACTCCGCTTCTGGCCACATTTCAGCCTCTTTTCCTAACCAGCCCTACTAAACTTCCACCAGCCCTGAATTCATCTTTTCTTGCTAGGCTGGGAGCCATCTGGAGAGTCTCTGTTGTTTTCTGAAAAATTCTTGTTCTGTGAAAACTGTTCCCAAACTCAGGAGGTCATTAGCAGGGGAAGATAAGATGCCCTTTGTAGGTACAGTAGTAATGGAGACTCACATTATTCAATGCATGGTCAAGGGAAATTCAAGCACAGCATAGAACACAAGCTTCTATTGTAAGTCCACCAAGTTAACTAGCCTTAGTCAACTTAAAGACTAACCTGGAAGGGAAGAAGGAAAGCAAAGGGGTAAAGTAGATATTTGAATGCATGCCACGACTTAACAAGGCATTAAGAGTATGAAAATAGGGCCTCCCCGGTGGCGCAGCGGTTGAGCGCTGGGTTGCGAAGCTGCCCGCGGCCTCTGCGGCGCCGGTTCTATCCCCGGCTGCTCCCCGGCCACCAGAGGAGGGTCCCACATGGCGCGCAGACCTCTCCTGCCGCCCACTGCTCCCCTCAGCAGTGTACTTCGGTCCTTCTGCCTGCTCTGCTCCCCGCTCTGGCTCTGGTGAATTCTCTCACCCTCCCGCGCTTCTGACTGTACCCAGTGCATGTATAAACAAAACAAATAAACAAATAAATAAATAAATAAATAAACATGCCTCTATTTAAAAAAAAAAAAAAGAGTATGAAAATAAAGTGCTAAGGATGCTGCAAGGATCAAAGGATCATCTAGTGCCTCAGGATTTTGGGTGGGCTTCACTCTGGAGTCCATATTGGAAGGACAATCCCCAAGTGGCTATCTGAAAATCAGCACCTGGGAGTTCCATATTTGGAAGAGGACTGAAGCTAATTGGTGTGAGGGATTAAAGGAATAAGTTGGACTGGTAAATGGAAGTGGGTTGTGAAGAACACAGATGCCAGCGTGAGAAAGTCAAATGCCCATGAGTCCATGTAGCGAAAGAATGATTTTTTTTGAGGGAGAGTCTCAGCATATTAAAGCTGTAGCGCCCTTTTTAATGTTGATAGAGCCAAAGAATCAATGCCTGACTTTCTCAAAACAAGGAAGGGATCTGAGAAAGGAATCCAGTAGGAAGAAAGATTATCTTTTCTTCCCAAATATTATGCACACATTAGGTACACATTTGATTTTAAAATAAAGTCCTTATTGTTATTTAAAATTTTGAGTGCTTCAAAAGGTTTTCCTTTATGGAGGTCAAGTAGGAGGCTCTTGCGTAGGTAGCACAAAAGACTTTGCTACCAGTCTATCATCAGCAAGACGTATCCCCCCTAACAGTGCCAGTGATCCACTTATCCAAACACATCAAAAAGCAGAGGAAAGAGTATAAAGAATGCCCAAGTGCCTGCCTCCCTTCTGTAAGTTTTACCATTCTTGTTTCATTGTCCCCACCCTGCCACATTGACATGCACTAGAGAGGACAGTGTTGTTACTTATTGTTGCAACTTAGGCACACAGCATGGAATCTGGCATACAGCAGGCCTTCAACAAAATGTAGGGGTTGGTACCCCAGTTGCAACAATGAGTAGCACTGTTCTCTCTAGTGTATATCAGTATGTTGGGGTCCAACAATGAAAAAAGAACTGTAGAACTCTGATAACTGCTACGCATGGGAGGTAAGCACTTGGGTGTTCTTTATACTATTTCTTCTGCTTTTTGGTGTGTTTGACAATTTTCCTAATAGTTAGGTAACTGTTCTTTCCCCTAGTAAGGAAGCTAGATTTGATAGATGCTTATTTCACAAAGGCAAGTTCAGCCTTGAAGTTACATCCAGGGATATTAGTGGAAGACCTTGGGATCAAGGTGCAGAAGGTTGCCAGAAAATATCTCCTGGTGGAGGATAACTGTTCTCTAAAAGTACTTGCTCAAATTAAGTAAAGAAGCCCAAAACTACAGGCCTGACTTGACATTTGGCTGCATTGGGAGGTGCTAATAGTCAGGCCCAGGAGTAAGCTCCTATCATATTGCCATTGCCCTTTCTACCTTTTTAGTCCTTCACCTTTGCTTATTTATGGTCCACAGAGGTAAGTAGATATTCAGATAGAGACAACTTCTCCTGAGCACCTATTGTGTGCCAAGTGCTGAACAAAAGCTTTGAGTTACATCCTGTTAGTGCCATCTTACAGAGGATGGAACACTGGAATTCCTCAAGGTGTGGGGAGCACAAGTTCAGAAATTCAGTTCTTTCCATTTCAATATGTAGAGAATAGGTCAGAAACTTGGGATCATAGTTTTGAGCAAGTCATTGGACCTCCCTGAGCTGACTCAATTGATTCAATTTCTCTATAAAAGAAAAAAAAAAGTACAGTAAAACCTTGTAAGGTTTTTTTTTTTTTTTTTTTTTTTTAGCATCAAAGATCTTGACTGTCGTGATCCTAGCATGAAACCAGGGCTCTATAAACGGCAGCCATCATTCTTGGCCAAGCGCAGGAGCATCCTCTTTGGCACGCCTCCCGCGGGGTCCTCCAGGACAGGACGGGACGGCCCCGGTGGCACGAGTCTCGCCCTGCTCGCGGCAGGTGGCCCCCCATCTCTTGCCCACGCCACTCCGTGAGCCGGGCGCGCGGGCGGGTGGGCGGATCAAGGTCTCACCAGAAGGTTCACCTCCCCCGCCCGCCCTGCGCAGGTGAGCTTTCCAGCCCGGGCCGCCGGACAACGACCTTAGGGGGGGGTCGAGGTGGACACCGCGCCCCGAGGGGCCCCTTCCCCAGCTGGGGGTCACCCCACAGTTGGCCCCGGCGCCGGGGCCCGCGGACTGCGCGCGCTGCGGCTGCGAAAACCCGGAGCGCGGATCGGGGCGCGCTCCAGTCAGCCCCCCGCGGCCGCCGGGCCGGGCATGCTCAGTGCGGCCGCCGCGCCGCGTCCGCCACTCGGAGCCTGCGCTCCCGGCCGCGGGGGAGGGGACGCCGGGGCGGCGAGCTGGCGTCGCCCGCCGCCCCAGACTGTGGCAAACTTCGCGGCGTCTCCGGAGCCCCCGGGAGGAGACGGACCCCTCGCCGGTGAAAGCAGACCCCGTCCCTGCCATCGCCGCCCGCGTCATGGAGGCTGCGGCCGCCGCTGCGCCGCCCCCGCCGCCCGCCCCGGCCCACTAGCCGGCGCCCAACAGGTAAACTGCCGGGGCGGGGGGGCTGCGGCCGGCGGGGGGCGGCGGGCTGGGCTGCCCGGACTGGCGGGCGGGCTGTCCGGCTGGCGCGCCCCGTCCGCCCTGGCCGCCCCGCCGCCCGCCGCCCCGGCCCCTGCAGGGGCAGGAAAGGGTTAAGTCGGCCCCGCGCCGCCGCGAGCGCAGCCCCTCCAGCCGCCGCGGCGTCCCCGGAGCTTCCGAGGGGCCCGGGCCGTGGATGCGCCCCTCGAGCCCGGCGGCGTCTCGGAGGCGCCGGCCGCGTCCGCGCCCCCCGGCCGCTCGGGGCCCCGCTCGTGTGGCGGGTCTGCGGGCGCGGCGGGGGGGGTGGTCCCTGCCGAGAGACGGGGCCGGGCGGGTCGCTCGCGGGCGCCTGCCTCGGGCGGGAGGGCGGCCCTGCCCGGGGCGAGCACTCGAGCCTCCCGCGGCGGCTCCAGTAAAAGTTTTTTTTTTCCTCCGTGCCCCTCCCCCGCTTCCCTCCGGCGCCCGATGGGGTGGGTTTGGGTCCATTGGTGAAAAAAGTCACACGTTCCCATCAGCTGCTCCTCCCCCGGGGACGGAGGTTGGCGCCGCGGGGTCCCCGGCAGCCCCCCGTCCCCCGCCGCCCCCGCGCGCTGCGCGCGGAGGCCCCGGCGCTGCGGGGTCCGCCGGGGGCCGCCCCCCAGTGCGAGTCCGCGGGCCGGCCGGCGGCGGCGTCCACCTTCTCTCTTCTGCCCTCAGCGCCGCGGCGGCGGGAGCTCCGGAGGCGAGGGAGCCGTCTGCAGAGGCTGCTCCCTGGCGCTCAGAGGCGGCCGCGCCGGCTCCGGCTCCGACTCTCATTCATTCCGCCGGGTAACATGAGAGATCATGGCCGCCTTCGGGCTTCTCAGCTATGAGCAGAGACCGCTGAAGCGCCCCCGGCTGGGGCCGCCCGACGTCTACCCGCAGGACCCCAAACAGAAGGAGGTAAGGGCGCCCGCGGCCTCCCCGCGCAGCCAGGGCCGCGCGCCGCAGCGCCGACCCGGGGCGACTTGGCCCGGCCGCCCTCGCTCGCGGCGCGGGGGAAGGGTGGGGGGCGCGGGGGGCCGGAGCGCTGTTGGTGGGCCGAGGGGGCCCGGCGGCGGACGCCGAGCGGCTGTCAGCCCCCGCGCCCCACTGGGGTGCTAGCCCCCCCTCCCCCCGGCCCCGGGGCGCTTCTCGGTTATCCGGCCTTGCACCGCGCCGCCGGGCACTTCCCGGGGCTCCTCCTTGCCGAAACCCTCCTGTTCGCGCTCCCCTGCTTCTACCAGCCTTCCTGTTCTCCCTGCTGCCTCTGTCAATCCTCGTAAACTTTTTGAAAAATGTTGGAATGCAGTGCATCTGACCCAGGTCTGGCATTTTGCGCCAGCTGAACAGGAATGGGGTGGGGGTAGGATGGGCGACCTTTTCTTTTCAGATTTTCCAGTTTGGAGTGGAAGTCATCTTTTATCGAGATGGTAAGTATTTAGGTCTTTGAGAGTACTTTATCACTCCTCCCCTTTAAAATAGTGTTATTAGTGGAAACACAGATTTTCGTCCCTAGAGGCGATTGGCTTAATTGCTGGAGGCTGTTTTGTATATGTAAAAGCAGGCGGGTTACCTTGGCTGGGAATAGGTTCCAGGATTGCTTTATTTCTTTGAATGAAATTAACTGGAGAAACCTTGACTCTTGCCCCAGGTACACTAGCTTCCATGGCTAGTGTAACCATGGAGTTTTGTAGCCTTGTATGTATTTGTCAGTAGTTAACAAGTAATTATGTAACAACTCTCCAGTTATAATGATCACTCTTGGCTACACAACTTGCCCAGGGATTTGCCTTTTTTTTTTAAGATCACCTGCTACCCAGCTGTGCTTTCTGAGTTTGCCAGCTGCAGCCCACCCATCCTATGTTTTCTTCGACTAAACAGGAAGTGAGCACATTTCAGAACTTCTTTCTGGGAATCTAAAAACACTCCATTGACAGTTTATAGGCCCGCTGACATTATATGGCAAGGAGAGGTTTACCTTAAGATTTCTCTTGATAATTGTGTCAATTTCAGTAATAGAGGAAGAATGCTTGCTCAAGTTAAGCTGTTTTGTTAATATGTCTGAAAAATAAGGAGTGACAACTCCTTTTAAAAATTAGCACATTAGATATGTTTGAGCATCAGTGGAGTAATTCCTATTGAAGGTGAGAAGGTTGTACAGGTACTTCTCATCAGAGATTTAGCACAAGGGGAGGAGTTTGATGAGGTTTTGAGATTTCTCACCTACCTATTTCTCTCCTGGCTAGTCCCACTCAGAATAAAGCTAATTGTTAGGGAAATAACAGACACTAAGGACAAAATGTAAAGAAAGTTAATAACTGAAAAATTAGTGGCATGAAGTTCTTAAAGATTTGGTGGGACAGGGACATTGATTGGCTGATTTTTATCATCTTGTAATTAATGTCTTGCCTTATTTTACAGAGGGCAGTATAATTGATAGCCTATCCCCAGTTAAGGGGTGGTGAATTGGGGTGCGTATTTAGCATTCTTCAGATTGACCCTCATCTGGATTGGGCCTCCCTGATTCTGCATAAAATAATTTTGGATCTTAGGGTCTTACGTTTTTATGGAATGCTAAAACTGGAAGTGACCTTATAGTCTATTTTCTATAACTTCCTTTCAACAAAGTGAAACTGAGGCCTAGGAAAGCTTAGCTGACTTAATGAAGGTGAACTAGGGGGGAGATGGTCCACCAAACCAGTATTAAACGAATACTGCCTTAAGGATGATTATGCTAAATTGTGTTGTTTTAATGTTACTCCCTTTCCCTCTAAGGCAGTCAACATTTTATCTCCCTGGAATAGAGTCAGAGTTATGTGTGACTGTAGCCAAATTTGAGTACAAAATAGAACAGGTGCTTGGCTGTTCTAGTGTGGTTGTGTGGTGAGCAGTGTTTCATAAACTTCAGTTATGTATGAATCTTTATTGCCTTAAGATTTCTATCTCTGTGTCATCTGTACTTTTATTCTAATATTTCCTTAGAACTGTGTATTAAGAAAGTTGGTGTGTTTGTTAAGCAGTACTATGCATGAATTCAAGGATTTGATGTGATATATGTGTATATGTAGTACGTAAAATTTAAATCAGATCTACGTATAAATTAATTTTAGTTTTTTTAATAGAGGCATGCTTTATTTATTTATTTATTTGTTTGTTTGTTTTGTTTATACATGCACTGGGTACAGTCAGAAGCGCGGGAGGGTGAGAGAATTCACCAGAGCCAGAGCGGGGAGCAGAGCAGGCAGAAGGACCGAAGCACACTGCTGAGGGGAGCAGCAGGCGCCATGTGGGACCCTCCTCCGGTGGCGGGGGAGCAGCTGGGGATCGAACCGGCGGGCTGCTTCGCAACCCAGCGCTCAACCGCTGCGCCACTGGGGAGGCCCTAATTTTAGTTTTTTTATCTTGCACACATACACACACTATTATACATATTAAAATGAGGCTGTAACTATTAAATGTTATAAAAGCTCAACTAAAATCATTATGGAGAAGGTATGGACTTCCAGTTGGGCTGATATAAATTTGAATAATCCTTGCAGTTGTGTGGCCTTGGGCAAGTTGCTTAGCTTTTCATTTGTAAATTAGTATAATTGTGCTTTTCAGATAATTTGAGAGTGCTGCTTAAATGCATTACATTTCTGTGAGAAAAACCCTCCCCCTGGTAGAAACTGTTCTTGTCACTGTAGCAGTTAACTTTTTATCCTTGTTGTTAGTCAGTGCTGACTGCTCTGGAGAATATTACCAGGGGGTAGGATGGAACCCTTTAATGAACACCCTCCTGTAGAAAAATTTGGGGAGGGGGAATGGAAGCTTTAGCCCGCCTGATCTGTTGATTACATTATTGATAGCTCACTGTCTATCAGCGTATCACAGGAGTTTTCTAATTATTGTGTTAAATGGGTTGACCCTCTGGAAACAGACTTTCCTCAAGTTCTTGACTTCCAGGGCAAACTGGAAGTCATCCTTGATTCTTCCTTCTCTTTACATACCCCATAATACATCTGTGACTGCATCTTAGCCAGTCAAATTCCATTATGTATTTCCAGTCCATCTGCTGATCCCCAGTTTCATTAGCATGTGGGACCTACTTTCTTCTGGCTGACTTTTCTCTTTCCAGGGGTTCTTACATGTGTTATTTATCTGCCCTCACTCCTACCACTGCCACAGGCACTCTATTCTTCTCACCTTACCTTGCAGTTAGGAAGGTAGGATCTGGAGTCATTTTGCCTGGGTTCTAATCTTGGTTCTGCTCTTTGTATGTTCCTTATTCTCGCCATCTTTCAACATCCCCTTTTGTAGAGTAGGGGTGATAGTACCACCTACTCCTTAGGGCTGTTAGAAAATTACATGCATAGTACATGTGTAGTGCTTAGACAAGGGTCTGGCATGGATTTTGTATTTTGTATCCAAATATTTGCTGTTGGAAACTATTGTGAGGCTGTCTGTCATTTAGGACTTGTCTCAGTGACCTTCTCAGAGGCCTTTCTAGTAAAAGTGTGCCATTTGTAATTATGTACTGATTTGTATGTTGCCATTCTCCACTAAGGGGCCAGGAATGAGAGCTGTTGGAAGGTCGCTCAAGTACTCTGGTATACTTAGTTCCTGGGATCCTGAGGGCACAAATACTTGTTGGAATGTATGCATGAACATGGGAATGAATTTATTAATAAAGGAAATCTGGTGTCTGAGATGTATTAGGGCAAGTCTTGATTAAGGCAGAAAGTAATCTTGACATCTTCCTTGGAGGCTACAGGCTAACAGTGAAATGAAACCCTAGTAATAGGAAGGTTGAGTTTTATCCTGGGTTGAAAGAGGCCTCAACAGCTGAATAGTAATATGCTCAGGAAATCAAACCAGTTAGAAAAATAGGTGGGGAATTAGTAAGATTTATAGGCATCAGGAGTCAAAGCCACACAAGCAGGGTTCTTGGAGAGGGTGACTGTTACAGGGAAAGGTGAAGGGGCACCTGGAGGCCCCCAGATCTGCCTGCTAAATAGGTTCTGCCACCTGCCACATCAACACAAAACATACTCTAGTGTGTTTGACATTCAATGGAAAAGAACTTGAGTACAGTAAGTGTGCTATAGAGAGAAGAGAAAGAATATAGTTTCTAATGGCACCCCAAGTGACCCATCTCCTCATGAGTAAACATTCAGCCAAACAGGGTTGGGCCAAAGCAGGACTGTTGAGTCCCAAAAGCTTGGCTCAAGTGTGAGGCACCTACTGGTGGGGATCCATAGAAAATGGGCAGAAGGGACCAGGCAAGTCTGCAAAGAAAGGAGCAAAATCAAAACCCAAGTCAAGATAAAGGCTGCCACTGTCAGCCTCCTTATGAGGTGTCTCACCCACATCTCTGTCTCTTTCAAATTTCTCCTTCCATGTGCCCCAAATCCCTAGTGCAAGTGCAAGGCTAAGAAGCAAATGCAGCTTCTTCACATCTCTCTGCTTCATGTGCCTCCTCCACATCCTCTTTTTGATCTCCATCTTCCTTCTCCCTGTTGTCTCTAGCTTATCCTGGCTGCTCAGCTCCACCCCTCCTTGTGTGAGGCTGGGACCTGAAGCCTCCCCTTCCTTGGGGATTAATTACCCTGTTACAATCCTTCCTTTTCATTCTTTTCTCCACCACATCTATGGTGGCTAAGATCTTGGGGTATAGCCTTAGGAGACATTGTTTTCTAGGGTTCATTCCAGTGTGTTTAAGAAAAACAACATGATCAGGGTTCTTGGGGAGGATGACCTGGTGTGCAGTGTTGGGGCTGCCCATGTTCAAGTGCAGTAGACTTGTGAGTTTTCCCGGGAAAGTTGTGTTCTCTCAACTCAAATCTAAGGGAAGGAGTCAAGAAGTCTCAGTCCCTCTCCAATGGTTTTCCGTTGAACTTGGAATAAAATAGTCTCTTTACCTAGGACTTTAAGACCCTACCAGTTTTGCTTACTTCCCCAACTACTGGCTGTAGTTCTGGGTCCATCACTTACTGCCTGTTTGATTCATATCTCACCTGTGAAATGGGGTTCATATTTGTTCCCACTCTTTGGGGTTTTGGGCAGATAAAATGAGATTTGAACACACATTGTCTGTACAGGTCAGCTACTATTAGTACAACTCCTTCCTAGTTAAATGAATCCAGGGCTTGCTTTTATATTTATAACTCTGAGAGATCTGTCCTCTGGGCCTTGCTCATACTCCTCTGATTGCAAGGTGGAACCACAGCCACCTCTCTCTTCCTCCAACAGTGGGGTTACTTTGTGCCCAGGTTCATGTCCATTGCTCTCTCTGTTTATGTTTCTGTCATTTGGTTCTTAGCTCAGAGACTCCCTCCCAGAGAAGTTTTCCATGTAACCCATCTTCCCTCAGTCTTGCTGGTTCATTATCTTGTGTTCATGTTTTGTAGTGCTTGTCTCTGTCTGAAAGTCCATTGTTAGGATGCATGTTCCCTCCATGGTCTTCTTCCATACTAGAATTTAAGCATGTTGGTGGTGTTCACAGTTGTGAAATGCTTAGTGCCTGGGATTAGGCTCAGTACTCAGCACATAATCTGTGAAAAGATGAATAAAATACACAGAGAACTCTTAATTGTGTTTATAACATTTGACTTTTCCAGTGCTTGTTTGTTTATTTATTTTGGTAATGCCCATTTTCTTTGTTAGCCTCTAAAACTCTTAAAAAGATGTAAATGTTTGTTTTTGATATGGCTGGAAGGTGAGGTAAGGAAGTGGCAGAGAAAGTTTGTTTCTTGATAATCTTTGAGAGGGAGGATGTTAATAAAGTCCCCAGGAAGAGAGTACAGGTTGACCAGTTGCCTGAAGAACATGCAGACTGGTTTAGGTGGAAAGCTTCCCTTGGGATTAACTGCCTCGCGCCAAGGCTCCACCATAGACCTCCCTGAATGCCAATGTTGGGGAGGACATCTGTGTGTTTACTGCAGATCTCATGAGAGACCAGAGTGAGTGTAGAAAGCATTGGGTCAGAGGCTCTGCTCACAGGATTGCTGCTATCCAAACTTTGTGGCAGAGGAGGAGGAACACAAGTGTTTGTCATTTCTCAGGATCTGCCAACATCTGCAGCAGAATCTCCAAAGATTCTTATGAAGATAGAGGAGGCTGAGGAAATTTGCTTTTTTTTTTTTTTTAAGATTTATTTATGCATATAAGAACTATGGTATAGGCCAGAGGTGTCGGGGGTGAGAGGATTCACCAGAGACTGAGTGGGGAACAGAACAGGCAGATAGACTGAAATACACTGCTGAGGGGAGCAGCGGGTGAGTCAGGAGAGGTCTGCTGTGCCATGTGGGTAGCTTCCTGGCCGGCCGGGGATTGAACTCACGCTTTCAGTGGCTGCAGATAGCTTTGTAGGTAGGTTTGCATCTTAACCCCTTGTGCCACCAGGGATGCCTGGAAATTTGCATTTTAAGCAAGCTTTCTAGGTCATTCCTAGGAATATTAAGTTTGGCAACCATTGCTTTGTGTCTTTCTTTGCGGAGAACATTTTGAACCATGTTCCCCCTTATTCCTGCCTGCTCCCCACTATTTGATGTCTTAGCATCTTTAGACAAATACACTATTTGAAGTATCAGTATCTTTTGGTACTAAATAGTACACACATAAGTTTAGTTTCTTCTAAGTTATGTTCTAATAACCATGGTTCCCAGCATAGGCTTACTTTCTGTCAGCTCTCAAGGTTTATTGCAGGGTAGATCCATGCCTTGGACTTGAAATATCCATAGCTCCCTCCTGTGGGCACATGGCTAAATTGGGGAAGAGGGGGAGGCCTTATTCATAAGAATTTTTTTTTTTTGAATTTGAATTTGTTCCAGGCAGCAGAGATTTATATTTGACTGTGGACCTTAACTTTTAACTGGGCTTTTTGGGGACATGCTTTTATTTTGGAGTGCATTCACCTTCCTTTAGCATGTTGGCTTTTTCACTTAGGCTGCCTACTCTGTTGATGAAATGTAGTGCTTTAGGACGTTGGAAAACCAGGCAGTGAGGTATGGAAGGTAGGCTGTTGGGTGAACTGTAAGTAGGAGAAAATGAGGTTGGACAAGAATTCTAGGCTTTTCATTGTACCAGTTAGCAGTGTCTCTCTGTGGTGTTTGCATGTGCGTGTGAAAACAAAGCAGAAGCGGAAGAATGGAGTAATTGGAAGTTGGAAACTCCAACAATTACCATGTTTCTTCTGAAGCTCTCTATCTGTGAGGTTCCGAGCTTTAGTTGTGAGCATTCTTGACAAACCAGGCAGGAGTCAGAGAAGTTGGAGGGGAGCCACCAGTGAGGGACCATGGTTCGGGGTTCTCCTTAGCCAAACTCTGGGAACTGGTTGACATACCCTGGAGAATAGCTGACCTGAGTCAGAATGGAGAAAACCAGGTGGAGGGAAGAACCCCAAGGTAGCAGTAGAAGGAGGCCCTTTCTTACATATTCCTCTGAGAGAAAGGAACAGTTGAGCTTTTGATTGTCTTCAAGTACTATCTGGTTGTCTTTAGCAGCTGGGTGGATGGCAGCAAAGGAGTACATTATACTTTTCTCTCTATTTGATTGGGAAAATTTACATAACAGAAAAATGTCATTAACTTACAAAACAGTATGATTTCCACTGAAAACATATGTCTACATACTCTGGAAGGATTATCACCCACATATAAACATTGCTACAGGAAGGGATTGGGTTATTTTTGTTTCCTTTTTCATACATCCCTGTTTTCAAAACTCTAACAATAAACCTGTACTGTTGTCATTGGAGGAAATAATTTAAAGAATAGTAGGTTACTTTGGGCTTATAGGAATGGGTGTTAGAGTTGCAAACTGGACTAGAGGTAGGGCGATCATAGGCAGAGGGAGGGTATAGTTCAGCGATGAATGTACCAATGCCGTAAAATGTGTGGTGTTCGATGTCATGTGTTCATCTGGCTTTGCCACTCGGGCTGTGTAATTTTTCTCACCTCTGAACTCAGGAGTGTTTTAAGTGTAAAGGAGCATGGTAAACTTAAATGGTTGCCAAGTGTGAGGTTTCAGTTCATTAGGGTCCTGTTGCCAACTTGTGCCAGCTGATTACAATTTCAGGAATTTTTTGAGCTGGTTAATATGTTGGTAGATTGAAATTCTGCATAATGGGAGTATTTACACCCAAAAAATTGGCAAATGCTACAATATAGGGTTTTTGAAAGCTGATTGTGAGATACTTAGCAGTGTATCGCTTAGTTGTATGTATCACTTTGTTGAATACTTTGCCATCATTCTTATTCCAATTTTTTCTTACCTGATTCTCATACTTTTTTTGTGGATTTATCTCTTGTGTTACTTATGTCAGTTTTTGTTTTTACTTTTGCATGCTTACTGCGGTTTCATTGATTTCCAACACTGCATGCTTTATGGATATTGGTTCATACTTCTACAAATGTAGGTTGTCATACCTTATTCCTCCACCAAAGCCCCAGTGATCTTCTATTATAGTTCATTGAGTCCCCTCTGCACTGTGTATCCCACCCTGCCCTCTTTCCTCTGGTCATCTCAGTTTTACAGTCATATTTCTAGGGTTTGACAATTTTTTTAAAAAGCCAGATCCTCACTTTGTAACCTTTCTTAGTTTAGAATGAGCATCTGACATAATTCTGGCCAAAGAGATTTAATGGAAATCCACTACAGGACTTCTAGAGAAAATTTTTTTTTCCCTGATAGAAATAAAGGCAGTGGGGAGAGTAATGCCCCACTCTCTTAATGCCACCGCGATTCCTTAGTTTGTTATCTTTGGAAAAGTAATAAATGTGATAGTTGTTAGCTAACACACCTGTCTTGTGACCAGAAGGCAACAAGCCTGTGGATGAAAACCCAGCACATGCTGGGTTTTATGAGTGGCTTTATGAAATTAGACTACTGAACTGAGCTTGGGACCACCTCTCCCTGGACTTCTTGTTAAGTAAACAACAGATGTCCACATGGTTTAGGCCATTTGTGGACCAGCTACCAATTTCTTGTAGCAGAAAGCATTCTAATATTGTCATGGTGCTTCCCATATATGGGAAACCTCACAGCTTGGGCCCCTTCTTTTAGAGAATACATTTCTAGGATTCTTCTACTCTCTGGCATAATGAGGAGTATACAGCTAGAGGCAAGAGCACCTACAACTTGTCTGTTAGACTAAAAATTCTACCTGGCAACAATCAGAAGATGAGGGGAAATGGAAATGCCTCTCTTATTTCCATCTTTTGGCAGAAAGAGTGTGATAGGATGGGAGCGCGACTCCTATGCTGTTACTCTCTCCTTCAGTACGAAAGCAAATGGAGTCCCAGAGAGGGACGAGTGACTTGTTAAGACAGATTTGGGCCAACCACTTTTCCTCTGATTTATTATTGCAACTGGGTTTGGCCTTTCTTCTGTCCATAGCCCTTGCCTCTGATGGCTACCCGCATGTTGCCCTTGGTCATGAGAATTACTCTGCCTTTAGGGCCCCTGTGTCTCTGGAAAAACTGGGGACTTTTCAACTCACTATCTGGTCATCTCAGTGCTTGTAGGAATGTTGTGTAATATCTTGAGCAGACAGAAAAACACTCTGGAAGCTTAAGCATTTTGGTGGGAGGTTCCCAGTCCTGTCTGCAGCCTCTGGCGGTAGCGGATATGGGTACTTATGGGCATGTGTGTTGGGGATTGTTCTTGTGATGTTTTAATTTTCGATGGGAGCAGTTCCCTAAGGTTTGCCTGTTTGGAATCTGCTGACACCCTGTTTCTGGATGGGTTGGGGAAAGGCAAGGTCTTAGGGGCTCATGTTTTAATTTTCTTGGTTGGGATGCTTCTTTATTTATGGATAGTTCTCTTGGTGACACAGACACGCAAGTTGCACCAGCTGTCCAGGGAGCCACACTTACATGACATTCTGCATAAATGGATCCCCTTTAGTTATGACACACTAAACACTAGAAGAGGAGAAAGATTTTAACCCTGGGTTTTATTTTCCATGTTTTCAGGGAATTGTAGCCCTTGTGCTCTCTTGCCATCATGTTTCTAGCTCACGTGTATGCTTGAGAGTGCACGCTCTCTCTCTCTCTCTCTCTCTCTCTCTTTTTCTTTATGTATGTCAGCAAATTTGGTTATTCAACCAATATTATTGAGCACCTTGAAGGCCCTTTGCCAGCTGTGGCTTTCTGAAAACAGGGCCTAAGTTTTTTATTCCTACTGTGTCCCTGGTATTGAGCACAGGGCTTATACCTAGGATTTAGAATTTCTTTTATGAATGAATATAAGAATCAATGGATGATAGGGCCTCCCCTGGTAGCGCAGCAGTTGAGCGCTGGGCTGCGAAGCTGCCGGCAGCCTCTGCAGCACTGGTTCGATCCCCAGCCGCTGGCGAGGTCCCGCATGGCACGCAGACCTCTCTTGCCGCACCCGTTGCTCCCCTCAGCAGTGTATTTCGTCAGTCTGCCTGTTCTGTTCCCCACTCTGGCTCTGGTGAATTCTCTCACCCTCCCGCGCTTCTGACTGTACCCAGTGCTTGTATAAATAAACAAATAAATCTAAAAAAAAAAAAAAGAAAGAATCAATGGATGATAGCAGCATTGGCTCTGATGCTGTGCCCCTAGGGACATTTATATAATGTGTTCTTCAACGTGTTCTTCAACGGGGGCCGGGGGGGGGGTGATCTCCCCTCACCCCTCTAGGGATGTTGGTATTGGCATTCTGGGTTGTTAACTGCTGTGCCTATCCTTGCTGCTACTAGCATCTACTAGGGTAGGAGTCGGGGATGTGGCTTACATTCTCCAAAGCCCCAGATAATTCACCTCTCTCCCAACAACAAAGGATTATCTGGCCTCAAATGTCAGTAGTTCAAAGGTTGAAAAACTCTGGTCAAGAGGGAGGACAGATCTATAAATAGGGAACACAGTGTTTGTGAGGAATGTACAAAGTGCTATGGAAACACGAGGTAGTGACCCATTTCTGATAGGACCTAATAGAGGAGATTAAGATCAGAGGTTCCCAAAAATTTCATTTTAGGATACCTTTATTAATCGTAAACAATACTGAGGATCTCATAGAACTTTATATAGGTTTTATGTCACTATATTTACTATGCTGGAAATTAAAGCTGAGAATTTTTTTTAGAAATGCATGTTAATTATTAAAAATAAAACCATTTTGATGTTAAAGTATGGTTTTTTATGAGCAATAACTGTTTTCCAATCCAAAAAACTTAGTGGAAAGAGTGGTATTGTTCTAACATTTTTGTTTAGCTCTTTATTTTTTTTTTAAAGATTTATTTATTTATGCATACAGTAACTGAGGTACAGGCCAGAGGTAATTCACCAGAGAGGATTCACCAGAGACAGAGAGGGAAACAGAACAGGCAGATTGATGGAAATACACTGCCAAGGGGAGCAGCGGGTGAGCCAGGAGAGGTCTGCTGCACCATGTGGCTTTCTCCCTGTCCAGGGATCGAACTTGTGCTGCAGAGACTGCAGATAGCTTCATAGGTTGCGTCTTAACCCCTTGCACTGCCAGGGAGGTCCAACATTTTTGTATATCTTTTTAAAAGTCTGATTCTCTATTCAATCTGCTAATGTTGTTCTGGTTGAAGAATTAAAGAAAACCTGGCCTCACACACTTAAGTAGTTAGAAGGTTCTTGGGAACCGCAAAATTTCTCAGAAAACCATCGGCTTTACACAGTTGGGTAGTAGATTGATGGTGGCCCCCAAACTAACTTGCCATAGGGAACAAAAGAATGTGTTTAATTTTTTTCCCCAAGGTTAGGGAGGGAGATGAAGGAGAGAATGAATTTTATTTATGAATGTTACCAATTTGAGATGCCTCTCGGCAATCCAGGTTGAAATGTATAGTAAAAGAAACTAGAAATCTTGGGTTAGGTATAATGCACTAATAGATATTTGAAGACAAGACTGTGATTGTCTTTTGAGAGAGAGCAGTAAACCAATGGAGGCGTGAAACTTTGACATCAGACTTTCTGGACTCTGCCAGCAGGGGAGAGTACCTGTCCTCTTCTCACTTGTTAGGAGGACAGGTATGTGGTAATTAGCTTGCCCACAGGAACAAGTGCATTGGGAGAGGCTCCGGTTATGCTGACCTCCTCTTAGTTTGGGAGTTTCTCTCCAGGACCTTTGCATGTATGCTTCTTGCTGCCTGGCTCCCTCATTCTCTTTATTACTGCAAAGTGATTGTTTGTTCTCAGCACTCAACACAGGTTGTGTTTGATTGGTTCCTTATGTGCTCTTCTGCCCAATCAAGGAACGTTCCAAGAAGCAAGGGCCATGTCCCTTTATGGCTCACTGATATGATAACCAGAGGCCAGACAAGCTGGCAGGATCTGGCAGTTGGGTGGTCATTACGTCAAATGATTCTTAGAAACTTGGTACAGGGCATGTGGATGCCCTTAAGGAACTTGGAATGGAGGATGACAGGCCTATACAGAGCAGCAGAATCATAAACAGTTTCCTTGGGGTGGTGGAAACAAATGAGGGAGTGATTGGTTCTCTTGAGGGATTAGAAAATTCTTCAAATATGTGGGTGCTTTTCAGGTGACACGATCTCTGGGCAGATATCCACTTGGTACCCCTATCAAGGTAATGAAACATGAAATAGGACAGAATCTTCCGAGTAATTGCAAATAGTTCAATAAAGCAAAAATATATTGAATCTACGAACTTGAATGTGTCTTTAGATTGGGGGGCAGTTGAGAGAGTGGAAGAGGTGGAAACTGCTGGATGGAGAAGGGTTATCTGTTGGAGCAAGGCTGCTTGGCCCTGGCGCCCAGTGGTGGTGGTAGGGGGTTTGAAGACCTAAAAGGGAGGACACCTTATACATGTTGTGTGTGCATCCTGGCCCCTGAGACTGGAGGGGAAGTGGGAATTATATGGGACTCCTTGTTTACCTAGAGTTTTATACAAGGGTTTCCAGAGTAAGTTTGAATGTGAGAGATTTTCCTTAGCAAGATTAAACTCAGCCTTCAACCCACACCCAGCATGCTCAGCTATGCAAATGCCGCCTTGTTGTCAATTAGAATTTGGTAGAATTTGCTGCTTTCCTTTTCCAGCCATTTCATTCATGGATTAATCTAATGAGGTTGTTGAGATTAGGACCATTAAGGCATTGGCAGCGGTGAAGAGCTAATAAAAATGTGTTTTGTCTGAAGTGTCATTGGAATAGCTTACTATGATGCTGGTAAAAGTACAGAGGCTCTATCGAAACGGTGTTCAGGGAAGTGATAAATAATTTATCTTTCTCCCTAGTTCTGTGAGGAAGGTTAATATTGCACAGGTTTTGTTTTTGTTTTTTATAGCACCACAACGTGCTGTTATTAGATTGTATGGAAAATATTTTGGGATCAGAGCTGTTTTACTCTTTGATCCTCTTTAAATTAAACGTTAATGCCCTCTTGAAAAGAAAGTGAGTCTTTATGAATTGGAGACTACATTTCTGCTCACATTGTCATTTGCTTAGTACTGATATTTGCCTCCCACCATGCTAGGAGATTTGGAGCTGTAGAAAAGAAATAGAGATCTGCTCTCTGCCCCCTTTTAAAAAAGTGCTTCTGTAGCGGTAGTGTAGGACCAGATTTTTTTTTTTTTTTAATTTCAGTCTGTTGCAGACTGATACAACTATATGACAAAAATGGATTGCTAGGAAATGGAGCTGTTGTCTGATTCTAGTGGCAATATCAGATTGCCATCAAAGTTTCCTAGCACTTGCTCTCAACTTCTGCACATTTCTTGTTGAAAACCTGTGCTGGTTTTGGATCACACTTTGTGTCACTCTGCTCTAGCTATTAACATATGGTTCACTGATGCATATAAAAAATTTTTACAAATGACTAAAGTGTTGGTTTTATTTATTTTAAAATTGAGGAATGAGCTCTTCAGTATAATAAGTACCCCTTTAGATCTTGATAACTGATGTGAATTGTGTTAGTTATTCTGAGTGCTTTACCTGTTTCGTTTTATGTCAGTCTCACAGATGTCTCTGCAGGGGGTTATGTCTCTCTCTCTCTCTCTCTCTCTCTCTCTCTCTCTCTGTTTCTCTGTACAGATGAAGAAACTGAGGCATGAAGGGGTACTTAACTTCCCCAACATCATTTAATAACATAATGATGGAATTGGCGTCGGACTTCTGAACCCATGGTGTAACCCTGTTGCTGTCAACATAGTAAGGCTAAAAATGCTGTCTGAGTTCAGAAAAGTAAGGGTTAGAATACTTGGCAGTTTCACTGAAGGAGGTTGGAGAGTGTGAGAGGAGCAGGGTCTAAGTGAGGAGTAAGTCACACACTTTCATAAGAGGGACTAGTGAGGCACATGGGGAGTGGCAGGACCTGGAATTAGGCTTGGAGTTGGCTGGTTGGATGTGGGGGACAGTGATGAGCTCACGTGTCCTGCTGTCAGATTTATCTCACTAGCTCATGCTTAATAAATCCCCTGGGGGAGTGTGGAGTCTGTGAGGGAGGTGACTGTAGTAACCAAAGCATGAAGTAAGAAGAGCATGACTGATCAGGGCTTTAAATAGGCCTGGAGAAGAATTGGCAGTTGGTGACAAATTGATCAAAGGAAATAAGGAGAGAGGAGTATGGAAAATAAAATACATTTTTGTGCTCTGTCTTTTAAGTATCTAGAAGTAATTATTGCTGAATTGGAATGGATATCAGAACTGCCTTCTCCATGCATACAGTGGCTTCTAACTGGCACAAACTGATTTACTTGAAAGTCTTACTGAAAGGGACCATGGAGTATTGATGTATAGTGCCTGCCCCAGGCTTTGAATGTACCTTTCCTACCTGTTATTCACCTCTTGGACACTTTGGTGGTGTTACATCACCAGAATTGCTTGATTGATTGGCCAAGTTGGGTGGATGAAGTGGGAGGCTTGTTCAAGCCTCCCCAAAATGAAAAGGGTAGAGCCTGAGAAGTGTTACCAAGATTAACTTTCAGACTACACTTGGAGGTAGACTCAGGGACATTTGTTTTCTTGACTTAAAACTGTAGATTTAATCCCTCTGTTTATGAGCAATTGACCTAAAACAAATGTACAAAGTTGTCACCATCACCCCCCCTCCCAAAAAAAAAAGAAGAGAAATTCCTAGTCTTTTCCCTCTCTCCAAGGTAGGAAGAATGATTTCTGCACTTTCAAGTGTTTTTCTTGCCTCCAGTTTCTCCCTATCACCATGCCAAATTTTCTTTTATTAATGTATTTGCAATATGGTGAAAATCGCACACATACTTTACATACTTTCCTACTGGGAGTGCCAAGCTTGGGGTCAGAGATGTAATAGGACAAGGGGTAAATGAGCGAAGAAAGGTGCCAGGTCAGGAGGCGATTGACAGTCAATTCACTGGATGGATAACTTCAGAAGATGGACACTTTGGCTTGCTTGCCTTTCTTCTCTTTGCTCTCAGATCAGCTACCATAGTGGGAGACAGATTAAGTACTAAATGAAAACATGATTACAGGAAGAATTTACTTTAGATACCTCAATGCAGAAATTGTACTGGACTATGACTTAGCCCAGCAAAGGGGACCTTAAAGAAAAGCTGTCCTTTGAGGCTGCTTAGAATACAATTCTAGGCAGGGTAAACTAGCAAATGCTTTAAGTCCTCTTTCTGCTTTATGATTATGCAACTCTCAAAGTTCAAGTATTTTTCTCTGGCAGTTTTCCTACAGTTTGTCTGAGAGCCACATCCAGGTGTTTGATGTTGGAGGGTGCATGCATTTGAATGTGGTTTGACTATGAATTAATGGGATAAAGTTATTTAGATAAGAGTGGAATAAATGCCAAATATATTTGGATATCCATATTTGAATCAAAGCCTTTCCCACTTTAAAATGGGGAGGGGGGACTGCCTGTCTCACAAGTCCATTTAAGGCTAGCTGAAGGGATTAGCATGGGGAATCACATCCCCGCAGCAGAGCCATCACTCGGCACCCTCGGGTACCTGTCATGGATTGGGCATTTCCATCCAGTTCAGTGGAGAGTTACTGAGTGGTTTGTCAGGTGTGTGGCTGGGGCCACACGAGACGTCCTGATTACAAGCCCATTTTTAAAGTACCTGGTGTATACATGTCATGGAGCCTCTCATATGACTGTCACTTAATTCTTTACAGCAGTCATATGTGGCAGATGGAGGCATTTCCACTTCATAGAAAAGAAGGGAGCTCTAGGGTTCCAATTTAGGTTTGTTGGAACCTAATGATCTTTTCAGAAATCTCACTGTCTTGGGGGATGCATTGAACCTGTTGGGGACCTGTTTCTCACATTCTCAATTTTGCCCACCTTTTCACAATATTAGTTTCTCATCTTAGAAGATAGGAATGTATCCTGTTTAAGGATACATTAGGAGGATGTGCAAACTGCTGCTTAAAGCCCAGAGAATGGTATTGTCACTGGCCCTTGGGGCTAAGCCCCTGGCAGGTTCTTCCCGTATTTAGAATTGTTCTTGCAAATTCCACACAGGAAGTGGAAACTTACTTATATAATCAAGGCATGGACCTTGAGCTCATGCTCAAAGCATACCTTCTTGCCAGGCAAGAGGATGTGTGATGCTTTACAGAGGAAGAGTTACATGTCACGAGCCTACGATGGCGTTCCAGTGTGGTGTGCAGGAGGCTTCTTTCTGTACTAGGCACCTTTACACACATTGCTTTTTCCACTTACAAACCCACGACCTTCTTGAGAATGGCTGGTTTGGCCAGTCCTGGCTTAGTATCTGTAAGCAAGCATAAGTTGGAGGGGCATGTTATGGGAGTAGGTAGGCCTTTAATTGCCAGTGACAATGTTATTATTACCATGATTTTGTTTTCTTACTGCCTGCTGCTCAGTACAGGTGTGAAGATAGGACTTGCTGTTTTCTGTTGATCTTGTATGGTCTTGGTTTCTTCTAGGTCCCACCACTAGTGATTGATGGCCTGCAGGTGTGGATTGGATGGGGGTGAATATTAATATCAGGATAGGTGAGGGTAGATGAGTATAGAGGTGAAGAGTTGAGTTTTAGATGTGGCAATGATGCAATGTGGTCCTGATGTTAGGGCCCTTTTGTGGGGATGGGAAGAGTAATAGGTTTCCTTTTTGGGGGATCTTGCATTCTCTAAGTCAGTCTGGCCTATTCCCCATGCCTCTTTCAACGATTGGTGGCAATGCTTTCTCTTGAAAGTACTTTGGCTTCAGTGGGAAAACAACTGCATTAAAAAAAAAAAATCTCAAATGGGTATTGAGTGACATGTCAATTAGAAGAGATCCAAAGAGAAGTCAGTCCCTATTGCTGTGGTGCAAGGGGCCTGGGTGTCTGCTTCAAGCAGCCAAATGCTGCTGCTTTGTCTCAGCCATTGTAGAGTCTGCGGTAATGGTCCCCTTGCTGCTGCCAAATGGCCTGCATCCTGATTTTAGAGGATTATTTTGCCATGAGGGATAGAGCACAATGCACCTCCCCGCCCTTCCCCCCAATGTTTTAGGTACCTAGGGCTAAAATTGGTGGCTTAAAACAATAAAAAATTATTCTCTCGCAGTTCTAGAGGCAGGGCTGTGCCTAGAAACCTCTAGAGGAGAAACTCCCCTGCCTCCTTCAGCTTCTGGAAGATCCAGGTGTTCCTTGGCTGTAACTGCATAACTTTAATCTCTGCCCGCCATCCTCCCTGTGTCTTTCTAAGGGGAAAGACACCAGTCATTTTGGATCTGAGGCCCATCCTAATTCAGTGTGCTTTCATCTTAACTTGATTATGTCTGCAAAGACCGTATTTCCAAGTAAGGTCCCATGTATAGGTACAGGGGTTAGACTGGTGTATCTCTTGGGGGTACATCATTCAGCCTATAACATATCTCTAGACCCTCCTCCACGTGTCCTGGGTGGTCTGATGCTGGACTTTCTGCTGGGCCCTGGCTCAAGAAGTTCTAGGTTCTTTCCTGTTTTCTTGGGAAAGTCAAATTAGCCACTTTCCTTTTTCCTGTTATCTTCAACCACTTCCTTTTCTGGCTTCTTTCTGGTGCCTTGAAATCATGTTCAAGCTCTCACTTCTTAACTCTCCCTCTACATCATCACCCCCTTTCCCCGTTTCTCTCCTTTTCCCACAGACACATCCTGTTTGTTCATTCTCGCTATTGCCTCCCACTTTTTCCTTTGTTCCTTTCAGTTTAGCTTCTGCCCTCTTCATTCCCTAACAGCCTTGCACTCAGACCACATTCCCAGCAGTGCTTTCTCAAGTTGCTCTTTCCTTTCTGGTCACTCCCTCTCGGATGCCTTTGAAGACTTTGCTCCTCTACCTGGATATATTAAATCAGTATTGGGTTTCCGGGGGTCTGTTCAGGCCCTGCTGGCTTCTTTCTTACCCCGGGTGACCTCAGCCAATCCAGTCTTCTGTATTCCCCCCATCTACTTTTTTTTTTTTAAAAGATATATTTATTTATGCATACAAGAACTGGGGTGCAGGCCAGAGGTGGGGGTGGTGGTGGTGAGAGGATTCACCAGAGAGAGCAGGGAGCAGAACAGGCAGAGCCACTGAAATACACTGCTGAGGGGAGCAGCGGGTGAGACAGGAGAGGTCTGCTGTGCCATGTGGGTTTGATCCTGGCCAGCTGGGGATCTAACTTGTGCTGCAGTGGCTGGCAATAGCGTGATAGAGCTGTCTTTAACCCCTGCGCCACCAGGAAGGCCCCTGTATTACCTCCTTGTACTTGTCATCATAACTTTATGACTTCATCTTTGACTTTTCTGTACTCTAAATTTGGATAGCTAAAATCCTGTAACAGTTTGTTCTGTTTGTCTGCTACATGAAACTTATCTTTAAAACTGAACTTGTGATCTGATCCTCTTCCCTCCCCCCAGTACTGCTGTATTGTGACTTAAATAATCCCATCCCAGAAATCTGGGGAACATCCTTGATCATCTCACTCTTTGTCATTCCATCCAACATGTCAGCAAAAATCCTGTTGCCTCACTGTCCCTCCAAATTTCCCCTTCTATCCTTCTCTGTCACCACCATCTTGGGATGACCTGCTCTGTCTCCTGAGATCCCAAATCTGATGAGAGCTTGCTAACTTGTCCTGACCCCCTTAGCCCAGCCTCCACACTCGATTTGGTGTCTTCCCCACCCGTTGCTCAGGCACACTCATACCTGCTTCCCTCCTGCTCCTGTTGTGACATTTTTTATTTTAGTTTCCCAACCCTTCAACGTTTATACATGCCCTTCTGTCTCTCCTTTTAACTTGTTAGGCATGCACATGCCTGTTCTGCATTCCTGATGAATTGACCCTTTTATCATTATATGCCCTCTTTATCTTTGAAAATGCTCGTTATCTTAAAGTCTTCATTGTCATATATTATCAATAATATACCCATTCCAGTACTCTTATGTATTTGTTTGCATGGCATATATCTTTTCCAATTTACTATCAACTTCTCTGTATATTTAAGATATAGCATTTAATTGGATTTTGCTTTTTTTTTTTCCCCAAGATTTATTTATTCATGCATACAAGAACCGGGGTACAAGCCAGATGTGAGGGAGGGTGAGAGGATTCACCAGAGACAGAGTGGGAAACAGAACAGGCAGACTGATGAAATACACTGCTGAGGGGACCAGCGGGCAAGATAGGAGAGGTCTGCTGTGCCGTGTGGGTATCTTGCTGGCTGGCCGGGATCGAACCCATGCTGCAGAGGCTGCGGACAGCTTCACAGCACTGCGCTCAACCTCCTGTGCCACCAGGGGAGGCCTGGATTTTGCTTTTTTATCAATTTGGACAATTTGCCTCAATTGGAATCCTAATCCACTAACATTTAATTATCATTTAATATAGCTATTGATATGGTTAGAAGTAGGTGTATACGGGCCTCCCCTGGTGGCGCAGGCGGTTGAGCACAGCACTGTGAAGCTCTCTGCAGCCCCGGTTTGATCCCGGCCGGCTGGCCGGTGAGGGTCCCACATGGCGCGGCATACCTCTCCTGTCTCTCCCGCTGCTCCCCTCAGCAGTGTATTTCATCGGTCTGCCTGTTTTGTTCCCTGCTCTGTCTCTGGTGAATCCTCTTACCCTCCCCTGCATCTGGCTTATACCCCGGTTCTTGTATAAATAAATAAATAAATAAATAAATAAATAAATCTTAAAAAAAAAAAAGAAGTAGGTGTGTACCATCCTATTTTTTTTAAATTTATTTATTTATGCATACAAGAGCTGGGGCACAAGCCAGAGATGCAAGAGATGAGAGGATTCACCAGAGACCGAGTGGGGAGCAGAACAGGCAGACTGAAATACACCGCTGAGGGGAGCATTGGGCGAGTCAGGAGAGGTCTGCTGTGCCCTGTGGGTCAGCTCCCTGGCCAGGGATGGAACTCGTGCTGCAGTGGCTGCGGATAGCCTGGATAGCCTCATAGATTGTGGCTCCACCCCTTGCGCCGCCAGGGAGGCCCCTATTTTTTTTTCGGTGTCTCCTTTCTTACTTTCTTTTGGATTATTAAGCTTTTTTATAATTTTGATTCATGTATTGATATTAATCACTTTTTTTTTAGTGATTGCGGTAGGAATTGCAATATACATCCCTAACTTTTCACGGTCTTCTTAGAGTTAATATTGTATCACATCATGCAAAATTTCAACCTTGCAATTGTTAGAGTCCTCCTCTTAGTTAACTCCTGAGTCAGAGCTCTGTTCAGAGGACACTTTCAGGGAATTCTTTTTTTTAAAAAAAGATTTATTTATTTATTTATACAAGCACTGGGTACAGTCAGAAGCGCGGGAGGGTGAGAGAATTCACCAGAGCCAGAGTGGGGAGCAGAGCAGGCAGACTGACGAAACACACTGCTGAGGGGAGCAGCGGGCACGGCAGGAGAGGTCTGTTGCACCATGTGGGACCCTTGCCAGTGGCCAGGGATCGAACCAGCGCTGCGCCAGAGGCTGTGGGAAGCTTCAGAGCCCAGTGCTCAACTGCTGCGCCACCAGGGGAAGCCCATTTTCAGGGAATTCTTGTCTGACTTCTAACACTAAGCTAAACCCTTTGTGCTTTGAGCAGTGCTTCTCCTTGGGGTATTCCCACAGTTTGCTCACTGTGGCATCCCCAGTGCTTACACAGTGGTATACACTAAGTTATTTGTTGATTGAGTGAAAGGGAACCCTAAATTATGGTTTGGAGAAGGCAAAACATTTCATGATAATGTACTCCAGGGGACGAGATGAGGATGGCATTATGTCAGACTTAGAGACTGAAAGGCAAGGTATGTGGGAAGGAATATAATAGTGAATATAATAAATTAAATGGAATCCAAAATACAAAAAATACTGACCGCCTATCTGAGGGAATTGTGATTTGGTTCAGGACCAGAGTCACAGATGGTATTGGGGATCCATGGTGTTGTGCTACATGCTTCTCTTCTACACTCTCTTCTGGAAAAAAAATGTGGGGAGCCATCTGAGGCTATTGGAATAGGGGGTGTAGAAAAGAAGGTCTGTTTCAGGAAAGTCACTGGAGCCAGTGGGCAGGGAGCATTCAAGTGAAACTATGAACAGAAGGTAATTTTTTTTTCAAGATTTATTTATTTATTTATACAAGCACTGGGTACAGTCAGAAGTGCGGGAGGGTGAGAGAATTCACCAGAGACAGAGCGGGTAACAGAGTTGGCAGACTGACAAAATACAATGCTGAGGGGAGTAGTGGGTGCAGCAGGAGAGGTCTGTTGCACTATGTGGGACCCTTGCCGGCTGCTGGGGATCGAATTGGCTCTGCAGACTGTGGGCAGCTTCGGAACCCAGCGCTCAACCTCTGCGCCACCAGGGGAGGCCCAGAAGAAGGTAATCTTAAGGAGCACTGACCAAGGCCTGCTTTGAAAGCAGCCATAGTTTGGATGTGATTTACAATTATATAGAAAGGAGTACATGTGAGAAATGCTTTGAGAGAAATATAGATAGGATATGTTAATGATGAGGGATGAGGAGAGAACAGTTATCCCCTTACCTCTGGGTCATTTATGTCTGTAATTCCTAGGTGTTGCCTGAAGACCATTAAATATATCCTTGCTGGGTATTATCAGAGTCTAGTTTCTTAAAACAGGATCTGCTGACATCCTGGGGGACTCAGAATTCCCTTTTTGGAGCCAGTTGGAGAAAGCTAGGAAAATTAGTTATAAAGAGGCTTCTTAAAAAATTTTGTTTTGGGAATGATCCTAGCTAACACAGCCTGACTGATCAGCACATAGGACATTTCTCTGCCTCTGTGGCTTTATTATCCTCGGTGGACATTTCTCTTCATCTCATCTAAGTTACTGAGTTAGCTGGTTGGCCACCTGTAGGGGACTGAGGAATTGGGCTTAGTGTTTGCCACATTCTCTTTGTTAGGCGAGAAGCCTGGAAGTCATGCTCCAGTGTGCATGCCTGTGTGTGTGTGTTTGGGTGCACATTTATTATCTGCTTTTGAGATCATCATTGAAAATTGTGCTAAACTGACCTTTTTTCCCTTGAGTGAGAAATTTAGGGTCAGTGTTTCCATTTCCCCAATGAAACTTTTTACTGAAGTTAATTTAAAAGATTGTTTTGAAAGTGAGCCCCCACCAACCCCCCCAAAAAATCATTTTCTGAAGTTCAAGGTGAATGTGTGAGGTTTATGGATGCATTTGGAATTCACCGAGAGTATGCAAGTTCAAATTTTTGTACCAGTATAGAGTAGAAAATACAGAGTCAACCCTTGCCTTCCATATGAATATGGACTATTTTTAGACTTGTCTGTTTGCTTCTGGGTACCTGTCTCCCTAAAATGCTTAAGAGTTGTTATTTTAGTTGAAACCAGTGGCAAGAGGTGTGAGTCCACCTTTCTCCATTTTAAATTTTCTTTGGAACCAGTTGTGTTTTCAACCTGTTGAAACCCATTTGCAGTATGGTCTGGCACATTGCTGCCTTTGGTCACTGGGCGAGTGTTACAGGGCAGGGAGAGGGGCAGCCCAGACTCTGCAAACCTGCCTGTTCTAAATGGGTTCTGCCATCCGCCGCATGAACACAAAACATATGAGACTTTAATGGGAAGGAACTTTAATACAACTAGGAAACAATACAGGAAAAGCAAAGAATCTAGTTTCTAAATCAAGCACCCAAAGTTACCCGTCCCCTCGTGGGTAAAAGTCCATCCAAATGGGATTGGCCCAGAGCAAGGCCCCAAAGCCTGCCACAAGTCTAAAGCATCTTCCAGTGGGAACCCACAGAAAAGGGTCAGAAACAACCAGACAAGCCTGGAAGGAAAAGAGCAAAATGAAAATCAAGATAAAGGCTGTCATTGTCACCTCCCCACGGATCTCATTCACATCTGTGTCACCCAGTCCACAACCAAAAGGCAAGCGCAGTTTTTTCATGTGTCTCTAGGCTCCATGTGCCTCCTCCAGGTATCCTTCTGGCTCTCCATCCTGCTTCCTTCCTTCCTCAGTCTCCTCTGCAGCTTCTCTCCTTGTGCAGCTCCACCCTCCATTTGGGTGGGACAGGGAACTTGGAACCTCCCCCTTTTCTGAGGACCCCCCTGTCACACGAGGACTATGATTTCATGCTCTCAGGAAGCATTGTCTCTGGACTGTGTAAATATTAGGTTCTGCACAGGTGTGTACAGTGTTTTTCCCTCAGAGCTGTTGATGAATAAAGGCAAAACTCTCTTCTAATTCATGCTTGCTGCCTCCTACCCCCCAACAGTTATTAATATTACTTTATTTTTCTTCTATTCCTCACCTGGTACGGTACAATGGGAAAATTTCCAATTTTAAATAAGCAGTCCTTCTGTTAGAAAAAACTTTGGCACTGATCTAGTGCTCAGAAATGTGACCTGATTAATGGTTGAGTGTGCCCCCACATCTTTTGGGTTGTAGTTGTCTCACCTTTGCAAATAGGCAAGGTAGAAGCTCATGGTTCTTTTTACAAGAGTCATAGTCTAGGTGTGGTGGAAGTAGTTTAAGTTCTCAGTAAGGAAAGGAATTGTAAGAATTTTGGTGGTGGTTAGTCTCTTTGATTTAGAAAAGTCCTTGAAGAAGTTCAAATCTAGTGCAAGAAGCTTTGTGTCCCATACAGATTCTGGCTTGGGGGTTTTAGAGGCATGCTGTTCCAAAATTTAGACTCTTTATGTCTACCCATCCATCCACCCACCCACCCACCCACCTACCTGTTACCGACCTACCTACCTACTTACCTATCAGTCTATCTATCTGTTTACCTTCTTACCTTTCACAAAGGGCCTTGGAGCAAACTGTCATAAAAACTTGTTGTTTGAATTCATGCAACAAATTCTTTTGTTCTGATTCTTTTTTTTTTTTTTAAGATTTATTTATTTATTTATACGAGCACTGGGTATAGTCAGAATTGTGGGAGGGTGAGAGAATTCACCAGAGCCAGAGCGGGGAGGAGAACAGGCAGAGTGATGAAATACACTGCTGAGGGGAGCAGCGGGCGGCAGGAGAGGTCTGCGCGCCATGTGGGACCCTGGCCCGGCGGTCGGGGATCGAACCAGCGCTGCAGAGGCTGCAGGCAGCTTCGCAGCCCAGTGCTCAATTGCTGCACCACCAGGGGAGGCCCTTGTTCTGATTCTTAATGCTGCCTAATGACATTTAGTATCCTGTTTTCCCAAATTGGGGTCTACAGAAACCCTTAGGTCACAGAGAATATTTTCCCTTAAAAGGTGATTATTACAATCTGGAGTTTGAGAAACACTGCCTAAGCAACAATAGTAAACACCCTGGAATTCGAATCTTAGCCAACTGATGGTGTGAATTCTTGTCATTGACTTTTACCCATTTTAGAAACTAGGAAATTAACCATTAAGGTGACGAGTTTTGATTGTGATTTTTTAAATTATTTATATATATATATATTTTTTTTAAAGATTTATTTATTTATATATACAAGCACTGGGTACAGTCAGAAGTGCGGGAGGGTGAGAGAATTCACCAGAGCCAGAGTGGGGAGCAGAGCAGGCAGAAGGACCGAAGTACACTGCTGAGGGGAGCAGCGGGCGGCAGGAGAGGTCTGCGCGCCATGTGGGACCCTCCTTCGGTGGCTGGGGAGCAGCCGGGGATCGAACCGGCGCTGCAGAGGCCGTGGGCAGCTTCGCAACCCAGCGCTCAACCGCTGCGCCACCGGGGAGGCCCTGATTGTGATATTTTGAGCTTTTACTTCTTTTCGTTTAATTTTTCTAGGAGACTGATGAAAGGTTTTGTATCAGTAAATCTTAAACAGAAGTTTCAAGCTTGTTGTTTGCTTCCTGAACCAAATGAGAACTTGTCGCCTTGGTATTTTTATTCATTATGGGTTTAAGGGACATTGAAGGACTGAAAGAGAAAACTTTTATGTACTTGTATCCTTCCAGGAACTATGGATTTTCTTCCATATTACTTCAGGCCAGTGGTTAATAGTCAAATAACAACAAGCAGCTAACTGTGAGTGGATATTAGAGTAGAAAGTGAAGCAGCATCCAATGGAACTGTTCCTGAAAGCCTCACACATATCTTTTTGTTTAAGTCAGGGTGTATTTTTACTAAAACATATGCTATTATTCAGTTAATGTTTCTTGTAATACTCTGATGGTAAATCAGGTAAAAATTCAATTTTTTAATCTTATTTTCCTCATAATGCCATTTGTCTCCTTAATTTCTTAGACTCTTTGTATATAGAAATTTCAGTAGCATTCTTGTTTTATTAAATTGACTGATACCTTTCTGAGTTAAAGTATGCATTTATTATGTAGTTTTGCCCTACAATTACTAATTTGGAAGTGTGGGAGCAGTTTGAGATTTCTCCTGATACCTAAATACACCTCATTTTCTGTGTGGTTCACAATTTCAGTGACCTGTGCTTTGAGGAGACTAGATTACCACAGAACTAAGATTCCTGCAACTGGGTCTTTTGAAAGCCTGCCAAAAAACACCACCAAGGTATCAGGTGGAACACACACAATTAAGTAAAGTTAACTTGACAGATCTCCAGTAGACCTCAATCCTTAGCCAAGGTGAACTTTCAAGTATTTATGTATTGCAAACTATTTTGTCCTGGGTCTTCCTGCCTAATCATAGCCGTGATTTTGATCAGTTCACTCTTTTCACTTTACTCATACAGCAATTGTTTATGAAGAGTAAGTATATGTTCTTATTCTTGTGCTATGACTGTGTGTGCTGTCATTAGTCACCACTTCTTGGCTTGGAGCGAGGGGAGCAGTGGCAGTTTAATTTATTCAAACCTTTCCCTTGTATTCTTTTAATTCTGTGTTTTAGGAATTTCAAGGCAAGGTCTTTTTTTTTTTTTTTTTTTTTTTCCTCTTTTAAGTCTTGGAATGTTTATGAAGTGTTATGACCTTGGTAAGGAAAGTTTTCTATATCTAGTAGGAGAGCTTTCAAAGGAGAGTGTGAGTTATAGCTATGTATTTTCTTCCTGACATTTGTACTTTGGTGCATAGTGTCATGGAAATGTCTCTCCCTGGTCTAGGGTTGAGAAGACAGTATTTCAGTGCTGGCTTGGTGCAGTTACTAACTTAGTGAGTGTCATTCTTCTACTTTGTAAATGGGCATGAAAATGTACCTTTGCCATCTACCTCAGAACTGGTAAAGATCAAGTGAACCAAGATTTATGAAAGAACTTTGCAAGCTCTCCACTTCCCTTCAGTTGCAGGCATCATGTTCTGTGGTTATCAAGAAGCTTGTACCTATGATCCTTCATTTCTGTCTTAGCTTTCTGTGTCTTTGGGTAAACTGAGTCAGTCAGTTTTCTTGAACATAGACTAGGGATGAGAAAGGGAGGGTCAACTTACGGGCTCTCTAGAAATAATTCTGGTTTTAAAAATTTTATTATTTTATGTTTCTCTCTGTGTTGTAGTTTTGCTTTCTTTTCTTTTTCCAAATTTTCAAGCTTACAGGAAAAAGTAGTATAAAAAATACCTGCAGACCCTGCATCTATAGTCAACAGTTGTAAATATTTTGCCACATTTTACTGTCTCTATCGCTGTACATTTAAACTTCAAATTCTGCTTTCTTTTGTTTGTGTGCATTCAACAAATTCTCTTTTACAGAGTATGGCGAAGCTAATGATTATTCGGGTTGCTATATGCTAGGTTAAGTTGGAGCCATTGTATCCCTCTTACTAATCAATATGTATTTTTTTTAAAACAGGACGAACTCACGGCTGTGAACGTTAAGCAAGGCTTCAACAATCAGCCAGCATTTACTGGTGACGAACATGGCTCAGCCAGAAATATTGTAATTAACCCATCCAAGGTAATGCTAATTGTCTTGTTTCCGCAAACTTTCACAAAAGTGCATATATTTGACATCTTGGAGAGTTCAAGTTGACAAATTAGTGTTGTTTAAACCACAGTTGATGTTGCGAATTCACCCAAATATCCCCTGTGCTGTGCTGCTCCAGGATGTGGCCGCAGCACGTGCATCACTGTTGTCACATATCTGGTCCACCTGGTGCAGTCTTGGGCCTGCCTTCTTGCTTTGTTGTTGTTGTTGTTGTTTTAGTTAAAATCTAATTTATTGTAACATGAAGTATTCTTTTTTTTAAAATGAATTAGATTTGATTAAATATGGTTCATATTTGTTTGATGCTTACAGGCATCGGTCTTTTATTTGGATATTTTATTTTTATTTTTAATTTTATTTTTATATTTCCCATATAATTGCAACCTCCTTATTTTGACCCCAATCTCTCCTCTCCTCCCCCACCCCCCATAGTGTGTCTGGTTCATAGTTGTTCATTGATTTTGATTTTTTTCTTTCTTATAGTTATTCTTTTTCCTGGTCCCTTATTTAGGTTTTCTAGATTCCTGCTGTGAGTGAGACCATCCGGTATTTTTCTTTTTCTTTTTGACTTACTTTGTTGAGCATGATCCCTTCCAGCTCCATCCATGTTGTTCCAAATGGCATGTGTTTATCTTTTTTGAATGCTGAGTAATATTCCATTGTGTATATGTACCACATCTTCTGGATCCAGTCATCTGTTCTTGGGCATTTGGGTTGTTTCCAAAGCTTAGCTGCTATAAACATAGGGGTGCAGGTGCCCTTTGGAATTAATGTTTCTGTGTTCTCTGGGTAAATACCTAGGAGTGGAATTGCTGGATCATATGGAAGCTCTATCTTTAGTAGGTTGAGGAATCTCCACACAGCTTTCCATAGTGGTTGGACCAGTTTGCACTCCCACCAGCAGTGCAGGAGAGTTCCTTTTTCTCCACATCCTCGCCAACAATTGTTGTTGCTAGTTTTTTTTAATATGTGCCATTCCCACTGGTGTGAGATGGTATCTCATTGTAGTTTTGATTTGCATTTCCCTGATTGCAAGTGATGTTGAATATTTTTTCATATGCCTGTTGGCCATTTGTATTTCCTCTTTGGAGAAGTTTCTTTTTTGCTTTTCTGCCCATTTTTGGCTGGATTATTTTCTTTGTTTTTGTTGAGTCTCATCAGCTCTTTGTAGATTTTTGTGAACAGTCCTTTATCATTAGTGTTGTGTGCAAAAATTTTCTCCCAGTCGGTGCGGTTTCTCTTGTTTTGGATATTGCCTCTTTTGCTGTACAGAAGCTCTTTAATTTGATGTAGTCCCAGCTGTTTTATCTTTGCCTTCACTATCACTGCTTTGGGTGATGTGTCTGTAAAGATGTCTTTAAGGTGCATGTCATGTAGTGTTTTTTTCTTCTATGTATTTTATGGTTTCAGGTCTTATGTCTAGTTCTCTAATACATTTTGAGTTGGTTTTTGTGCATGGTGTGAGGTAGTAGTCAAGTTTCATTCTTTTGCCATGTAGTGACCCAGTTTTCCCAGCACCATTTATTGAACAAACTTTCTTTGCTCCGGTGCAGATTCTTTGCTCCTTTGTCAAAGATTAGCTGACCATAAATCTGTGGGTTTATTTCTGGGTTTTCTATTTGGTTCCATTGGTCCATGTGTCTGTTCTGGTTCCAGTACCATGCAGTTTTGATGATTATGGCTTTGTAGTATAATTTGAAATCTGGGAGAGTGATGCCTCCATTCCCTTCTTTTTTTTTCAGGAGGGTTTTGGCTATTAGGAGTTTTTGGTGGCTCCATATGAATTTCATCAATATTTTTTCTATTTCTTCAAAGCATGACATTGAAATTTTAATTGGAATAGCATTGAATCTGTAGATTGCTTTTGGTAGGATGGCCATTTTGATAATGTTAATTCTTCCGATCCATGAGCAGGGGATGTCTTTCCATTTCTTTGTGTCTACTTCTGTTTCTTTTAACAGTGTTTCATATTTTTCTTTGTATAGGTCCTTTACTTCTTTTGTTAGATTTATTCCCAAGTATTTGATTTTTTTTGTTTCAAAAATCAAAGTGGTTTTCTTGATTTCTTCTTCAGATTTATGTTTGTGTATAGGAAGGCTACTGATTTTTGCATGTTGATTTTGTATCCTGCCACTTTACTAAACTGATTGCTTAGTTTAATTACCTTTTCTGTGGAGTTTTTGGGGTTCTCTATGTATATTATCATATTGTCCACAAATAGTGATAGTTTGACTTCTTCCTTGCCTATTTGGATTCCTTGTATGTCTTTCTCTTGTCTTATTCCTCTGGCTAGGACTTCAAATAGTATGTTGAAAAGCAGTGGTGAGAGTGGACATCTTTGCCTTGTTTCAGATCTTAATGGGAATGCTTTCAGCTTTTCACCATTGAGAATGATATTGGCTGTGGGCTTGTCATATATGGCCTTTATGATGTTGAGGTATGTCCTTGTATCCCAAGAATTTCAAGGCCTTTATCATAAATGGGTGTTGTACTTTGTCGAATGCTTTCTCAGCATCTATGGATATTATTATATGGTTTTTATTTTTCTTTTTGTTGATGTGTTGGATTGCATTGATTGATTTTCGGATGTTGAACCATCCTTGTGTCCCTGGAATAAATCCTACTTGGTCGTGGTGAATTATCTTATGGATGCATTGCTGGATTCTTTTGGCATGGATTTTCTTGAGGATTTTTGCATCAGTGTTCATTAGGGAGATTGGCCTGAAATTTTCTTTTTTTGTGCTGTCTTTGTTGGGTTTTGCTATTAGTGTAATGTTGGCTTCGTAGAATGTATTTGTTAGTATTCCTTCTTTATCAATGTTTTGAAAGAGTTTGTGTAGGATAGGCACTAATTTACTGTTGAACGTTTGTTTGAATTCATTTCTGAAGCCGTCTGGGCCTGGGCTTTTGTTTTTGGGGAGTGCATTATTCCTGCTTCAGTTTCACTGCTTGTAATTGGTCTGTTTAGTTCTATTTCTTCTTTGTCCAGCTTTGAATGATTATATCATTGGAGGAATTTGTCCATCTCTTCTAGGTTGTTGAATTTGTTTGCATATAAGTGTTCATAGTAATCTCTGATTATTCTTTTGATTACTATTGAGTCTGTTGTGATTTCTCCTCTTTCATATGCGCTTTCTCCCATTTTTTATTTTGAGCCTGGCTAGAGGTTTGTCTATTTTGTTTATTTTTCAAAGAACCAACTTTTGGTTTCATAGATATTTTGGATTTTTTTTTAAATTTCTAATTCATTTGTTTCTGCTTTGATTTTTTATTATTTCCTTTCTTCTACTGGCTTTAGGGTTTTTTGTTCTTTTTCTAGTTCTTTGAGATGTGAGATTAGGTTGTTTCTTTGAGTTCTTTCTTGTTTGTTTATGTGAGCCTGTATTGCTGTATATTTTCCTCTTATTACTGCTTTTGCTGCATCCCATTCATTCTGGAAAGTGGTGTTCTCCTTGTCATTCAACTCAAAGTATTTTGTAATTTCTTCTTTGATCTCCTCATTAGTCCAGTGGTCTTCCAGTAGTGTGGATTTCAATCTCCATGAAGTGGGAGGGTTCCTTGTTTTCTTTTCATGATTTATTTCTAGCTTGATGCCTTTATGATCAGATAAGATAATTGGAATGATTTTGATTTTCATGTATCTGTTGATGTTTGTCTTGTGGCCCAGTATGTGATTGATTCTAGAGAATGATCATGTGCACTTGAGAAAAATGTGTACTCGGATTTTTTGGGTGCAGTGTCCTATAGATATCTGTGTTGCTGTGCTCTCTCTCTTACAGTTCCCTCCCTCTCTATTTACTCAGTTCCAACAGGGAATCAGCTAGTTGGTGGTTTAGTTCTGGTCATGAATTGGCGCCAGAGACCTGTACTTGCTACCTGTGCTTTTTCCCAGTGTTCTCTGAGTAGTGGAAGGGGTGCGGACGGGAGCACCTCAACACAGGGACTCTTATTCAAGCCAGGTGCTTTGTCTGCCCCGTTTTCACCAGGTGTTGTGCCTGCAGCTGTATGAATCCCAGGCCTTGAATTCTTCACTCTAGGTCTCAGTTCTAGGGCTATCAGATCCAAAACGTTGGCTGTCACTCTGTGCAGTGCCCGCTGCTATGGCGCGTTCCACGCCCGGGATCCTGTGCTTGGCTCTCAGTTCCAGCATGGGGTCTTGCTCCCGCTTTATTTTCCTCCTTACCCCTGTTTGCATGGCCCACCCTCTTTCAGCACCTGAGGGTGTTTTTGGGATCCTGGTTTCCAAGTATAGGGTGTTGGTGATATTTTTCTGGTCGCTAGGTGGCGCCAGAGATCTTTCCTAGTGTCCTTCGGGAACTGTTTTTTTACCCTGTGGGTCGGGGAAACAGAGTGAGAGTGTCGTCGAGCGCCTCAATGGCGTGGGGATGCTGTGTCTTCTCTGTGCCCCACCGTCATGGGGATCCCACTCCCTGAATTTCGTGTCCCGGGTCTCAGTTCCAAAGCCCTCAGGTCCAGGACGCGGGCTGTATACCAGTTCAGTATCTGCAGAAATGGTGCCTTTTGTGCGCAGCTCCCGTGTCTGGGCGCCTGGTTTCTGGTTATTCAGTGAGGGACATTCACCTCAATGAGGGCTCCCGTGTGTCTCCCCGCAAGCCTAGGTTGCAGGCACCGGGACCTGGGCAGCCGAGATCCTCATATGCTTTATAAGTGCGCTGCTTTTCTGCACAAGCTTACCTGCTGGCCTTGGGCTATTTGTAGGTCTCCTGGGAGTCTTTGTTTTTCTCTCACAGACTTTTTTGAAATTGTGCATCATCATTCACAATGGTCAGGGAATCCCAATTCATGTAAAAAGAAAAAACAAAAAGTTGTATCAGCTTTTCACCTTGGTTGATAAATGTGGCTAGTTACTTATAACTGAACTCTAATGTATAGGCCACTTATTTTTGATCCATGAACATTAACTAAGGTAGTGATAGTTATTCTGCCTCACCAAGGTAGGCATAGGTTGCCACTCTATTTACCGTATTGAAGGTGTTTATTAGAAATGGTTGCTTGCATCATATTAAAGAATTCTAGGGATTGAAATGTGAGACTTCGATAGGATATTTGAAAATTCAAATATGAATTCACTGAAAGATATTACCTTATCTCTGTCCCTTTCATTCTTGTCCCCTTCTCCTTCCTTTGTTCTCTTTTAAATTGATTCAAACAGAAATGATGCCATAATTTACAGATTCTCTTTCACTACTTTGCACCATCCGCAGCACCAGCTTTCTCTTGAAACACTTGTACTCATGAAATTGGGAGTCCAGTCCAAAAACGTTGAATACTTAATTGAACCTTTTGTAATTTGTCACTTAATAAATTAAATTTCTCTAGACTTTCAAACAAAGAACCAATTGTAAATAACAGGAGTTTCCTTTCTAAAATAATATGGTGTTAATATGAGCCAAGAAAATAAATGATTCATGTATAATTGCTAGGTTTTCTGTTCTTGTATGCAGCACCTCTTAGGAAAAATAATCACTTTGAATAGGTATGTAGTCTGACAAGGAGAAAGTATAACTGAAGATTCAGGCAGAATCCATTCTCTTGTAACTTATTGAGGATGTAATTAATTTCATATTCCCAGAGATTCTCAAAGGCTCTTCTTTTTCCCTTCAGGTACTTGTAAAGAGTGGAACAGAGTGCACTAGTTTAGTTTAAGGAACTCACAATGCTTGTGACTTATTGTCATGTTATTTTCCGATGGGCTGTTTGAAGATTTTTTAATTAAAACAGTAAAAATAAAACACTAATACATTACTAAAATATTTGGTCATTGTTTTCTATGTTTTTTCCCTCCTGTTTCTGCAGATTGGAGCTTATTTCAGCAGCATATTAGCTGAGAAATTAAAGCTTAATACTTTCCAGGACACCGGAAAGAAGAAACCACAAGTTAATGCTAAAGATAATTATTGGCTGGTCACTGCTCGATCCCAGAGTGCAATTCATAGTTGGTTCTCTGACTTAGCAGGAAATAAGCCACTTGCTATTTTGGCAAAAAAGGTATTAAGTATTTTTTCTGTCATTTTAATTCTGCTTTTAAAGAAATGAACATATTTGAGATAACTTGCAGATATATTTCTTTTCCCCAATTCTCTCCAAAACTCTAAACCTAAATGACAGGTGTGCTGTGCATTTGCTGTTTCCCCCTTTTTTTTTGATGTTGTGTGGTGACTAGGACAATGAGAAATCTAAACAAGAACCAGTTTATGTGAGCAGTAGGTAGGCAGTAAATCTTCATTTATTTCTATTACATTTTCAGTTTTCTTAGGCAAGGATGTCCAATGTGTTATAAAAGTTCTCACTTTGATGTTATGTCCTTGTCTTTAAAAGTAATTATCCAGACGCTTTAAGCTTAATCTCTCCTAATAAACAAGATAAAGATAGTGATTCTGTGTGTGCTTGAAACATTTCACTGAAAAAGTGTTAGAGCAAAATGGACATGTTTGTCCATAGCTCCCAGTTTTTTTGTGGGGAGGAGTTGAGTGGGTGGGTTCTTTTAAAAAATCTTTGTCTTTAATTACTTCCTCAGTGGGAAGTAATCATGGTTTCAGTAGTCTTATAATTCAAATAATACAGATGTCTTTGAAATTTAGATGAGAGCTAGAAATCTCCCTTGAAGTCTTGATCTCTAACTTCTTGCTATACCTTGTAAATAATTCTACTGGTCTTTGCTCGTCTCCTGAAACATTTTAGTTTTAGAACTATCCATCTTCTGTTGCTGATAGTAGTAGGTTTTCATTAGCCACTTGGTGCAGGCCCTGTTTAAAGGAGAGGTCCTTTGTGCTTGTTGTTTTTCTAAATCAACTCTGTGAAAATAATGCCTTTTTGTAGCTCCCATTGGCTTTATGTTATCCCGGTGTCATAGTATTGTGTTGCCTTTCATAGGTTTCAGTAGTTAAAGGCAATTGAGATCTTTGAAAAGCACAGTAGTCCCTATAACCACCCCTAGACACTCAGTAAGTGTTTCTGTCTCAATAGACTGAACTGTGAAGCTTATCTTTTCTGTGGTGAACATTTACTTTGTGGGCCCAATATGGCGTATGAATTGCTTCTTTTTTTTTTTTTCCTATGAATTGCTTCTTAATGTATAAAACTGAATGAGCATCCTTTGATATTTGGTGGATTTCTACCAATAGTTACTACCATCCATATTGGTTATTACCTTCACTGCAGTGTAGCTAGCTGGACTTCATTCTTTTTCAGGTTTTCCTTTTTTAATAAGCTTTTAGAATGGTTTTTGGGATATTTTCTGAAAGTGAATTGATGTCTTTGCTTTAAGGGTATAGGACATAATGTACAGAAACTTGAGTCAGTGTAAACGTCTTTTAGGTGCGAGCTGAATTATGGTGTGGTATATTAGCCATTGTTCTTCTCTCTTTACTAGGAGCTGCCTCTGGCCAAGTCAGGTGTTCCTCAGGTAAGCCCTGATGATCATTCTTTGCAGAGTTAAAGATGTTTTCTTTATAAAACTTTAGAATTGAACTATGGACTAGTCATTTCTTGGACATTTCAACAGTCTCTTCCCTCGCAGCACATCCTCAGCATATTATTGACTTGAGATGGCAAAAATTCTTTTAGAGTTGGGCAAAAGATTGCATTCTATACATGTTATTCATACTAGACAATTCAACTATTTCTTCCTCAATTTTTGGTATTCATCTGTGAGGTGACTTAATGCAGAAAAATTTATTCTAGCTAAGATCCTGAGTCATCATCCAGCTCTGATTGAAAGTTGAAAATAGTTTTCTGTATGGGTGGATCAGGTTTCTGGACCTGGTTTTCAGTTACTATAAAGCTCCAAGGACTCCCAAGTATTTAGCTACAGGGGAGATCAGCACTGTCTGTTAGGAACTTTCAACTCAATCACAATTGTAGCTGGATTTGGAAAAATACAGTACAGGCCTTGTGGATTACCCTTCTAGTTCTTGAGAACTTCACTAGGGACTACATGTTCACATCAGGTGACTTTGATTAATATGACCTATGATATTTCTTTTTTCTATACCTCTGCTTAGCAAACAGAATGCTGATGATAGTGCGCATCCAATGAGAAAGATGATACCCTTTTATGGATGGAAAACTCATCACGTGCTAGGTGTCTCAGTTTTCTTTTGGGACTTTGATATAGTTCTGGCTTGATTCAGAAACCATATGGCTGCCTCGTGATTACCTAGGTTTAGCTTCAAGTTTGAGTCAGATGGTTTCTTTAATGAAAATGAAGTCCATCACTGGACGGATGTCATACTTGAATCAGTGTAAACATTTTTTCCTTCTTGAGTTAGCCTATAAATTTGACAAGACCATCAACATATGTCTTCTTCATTAGTTTAATAACCTTCACGTATGTTCTTCTGATTTCTAAACCCCTTGATTTGAGTCAGTCATTTCTCTTAGGATTTTGCCAGTAGGGTCAATGAGGTGTACCTTGTGTTGTTAATGTAAGACCTGTGGCTCAGTTTTGTTTGCCATCACTTGCTAGGTGACATTTCATCTAGACATTTCACATTTTCAAAGTGATATTTTTTCTCCTGTCAATTGCTATTCAGAAGAAATTCTTTAGACATCTGTGGAAGATACTACTAGTAATGTGTGTTTGTTTTTTTTTTTTTTTTTTTTTGAGACAATAACTTTATGTTTTTGCATTTGCCTCTCTTTTGGCGCTTGGTTTTCTAATCTTTTGGTATGTCTGACTGAGAGGTGCAACCTGACCTTGACAGCCCAAATTTAGCCCGTTGGTACCATACTTAATGTTCTAGTGAAAAGCAGCAAGCCAGTTCTTGAACTGAACATTTGTGCTTTTCTCATCCCCAACTTAAGTCTGTAAGCCCCTGGAGCCTTGTGCTCCATTAAAGATGTGCCTTGTAAGCTAAATTTTCAGGGTATTTTCTTGTTAAATATGTAACACTGTGGACAGAGGAAGCCTTACAAGTTTGGTCCATGTGACTTTTATCTCCCTTTTAGCTATGGTTGTGCTGTGTAGTTGCCTGTGTTGTGGGGGTTATGTCCTATATTCAGAAATTAAGGGAGGACCTGTACATGATCAAAAGATTTATTTTTACTTGCCAGTAAAATGTAGTATATGTACACACTGCATCTAATTGTCCTACCAGACAGCTTCTACTTCAACATGGGAGCAACTTGGTGTTTCCTTGGTAAGGAAAGGTGAAATAGCTTGTTTGAAAGGGCCATGTATCTCTGTTCTTTGTGCCAAGTATGTGAATAATCATTAGTAAATATGATGCAAAAATTCACTAAATGAGGATTTGTCTAAATGAAAGAAAAATGCCATCTGTGCTGGGTGAGAAATAAGGACAAGCAGAAGCCTCAAGACTTCCTGAGAGATTCTTCTAGTTTCCACCCAGACCAGTGAAGAACCTGACCAGTGAGAGTGAGGAACAGCCATGTCTGTAGGTCGCTCCCCACCTACATCAGCTGGGTCCCAAAGCAAATAACAGCAAGAAGGAAAAAACCCAGCAAACAGCAACATGGGTCTTTAAGAGAATAGTACAACATACAGAGAGAACAAATCTCTAGAACTCAATATCAAAAACATGGAAAACATTTTTCCTGTCAGATACAGAGTTTAAAATTACAGTGATAAGGAAATTCAAAGAAATGGAAGAAAATTCATAATAGCAAATGTCCTTAGAAATAAAATCAGTGAACTAAAGACAGAAAATTCAGCTGTATGTAAAATGAAAATGGAGTTTCAGGATTTAAAAAGTGAAATATAGGAGATAAAAAATTCAGGAGAAAGTTACAGAAGTAGAATTGATCAAATGGAAAAATGAGTGAGTGTACTTGAAAATGCAAACGTATGAAGAACCCAGGTAGAGAAGGAAAGAGAAATGAAGTAAAAAACTGAAGAATCACTCCAAGAATTACTCAGTTCCTTGAGGAAAGGCAATATAAGGATAATGGAAAAACCCAGATGGGGAAGAGAGAGAAAGAACAGAAAATGTATTTAAATAGATAATGGAGGAAAACTTACCAAACCTCGTGGAGGGACTAATCCAGGAAGCTAAAAGAACCCTGGCATACCTAGACAAAAGGAGATCTATATAAAGACATACAGCCATGAAACTTCTAAGGGTTCAGGACAGAGAAAGAGTTTTGAAACTGGCAAGGGAAAAGAAGCAGAAAATAAAGGTACCAATCAGGCTAATATCAGACTTCTCCGAAGAAACTCTATGGACAGAGAGCAAGTGGAATGAGGTATTTCAGACACTTAAAAACTGCCAGCCAATACTCTATTTTGAAAGACTTTACTTCAGATATGACAGAAATAAAGGCCTTTTCAAACATAGAGAAACGCAAGGATTTGACAAACACTAAGCCACCCCTCCAAGACATATTGAAAGGAGCTTATACATCTAAACCAAAGATAGAAACATACACAAAGAACTGAATAAGAAAATAAGTTCATCCACAAAAATTAAGTATAAAATGACAGCAACAGACTATCACATATCAATAATTACTCTAAATGGAAATGTACTGAACTCGCCTAATTCAAAGACACAATCTGGTTGGATCTAGAAACAGAATCCGACTTTCTGTAGTCTCCAGAAGACACACCTAACCCCCCAAAACAAAGAGGCCCAAAGTAATGGTTGGAAAACAATCTTTCAAACAAAATCAAAAAGAAGGCTGATTCAGCCATAACTAAAAAAAGAAAAGATTTCCAATTGAAAAGTTAATGAGATAGGTATGGACGTTATGTAATGATTAAAGGAACAATACATCAGGAAGACATAATAGTAATCAGTGTATACTCACCAAGTGAAGGAGCACATAAATATATTAGGCGGGCCTCCCCTGGTGGCACACCAGTTGAGCGCTGGGCTGTGAAGCTGCCCACAGCCTTTGCAGCGCCAGTTTGATCCCTGGCCGCCTGCGAGGGTCCCACGTGGCACAACAGACCTCCCCTGCTGCGCCTGCTGCTCCCCTCAGCAGTGTATTTCATCAGTCTGCCTGTTCTGTTCCCCACTCTGGCTCTGATGAATTCTCTCACCCTCCCACGCTTCTAACTTGTATAAATAAATAAATAAATCGTAAAAAAATTAGGCAGCTACTATCAACTCTGAAAATAGACACTGACAAGAACACATTTGTGGTAGGAGACTCTGAACACCCCATTGTCACCAATACATAGATCGCCCAGACAGAAAATAAACAGTGACACAATCACATTAAATAGGGAATTGGACCTCAAGGACCTAATAGACATTTACAGAGTACTGCACCCCCAAAAAAGCAGAATACACATTTTTCTTAAGTGCATATCCTTCAGAATAGACCACATTTTAGGACACAGAAAAATACCAACACGTTCATGAAGATTGAAATACCTAGGATCTTCTCAGATCATAAAGGTGTCAATCTAGAATCAACTATCAACAGAAAGCAGGGAAATCCTTTAATACATGGAGATTGACTAACCCACTCCTGAAATACTGCTGAATTAATGAAGAAATGAAAGAAGAAATCAGAAAATACCTTGAGAGAAATGATAACTAGTACGCAACTATCCAAACACACAATACAGCAAAAGTAGTACTAAGAGGGAAATATATAACAATACAGGCCTACATCAGGAAACAAGAAAGAGCTCAAATAAATAACCTTCTTTCTCAACATGAGGAATTAGAACAAGAACAAATCCAACACCCAGTAGAAGAACAGAAGTAGTAGAAATTAAAGCAGAACTAAATGAAAAGGACATGAAAAAGACAGTTCAAAATAAGCAACAAAACCTAAAGCTAGGTCTCTGAAAAAATAAAAATAGACAAATCTCTAGCAAGGCTCACCAATAAATAAAGGTGAAATCTCAAATAAGATCAAAAATGAAAGAAGAAATTACAACAGCTGCTACAGAAATTTAGATGATAATTATAGAACATCTGTACACTAACGTATCCTGAACAAACCTATCACCAGCAAGGAAATTGGAACACTAATCTAAACTCTTCCAAAAAAACAAGTCAGATGGCTTCAAAAGTGAATTCTGTCAAACCCTTAACGATGAACTAATATACCTGTCTTGCACATCCAGAAAGTTGAAAAAGAAGGAATACTTGCAAATACAATTTTTGAGGCCAACCAAAATATGAAAATATCAAAACCAAAAAAAGACAATACACAGACCAATTTCCTTAATGAACACAGATGCAAAAATCATTAATAAAATCCTAGCAAACCGAATCCAACAATGCATTAAAAGGATCATACGCCATGACCAAGTGGGAGTCATGCCAGGAACACAAGAGTGGTTTAACACCTGGAACTCAGTTGACTAATCTACCACATCAACATAAAGAAAAACCATTTGATCATACATATCAGTACATGCTGGTAAAAACTTTTGATAAGATCCACCATCCATTTATAATGAAAACTCTTAAAAAAATGGAGATATATGGAACATACCTTAACATAATAAAAGCCATTTACAACAAACCCACAGCTAATGTCATTCTCAATGGTGAAGTACTAAAAGCTTTTCCACTAAGATCTGGTACAAGAGGGCCTCCCCGGTGGCGCAGCGGTTGAGCGCTGGGTTGCGAAGCTGCCCGCAGCCTCTGCAGCGCCGGTTCGATTCCCGGCTGCTCCCCGGCCACCGGAGGAGGGTCCCACATGGTGGAGGAGGGTCCCACATGGTGCAGGAGGGTCCCACATGGTGTGCAGACCTCTCCTGCCGCCCGCTGCTCCCCTCAGCAGTGTACTTCGGTCCTTCTGCCTGCTCTGCTCCCCGCTCTGGCTCTGGTGAATTCTCTCACCCTCCCGCGCTTCTGACTGTCCCCAGTGCATGTATAAACAAAAGAAACGAACAAACAAACAAATAAATAAATAAAACATGCCTCTATAAAAAAAAAGAAAAAAAAATAAAATAAAATAAAAAAGAATAGTTGCTCTTTATAAATAATGAACAAATATGGTGTATTAAAAAAGGGAAAACATAAAATAAAAAACAGAATACACTGAGAATACTTTAAAAAAAAAAAAAAAAAAAAAAAAAAGATCTGGTACAAGACAAGGATGTCCACTGTCATTATTGCTACTTAGCATAGTACTGGAAATCTTTGCTAGAGCAATTAGGTAAGAGAAATATATAAAATAAATCCAAATTGGGAAGAAAGTAGTAAAGCTATCTTTATTTGTAGATGACATGATAATATACATAGAGAACCCTCAGTATTCCACAGAAAAACTAAATGAAACAGTTTAGCAAAGTGGCAGTGTATAAAATCAACACATAATAATTAGTTGCCTTCTGATGAATTGCCTTTCTCAAAAAATGAGAAAGAAGCAGAAAAAAAATTAAGAATGTTATCCCATTTGTAATCACAACATAAAAAATGAAGTAACTAGGAGTAAACCTAACAATGGAGGTAAAGATCTATACAAAGAAAACTCTAAGGCATTGCTGAAAGAAATAGAAGACGACACAAAAAAATGAAAAACTATTTCCTGCTGATGGTTTGGAAGAATGAATATTTTCAAAGTGACTGTCCTACCCAAACCAGTATACAGAATCAGTGTAGTTACATTAAATATATCAATGGCATTTTTCAAAGAACTGAAACAAACACTACTGAAATTCATATGAAATCACAAAATAGCAAAAGCAATAGCATCGCAAATAGCAAAAGCAATTCTGACAAAAAGAAAGAATAAAGGTATTGGACTTCCTGGTCTCAAAATATATTACAAAGCCATAATAATTAAAACAGCCTGATAATAGAACAAAAACAGACACACAGATTAATGGAATAGAATTGAGAGCTGAGTAATAAACTCACATTTATATGGACAGTTAATCTATGACAAAGGAGCCAAGAACATACACTGGAACAAGGATAGTTTCTTTAATAAATGCTGTTGGGAAAACTGGACAGTTGCATGCAAAATAATGAAACTACACTACTGTTTCACACAATACACAAAAGTCAGTTCAGACTGGATCAAAGATTGGATGTAAGATCTGAACCACAATATACATAGAAGAAAGCATAGGCAAACCATTTCATTGCATAAGCTTTAGTGGTGTCTTTAGGGATGCATTCCTCAATAGCAAGGAAAACAAAAGACAGCATTAACAACTGGGTCTGCATCAAGCTAAAAAGCTTCTGCACAGGGAAAGACACCATAACTAAAATGAAAAAATACCCTACTGAATAGGAGAAAATATTTGCATACCATATATCTGACAAGGGATTGCTATCAGTGATATCAAAGATCTCTTTTATAAAAGTCTACAAAACAAAATAACCCAATAAATGGGTGGAAACTAAATGGACAATTCAGCAAAGAAGGCATACAGACTGCATACCTGCACCTGTGAAAAGATGGTCACCAGTACTTACCCTCAAGGTAATACAAATCAAGACCACAATGAGATACCATCTCATACTGTGAGAATGACCCATGTTGAAAAGATCAGAAAAAAAAACAAGTGCTATTGAGGATGGGGAGAAAAGGGACCCTCCTTCACTAGTGGTGGGAATGCAGACTCGTCCAGCCCTTACGGAAAGGAGTGTGGAGGTGTTTCACAGCATTAAAATAGATCTGCCATGTGATCCAGATCCACTCCTAGGCATCTACTTTGAAAAGTTGAAAACACTAATTCAAAAGTAACGTTGTACTTGCATATCTGTTGCAGCACTATTTACTATAGCTAAATTGTGGAAGCAACCTAAGTGCTCCAAAACAGATGAGTGGATCAAGAAGTTATAGTATGTATACACAATGGGATATTATGCATTCATCGAAAAAGATAAACTCATGCCTTTTTTGGCAACATAATTAAAGCTGCAAGGGATGACTCTAAATGAAATAAGTGAGGGCCTCCCCGTGGTGCAGGGGGTTATGCACAGCACTGTGAAGCTGTCTGCAGCCTCTGTAGCACGAGTTCAATCCCAGGCCCGCCAGGGAGGTGACCCACATGGTGCGGCAGACCTCTCCTGTCTCACCCGCTGCTCCCTGCAGCAGTGTATTTCAGTCAGTCTGCCTGTTCTGCTCCCCACTCTGTCTCTGGTGAATCCTCTCACTCCCCCCCCACATCTGGCCTGTACCCCAGTTCTTGTGTGTATAAATAAATCTTTAAAAAAAATAAATGAAAGAAGTCAGAAGGAGAAAGATAAATACCATATGGTGTCAATAACGTGTGGAATATAGAGTAACTAAACTAAGAGTCAGCTTAAAAAGTGACCCTTGAAAGCTGACCACAGAGCTGAGGTGTCCAGAGGAGGGAGGGGAAAGAATGAAGAGGAAGGAAGCACAGTGGACTATGGTGGGGGAATATGGGTTATTTTGTGGTAGGTGCGCTACGGTGGTAATACCTGATGGGGGTAGCACAATATTGACTCAGTTAAAAATTAATTAAAAAAGAATAATGCCATATTACATGAATCAGCTGGTTTAACGTCTTGATTTATAACACAAAATCAAGCACAAATATGCTTTTGAGCAGAGACCAGAATGCTGATGTCCATTGTTACGGTGTCCAGGATCCTTTTAGGAGAGGGTCAAAACTTTGGCTTGAAAACACTTTGGCCTGGGGAAATCTTTGGAACTGTCAACAAAATTAAAATTCTTGTAGTTTTGGTAAGTCAGTCTTTTACTTTAATTTTCTAACCAATCAATGAAGTGGCCAGGATTGGTATGATCATGGTCCATAAATGAAGCACCTTGGTAGGAATGCAGACTGGTCTAGCCCTTATGGAAAGACTTATTTCTGACTTATTTCATTTACAGAATGATGCAATTAATCAGACAGACTGGTACTTGTGCCTGGGGTGAGGGTACGTGCGCCTCTTGCTCTTACTGTTCCCATCCTGATGCCTCAGCCAACACACTTTTTGTCCACTGTTTTATATATTCAAACATTGGGTAGATTATATATAGGGGAGCAGGCTGTCCCTAGGATATTTGTGAGGCATTCTAAAAGAGTGGATTAACTCTTTCAAACCGTTCAGTAGCACATTGGGATACTAATTTGGTAAATAGTACCTTTGCGGTGTGGAAGAAATAACTACTTCAAGTGTCTATTTTGAACTAGTGAATTAATTACTTAGTTTTTTCCAGCTCAGAGTTTGTTAGATTCACCGATACGTCAGTTTAGCCTTTTTAATGTTTTGTACTAACGGTACTTTGAGATTCTTTCTGTAAATTGTTATCCTTTGCAACATGACAGACAGAAAGCTTTATATAAAATAGTGGGTTTTTTTTTTAAGATTTATTTATTTATTTATATGAGCACTGGGTACAGTCAGAAGCGCGGGAGGGTGAGAGAATTTACCGGAGCCAGAGCGGGGAACAGAACAGGCAGACTGAGGAAACAATGCTGAGGGGAGCAGCGGGCGTGCCAGGAGAGGTCTGCGTACCATGTGGGACCCTCACAGGTGGCCTGGGATCAAACCTGCACTGCAGAGGCTGCAGACAGCCCCACAGCCCAGCACTCAACTGCTGCGCCACTGGGGAGGCCCTAAAGTAGTGTTTCTTAATAAAATGCAGAGTGGGGATGTTTTTTCACTTGATCTACCCCTTCCAATTTTGAGAGAAACTCTTCGGAAGACTGTCATGGAATTATTTTGTTGCTATAATGATAGTTTTCAGCATCTGAGAATTTGAAATTTTTTTTTATAACTAAGAAATGCAGCATTGATAAAATTGTGTTGCTAATGTGCTAAACATAGTTCTGATTGTTTTCTCTTAAAGAAAATTTGCTTAAAGTGTTTCCTTTAATGAAAAAAACTGAACATACTGTTAGAAAAGCTATCACAACTGTCCTTTCCTATACCTAGAAGGTAATGTATAGCCTCTGTTGCTTCCCTTTTAGTTTGGCTTAACAATGAACATAATATGTGATTATTACAAATATGTTATTTCCTTTTAGGTTCCCATCCTTAGTAAAAAAGAAGATGTTTTTGCTTATTTAGCTAAATATTCAGTGCCAATGGTTCGAGCAACATGGCTGATCAAGATGACTTGTGCCTATTACTCTGCTATTTCTGAGGCAAAAATTAAGAAACGACAGGCTACTGATCCCAATTTGGGTAAGTGAGATAATTATGATAGATTTTACACTTCCTTATTGGTTGATAATTGTTGCTGGCATCATTTTTACCTATCGTAGTCAGACAAGTACTGAGAAGGTCCATGGTGAGGTGAAAATCACTTACGTTGTGATCACGGGGGCTAGAATTTGTTCTCCCAGCACCAGACTCCTGTTCCATCAGTGAATCCTATTAATTTTACCCACAAATATGTCCCGGATGCTTCTCACCACCAGTAACTGAAATGTTGGCTGTTGTCATCTCTTGGGTGAATCAGTGGCAGCCACTTTACCAGTCTCTGCTTTTATTTACGTCTTACATTATAATCTTCATATAATAGTCATGGTGATCTCTAAACCTCAACACATTTTGTCCTTGTTTTATAAATTGACAGTCACTTCCTATTATAATTAGAATAATGATCGAGAGTTTCCTCTGGCCATTGAGGCTGTGATTTGTCTCTCTTCCTAAGATGTTCTGATCGTGCTGCCTGCTTCTTATCCTGCTCACCTGCCACACTCCATTTTTTTCCTGCATGCCTGCCTTCCCTCCCCTGTTACTTTTCAGGATATTTGCATGCTTCCTTTTTGCTGAGGCTTTGTGTCATTTACACATACACACACACACACACACGCGCGCGCGCACGCACGCACGCCAATTCATAAATGGTTTTTCTTAAATGAACTGAAGGGAGACTTTTTTTTTTAATTCAAGAGTCTTCACTCTATTGGTGACCAGACAGTGATTCCTTGAGGTGGTGCTGAAGCACCTTTTATAAAATGTCTGATGTTCCTTTAGGAAAGTGTGTAGAGAACTAGATATAAATTTCTCCATTTAAAGATTCAGTTTACAAATATGTGATTCATGAAATTGAAGATAGACTTAAGCTTTCACAGGGGTGAACACAACTATAAAATTGAGGAGGAGGGGCAGAATGTGTGATTGTCCTCAGAGCCAGGCAGCATCCCAGACCACTGGAGGTGGGTGTGACAGGGTGTGATGGGATGCTGATGAACTGGAGAGTAGGGGAGACTTAAATTTTTAACAAAACAACATGGTTTTTGCTGCCTCTTTTGAGTGAAATGTGATCTTGTCTGTTAAAACAAACAAGCAAAAATGAACTGTACTTAAAAAAATTCCAGACTGCATTGTGTATATATGTAAATGTCTAGGGTGTAGTCTCTGCATGTAGTCTTTTGTTAACTTTGTGCTTTTGGTTTTAATATTTTTCATCAGCTTATTACATATATCTTCAGCTTGTCATTTTGCTGGGGAAAAAACAACAACAACTATCTTTTTACTACCAAAGTAATCCATTCTTTTTACAAAAACTTCAAATGTTACTGAAGTAGGTGCAATACAGTCCTCAAATTTCTCTTCTTTTTCCCTCTTGAAGTTCCCTTCATTCAGTGTGTATAAAACATAAACATACATGCAGTTTTGTTTTATTTGTGTGTGCGTGTGTGTATGTATAGTGTAGAGGTATTCATTAATTTAGTATTAATGTTAATTAGGTATTTATGAATACTTCTCTCCAGAAGTATTACTTTTCCCTCTACTTTGATGACTGCTAGGCAACTGAAATCTAATGTATAGCAAATCAAAGTCATGATTTCTCACCATTCCTAACTTGTAACTTCCTCATACTTCTTCTTACTAAGTGTATTTGATGTCACTTGATGGGTTTATCTTTCTCTGAAAACTCTTATGTTCCATCCCTTAGCAATCTAGCAGCTTTGCTTTCAAAGTACAGTCGGATTCTGACAACATACTTCTCTTTCAATGGCTGCTGTGCTGACCCAACCAGCACCACCGTCTTTGCTACACTGTTGCAGGCCTCTGGCTTATCTGTTTCTGTTCTGGCTCCTCAAATGACAACTTTCTATTTGTTAACCAGGGCAGTCCCTGTTAGAACTAAGTCACGGTGCACACCTACGCTCCCTCTCACTCAGATGTCTTCATCAGGGTGTGGACTCTGATGAGTGGTGCCACTCTCTCCCCTCATTCCCATCTTGAGATGTCCACATGGCCTGTCCCCTCCTGCACTACCATCTTAGCTCAGATGGCACTTCCTTAGGCCACTCCAGCCAAAACATCTCCCCATTACTCTGTTGTATTGTTCTGCTTCCTTTTCCTTCATGTTGCATTTTAAGTGGCTGGTGATTTAAAGCAAAGTCTTAGTCTCTCCAGACACTGGTCTCCTCAACTGGGCTCCATACCGTAGTCCACATTGCCTTTAATTGCCTTGTCTTTTTAAAATTTGGGACAGTCCATCAGTCTCTCTTTTTTCTTTACTTTGATATTTTTTGAAGGGGACAAGGATCAGTTATTTTTTTAGACTGTCCCATGATTTGCGTTTGTCCAGTTGCTTGTGATTAGATTTAGGTTGTGTGCTTTGGGAGGGAATACCATGCATGTAATTCTGGTACATTGCATCACATAGTCCCACTAGTGTGGTGATAACTTGGATCTTTTGGGTAAGGAGGTGTTTACCAGATTTCTCCACTGCAAAGTTGCTATTTTACCCTGTTTAAAATAACAGTATTTTAACTTATATATATATATATATATATATATTCAGTTCTTCTTGCTGTTCTTAGGTGTTTTCAAAATGCAAGTGTAATTTATATTGTACATATAATTTGTAATATATGAAAAGGGCACATGCTTTCAAATACATGACCTTGTTTTACTATCATTCTATTAAACTTGATATGTCTCTACTCTTTTTGGCTTCAACATCTTCTTCAGTTTCCTTATGTAAATTATCCCTCTGTATTTGGAAACATTTAGCTTCGCAGACACAGGCATAAGGTAACAAATGATAAAGCCAAACAAACACACACGTATTCATGTGTTAAATTGGATTAAATGGTAACACTTCAGAACTTTAAAATAGAGGTGAATTAGGGATCCTAGGAGGAAGAGATTATAAGTTCTTATTCTTTATACACTTCAGAACTTACCGTAGTAGATTCTGTGTTGTTCTGGCTTTGATAGTGATTAGATAATTCAGCAGTGATCTTTGGGATAAGATGAACTGTTGTCATCCTCTCTGGTGATAGATATATGACTTCCCTTGTTTTGATGATTTTAGGATTTGTAAAGTGTTTTTTTAGTCATAATGGCCTTTTTATTCCTTTGTAATAGAAACATGTTTTATCTTTAGTTCTCACATTCAGCATTGGAACCCAGCTAAAAGCACTACTGTTTGATTTTATTTTATTTTTTTTTAAATTTATATATCCAGAATATTTTTTCCCTTACCTTGCAAATAATACTCTTTTTTTAAAAAGATTTATTTATTTATGCATGGAAGAGCTGGCGTACAGGCCAGAGGTGTGGGGGGTGGAGGGGTGAGAGGAGGATTCACCAGAGACAGAGTGGGAAGTAGAACAGGCTGACTGACTGAAACATACTGCTGAGGGGAGCAGCAGTCGCGACAGGAGAGGTTTGCTGCGTCATGTGGGCTGCTCCCTGGATGGCTGGGGGATGGAACTTGTGCTGCAGAGGCTGAGGAATTCTTAATAGTATTGTGCTCAACCCCTTGTGCCACCAGGGCGGCCCTACTGTTTGATTTTATTGATGAGAGTTTTTCCTACAGTCAGGTGGGCTAATAGTAACAAGGGAGTGGGACCCACTGTGTAAGGTCTTTCCACAGAGAAACACAGATTTTCTCACTATCATTATGCAGACTTACAGATCTAACCTGTGGATCAAGTGGGTTGTCTCCTTGGCCTACAGTCAGTAAAGACATACACAGGACAGTGTATCCCCAAAAGTAAGTGGAGAGAGAGGGACTTGAGTTTATGTAATTTCAAGGAGGACTAAGAAATACTTAGCTTGGACAAATTCTAACATCAGGGAAAAGATTTTGAAATAGAGATGAATTAGAGATCATTGGAGGAAGAGATTATAAATTGCTCATCCTTGTGAAACCTAAAAAATAAGCGCTAAGAATAGCTTGACATGATATTTAGATATAGGTGAGTTTTACAAATTTGAGGGAGAGAACACCAGATATAATACATATTTGGGTTTAGGTATTTTTTAGAGTTGAATTAACATTTGTCTTTAGGAGAATAGGAATCTTTAGCAGTTGGACTTGTTTTGATTCACCAGAGAAAAGTGTTTAAAATGAGCTGACCAATTCTGAAAAATAAAAGTTTTTAATTCAGACAGTTATAGAGTTAAAGTCTCTGAACAGGTTAGGAAAAATTAGTTGGTAGTAAATATCACCAAACTTTGTACATTTATTTGTAAGAATGTTTCCTTTGAGGAGTCATACTGTTGTCAAGCTAATAACAACTATCCTGTCTATTGCCATACTGCCATCACTGTAACAGCATCTCTTGAGTTGTTAGAGATTCCCCTTGCCCCCATCGTTTGAGGGAGGATAGCAGTGCTCTCTGCCCATGCTATGAAACCATATTCTTGTCCATGGTGTTAAAATGATAGCAGTTTTGGGGGAGTTGTCAGCCTAAGGGGTACCTCATCCCTTTGCTGTGAGACCCTCATGCTGTGTGTCCTGTTGGCTTGTGTGAGAACAGCCAGGTCCTCCAGGTCTGTTGGCCTTTCAGGGCCTGCCTCGCTGCCAAGATCACTGTGGTGTGCGGTGATGCCCCATTTCATTAGTAAACATTTGCAAGGTTCTGTGTGTATTCTGTCCATTTTCTAATTTATTATTTATGTACTCTGAGGTCTGCCTTCCCATTTCAAAGATGAGAACACAATGGGTGTGGTGGGTACCTGGGGCCACCCAGATGAGACTCGGAGGCTTGTGCTGACACCACACTGGTTGGCTGAGACAGAACACCCTGTAGGTGTTCACTGTTTGGGTGAAGAGTCTGTATCAAACCATCTAGAGAAGGAAGAAGATACTAACAGTGAAATAAATTAACTGTGGAAGGAGTCCCTCCAAGTCCAGGCAGATTCACAGAGGAAGTGAATTTGAGTATAGTTTTGGAAAAGAGGCATTTCCCAGGAGGCTGTAGCTGGCAATTTTTATGTGGGGAAAGGCATTTCTGGCAGAAGGATGATGAAAGTGGAAAAATAGAATCTTCAAATAGTTTAACCTGTGGAGTACCAGGTTTTATTTATTTTATTTTTTTTTTCAGCTCTCATGAGTTTTCAGCACAGCCAGGAATACAGTAATACGAGGTTTGTTAGAACGAAATGTGTGAGATCTGTCTGGTGGGTGATGGGGTGTGAAGAAAGGGGTTCTTACCACTATTGTTATGATACTTTCTCAGTTTCTTGTCTGCAAAGTGGGGATAACTGACATTACTAAGTTTGATATGAGCCAGTACTTCTAAAGGGTTAGAAGAGTGCCCAGCACACTTTTAAATGGCCAGGACCTATATATCCTCTTTATAGAAGGCTACAACTGCTACTAGAACTATTGCTATTACAAGTATTTATCTTTTGTGTATTGTGCTGGGGATATTACTGTAATCACTGTAACAGCTTGCAGTGTAGGACTTATCATTCCACTTTGTGTATGAGGGACCCTAAACCTCAGAAGCTGAGTAACTTACTGGCACAGATGGAGCTGGATTCTCACCGTGGCCCAGCTCCTGGAAGGTGCTTGCTCTTGCCTTCCTGCAGTGGCTTAGTGGTTGCTAGAAGATTTGCAGATTGTGATCTGGGCCCTTGGAGGCAAGAAACATCACCAGGGGAAAAATGTGCCAGCAGGGAACAGGCTTGTTGTACCTCTCCCTGTAGTGACCTCAGGGACCATGGCAACAGCCATTAGTCCTGAAGGTCACTGCAGGGGGAGGTGCAGCAGGTCCTCATTTGTTTTTAGAACGAAGTTGGTAAGCATATATGTTACCTATGAACAAACTGATTTCTTTGATGTTCACTACTACTATGCTTTTAAAAAACATATATATATACTGGACACAAACTCAAAAAAAATTACACTCAGATTTTCACTCTTTTAAAGTGTGTCTGTTTGTCATTTATTTGCCAAATCCCTGACTACTCCACACAATCTCTCAACCCTGAGACGGCCTCATTGTCCACTACTGTACTGGTCTGTGACACAGGCTGCAGGTCCAGGGGCCATGAGCAGCATTGGTTCTCATGGTGCTCTGGGTTGCAGGCAGAGCATAGCAGAGTCCAGGGTACCATAGAAACGAGGGAGAGAAATGAGAAGCTCTAATTCTGTCTAGGAATTGTTGGGTATTCAGTATGGTGAGAAGTGACAAGACTATCATGGGCATGAGGTCTATTTTGGGGGAGTACATAGATTAGAAGCTTAAAATGCTTTGTGGTTAAACTGCCCAGGGACCTGCTCCTTTTACCTCTGATTGTTTCCTCTATACCACCTCAGGTTTTGTGGGGATGGGAGTTTGAATTGGATGAGAGACAGTCCTTGGTAGATTATACTCTTGGAATCACTGTCCTTATTGCCCCCCAAATACAAAGAAGTAACAGCTACCTTTCTTGCACAGTGGGTGATTAATTTGTGACATATTCACTGAGCCATTTGGACTGCAAAAATAAACCCTGCTAAACACATAATTGACAGTCTGGTTTCTTATCTAAGCCAAGCAGCTTAATTTCAGTTTGAGTTCTTAAAGACATTGCCTACTAACTTTTTTGATTCCAGGGACAAAATTGTAGTTTCAAGTCAAGATTGTCTCCAAACTTTCAGTGTTTCTTGTATATCATTTGTCATAAAGGAGCTATCTGCCTTGCCTATTACTGTGAAAACAACCATGAAGGCTGCACAGAAGTGACTGTATAAACTTAATTTAAATCTATGCACTAATTAGGCATGAAAAATAGTTTTTTTTTTTTTTTAAAGATTTATTTATTTATTTATTTATTCAACCACTGGGTACAGTCAGAAGCGCAGTAGGGTGAGAGAATTCACCAGAGCCAGAGCGGGGAGCAGAGCAGGCAGAAGGACCAAAGTACACTGCTGAGGGGAGCAGCAGGCGGCAGAAGAGGTCTGCGCGCCATGTGGGACCCTTGCTGGTGGCCGGGGATGGAACCGGTGCTGCAGAGACTGCAGGCAGCTTCGCAGCCTAGCGCTCAACCGCTGCACCACTGGGGAGGCCTGAAAAATAGTTTTTAATTGGCACCTCACCAAACAGATAACTGGTTATCTGTTAAAAACCATTTTCTAATAGAAGGAACAGGAATCTATGGCATAATACTTTGGTACCTACAACTACCTTTCCTTAGCCGACACCTGAAAGTTTTAGCATCCATTGATGAAACAAGTTGAAATAGTTATTTCCCTGAGAATGACTAGATTTTGGCATTCTTCTGCAAAATGTACTTGTCCTCATAAATGCTGATAAATAAAATTTCTTTTTAAAAAGGCAGAGTAAATGATAAATTCTCTTTTGATTATCAACATTTGGAGTAAGAATTGGTATAATTGCACCTTAGTAATGAAAATGTTTCCTTATTTAAAAAAATATTTTTTTCATTATTAAAATGAGCTCATGGATTTTTATTCAATATTTTATAGTCATTTACATTCATTTTGTCATTCATATTGTCCTAACATTGGCCAAAGGAAGATGCTTCAAACTCTTGGTATCTTTTTGACAAGACAGCATTTGTCTTACAGCATATCCTTGCTATAGAAAAATGTCCTAAGCTCACTTTGCACTTTTTATGACTCAGAGCTGCAATTAGCCATTTCTGGAAGGAACCTACTTCTTTCTAGTGGAGGTGGTATTTAGAAAGCAAGACCTGGATGCCAAAGGTGCTTGTTGTTACTAGGATATCATGACATTAGTGTCATTGGATGATGGAGACATAGCTGGTGTGGGCGTGTGTGTGTAGGCATGCCATGGTTTCTGTTCCCATTTCCAGTTATTCTTTAGTGTTTTCATTTAACAGTAAAGATATTTTTTGTTGATTTATTCAGTTTTCTGCTTAATCTCTTTATTCCACAAGTGAATGATTTTTAGCAATACAAATACAGTTACTTGTTTTCCCCTGCTGCTGCAAACATACTATGTTCAGAATTAAATATGGTGGAAGGTAAAAGAGCCCAATATTCCATCATCTTTCAAAGTAGGAAACCAAGAGATAATGCTTAAAATCAAAAAATAGGACTGAGAGCATGTTATTTGTAGTTAAAGAGATAAACAAGAAACACAGTAGATTAAAGAGTTGAAAATAATTGCCTTTGGAGAATGGGAACCAAGGGGTTTGTGGAGTGTGGGCTGTTATTCCACAGTAAGTCATATATAGAACTATTTGCACTCCAAGACAAATGCAAAGGTAGCTTGTATAACATGTGTAAACAAAAGGTTAGTTAAACCTAGTCTCAGTACCAAATTATTACCCTCTCTTTTAGTTGATCTTCATATCTTTTGGGAAGAATCTTTCTGTTGAAAATGTGCTTTCTAAAAAATGATTTGAAGGAGGTTCAGGGAAAGCATCATAATTTTAGTTATTCTTTGATAGTATTACAATAGATTACTAAGTCAACTACCTGTATCTTGGTTTCTTAATAAAAATGAAGTAGGTGTTTGTAAAAATTAGAAGACTTTTAATATTTTTCTGGTTGTTAGTTCTCACATTACTGAACATGAAAAGTTTCCTGACTTACATAGATTAAAAAAAAAAAAACAACAGTTATGGTCAACATAAAATTTATCATCTTACCCATTGTAGGTGTTCATTAGTAGGTTTAACTATATGCATATTTTTTGTGCAACATATCTATAATTTTTTCATGTTGGAAAACTGAAACTCTATATGTATTCAATAATTCCTCTTTTCTACCAGCTCCTGGCAACTATCACTGTACTTTTCTGATTTACAGGAAATCTACAGTTCTAATCGAGTCTCATATGCTGCAGTTATACGCCATTCCTCATTATTGTGTAAATGGGAGCATAATTCAACTTTTTCCAGAGTAAAAATATTATAGCCTGCAGCATATCAGAATGTTGGTGTGTGATGGTGAGTGTGTGTGTGTGTGTGTGTGTGTGCATATGTATGTGTATGACTAGCTAAGTTTTTGGTGAAATCAAAGGTTCTGTCTGCCCATGATTGCTTTCAAATTCCTTAGACAAATTAATTCTGTGAATATTGTATTTCACTTGGGTAAGGAGTGATTTAGTTAAAGGTTTATTAAGATTCTATGCATTGAAGTAGGTGCTGTGAAGAAATTCATCTTCCAGTGTGTTCTCTCCCTTTCAGGGGCTACCACTTTTTGTTTGTGTATGCAAACAAAATGCAAACATAGAGCAGAACAACAGCCACTGTATCTCTGGCTGTAATCATGTAGGAATCTGTGGGGAGACTGGGAAAGTTAAGGAAAGTTTTCTGACACAGTGAAATGAACTGGGCTTTAAATCTAGCCTTTAAGGAAAAATTGGGGATATTTTATATATTGTTTTATTTTTTTTAACCTTAAAAAGTATTTGTCTTAAATTAGCTAATCATCTTCCTTCTGGGCAACTGAGAGCAAATGAGTTGGGTTTATAATTCTGTTGTGTGTACTGTACTTGCTTCATTCTTTCATGCTATCATTTCTTCAGGTCTTGTTAGTTTGGGTGAATTAAGATTTTAAAAAATGAGTAATTGATATCCATAGTAGAAAACACACACTGTTGAGAAGTGGGGTTTAGTAAGTTTCCTCACCTTCCTTCATTCCACCACCTCCCAGATCCCCATAACATTCTTCAGAAGCAATCGCTGGTATCAGCTACTTGTGTATCTTCTGAGATGCATTTTCATGTTGTCTTTAGTGTGTGCTTTTATCTTCCTTTAAGGACATTGGTGCTTGTTCCATACTGTGCCTGTAGTGGCCTTGTTCTTGTCAAGAACTCTAACCTTTTATTGCCTTCTAAAAGCTGGATCTTTCCTTTTTTGCAATTTGTACTGGAATGTTAATTCCATGATGAATAGAAAGCTTTTTTTAATTAAAAAAGTAAGGTGCAGAGTAATTTTCAGATAAAGTGTATATAATTTTCCAAGTAAAGCCCTTGGAATAAAGTGACTGTAACCCCTCTTTTCACTCACTGTTATTTGGGGGTCAAGGAATCATAGGATGTACAGACGGTGACAGTCTGTCACAGTTGGAATGTCTTTGTGAGAATAACATAGCTAAAGTGAATAAATTTGATTAAGTGACTATATCACACATTGCCTTTGGTCTTCAGCAAGATAGAATAGGATGAGTTCTGGAAGAGAAGATAATGGGGAGAAAGGGCATACAGTGATTTGGTCTGCATAAAGTATAGTCATTTTTAAGTTTAGAGCTTTTTGGTCCAGTTATTGTACAGTTATCTGGCCATTTAATGTCTGGAGTGTTTGTATTTGTGTGCTAATGCAAAATTCTTACCTATATAAATTTTGTTTAGCTACTTACAAACTTTATAGCAACTGCATTTATTACTTAAGTAGTAAACACATGCTTTTTCCCCACTTTTATTGTAGAAACTTTATTCAGACCTCAACTAATGATGGAATTAAATTCCAGTGCAAAGTGTAAGAAGAAAATGTGGGATTATTTTTATTGTTGTTGTTCTGCAAATGATAGGGTCCTTTCTGTCACTCTGGAGCAGAAACTGGAGAGGCATGAGGGTAATAAATGTCTGGTATCATAATTCAGTTAGCTTTGATACCTCTTGTGGGGCTGTAGCAAATACTTCTCATTGGCACTGCTCCTGTTTCCCCTCTATCTCCCAAATCCTTCCTTCCTTTCCAACATGAGCTTTCCTTGTCTCCCATCTTGACCTTCGCACCCAGGCCTGGCTATAGGAGCACGAGGAGGTGAGGGCTCCACACAGGGAGCAGCTCTGTGGGCTCCACGTGAGGCTGCTGCCCTGACGGCACTTTCTGTCTTGGGCTGGCAGACGCTGTGGCTTGGTTGCAGAAGGGGAAGGCTGCCTATGGAGTTAATTAAATGTAGTGGCTTAATATTTGTAAAAATGATGTCCCGGTTATTCTATGATAGGAATCTCTCTCCCTGACCAAAGCTGAGGTTCACTTAGGTGTGTACAGAAGTGTGAAAACATTTGAGAAACTTATGACAATTATGTCATTCATTTCAAACCTCTCTCATGCCCTGGGGTTTGGGGGGGTGAGCCTGTAATGACAGGTATTCAACATGCCCCTTCATGAGGAGGAAACCCCCTGAACTACTTGCATCAAGAAGTTGGTGGTGTGTTGATATGTTGAATAAGAAATTCTGTTTTAGGGACTAAAATTGGATTCTGTGGTTGCCAAGAGCCTGAACTTCAGACACATGTATAGTTTTGATAGGGAAAAAGGACAACTGGAAAGAAAAAAAAAGAACAAACCTCAATGCAACAGTTAACGTGTCTGCAGCAGAATAGAAACAAGGCTTGGAACCTGGCAATGGGAAGGACAAACCTACCAAACTGATGTGCTCCTGAGGTGTTGGCTTCCACTGGCAGCTGAGTGGAGGAAATGTGCACTTGGGTGTTTTCTGCCGCCTCTGGACAGTCCTGCTCCTGCCAGCATATCGTCGTCCTCATCCTCCTGTGGTTTCCTTGTTGGCCCCCTTTCCTCTGTTGGCCATTCTGGTCTCTTTTTACTCTGAAGTCCTTTAGTGTGGAATCTCTCACACACTTGTGCAGTTATTTAGATCTGTTTATAGCTTGCCTTATAATGGCCCTATCTTTTTGGGTATTATCCCTCCTTTGACTCCACTATTTGCTCTGTGGGCATAGTGCCCCTTGCTCATAGTGGGAGGGCAGACCTTTGCCTCTCTTTCTGGACTTCCTTCTCCACCCCCACCGTTTTCTTAACCTTCAAAAAGAAACAGATTGTCACTCTCCCTTGGCTGTCTGCTCACACCCATCCAAACACCTGTACAGATGTACCGGTGGCAGCAAGTCCTCCCCTGTCTTCCCTGCCTGGACCATTCTGTGAGCTCCAGATCACCTGAGCTTGCTTCCTGCCCATCTGTGGGCTCCTGTCTGTGCCACCCTAATAAATCATTAAGTTTGCTTTCTCCCAAGCCTGCGCTTTGGCTACTCACAGTTATAAGCATATCTTATTTAGTTTTCAGAATAACCCTATTAGCCCCGTTTTATAGACAGATGGCTGAGGCACCAGAGACTGAGTGATTTGCCCTACTCCAGAGCAGGCAAGTGCAGGGGCCCAGGCCTGGAAGCAGGGTGCCTGACTCCAGACCCTGTGCTCTTGGCCATCATAGTAGTGAGCACCTGCTCTGGGCTTGGAGGAGGACAGGGGGCCCATTCATGCACAGCCGGTATCCCTCCTCTGCACAACAAATCCACCTGTCCCTGGGACTGTTTCTGCTGGTACTTCACTTGCCAGAACCACATTCTGAGTTTGGTTCCCTCCAGTCATCTCCTCAACTGGACTTTGCAGTCAATTTCCATTTGTTTGCTCCACAACTCCCTGAGTCTTAATTTATATATCTGATCTTGTCATTCCTTTGCTTAAAATGTTTCAGTGGCTTTTAATTATTTGTGATAAGACCAAACCCCATACCTTGTCAGTGACTGGGTCAGAGACTTCTTGGCTGCTGGTTGTAAATGGAGATTTCTGGAACCCACTGCAGACCTGTGGAGTGAACGTCTCTGGAGTGGGAGCCAGAGCTGTATGTTTACGCCCTCTGGTGGTTATTTTGTGCAGTAGCCTGTGAGGACCTCTGGTCTGGGCCACCTTCCCATCCTTCCTCATGACTTTTTTTTTTTAAATTTTATTATTGTTTTTATTATTTAAATTTTATTTTTATATTCCCCATACAATTACAACCCCCTTATTTTGACCCCAATCCCTCCTTTCCCCGCCCCCCACCCCACATAGAGTGTCTCTGGTTCATAGCTGTTTGTTGATTTTGATATTTTCTTTCTTATAGTTATTCTTTTTCCTGGTCCCTTATTTAAATTTTCTAGATTCCTGCTATGAGTGAGACCATCCAGTATTTTTCTTTTTCTTTCTGGCTTATTTCGCTGAGCATGATCCCTTCCAGCACCATCCATGTTGCTGCAAATTGCATGTGTTTATCTTTTTTGAATGCTGAGTAATATTCCGTGGTGTATATGTACCACATCTTCTTGATCCAGTCATCTATTTTTGGGCATTTGGGTTGTTTCCAAAGCTTAGCTATTGTAAATAGTGCTGCTATAAACATGGGGGTGCAGGTGCTCTTTGGAATTGATGTTTCTGTGTCCTTTGGGAACATACCTAGGAGTCTTCCTCATGACTCTTTATCTTCCCTTTATCTTGCTCTCACACATGCTCTTTCAGGCTGTGCTTCCTTGTACCTGCCCCCTGCTGCTTCTGTTTTCCCTGCCTCATCAGAACACTTACCTCATTGTTGTCAGTATCCCTGGGTGTCTTCCTACCTTTGGGATGAATTGCCTCAGGTTGGGGCTGCTTACTCCTCACCTTTGTGGCTCAGACCCCGCTAGAGCTTCTGGCCCACAGTAGGCATTTAATGTTTGCTGCTAAATGCACATGGTTTTTATTTTATCTTGAGTTGTCGCCGTGATCTCCAAGTAATTATTAATTTCAATAAATAAAACTAGAGAGAAACATCCAGTTAAAAACAGTATATTAAAATTACTCATCCAGATAAAAACTGGTACTCTGCATTTGCACTAAGTAGGAGTCTGCGACAGGTAATTCTGTGTTCACGGACAACTTTATAAAATTATATAATAGCGTTATTGAGCTATGATTCACATGCTTTACAATTTATTCAGAGTATACCTTTTAGTGGTGTTCAGTGTATTCACAGAGTTGTGAAACCATCCCCACATTTTAGGGTATTTTCATCACCCATTTCCTCTCAATCCTTCTTAGCCCCAGGCAATTAAAATAGTCCCATAGATTAGCCAATTCTGGACATTTCATATAAATGAAATCACATGACATATACTCCTTTGAAACTGGTTTCTTTCATTTAGCATCATAATTTCAAGGTCTATCCATGTTGTGGTATAGATCAGTAATTCACTCCCTCTTCTGACAGGTGGTAACACATTGTGTGGCAAGTAACACATTTTATTGATCCATTCATCAGTTGGTAGACATTTGGGTTGCCCTCACTTTTTAATCATGCTCAACAATCATTTGTTTGCATTTGACTACATTTTTCTTGTGTATGTCACTAGTTACGGAATTGCTGGGTTTTAAGGAATACCAGACTGGTTTCCACATTGATTGCACCATTTTACATTCCCATCAACAATGGATGAGGACTCTTATTTTTATACATCTTCACCACCACTTGTTATTATCTATCTTTCTGTTTATAACTGTTCCTAGTGGTAAGTGTCCATTGTGGTTTTGATTTGTATTTTCCTGGTTGGTGAATGATATTGAGCATTGAGCATTTTTGTATGTGTATTTACCAGCCATTTGTCTTCTTTGGAGAAGTGTTTGTTCAGATTCTTTGTCCATTTTAAAGAATGGCTTACCTTTCTATTTTTGGATTATGATAGTTCATTATATTTTCAAGATTCAAGTCTCTTATGATGTGATTTGCAAATATTGTCCCCAGTGTGTGGGTTGTCTTTTTACTTTATCAGTATCTGTTCACGCCTTCAATCAAAGATTTTTAACAACAGAAAAATGATAAAAGTCATTTATGGTGGAAAATCTTTCAGTCTTTCTTATTGAGTGTTCAGAAATTAAATGTGAAACATCATCTTTGTACTGGAAGTTTTTTCCCTATTGAGTCTGCTTGAAAGTCAGGCTGGTTAAATCTACTACATCCTGCAGATTTGAGAGCCATGCTGTTCCAGAGGAGAGGCAAGAACTTTTTATTGTTGCCTCAGGAAGAATTTATGAGGGTACAGATTGTTCCATCAAGGAGCCCATTACCTTTGATTTAAAGTCTGTATCAAGCATCCCACCTGAAACATATGTGCCTAGTCTCTGGACTTGGTGGGAATTTAAAAAAATACATATTTCTTTTGCATTTATTTTGCATAGTGGGTGATTAAAGGAAAGAATGTAGCTTGGGAAATGAGCCTACATAAAATTAAATGATGTATATTTGTTTTTACTGTAAACTTATTGAAAGGAATGATAAATTCAGTATCAGGATGGGCTTTTTGTGGCATGTTGATGAGCCGATGCTCATAGTGGTATTGGTTGTAATAAATTCTGAGTGTTGTAGTGCAGGAATTTGGAATTTTCCCTATAGTGGAATTTGAAACATTCTAGTGATGAGCTTAACCAATAAAGTGAAGTGTCTATGTGAAGATTTGAGAGTCAGAGTAATTGGGGAAGTACTTTATATAGTAGTTACTTTGGGAGAACTCTGGAGGGTTGATTCAAGTCACTACTTAGAAATTGAGAGTTACAGTATTATGGGAATGGAGGAAGTGGAGAAAATTCTAAGTCAGAGAAGAGAGGGAGATCCCCTCTAGGTGGTGGGGTGGGGTCCAGAGACTAGAGTGGGCTAGTGACATTTGATGTCATATTTTAATTGTGTCCTTAACAATTTCCACCTTAAGTATAGGTGAGCAGAGAAAGTATTGTAGGTGGAGAGAGCGTCATAGCTTCTGAGTTAGAGGGAAAGCTGCTTGAGCTAGCAGAGCTGTGGTGATAGAAAGTATTTGAAGTTGTTTTAATTCCTAACTGAGGAGTTTGGCCTTAATTCATAAGGATTGTGGATCCATTGATGGTTTTTGAACCACAATACTGACATTTAATGATTCCACAAATACATTTCCAGAACACTGTATGAGGTACTGGCAGCTCAGCGGAGGCACAGGCAGGGTCTCACATCGGTGACAGAGGTCTGTTTTGACAGTCAAGGTCTGTTAGTTTCTTTTCTAAAATGTTTTCATCACACTAATGTTGATGCTAGTTGCCACTTGCTAATCATTTCTGCATCCACCTAATTCTGACATATATCTTGTTAATCCCTCTTGTACAGATAAAGACACAGATTTAGCCAAGGCTAGCTTTCTTGCACTAGGTCACGTGACTGAGCAGCAGGGCTGGGATTCGAACCCAGGGTCCATCTATTTTAAGCTTATTTTGCCAATACCAGCAAATGCTGCCTGTGTTACCTGCTGACCTCACTGTCAGGCCACCTTTTCTGGAAGCCTGGCTGCTTTTAGCATGTTCTTTATTTGCTGCCAGGCCGTCTGTTTCTACTTCACTGAATTCCCAGTTGTCTTTTCAATGTGGCAGGTAATCCAGGCCTAGGAACTTAACATAACTGGCATAGCAGTGCTCTTGCCCATCATGCTTATTAATTTACATAGTATTTTTACATCTTTTTTGTTCATTGCTTTATCTGTGTGACCTTTAGTAAACATACAGTGCCTGCATCTGAAAAATATGGTGTGAAATGCATGACCTCTGGAACCCCTTCTACTTAGGGGGTTGGGCATTAACACAGAAGGAATGGTGGTTCAGGGATTCTTGGGCATTTGGGAGAGCATTGTCTAAATTCTTTTCAATTCTGATCCCTGGTGTTACTTGCAGTTACAGTCAGCGTTCATGAACTTTATGAAATAGGCTTCATGGCCCTTAAGTGCTTCTCAGCGTCAGGATGCTGCCAGCCAGCATGGTCATAACCTCTGAGTTGTTTGAATTTAGAACTGCTCCACTTTCAGAGTAGCCTCTTTGGTCACTCTCTGCATATTTTCTACTTTTGATTCTTCCCTAGCCATCTTTTTTTTTTTTTTTTTTTGTCCCCCCACACTGGCCCCTATTTTAGACCAACTAATCGAGAACATGGTGGTTGGGGCCCAAGGCTTGGCATTTGTTGAGCGTGTCCCTTTGGACTCACTATGCCTCAGGTTGAGGACCTGTCTGGCTACTGCTTCCTACATTGCTCCCTGTAATCACCAATCCTGAGCCTGAGTGGTGCCAGTGAATCCTAATAATCGTAATACTATTGGCCATTTATTTTCTGTTTTCAATTGTTTAAAAACATTTTTATATGCATCTTAATTGTTTTTACTGATCTACTTTCCCAGATCTCTGAGTCTATCTGATTGATAGGATAACTTAATGTCAGTTAAATACCATTAAAAGTTAAAATAGACTATTGGGAGAGCTACATTTAGGTTCCACTTAGGTTCTAAAAGGATTCCATATTGTGAAATGGTGTAGTCAGCTTTTTATCTTTTATTTATTTATTTTTTTATAGAGGCATGTTTTATTTTATTTTATTTATTTGTTTGTTTGTTTGTTTTGTTTATACATGCACTGGGTACAGTCAGAAGCGCGGGAGGGTGAGAGAATTCACCAGAGCCAGAGCCGGGAGCAGAGCAGGCAGAAGGACCGAAGTACACTGCTGAGGGGAGCAGCGGGCGGCAGGAGAGGTCTGCACGCCATGTGGGACCCTCCTCCTGTGGCCGGGGAGCAGCCGGGGATCGAACCGGCGCCGCAGAGGCCGCAGGCAGCTTCGCAACCCAGCGCTCAACCGCTGTGCCACCGGGAAGGCCCAGCTATTTATCTTTTAAAGACATGTTTATATGAACAATTGAAGCATACATAGAGGAAAAAAAAGACTGAAAAGATGTTTCAAAATATCTGGTGACTACTAGAGACAGAATTCCATTTTTTTCCTTCTGTTTTCGTATCTACATTATAAATTTTCTACATTGAACATATATTCTGTATTTTCAAAAATAGTCTGATAAAGAAAATATACCCTACACAGAGGAGGGTTGTGTGAATATGTTATTTTTATCTCTTGAGGCTAAAATATTCTGTGGGGAGATAATGAGAATAGTACCATACTGACAGTGAGTTAATAACAAGCTTGTCACAAAAAGCTAGGATTTGGATCCTTGTAATTTTTGGTTTTGCTTATTATAGCTAAGCTAAGCTCATCTCATTCAATGGTTGGCATTCTGATTGAACAAATGAATGTCGTGACTCTGTAGCCCATAACAGGGGCTCCAGATAACATTGATAATCTACTGTTTTATTTTTAATGTCAGTGAGTTAATTTTTATGATAATGATTATTGGTGGTGTTTTCTGAAAAACTGTTATACTATGCACAGAATGTTGACCTAGTATTTGTTCATCTTTTTGCAGTGACTTATTCCTGGAGTTGAACACATGCATTTTAATTTTAATTTTAAATAAGACAAAATTAAAAGAAGTGGTTTAGAGCAAAACTTAACAGTAGTTATCTCTAGGTACTGTTGTCAAGTGTTTTTTAACAGTACTTAAAAAATAAAAACAAAGCACTCAATTCCTAACACATGTTTAGTTTTTACTCTTACTTTTGTCAAAATAGCTTCCTTTAAAAATAAGGAGGTGGGAGGACCCATTGCTGAATTAATGGGAAAATGGCATTATGTGGTAATGATTCAGTAGGATGGTTTCTTCTGAAATGCTGTTTTGCTAATCCTTGGGGAAATTTGGCTGTGAGCATGCAATTATTACATTTTTTATCCACAGAATGGGCTAAAGTTGGCATCATATCCCTCATGGTTGCCAGAGGCAACACACTGATTTAATTTGTGCCCCTGTGGAAGGCATTTTTGAATTTTAGTGATATTTAAAATCTTATTTTTCCAGTTCCTTCCCAGTTTCCTACCTTTTGTTGCTCACTACTCTTGTGAAAAGGTTCTGAGGTGTCTTGTTTTGGTTGAGGAGAGTAAGAACATTGAAGGTCCAGTTGGTTGTCCAGAGGGCAGCCACTAGTATCCCTGCCAAATCCTTGGGGGGAGTGGAGGACACCAGGGGCCAGGTGGCATTGAATGCCATGCATTGTAGCACCTCTTTTTCCCCCCTTTTTTGCATAGAAGAACTGGGGTATAGGCCAGAGGTGTGGGGTGGTGGAGTGAGAAGATTCACCAGAGACAGAGTGGGGAGCAAAACAGGCTGAAATGCACTGCAAAGGGGAGCAGCAGGCAAGAGAGGAGAGGTCTGCTGGGCCATATATGGGTTAGCTCCCTGGCCAGGGATGAACTCAGGCTGTGAAGGTGATAACACGGAGCTTAACCCCTAGGCCACGAGGGAGGGCTGTCATAGCATCTCTTAATTAGGCATGTTTAAAACATGATTTGGGGCCTGAAAACATACCATAAGATGGTTGTGTTTGGGGGATTATAAATTCTTTTGGTATAGACTTGAGATTTCTTGAAGGACTCACCTCCATCATTCCATTTCCTGCTTGTGCCTTTGATAGTTTTGTTATGCACTCTGTTGTTTAATACAGAGGGTTGTTTGACAGGCAGCATCCCCAGATGCTAATTAATGCACTAATTCTTATGTGGCATTTCCACCTCCCATTTTAAGAGTCACAGAGGCATAAGGGCAGGGCCAATTGATCTAACCAAGACCTGGCTAGTGTTTCTTGTGGCTGTGCAGGGCAGTCCATGTCACTCTAGTGTTATGCAGTAAGTACTGAGGGCTTCGGGGTGGGCATGCTCTTCTAAACTGCATGCAAAAGCCATTTTTATGTAGTAGATGTTTGTTCTATTAGCACATCTTTACAATAATCAGAGAGGGGGACAGAAAGTTAATTCTTCCACCCGTCATTGCCCAGAAATGCAAATTTTTTTTTTTGTTTTTTGTTTTTGTTTTTTTCAATGCAGAGTGGACACAAATATCTACCAGATATCTTCGAGAGCAGCTGGCAAAGATTTCTGACTTTTACCACATGGCTTCCAGCACAGGTGACGGCCCTATTCCTGTGCCTCCAGATGTGGAGCAAGCCATCAGGCAGTGGGAGTACAATGAAAAGCTGGCCTTTCATATGTTCCAGGTAACCTTTCCAAGAAATCCAAGACCTGAACAGCGTTCTTTTTTAAAAAGATAGCAAATTCCTTATAGTCTAGTTTTCTTTGGGTTAAATTGTATCTTTACGTAAAGCAATACATTAAAAAAAAAACAATATGACATTTCTTACATTGACTTGTGTTCCAGGTAACACATTTGCACTGTGATGACAGATTCTCATTATACATATTGATCTCCAGCTTTCAATGATGTCAACTCTTTTTTTTTTTTTTAAAGATTTATTTATTTATTTATACAAGCACTGGGTACAGTCAGAAGCGCAGGAGGGCGAGAGAATTCACCAGAACCAGAGCGGGGAACAGACAGGCAGACCGACGACATACACCGCTGAGGGGAGCAGTGGGTGGCAGGAGAAGTCTGCGTGCCATGTGGGACCCTTGCCGGTGGCCCGGGATCGAACTGGCACTGCAGAGGCTGCAGGCAGCTTCGCAACCCAGCGCTCAACTGCTGCGCCACCAGGGGAGGCCCTGATGTCAACTCTTAATGTCATTAATTTCTTTGTAATTGTGCTATTAAATTTAATCCTTTTAGTTTTTATTTTGCAAAAACTGGAGTATTTAGTCAAAAAAACAGCTTTTATTGATGCCTTCTGTCTCATAGCACATCTCCTTTAGGGTTTTGCTATTCAGAGGCAAGATCATTTAAAGTTCATTCAACTGCCATTCCAAGTGCAGTTGAGTGGTAAGAGCTTTGAGGACTGATTGGACACTCATCCAGACAAACCAATGTAATGGCCAGCAGAGGACGCTGGTACTGTTATAGGCCTACTTAATCCTGGTCTGTGGAAGAAGTGTCTTCAGCTGAAGTTGTATTGTTATATTGCTGGTATAGACTTTCACTACCTGCTATCTTGATCAAAGAGGAAGGGGGTAGAAGAGATGTGTGGTTTGGGCCTCCCTGGTGAAGCAAGGGGTTAAGACGCCACCTGTGAAGCTATCCACAGCCACTGCAGTATGAGTTCGATCCCTGGCCAGGGAGCAACCCACATGGTGCAGTGGACCTCTCCTAATTCGCCCCGCTGCTCCCCTCAGCAGTGTATTTCAGTAGATCTGCCTGTTCTGTTCCCCACTCTTGTCTCTGGTGAATACTCTCACCCCCTCACAGTTCTGGCCTGTACCCCAGTTCTTGTATGCATAAATAAATAAATCTTTTAAAAAAAAACAGAAAAGATGGTGATTTATAAATTTCCCCCTTAGAGCAGATGGTAAATGACTTTCTGAGAGCTCAAATGAGGAAGAAGCATGATCCTTTTGGGAAGTAGCATTACTTTAAGTCAATAAAACCAACTCTTACAAATTCTACTTCCATTTAGTAGAGAACAACTTCAGTACCTATTCTAATCTCTTATCTGACTTCTTGGAGCTAAGGATTGAGCCTGCACCTTTGTTTTTTGAAGTATTACTTTATGTATTAGGAACACTGAAATCACTCTCTTTTTCTAAAAAGCAGTTAGGGCTTAAACTGATGAATCCAATTGACATATTAATGTTAAAACTTTAAATCTCATTATATTTTCACTTGTCATGTTCTGGAAAGTGATACTAACCTAGATAGATACATGTGCAGACATATGTAGAAAAATGATGGGATGGGCATATAAAGTGTCTTGAGAATGGACTAGTATGTACTCTTTGGAAATCATGTTTATAAAGGTTCTTTTTATTTATTTAGTTTTACCTTTTCATTATTTAATTTATTTATTTAATTATTATTATTATTATTATTTTTTTGTGTGTGTGGGACCCTCGCCGTTGGCTGGGGATTGAACTGGTGCTGCAGAGGCTGCGGGCAGCCTTGCAACCCAGTGCTCAACTGCTGCGCCACCAGGGGAGGCCCTTATTGTTTTTATTTTTAAACAATATTTGCTTCCCCCCACCCCCTCAGATTGAGTCCCCATAGAATTTCCTTCCCCAAGGCACCTATACACCATCACCACAGTCGTCTGTGCCCCTCCCTTCATCCCTCTCCCCCCTCTCCCTCCTCCTCCCCTGCAGTATGTCTCTGGTTTGTAATTGTCTGGTTTTGCTTTGTTGTGTTTTGTACTGTTACTATTTTCTTTTTACATTAATGTCTTATTTGTTTCCCCTATATTCTCTCTTATAAATCAAACCATCCTATATTTTTCTTTTTCCTTCTGGCTTATTTCACTGAGAATAATTCCTTCTGCTCCATCCATGTTGCTGCAAATGGCATGAGTTTATCTTTTTTGATTGCTGAATAATATTCCATTGTGTATATATACCACATCTTCTTGATCCAGTCATCTATTTTTTGGCATTTGGGTTGTTTCCAGGTTTTACCTATTGTAAATAGTGCTGCAATAAACACATGTGTACAGGTGTTCTTTTAAATCAATGTTTTTGTGTCCTTTGGGTAGATCCCTAGGAGTGGAATTGCTGGGTCGTATGGTAGCTCCATTTTTAGTAGACTGAGGAACCTCCAGACAGCTTTCCATAGTGGTTGGACCAGTTTGCACTCCCACTAGCAATATAGGAGAGTTCCTTTTTCACCACATCCTCGCCAACATTTGTTGTTGCTTGTTTTTTTGATATGTGCCATTCTTACTGGTGTAAGGTGGTATCTCAGTGGTTTTTTTTTTTTTTAAGATTTATTTATTTATTTACACAAGAACCGTGGTACAGGCCAGATCTGCGGGAGGGTGAGAGGATTCACCAGAGACAGAGCGGGGAACAGAACAGGCAGACTGACGAAATACACTGCTGAGGGGAACAGTGGGCACGACAGGAGAGGTCTGTGGTGCTATGTGAGACCCTCGCTGGCCGGCTGGGATCGAACTGGCACTGCAGAAGCTGTGGACAGCTTCACAGCGCAGTGCTCAACCGCCTGCGCCACCAGGGGAGGCCCTCCACGTGGTTTTGATTTGTATTTCTCTGATTATAAGGGATGTTGAACATTTTTTCATATGCCTGTTGGCCATTTGCATTTCCTCTTTGGAGAAATGTCTTTTAAGTTCTTCTGCCCATTTCTTGACTGGATTGTTTATGTTGTTTTTGTTGAGTCCTGTGAGTTCTTTGTGTATCTTTGTGATCGGTCCCTTATCAGTTGAATGGAGTGCAAAGATTTTTTTTCCCAATTAGTGGGATGTCTCTCTGTTTTGGGTAATGTCTCTTTTGCTGTGCAGAAGCTTTTCAGTTTGATGTGATCCCAGGTGTTTATCTTTGCCTTCACTGTCACTGTCAGTGCTCTGGAGGATGAGTCTTTAAAGATGTTTTTGAGATGTGTGTCTTGTAGTGTTTTACCTATATTTTCTTCTATATATTTTATAGTTTCAGGTCTTATGTCCAGTTCTTTTATCCATTTTGAGTTGATTTTTGTGCATGGTGAGAGGTAGTGGTCTAGTTTCATTTTTTTGCATGTGGAGGTCCAGTTTTCCCAGCACCATTTATTAAACAAACTGTCCATGTTCCATTGCATATTCTTTGCTCTGCTCCTCTGTCAAAGTTTAGTTGTTCATATAAGTATGGCTTTATTTCTTGGCTCTCTATCTGGTTCCATTGGTCTGTGTGTCTGTTTTTGTTTCAATACCAAACTGTTTTAATTATTATGGCTTTGTAGTATAGCTGGAAGTTTGGAAGTGTGATAACCTCCTTTCTCCTTTATTTTCATCAGTAGGGCTTTGGCTATTCGTGGTTTTTTGTGGTTCCATATGAACTTCATCAGTGTTTGTTCTATTTCTTTGAAGAATGTCATTGAGATTTTTATTGGAATAGCATTGAGTCTGTATATTGCTTTTGGGATGATGGCCATTTTAATAATGTTAATTCTTCCAATCCATGAGCAGGGGATGTCTTTCCATTTCTTTGTGTCTTCTTCAATTTCTCTTAACAGTATTTTATAATTTTCTTTGTATAGGTCTTTCACCTCTTTTGTTAGGTTTATTCCCAAGTATTTGATTTTTTTTTTGTTTCAATTATAAAAGGGATGGTTTTCTTGATTTCTTCTTCTTAAAATTGATTGTTTGTGTATAGGAAGGCTACTTATTTTTGTGTGTTGACTTTGTATCCTACTACTTTACTGAACTGGTTGATCATTTTGAGTAGTTTTTCTGTGGAGTTTTTAGGGTTCTCCATGTATAGTAACATATTGTTTGCAAATAGTGATAGTTTTACTTCTTCTTTCCCTATTTGGATTCCTTGTATGTCTTTCTCTTGTCTTATTGCCCTGGCTAGGACCTCCAATATTATATTGAAGAGCAGTGGTGAGAGAGGACATCCTTGTCTTGTTCCTGATCTTAAAGGAAAGGCCTTCAGCTTTTCGCCATTGAGAATAATATTGGCAGTGGGTTTGTCGTATATGGCTTTTATCACTTTAAGGTATGTTCCTTCTATCCTGAGAATTTCAAGGCCCTTCATCATAAATGGAAGTTGAGCTATGTCAAATGCTTTTTCAGTATCTATTGATAGGATCATATGGTTTTTATTTTTCTTTTTGTTGATGTGTTGGATTACACTGATTGATTTTCGTATGTTGAACCATCTTTGTGCCCCTGGGATGAATCCCACTTGATCGTGGTGTACTGTCCCTTTGATGCATTGTTGGATTCTGTTGGCAAGGATTTTGTTGAGGGTTTTTGCATCAGTGTTCATTAGGGAGATTGGCCTGTAATTATCTTTTCTTGTGCTGTCTTTGTTTGGTTTTGGTATTAGTGTAATGTTGGCTTTGTAGAATGTATTTGGTAGTATTACTTCCTTTTCAATTTTTTGAAAGAATTTTTGTGTAGGATAGGCACTAATTCACTGCTGAATGTTTGGTAGAATTCATTTGTGAAGCTGTCTGGGCCTGGGCTTTTGTTTTTGGGGAGTTCTTTGATTCCTGCCTCAGTTTTGCTGCTTGTAATTGGTCTGTTTAGTTGTTTTATTTCTTCTTTGTCCAGCTTTGGATGATTGTATCATTCTAGGAATTTGTCCATCACTTCTAGGTTGTTGAATTTGTTTGCATATAAGTGTTCATAGTAATCTCTGATTTATTATTTTGATTTCTACTGAGCCTGTTGTGATTTCTCCTCTTTCATTTATAATCCAATTTATATGTATTTTCTCCCGTTTTTTTCTTTTTGAGCCTGGCCAGAGGTTTGTCTATTTTGTTTATTTTTTCAAAGAACCAACCTTTGGTTTCATAGATCTTTTGGATTGTTTTTTTAATTTCTAATTCATTTATTTCTGCTTTGATTTTTATTATTTCCTTTCTTCTGCTGGCTTTAGGGTTTTTTTTTAAAATTCTTTTTCTAGCTATTTGAGATGTGAGATTAGGTTGTTTCTTTGAATTCTTTCTTGTTTGTTGATGTGAGCCTGATTGCTGTATATTTTCCTCTTATTACTGCTTTTGCTGCATCCCATACATGCTGGAAAGTGGTGTCCTGCTTGTCGTTCAACTCAAAGTATTTTTTAATTTCTTCTTTGATCCCCTCATTAGTCCAGTGGTCTTCCAGTAGTATGGATTTCAATCTCCATGAAGTGGGAGGGTTCCTTGTTTTCTTTTCATGATTTATTTCTAACTTGATGCCTTTATGATCGGAGAAGATAGTTGGAATAATTTTGATTATCATGTCTCTGTTGATGTTTGTCTTGTGACTCAGTGTGTGATCAATTCTGGAGAATGATCCATGTGCACTTGAGAAAAATGTGTACTTGGATTTTTTTGGGTGCAGTGCCCTATAGATGTCTGTTAAGGCCATGCGTTCTATGTCTTTATTTATTTATTTCTTTTTAAAAAAGATTTATTTATACAAGCACTGGGTACAGTCAGAAGAGCAGGAGGGTGAGAGAATTCACCAGAGCCAGAGCAGGGGGGAGAATAGGCAGAAGGACCGAAGTACACTGCTCAGGGGAGCAGCGGGTGGCATTAGAGGTATGTGCGCCATGTGGGACTCTCGCCTGGTGGCTGGGGATTGAACCCGGCATTGTAGAGGCTGCGCAGCGGGCATCTTTGCAACCCAGCGCTCAACTGCTGCGCCACTGGGGAGGCCCTTTATGTCTTTATTTAGGGCTCTAGTGTCTTTATTTATTTTTTGTCTCGTTGATCTGTCCATTGGTGAGTGTGGGGTATTGAAGTCTCCCGCTGTATATGTATTTTCTTTCATGTCTGTTTTCAGAGCTGATAATAATTGTCTAATATATTTTGGTGCCCCTTCATTGGGTGAGTGTATGTTGATGAGTGTTATATCTTCCTCATGTATTGTCCCCTTGATCATGATGTAGTATCCGTCTATGTCTCTTAATTTTACCTTTTTTAATTTGAAGTCTCTTTTATCTAATGTAAGTATGGCTGTTCCTGCCTTCTCTTTTGGTCCATTTGCCTGTAGGATTGTTTTCCAACCTTTTACTTTCAGTCTGTGTTTATCTTTTGTGGTTAAATATGTTTCCTGGAGACAGCAGAAGGTTGGATTTTGTTTTTTAATCCAGCCTGCTACTCTGTGACTTTTTATTGAAGAGTTTAATCCATTTACTTTTAGAGTTAATATTGATATGTTGGTATCTGTATTTGCCATTTTGTTTGTCTTTTTTGTGATTTTATTCCTTGCTTTATTCTCCTCTTCTTGTTCATTCCTTTCTTGGTTTTGGCTTTAGGACTTCTTGTAGAATTTTTTGGTGTCGGGGTTTAATTATAATGAATTTCTGAAGTTTCTGTTTGTCTGAGAAGGTCTATATTTTTTCTTCATAGAGGAAAGAGAGCTTTGCAGGGTAATGTATTCTTGGTTGGCATTTGCTGTCTTGAGGTTTGCTGAATATGTTATTCTGTTCTCTTCTTGCCCGTAATGTTTCTTTGGAGAAGTCTGAAGTTAACCTGATTGGTTTTCCCTTGTAAGTTATCTGTAAGTTTCTTCCCCCCTTACCAGTTTCATTATTTTTTCCTTGTTTTGGACTCTTGCAGGCTTTACTATTGTGTGTCTTGCTGTAGTTTTCTTTTCATTGTGGTAATTGGGAGTTCTTCTCACTTCTTGTATGTCTATATTCGTCTCCTTTTTCATTCTTGGGAAGTTTTCTTCAGTTATCTCCTTGAATAATTTCTCAGTTCCTTTGTCTCTCTCCGCACCTTCTGGAATACCTATAACTCTTCCATTTCCTCTCTTCATGGAGTCTGATCATTGTCTAAGAGTCTCCTCATACTGCTTCATTTGCACTTCTCTCACCTTTTCCTCTTTTGGCTCTTTTTCTTTCTGTATCTTAGAGAGTACTGATCCATTCTTCCATTTCATCTATTCTGTTTTCATTGCTTTTCCCAGAGTTCTTTATCTTCTGTAGTAATCTTTTAATCTCTTGTGTGTCTTTTCTTTCCTTTCTTAAGGTCTTCATTTCATTCTTAGCTCAGTGATTATTTGTCTCAAATCATCTTCCTTTTCATTTTCTTTCTGCTTTTTTAATCATGATGATCATTAATTCTCTATCTGATAGGCCGAGAAGTTCTTCCATGTGAGCTCTGGTGACTGTATTTCTTTTTGTGGTGTGTCCTTCTCTTGCTGGCTTGCATGGTTATTTATATTTTTTCTTCTCCCTGTTGTTTGCTTTCTAATTAGTTCTATGCGTTGGGCCGTTGCGTCACTGATGTTGGCGGGCATCTTTAGGGGTGCTGCTTTAGGGGTGTCGGAAACTGTTTACCAGATTGAGACCAGCACTGGTAGGACAAAACTCCACCAGGTTGTTGATGCTGTGTTGCTGGGCTCTGTCCCTTACAGTTCCCTCCCTCTGTATTTACTCATTTCCAACAGGGAATCAGCTAGTTGGTGATTTTGTTCTGGTCACAAGATGGTGCCAGATACCTGCACTTGCTGACTGTGCTTTTTCCCAGTGGTTCTCTGAGAAATGGAGGGGGGCGAAGGGGAGCACCTCAACATGGGCTGTTATTCAAGCTGGGTCCTGTGTCTGCCCTGTGTTCACCCTGTGCTGTGCCTGCAGCTGTATGGATCCTGCGCCCTGAATTCTGCACTCTAGGCCTCAGTTCCAGGGCTTTCAGATCCAAAACGCTGGGCTGACACCCTGTGCAGTGCCCGCTGCTATTATGCGCCCCACATCCCATAACTTGTGCCTGGCTCTCAGTTCCAGGATGGGGTCTTGCTCCATGCCTTACTTCCCTTCTTACCCCCGTTTGTGTGGCCCACCCTCTCTCAGAGCCTGAGGGTGTTTTTGGGATCCCTGGTTTCCAGCTATAGGATGTTGGTGATTTTTTTCTGGTCACTAGGTGGCGCCAGAGATCTTTCCTAGTGTCCTTCTAGAGATGTTTTTTTCCCAGTGGCTCTGGGGAACAGAGTGGGAGTGGTGTGGAGCGCCTCAATGGCGTGAGGATGCTGTGTCTGCCCTGTGCCCTGCTGTCGTGGGGATCCCACACTCCAAATTTCGTGCCCAGAGTCTCAGTTCCGAAGCCCTCAGATACAAGACGTGTGCTGTAGCCCCGTTCAGTGCCCGCAGTAATAATGCCGTTTGCACCCTGCTCCCAGGTCCGGACTCCTGGTTTCTGATTACTCAGTGAGCGACATCACCTCATTGATGGCTTCTGCTTGTCTCCCCACAAACCTAGGTCGTGGGCACAGGGAGCTGGTCAGCTTTGATCTGCATATGCTTTTCGAGTTTGCAGCTTTTCTGCACAAGCTTACTGGCTGGCCTTGGGCTATTTGGAGGTCTCCTCGGAGTCCTTCGCTCACCTCCAGGGCAATTCCTGCATGTTTCTCCACAGTTCCTGTTTGTAGGGTGTGCTGCCTGAAATGGTAACTTTCTGCTCAGTGTCCCACTTGATCTGTAGTTTGTTCTTTTTTTGTGTGTTTTTTTTCCTCCTTTCTGTTGGTCCTCCAGACTTTGTGGGTGGGAGAGGGTAGCAGGGTTCTGAGCTTTCCTCTCTTCTGGTCCTCTTTTATGGCAACTGTCCTCTTTGGACAGTTTGCGAGAGTTGCCTGTTTATATTTGGTGTCCCAGTTCTCGCAGTGACCTGCTGCTTTTCCTCCCTATTAACTTTTTTTTTTTTTTATGGGAGGACTTACTCACAGTGTTTCCCGGCTGCCATGTTGATCCAAATCAGGTTCTTTTTATTTTTGAACCTTGCATTCAGCATAGCTTTAGGGCTTAATGCAAAATTCCATTTTATTTATTCTCTTTACTGGTCTTAAACTTTTAATCTGCATCTTTTCCATGTCTAATCTTTTAACTCTGTTTGACTCTAAACATTTAAAAAATTCAGAATTAGCAATAAGTAAATACTTTGCCATCACTCTAATCATTTAGATATTGAAACTGTAGCTTATCAGTAACCGTGGTAGTGCACCACCTGGGAATAAAGTAGGAGTACATATTAACCACTCAGGTTGTTACCAGAGTGACCATAAAAGCGTAAGTGTCTTTCCATGAAAGCATAGCTCTTTGTTTTCTACCTAAAAGAGTCTTTCAGGATGTAAATCATGATACATATCTATAAGATAATGTTAAATACTTATGTGCATAGTGTTATAAAAGAATGTATATATATGTGTGTCTATGAAGGCAATAAATAAAAATGTTAATAATGTTCATGTCAAGAGGGCTTCTACTACTCAGGTGGGACATTTTGGAAATTAGTAGTTGTATTATTTTTTTTTTTTAGTTGGTATATTTATATACTTCGTTTTATTATAGATTCCTTCCATTTCTGTATATTATAGTTAATTAGGGTTTTACATTGATTTTTGCCATTACATTTTATAGATAGACTATAGCATCTAAAATTCATTTAGAATTTTGAAGAATCCAGAAGAAAGCCATTAAGTAGGCATTGATTAGGATTAGGTGTGGTGGGAACTCAACCTCATGTTGTGATGATGGTAGGATGGACACTTTCTAATAATCACCATTGGCGAAGTATCCTCCTTGTGAGTATTCATGAGTCCCTACTCCTCAATATTTTACTAGGCACCTGATTACCCTGGAAATCTGAAAGCTTCTGACTTTCCTACATTATAGGGATGGATTTTTTCAACTTCGAATGAAACAGATTACCCCAAAGCAGAAACAACAAAACCCGTGCTAACCAAAGAAAATATGCTAGTTCCTTGTTTTGTTAATAGAGTATGCATTTAGAGCATAGTTTACTACAACACAAAAAATAACAGCAGAGATACAAAGTTATATTGACATACAGTGTTGCTCTTTTTTGAACTTTAGTTGGTTTTGCTTTAATATCATTAGTATATTTTTTCTTGTTTCCATTTAAGGAAGGAATGCTAGAAAAACATGAATATTTGACATGGATCCTGGATGTCTTAGAAAAGATCAGACCAATGGATGACGACCTTCTTAAACTCTTGTTACCACTAATGCTGCAGGTACAGTGCCTGTGGCCTTGAGCCCAGAAATGAGCCTTGTAAGAATGTTTGGCTAAGTAGAAGTGGAGGAGGAATTATTTTATTTTTCAGATAGAAGAAGAAAAAGTGTCTCGATTATACAGTGCATGAGGAGATGAGGCTTCTTACAAGTTTTTTTTTTTTTTTAAAGATTTATTTATTTATTTATTTATTTATACAAGCACTGGGTACAGTCAGAGGGGCGGGAGGATGAGAGAATTCACCAGAGCCAGAGCGGAGAGCAGAACAGGCAGACTGACGAAGTACACTGCTGAGGGGAGCAACAGGCAGGAGAGGTCTGCGCGCCATGTGGGACCCTCGCCCGGCGGCCGGGGATCGAACCGGCGCTGCAGAGGCAGCAGGCAGTTTCGCAGCCCAGTGTTCAACCGCTACGTCAACAGGGAGGACCCTTCTTACAAGTTTTAACAATCATTTGTATTGGTCATGTTCGTCAGTAAGCTAAGCAGACAGGTTTTTAAACCTGTGTCTCCACAGATTTCTGTGGAAACAAAATCGATCATATCATTTTGAGGTTATAGAGAATCTTTCTATTCTTTTTACATTTTTTGAGCTATTTAGGGTAGGTAACTTCCTGTTTTAATGATTGGTCTAAGATGTTGAAATTTAGGTTATCTGGATGAAATTTATTTAAAATAAAAGTTTCTAGGAAATGGCATTCATACATTTGACAATGTAAACAATTTGAGACTAGTGAAAAATTATTTTCTTCCCCCATCCCATGGCCCTCTCAGGAACTGCACCCGCTAGTGTCCTGTGCATACTCCCTGAGGTGTTCTATAGCTGTGCACTGGAGTAGTCACTAGCCAGACATGGCTGTTGAGCCGCTGAGATGTACATCAAGTATAGAATTGCAACCAGATTTCAGACTTGCTCCTGAAAAAAGAGTGTGTCCTTTTTGTGTTGATTACATGATGGAATAATAATAACGTATTTGATACATCAGGCTAAATAGAAAATGCTAGTCTTTTAATTTCGTCTCTAACTTGTTTGATACTTACTACAAAAATTAAGATTACATATGTGGCTTACATTACATTTCTATTTGACAGTATTCTTCTATATAGTACCTTTTGAAGGTTTTTTTTTTTTTTATGGGAAAAGTATGTATTAAAATAGTTGTTTCCCTGAGCAGCATAAGACACGACTGAAGTCTGGTGTCCTTATCTTCCCTAGTATTCAGATGAGTTTGTTCAGTCGGCCTACCTGTCTCGTCGTCTTGCCTACTTCTGTGCCCGGCGTCTTGCCTTGCTTCTGAGTGATAGCCCCAGCCTCCTTGCTGCCCACTCACCCCACATGATGATTGGATCAAACAACTCAAGCATTGGGGCCCCCAGCCCAGGTCCCCCAGGCCCGGGTATGAGTCCGGCACAGCTCGCCTTTTCTGACTTCCTTTCCTGTGCACAGCATGGTCCCCTGGTTTATGGACTTAGTTGTATGTTGCAGGTAAGTCCTTGGCCCCTGTTACTTTATCAAAGTACAAACCTGGATTTTATTGTTAAAATTCCATGCTCCCTAACAATTCAGTTGGGAGTCATATCTTAAACTGTCAGATTGCAGTTCTGTTTTTCCCCTTATCCAGGTAATTTATAAATTGACATTTCATTCTTTTGTTTTCCTGTGTTGGGCTAACTAGGTGAAGATCTGTTGTGTCCAACTAGAAGAAAGTTTATTGTAGTTGTCCTTTATTAGGACAATTAAGCAGTTGAAGAAGGATTAAAAATCCTTCAGGGAACCTGCCGGTTAAGTCAGCTATATTGTTTTTCTGGAAAGATTACTTCTCCATGTAGATTCTGGAGCTTTCTCAGAAGTTTCAATTCTTCAGTTGGTTATTCTCTAAAATTTAAATAATTTATCAGGCTCTTTCCATCTGTCAAACATCCTTACTTGTGTGATCCTTGAAAATGCAGTAACTTGCAGGCCACTGGGCAGATTCTTTCAGGAATGTAATACAGCCCTGCCCTAGAGGTACATACTGGTTAATGTTAATGCCACATTTCTTGGGCTTTTTGGGTGAGAGGACCCACCAGAAGCAGAGTGGGGAACAGAACAGACAGACTGAGTGAAATACACTGCTGAGGGGAGCAGCAGGCGAGACAAGAGAGGTCTGCTGCGCCATGTGGGTTGCTCCCTTGCCAGCTGGGGATTGAACTCGTGCTGCAGAGGCTTCAGATTGCTTCATAGTGCGGTGCTTAACCCCTTGCACCACCATGGAGGCCCCATTTCTTGGGCTTTTAACATGACCTGTTCCTTACTGTGGGACTTTGGGGCAGGACTGGCCATGAAGACATGGTTGCCACTCTGGTAGAGTTTTCTTTCTTGTCATAACACAGTTTCATAAGTGGGAAGTTTCCATATACCATGACAAAGGCTGATGGAGATGTGCACAGGGGACTGAGGGAGTGGAGAAATGAAACTTCTGGTCTAACCGAGAATTGATGAGACTTTCTGAAGGAAGTGATTTTGTTAAGTACTTATATTTCAGGTTAAAAAAAATAAAAGTGGCAATGGTGTTTCTGGAAGTGGTAATAACATGGGAAAAGGTCTAGAGGATTATGAGTCACCTTGTGTGCAGGTTGGTATTAATGGACATAAAGTGTAAAATATGTTGGGAGTCAGGGCATAGAAGACCAGTCCTCTGTGGGCCTAGTGATTGGGATGTTATTTGAGAGTTTTATGCAGAGAAGTAAACACAGTCAATTGTGTCATTTAGTTAGATTGTTTTGGCCACAGCAGAGGGAAGGTGTGTGAAGTGGGGCAGAAGCAGGGAGAGATTTGAGGCAAAGAAATCAATTTTGAGGAGTGTTGTTAGGATCAGTGTTGAAGTATTTTGGATGATTTTATCCTTAGGATCTCCAGGTAGTTAAGTGCAAGAGGTTGTTACATGTGTAATTCTGGTGGTGAAGGCATATGACTGGCCAGATAAATGGATTTGAATCATTTGGGGCCTCATGGCTGCTCAGAATTCCAAGAGGGGTTGAGATTACTTGAAGAGTTAGTAGTAAGAGAACTTGTAAGTCTAAGGGGCAGTATTATTAAAAATTGGCAGAAGGGAAGGTATGGTGGCAACCAGAAAAGTTGGCCAAGCCAGAGAGAAGAATGGCGAGACAGTATTGTTACAGAAACAAAGATGATGAGACTAGGAATAATGCTGTCATAAATTTAATATAATTTTTTAATAACACTTATATTCTGAAACAGGACTGAAACAGTGCAAAAGAGTGCCCAAACAATGTTGCATCAGTGCTAAGGGAGAGTGCCAAGGTGCGGGACAGGCCACTGTTAGTGGGTTCTCACTCATGCAAACAATTACAAGACCACTCAAGTTCAGGGTCCAAGAACAATAGGGTTTATTTAACAAACAGATTAGGGAAAAGGAAAGCGTTTTTGAGGTTACAAGTGACCAGTTGTCTTACCCCAGATAGTGTCCACAGTGCCCAGAAGTCCCAAACAAAGGCCACTTGTAGAGGATAAGGTGATGCAGTAGCAGTCTGAAGACCAGACAGTGACAGACTGAGCACTCCTAGAAGGGAGTCTTCCAAAATACTGCCAGGAGGTAATGCCAAAAACCAGAGGTTGTGTCCAACAATTTGAGACACTGGGCTAAGCCAGATGGTGCTTCTTGCAGATAATGTCAGAGGGAGGGCCAGAGGCAGGTGCAGTGGCCGAATCTCTTCTCAGATCTGCTGAGGTCTGGAAGTCATTCTGCTGAATCCCTTGGAGGTCAACTGCTGGATACTTCTCTCTCTCAGAGACTGGAAGCAGAATCCTCCTTCGAAGGAGGGCCAATCAGTGCTTCCTCTTTGAAGGCCAAGAACAGAATCCTTCTTTCTTTTAGGCTGGGAGCAGAATGAATCAAGCTGACTTTTGCCCTGCCTTATATCCTCTTCAGAGACACTCACCTTACAAGCCTGACTGTTTAGCACTAATTGGCTTGTTTTCTGTTTTCAGTCCAGACAGCTAATTAAGTGAGTTTGAACCAGTGGATCATTTTAGCTCATACCTGACTGGTCCATTTAGCTTGCGTCTGATTGGTCCATTTAGAGTTCCAGAGCCAGATATGAAGGGAAAATACCCATCCTGGCCTACACTCAAGTCAGGGCAGGCTTGTGGGCCTGTGGGCTCTGGGAAGCCATGGCCAGAGCTGGCCTTGCTAGTGCTGTGTGGGGGGAACGTCCACAAGCAGTAAGCTGAAGCCTGCATGTCCTCAACCCCAACAAAGCCACCTTGCTCCACAGCAGCCTCCAGGCATTGCTAAGGATACAGTTACAGTTGTAGGCACTGTTCTACTAAATTGTAGGGTATATATTAAGTTTCTCAGAAGCAGCCTAGAGATAGGAACTGATATTATTCCTGAAAAACAAATAATAAAAAAGGTAGGCTAGGTTACACAGCAGGTAAGTAGCTAAGCTGGATGGGTGGGGTGGGGGAGGTTCACACCCTTAATTATAGTGCTAAACTGCTTCTCTAGGTATCAAAGAAAGTTTCAAAAAGGAGCCAATAGCGGGCAGTGCAAAGTTGATTAGAAAAGTAAGCTGACCAAGATTGCTTTTGACAATATGGTGGCTGTTTCAGTTTGACTTGTAGGTGAGAAGCTAGATAAAGGTGGGTTGAGGAGTGATGAAGAGTGAGGAGAAATAATACTAACTGTTCTTTTGAGAAACATGTCTGTGAAGAGAACAGAGAGCAATATCTGCCAGGCAAGTGGAGAAATTTTTAGAAATTGCTTTTGATTGGGCAGATCTGCATATATTTCAACTCAAGGTAAACCAGTGGAGAGTGAGTCCAGAAATCAGAAAGGAGGGTGCTTGATTATTTCACTGGGTAGGGGGAGGCTGTGGGATTCAGAATAGGGAAGTGCTCCCCCATGGATGGGAGATGAGAAGTCTAATCCTCACAGATAGGAGGACGCAGGTAGAGATGTGGAGACAGAGGTATTGGTGGTCCAAGGACTTGACGTTCTTCATATCTGCCATCTGGTCTCACAGGAAAGCCTCTTAGATTACAAAATTTAGTTCCTTTATATTTAATTTTGTATTTTAGAAAAATGAATTACTGCATTCGACTGTTGAGGGCAACATAGCAGATGATTGAAGTAGATACTTGAGAGTCATTACAGAGGTGCTTTTCCACAAGGGAACTTTTACCTTGAGCTTCTGCTCCCCATCTGTGAATAGGGATAACGATGGTTCTTAATTTCATTGCCTCATTGGGTTAAGGTTCTGATGACAAAGTTTCCAGGACAGTGTTCAGCACAGAGGGAATGCTTAATTACATGTGAGCTCTAATAATTTTTCTGCACTTAGCAGGGCAGCCGGTTAGCATAGTGGTTCCACACCTGTGTTCTGGAATCAACTTGGACCTGTTAAATGAGCTCCTCAGTGGCTCATGTTCCTCTTTGGTGGAACTGCAGAATAACTACCACCCTCATGATATTTGTGACATGAGTTAAAAGGTCACAGGAAGTGCTTTGTACCAGATGGTTGAGTAAAAACCATCAGCAAATATCTTAGGCAGGATAGGCAAACTATGCCCAGTCCAGCCTAGGAGCTAAGAATAAATTTCATGAGTTATTAGAACAAAAAAGAAGAATATGTGACAAACTATAGGTGGTCAGAAGAACTTAAAATATTTACTATTTGGCTTTTTATAGAAAAAGTTCGCTTCGAGTTACTGCATGCCCAGAATTTATGAAACTGCTTATTACATGATTATTTGAAAGATTAAAGACAAATTCCTTTTTAGATTTCGTAGTCCTGGAAATTACATATTCTGAATCCATCTCATTTTTTTTTTAAGTGCATGAAAAAGATTGGTAAGTGATAATTTTTAAGTGATGATTACTACATTTTTATTATTTCTCAGATTTCCTGTGCTGGAATAGAAGGTTATGAATTATAGTATTCCTTAATTTTGAATTGGTTGTACTGCCTTTCAAATTAATCTGTCTTTACTTTACAGCCTGAAGAGTTGAGACTAGGGTAAGATGTTCATTTTAAATTCTTTGGTAGGAAACTAGAATACAGTTGTGATAAGGTATAATTTTTACTGTTGTAAGCTCTTATATTATTTTACTTTCCAAATATCAGGATTTTTGTGCTTTATTTGCAGACTGTCACTCTCTGCTGCCCAAGTGCCTTGGTGTGGAATTATTCCACAAATGACAATAAGAGCACAAACCCTGGCTCTCCCCTGGATCTGCTGCAAGTGGCCCCCTCCAGCCTACCCATGCCGGGCGGGAACACGGCTTTCAATCAGCAGGTAGACTCTGCTTCAGTGGTCTGTGGGTTTCCCTTCTCCAGAGGCATCCGGGAATAGTGGGCCAAGCCTGAGTTTTAGCATCATTGCACAGGAGCCATTCCCAGCTCCCCCTCTTCTCTCTGGGTGACCTTTGCGAAGCAGTTAGCCTCTCTGAACTGCAGAAGTTCATGAAGTTGCTCCTTTCATTTTCATTTTCTTGCCCCAGAGTTCTTGCAGATTATCCCCCTCCAACAGTAATTGTAGTGGTGGTTCTACTACATGACCATAACTCCATAGAAGTAGACTGATATTTAGTTACTGTTGTATGCGTTTATTAACGTGGGGTTTTTTGGTTCAAAGACTTAAGCAAATTGAACCACTATTGTGACTAATATTTAGAATAAGATTCCTGTTTGTCTAACAAATGGTTGTCTTAAATTGATAAAGCATGGCTAGTCGCTTTCACACATAGAAGAATGACTCAAAGATGATATTTTAGAACTTTCAGCTTCCCATGTGGTGTCCTAGAAAAATTCACATGTAAAGATTTTTTGCTTGCATTTATTTTTATGAGCATTTATTATTGAAAACTGGCATTGAATTGCCACTTGTAAATTTTAAAATGTGTTTCTCCAGCAACAGACTGAATTTCCTTTAATGAAATCAGGATTGTAGTTTGTTGGAGAATGCTTGCTCGTGTGGAAAATCCTAACATGATTTAGACAGCCATTGTGGCTTTCCAAGCTCAAGTTAATTAGAAGAAATTATCTTTCAGGTTCGAGCAAGGATTTATGAGGTAGAACAGCAGATAAAACAAAGAGGTCGTGCAGTGGAAGTTCGGTGGTCTTTTGACAAGTGCCAAGAGTCAACAGCAGGTACAGAACCCAAGGAAGAAGGAGTACTTTTGAATGTTGGGCTTTTTGCTGTTTCTCATTATTGTAAATCATTCCATGTGAATCAGGACATTTTTGACAGACCACTCTGAATTTTGAGGAATTCTGTCTATGTCCTTTAGATCCTGGCTGTCCAGAACTTTAGGTTTGGTTTCATTAGCAATTCTTAATGCTAAGAATGATAATTTTTTAGAATTCCTTTTATCTCACATAGTGATGCTTTTGAACTATGCTATTATGGGTTTGTGTGGCTTCTTTAACTGCTTTTTTGATTTCCACATCCAGGGGTGACTATTAGTCGGGTTTTGCACACATTGGAAGTCTTGGATCGTCACTGTTTTGACCGAACTGATTCCAGCAATTCTATGGAGACACTTTATCATAAGATTTTCTGGGCAAACCAAAACAAAGATAGCCAGGAGGTAATTAATATTTCTCCCTTTTCCTTAGCATACTTTATTTTTTATTCAGAAAATTCTGACAAGGTCTTATTGGTAATGTATAATGTCTTATGAAACTATCTGTGCCCTGAAATCATTCAATTTTTGTACAAAAATGATCCTTCACTATTAAAATGAAATGTCCCTTTGGGCTGGTCTTCCTGGATATGTTGACTGAAAGATTTTTCTTGGTCATTTTACCATCACTTGTCATTTTAGTTTGAAGAGTATATCGTTCATCTAGTGATTGGAGTTCAGATAATGGTTTGACTTTTACTAAGGAGAAATGTATTTTAATATTTAGCATGGTGAACTCCACCCACAACATAGTAGAATAGAGAGAATGAATCATTCTTTCCCCTAAACACAACTAAATAGAGAGGAAAACTAGAATAAAATTAGCTTAGGGGAAGATTCATAGGCATATTGACAGAAACATAGGATTTTCCTGAAGGTTTTGTGCTCAGAGTGGTGACTTACTATGGGAAAGGTGAGTGAAGTGTAAAAGATGCATGAAGAAGCAAAAGAGGTTGCACTCAGGTGATGGAACAGGCTGGCTGCTGGTCCCATGGGGTATGGTCAGTGTTACAGAGGAACTGTCCAATAAAGGGAGTGGTACAGACAGGCAGGCACAAGACCATGAGAAGAGACAGCAGTTCAGTAGGCATGGATTTGGGTGCAGGGTGACTGGTGGCCAGCAGCGGGGATAAAGAATGCTTCCTATCCTCCCTTGGAAAGATCAGAAAAAGGAAAAATTGGAGATGGCGTGGTGCACACAGAGCTGACCTGGGCTGAGTCACAGAGAATTGGACACTTGGTAGAGCTGGTAGGAGAACCATCTCCCACTCTCTCTCTACAAGTAAGTGATCTGTGGTGCCTGCCAGTCTGGACATTGTACCCAGTGGTGGTGGCTGTTATAGGGCAAAGCAAGACATATAGCCAGTACTGTGTCCCCCTTGCTGGGCAGGGTTGGAGGCTCATGTTCTGAGCATCATGCCTGTCACCCAACTCCAGGTGACTCAAATTTGGTGAAAACACAGTTGGTGGAACACAGTTTCATGCCACAGAAAGGAGCAGAAGGGAGTTGGGGTAGGAATTTACAAAACACTGAACATAGCTTGCTTTGTAGAAAGAGGAGAGCTAGTGGCCTGGTAACTGCCCACCTTCCTCTTTAGGACTGAGACTGAGACTGAGTGTTTTGTCTCCAGCTTCCCTTCACTTCCCCACCTGTCAGAAACATAAAGAAATAATCAAACAAGACCAAACCCAGAGCACACCAACCCCCCAAAATGAAATAAGGCAGCACATATACCTAGCAAGCAAGGAACATCTGAACACAAGTTAGAACAACAGAAGAATATAAGCACAGAGACATCTATAATTGACATGGAAATAAAGAATCTAATTGACAAACAATTCAGTATAGCAATTTCTAAAATAGTAAAATAGGTACTAGAAGAGTAGTTAAAAGATGAAAAGCAAGTAAAGGGCTTTACAAAGGAGTTCCAGGAACAAAAAGAGTTCTTCGCTAAAGATATTTAAGATATTAATGACATATGATGAATATGGAAAGCATTTTAAATAGAATTAAGTTCATAGAAGAGAGAATTTTAGAAATAGAAGATGCAAATGTACAAATCACCCAATTGGAAGAAGAGAGAAGGAAAAGTGAAGAAAAATGAAGAAACCCTATGTGAACTATTAGATTCATTTAAAAGAGGGTGCATAGGTTAATAGGTATTCCAGAAGATGAGGAGAAAGAGAAAGGAACACAGGCCCAATTTATAGAAATAATGGCTGAGAGCTTTGTGAACTTAAGGGAAGAAATAAGTTCAGGACCAGGAAGAACACCAAATTTCCTCAATGCAAAGTGGCCTTCACCCAGAGATATAATATTGTTAAATAATCAAAAGTCAAAGGAAAAGAAAAAAATATTAAAGCATGCTAGAGAAAAAAGAAAAAGAAGGTAATTTACAAGTGGACCCATGTAAGGCTCACATCATATTTCTCAGCAGTTACTTTTCAAGACAGAAAAAAGGCGGAAAGATGTATTTATAATCCCAAAAGACAAAAACTGCCAACCAAAAATATCCTGAAAAATTATCATTCAGATATGAAGATGAAATGAACACTTTCCTATACAAACCAAAGCTAATAGAGTTTGCCACAGCAGATCTACCTTATAAAAAATCTTGAAAGGAGTTCTGCAAGAATCAAAAAAACAAAACGTAAAACCCTGAGTAAAGGGACAATAGAGTGCAGAATCAGAAGTGTAAACAAGAGTAAAAAAGGAAACAGCAATAAAATACAAGGGGAGAGAGAAAAGGGTAGGGCCTGTATAGTTAAATGATGAGAAATTGATACTGGCTTATGAAAAAATTCTTTAGACATAGAAAGTTTGATATAATCCTTATGGTAATTACAAAGCAAAAATTTAGAATAGAGACACATAGAGGAACTAGAGACACATTGAAGAAACTGGGAGAATCAGGGAAGGCTATTCAGATGGGAAAAAGCATACAAATAGAAAAACAATAAAAGACAAAACAATTAAAAATCAAAAGATAGCATGATAGTAAATAAGCCTCATATGTGAACAATCATCCTAGACATCAATGATCTATACTCAGCAATTGAAAGTGACAAGTTGAGTCACAAAATATCAGCCATGGGTCTCCCTGCAGGTGCAGGGGTTAAAATCTCAGTGCTATCAAGCTGTCGCCAGCCACTGTGGCACAAGTTTGATCCCAGCTGTCCATCCAGGGAGCTAACCCATATGGCGCAGCAGACCTCTCCTGTCTTGGCTTCTGCTCCCCTCAGCAGTGTATTTCAGTAGATCTGCCTGTCCTGCTCCCTACTCTGTCTCTGAATCCTCTCACTTCCTACACCTCTGGCCTACACCCCAGTTCTTGTGTGCATAAATTAATAAAAATAAATATTAAAACCCACAAGATATGAGCCATGTATATTTTGCCTACAACAAACCCATATTAAACATGAAGATAAACATAAAGTGAAGTGCCAGAGCAAGGTACTTCAAGCCATAAAGAGAGAGAAGCAGGATCTGATTAATTAGAATTTCATATCTGATTAATTAGAATTTCAACCAAAAAGGTAATCAGGCAAGTTATATATTATGTGATGGTCAAGGGAATCATTCATCAAGAAAATCAAACTATAATTAATATTTATGCACCTCAGTCAGGGCCACCTAACTCTGCAGAACCATTGTTAACAGACTGAAAACAACACATTGACAAAACTGAATTAATAATGGGATCACTGAGCACTCCATTTGTACTCCATTTATACTTCACTAAGGGATAGATCATCTAGACAGAAAGTGGACAAGGAAATAGAGACATTAGATAAATTATTGGACCAGATAGATTTAATAACATTTGCAAAGCCTTCCATTCCAAAAGAGCACATTTTTTTTTTTTTTAAACATAGAGCTTCCATATGATCCAGAAATTCCACTCCTAGGTATTTACCCAAAGGACACAGAAACATCAATTCCAAAGAACACCTGCACCCCTATGTTTATAGCAGCACTATTTACAATAGCTAAGCTTTGGAAACAGCCCAAATGCCCAAAAATAGATGACTGGATCAAGAAGATGTGGTACATATATACCATGGAATATTACTCAGCATTCAAAAAAGATAAACACATGCAATTTGCAGCAACATGGATGGCGCTGGAAGGGATCATGCTCAGTGAAATAAGCCAGAAAGAAAAAGAAAAATACCGTATGGTCTCACTCATAGCAGGAATCTAGAAAACTTAAATAAGGGACCAGGAAAATGAATAACTATAAGAAAGTGAAAATCAAAATCAACAAAAAACTATGAACCAGAGACACTTTTTGGGGGGTGGGTGGCGAGAGGGGAGGGATTGGGGTCAGAATGGGGGCTTGCAATTGTATGGGGAATATAAAAATAAAATTCATTATTTAAAAAAAAAAAGAAAGTGAAAATCAAAGTCAACAAAAAACTATGAACCAGAGACACTCTTTGGGGGATAGGAGGCGGGAAGGGAGGGATTGGGGTCAAAATGAGGGGTTGTAATTGTATGGGGAATATAAAAATAAAATTTATTATAAAAAAATAAATGAATAAATAAAAAATGAAAAAAAAAGATTTATTTATTTATACAAGCACTGGGTACAGTCAGAAGCGTGGGAGGGTGAGAGAATTCACCATGCCAGAGCGGGGAACAGAACAGGCAGAGTGATGAAGTGCGCTGCTCTGCACTGCTGAGGGAGCAGCGGGTGGGGCAGGAGAGGTCTGCGCACCATGTGGGACCCTCACTGGTGGCCGGGGATCAAACCAGCAGCACTGCAGAGGCTGTGGGCAGCATCTCAGCCCAGCGCTGAACCGCTCTGCCACAAGGGGAGGCCCAAGAGCACATTCTTTTCAAGTGAACATGGAGCATTCTCAAAGATAGGTCATATGCTAGGACACAAAACATTTCAGGAATTATATAAAAACATAAATTATATTAAGCATCTTCTCTGATCACAATGGAATAAATCCAGAATGAACCACAAAATGAATCTTGGGATAAACCAAAACATGTAAAGACTAAACAGAATGCATTTGAAAAACTCTTGGGTCATGAAGAAAACAAAGATGATGTTAAAAAGCGTCTGAAGACTAAAAAAAAAAAAAATGCAAAAAAAAAAAAAAGAGATAAACTCATGCCATTCACAGCAACATGGATGGAGCTAGAAGGAATTATGCTCAGTGAAATAAGTCGTAAGGGAAAAGAAAAATATCGGATGGTTTCATTTATAGGAGGAATATAGGGAAACCAAATAAGACATCAGTGTGAAAAAATAATAATAGAAAGCACAGCAAAAGAAAAACAGACAATTATAAACCAGAGACATCCTGCAGGGGAGGAGGAGGGAGAGGGGTCAGAGGGAGGGAGGGAAGAAACACAGGGGACTGAGGTGATGGTGAAGGAAAATCTATGGGGACTACACCTGAGGGGAGGGGGAAGCAAATATTGTTTAAAAATGAACAATATATAAAAAATAAATTTTTAAAAAAGGCAAAGAAAAGCATCTGAAGACTAATGTAAATGGAAAGAAAATCTACCAGATCTGTTGGGATATTATAAAAGTGTTATTATAAAGGAAGTACCTAACAATTCTGGCTCACCTCTAAAAACAAGAAAATTATCAAACAATCTTACTTTACAACTGAGGGAACTAAAAAAAAGAACAAATGAAAAAAAATCATTGGAAAGAAATAATAAAAATTACAGCAGAAATAAGTGAAGTAAAAAACCAAAAAAGACCGTATCTGTAAAACCAAGAAATAGTTCTTTGAAAGGATAAATTTGAAAAACTTAGCTAGATTCACTAGGAAGAGGAAAAAAAGCCAAATAAAAAGACAGAAATGATAAAGGTGAAATTACAATAGGCCTTGGAAATAAAAAAGATCATAAGGACCTACTATGAGCATCTCTGTGCAAGCAAGCTGTACAATCTAGAACAAATAGACACACTTAAGAGAATCATATGAACTTCCAAGACTCACTCAGATGAAGCGGCTTAAACAGAACAATCAAAAGCTCAGATATTGAAAGAGTAATCAAAAGTCTCCCTAAGAACGCAAAAACCCAGGACCCTGTGGTTTCGCTAGTGAATTACAAAACTTCAAACTTAACACCTCTTTTACTAAAACGCTTCAAAAAAAAACAAAACAAAAACTGAAGAGAGTGGGAAAGCTCTTTAATACATTCTATGAGGCCGACATTAGACATTAATTACCTGATCCTACAGCCAAATAAGGGCAGCACAAAGAAAGAAAACTAGAGGCTGATAACACTAATGAACACAGATGCAAAAATCCTCAACGAACTCTTAGCAAATCTAGTCCTGTAATATATTAAGAGAATCATCCACCATAATCAAATAGGTTTTCATTCTTGGGATGCAAGTTTCATTTAATGTATGTACATCATTCTCTGTCTTTCAGCAGATCAACAAAAAAGGAACTGAAAAGCATATGGACATTTCAATAGATGCCAAAAAAGCATTTGACAGGATTCAGCACCCTTTAAACCCTTTTATGATTAAAAAAATCAGTAAATGGAATCATTGGAATGTATCTCAACGTAATTAAGGCCATATACGATAAACTGACAGCCATCATCATAATTAGTTTTGAAATGCTAAAAGCATTTTTCCCTCTAGTCAAGAACAAAACAAGGACGCCCACTATCACCACCACTGTTCGACATAGTATTTGAAGGTCCTGGCCAGAGCACTTAGACAAGAAAAGACTTAAAGGGAATCCAAATTGGAAAAGAAGAAGTGGATTTACCACTATTTGCAGATGACTTTATAACATATATTGAAATACCCAAAAAACACTACTGAAAAACTACTAGAAATAATAAATGACTGCAGTAAAGTGACAGGATAGAAAATCAATACACAAAAATCTGTTGTATCTTTATATACAAACAATGAATCAGAAGGAAGAGAAATTTTTTAAACTCCCATTTACAGTTGCACCGAAAAAGAATGAAATATCTGAGAATAAACTTAACAAAGGAGGTAAAGAAACTATATTTTGAGAACTTATAAGAACTGTGAAAGGAAATAAGACTCAAAAAAATGGAAAAATATTCTCTATTCATGTATTATAAGATAAACATTGTTAAAATGACTATGTAACCTAAGTAATTTATAGGTTCAAAGCAATACTGAGCAAAATTCCAATGATTTTTTTCAAGGAAAGAGAATAAACAATTGTAAAATTTATAAGGAAGACCCAATAGTCAAAATGACCCTGGGCCTCCCCGGTGGTGCATCGGTTAAGCACTGGGCTGCGAAGCTCTGCAGCACCGGTTCGGTTCTGGACCCCGGGGGAGGGTCCCACATGGCGTGCAGACCTCTCCTGTGGCGCCCGCTGCTCCCCTCAGCAGTGTATTTCATTAGTCTGCCTGTTCTGCTCTCCTCTCTGGCTCTGGTGAATTCTCTCACCCTCCCGTGCTTCTGACTGTACCCAGTGCTTGTATAAATAAATAAATCTTAAAAAAAAAAAGATAACTAGATCCTTACTTAACTCCATGCACAAAAAATAATATAAAATAGATTAAAGAACTAAAACCATAAAGTACTTAAAACATGGTTTTAACATTACTGAACATCAACTCCAGAGAATATTTGGGCATGCATTCCCAATGGCAAGATAAACAAAAGCAAAATTAAACAATTGGGGCTGTATCCAGCTAAAAACTTTTGTACATAAATACAAAACAGAACAAAAAACAGACTGGGAGAAAATATTTGCTTATCAGATGTCAGAGAGGGTTCAATTTCCAAAATATATAAAGTGCTTACACAACTTAAAAAAATAACCTAAACAACAAATGGGCTAAAGATCCAAACAGACACTTACCCAAAGAAGACGTTCAGTTGGTCTACAAACATATGAAAATAATTCTCAGCATCACTCGTTACAAGGAAAATGCAAGTCAAAACTACAGTGAGTTAGCACCTCACCCCTGTGAGAATGGCTGATAGCAAAGAGAATGGAAATAACAAATGTTGAGAGGATATGGAGAAAATGGAACACTCATCCACTGTTGGTGGAAAGCTAATTTGGTACAGCCTCTTTGGGAACCAGTGCGAGAATACCTTAAAAAATCAGAAATGGAAATCCAATATGATCCGGCAATACTGCCAGGTGATTCGCTGGAAGAGTATGAAAACCCTAATATGAAAAGGTTTATATGTTCCTATGTTCATAGCAGCATAATCCACAATAGCCAAGTCATACAACCAACCTAAATGCCACGAAACAGACTACTGGATTAAGAAATTGTGGAATATACACTCAATGAAATACTACTCAGCTATTATAAAAGATGAAATAGCATCTTTAGGGATAAAATGGATGGATCTGGAGGGGATCATGCTAGGTGAAGTAAGTCAGAAAGTAAAAGACAGATACTGGATAATTTCATTTATTTGTGGAATATAAATAACCAAGAACATACACTGGCAAGACACAGCAAAAATAATTCTCAGACTCTGAAAAATATACTGGTTACCAGAGGGAAGAAAAGGGAGGGGGAGGGAAGAATAGAGGGAGGAATGGGATTGGTTACCGGCATGGAATATTAGTGTTGGAGACTGAGCGAAATATATGCACATACAAGACATATGGCAGTGTACCCCCAAAGTTACATAGGTGTGTAAATGACTGACAATAATAACATAAGGTAAACTAGGAAGACGTTTTTAGTATGTCAATGATGAATGAATGTTTTTGATTGTCATCTTTGAAAAATCCTAGAAAATGTATTGCTTCTCCAGGGAAACAGATCCAGTGGGGGGGGGGGAAATACTGTGTACAGTGTATTGTATAAATTGCATATAATGTATAATATATATATTAATTAAGTGAGCACAAGAGGTATGTATTTATTTTAAGCATTTGGCAGAAGTGATTATTGGGGCTGGCACATAGTAAATATGTAGAATAGGCCAGCAGACTGGGGACCCAGGGAAGAGTTCTCATTGCAACTCTGTTCTGAAGATAGTCTTGATTGCTGTTCCTCTGGGACCTCAGCCCTTTCTCTTAAGGCCTTCAACTGATTACATGAAATCCATGAATGTTGTAGAGATTAATCTGCTTTATTCAAAGTCTGCTGATTTATTTGTTGAGCACATTAAAATATATATCTTTAAAGCAGCATTCAGACTGGTATGTGACCAAAAAGTTAGGTATCATAGCCTAGGCAAGTTGACACATAAAGTTTACTGATAATTTTTATATTATACTTTTCTAGCAATGGACTGTTTTATAGAATTTTTAATTATTTTTTTTCTCAACCTCATTTAGGGAGAAGTAGAAGTTTGTCTTTATACAGTGAAAAGCACCCATTGTATCCAGGTTGTGCTAGGCCTCAGGAATGCAGAGATTAAGTTATAATGCATGGTCTCACCTTAGGGAACTCTTTAGTTCACTGATCACATATATATTTGATTTTTGTACTTTGGGAAAGCTATGTGGAAATGAATGCATATGTGGAAATAAAAGAAAACCGAAAAGAAAACTTCTCCTTGTCCTACCATTATGTGAACCTGATATATGTTCCAGATTATTTCTCCATTTTTGGATAGAGCTATCACATGATCTTCTGCTTGCTGGCACAGGTCAAGTGTCACTGTATTCTTTTGGGGTGGAACGCCCCCCCCCAAAAAAAAAATTAAAAAATCTGTTTGTAATAGAGACTTTCTTAGATAAAATTGTTCAAGGGGATAAAGATTTTTAGTAAGTGTGTGAACTATTTAGAAGGAAAGTACGGATACCCAAAATTCAAGGTGCCCTTTGGGAGCACTAAGCTTCTTGCCCTAAGTATTGAGTAAAAAGCTACATTGTTTTTCTGGTGAGAGTTTTACCAACTCTACCAAAATCACTTCTCTTTTGTATTTAGGATCCGTCCACTAGAGGACGACATGCTCTCAGCACTGAGAGTCGTGGCTGCTTCATCAGTAGGATGATAACCTTACCCGGTTTAGTTTAGGAGTAATTCTGTTGCATGTTAACTCAACTGTGGAAAGATTTGATGTGAGTGAGTAGTTTCTTTGTGGTTACTCTGATGTTTTATGAGTAAGGCAAAAACTACATTTTAATCTATAGTTGACATTTGACATTTTTTTCTTAATCTGTCAGAAAGAATAATTGGAGTGGCCCATTGAAAATATGGCATCTCTGTGTGTGTGTGTGTGTGTGTGTGTGTTTACAAGGAGGGCTGTATGTAGGGTATGTGAGTAACATATTTTGTGTGTTTCTTCTGCACTAGGGGCTACTAATTTCCTGGAATTCATATATGGGTGGTAGAGCTCAGCTGGAGCTGGCTTTTGATCAGCAGCGTGACCTTGAGCAAGTTACTCCTTGGTTCTGTGTGTTAGTGCCCTGGGTTAAATAGGCACAGAGTGCTTGCCTTCTCTATCTCTGAGGAGACCTGAGCACTATATTATAAAGCGCTATATAAATATGTTTTAAAATTTGTTATTGTTACTAATAATAATGTGGCAGTTATTACTACTGTTATCTTGGGAGAATCAATATGATGAAGTTATAGTAATCCAATAAGTTACATAAAGTGATGTCATTCAGAAATGCCTCTCACTTCTTTAAAATGTACTTCCCCTTTTCGGGTTTCATAATTTGTGTTAGGACTTAGACAACATGACAGATAATAGAAAAAGTCCTCCACCCCTGCAGTTGCAGTGTTTGAGGTTGGCTCCTGCGGAAGTCGTGTCTAGGTATGTCTGGGCATTGGATTGCACAGCCCAAATCTGATTGGGAAACTTGAACTTTACCTTCCTTGATTCTCCTTTCTCTGGAACTGCCAAGGGGAAATCCAATTATCTTCACTTTCTTGTAAGGAGGGTGGAAGTTAGCTGTCCCACGGAACAAGGGGCCTGAGGTTCAGACCTGTCAGTCAGACTGAACTGAGGTTCAGTCAGTCTCAGTATTTGATGAAACCCGTTGAAAATATCAAGGCATGGGATTAGACCCATTGTCTGAATGGCCAGCATTTCAAGATAATCTGGATGCCCAGATGGATATGTAAACTTTCCCAGTCTTAGTTGACTCTACAGCCCAGGCAGCATGTCTGTTGGCCTGTCACTTTCTAATTCTAGATATGTACCCATTCTGTACATTTACTCTCTTAGTTGCCTGTTTGGTGTTTCAGAACCATTACTGCTCTTCGTGGAGGAGACAGAGAAGCCTGACATCTGCCTGAAGGAGTTAGAATAAGAGGCATGGGGACCTCCTGATTCTGTTCCTTTGGCCCTGCACGCTGTGGTCACATTGCTGACTCCATTTCTAAGTGACAGCACGCACGGGGGCGATGCCCCTTCATACTTCTGGAGCCCCTGGACTACTTACTTCCTTTTGGGCCCCCTCGTTTGTGTTAGAGTGAGGGGAAAGCAGCTGCATCTTTGGGTGCCCTGGGGACACAGATAGAAAGTCAAATCTAAACGTGGCAGGAAAATCTCCTTTTTTTCTTCTCCCTTTGGTGTTTCAGGAAGCAAACTTTCTCCTGAGTCATGAAGTGGCCATACCAGCTGCACTGGATAGAACTGGCCAAAAAGTGGTGTGTACATTTCCTCTTTCTTGCTATTAAAACAAAACCATCACACACCAAACCCTGAACACTTACGTGGTTAGTGTTTATATTTGTTTCATGTGCAGCACCTTCACGAAGCATTCCCTGAACATGTGTGAAGAGTTTATACCTAGTTTTTTGAATGGCATAGATCCTAGGTCTGGGGCAGGTGCTTTCCTCACTTCTGGCACAGGTCTGCAGCCAGGTCTGTAGTTGCAACCTCTTCATTGGGGCTAAAGAGCTCTGTCCTACCAGCATGATGTACAAGACAAAACTCAGTTTCTGTCATTGCTGGGCTTTTTCCATGTTTGCTTGTTTTCCTGTAGCTCTGTAAGGTCAGGGCTTGGGTTTCTTCCCTCCACCCCTTGCTCCATGCCTGGGGCCCAAATATTCAGGAAGTGCTTATTGAAATTTGTTTTCTGGGACTCAAAATCTCCTGGGACAGTGAACTGGAAAGATAAACCTCTCTATGAGATTTGGCTTGGAAGGATAGAAGTGAATCCAGTATATACACGAATCCAGTATATACACGATATATCTGTTTTACCAGTGGTACCAGACTCACATGTATACGAGCATGTATGGGTCAAGAAAGGAATGTGAGTGACAGGAATACTCAGTGGTAAACGCAGCAAGTCAGTGCATTTCTTTGGGGGGCACTGTGGACATTTCCTTAATTTTGATGACTCTTGGTTTTTTCATTTGTAAAATAGGCAGTCTGTGTCCTCATGTGAAAGTGACTGGAAATCAATAAACACTTAAATATTTATAGTGGTTTCCAGGACAAAGTGTGTTCATTCAGTAAAGTCTAACAGCTGTTGCTGTTGCTACATTTAAGGAAGGCAGTTGAAACCTCTGGAGAGATGGGACCACTGTGGCAGAAACACACACAGAAACACACACTCCTGCACACACGCACCTGCACACACACACACAGACACAAACTGTTAACCACACAATTCATTAATCCATAAAGCACAGCCTGGATCTGCCAAGATTTTCACAGTCTTTGACTTTTCACAAAGACTGTGCCCTCACCAGGGAAGCAGTTGGAAATGGCTCACCCACAGTTTTATAGAAGAAACACACATTTCAATGCTTAGGTTTTTTAAAAAAAATACTGTTTAAAGAATTACTTTTTCAAACCAAGACTCAGGGGTCAAACAAGGCAACAAGGCTGAACAGACAAGGAAAACACATCTGAATATATGTGAATGACTTCCCATTGCCATGTCATTCAGTGTGTGTAATGTTATGCAATTAATTAGGCTGCTTAGCGCAGCCTGATAAATCCATGCCCTGCTTTGGAAATACACATTTTTCTACCAGACACCCACAGGAAATGTTGTTGATTTTTCATAGCTGCCATTTTTTTCTCTCTTAAAATAAATCTGTTAGTAAAGGGACAGTTGTATTAAATAATTGGGGAGAAACATTTGTACTAGCCAGACATTTTAGACTTTTGGTGTTTTTGAGAAGAGCCGATACCAAATATGTTTAGATGAGCCTCTGGTTTTTTTTTTTGAGCATGTATGCAAATCTTATTTTTCCTCTTTAACTTTTTTTTCAGTGCTTCTTGAAAGCACTATGCCTTCTTTTAAATGTGTTACATCATCTCCTTTAATCTTTCCCTAGTCAGTGAGATGCATGTTAAAAAGTAATTTGTATTCCCCTAATTTACGGATGAAGAAATCAAGAACTTGAGGATGAATAAGTTACTCAAACTCATACTGAACTCACTGGTGAGAGAATAGGCATTGGAATCTTAGATGGTTCCAGAACCACACTCTTAACCAGTCCTTAGACTGTTTCTTTGAAAATTTTATTTTAACTATAGATGGATGAACTATAGATGAATGAACAGGTGTCAGGTGTAATTTTGGAAAAAGCGGGGAAAAGCTTTATAATCGCCATGCACTGCTTTTGTTACAGGGCAGAGAAAGGGGCAGCCCAAACCCCGCAAACCTGCCTATTCTAAATGGGTTCTGCCATCTGCTGCATCAACACAAAACGTATGAGACTTTAATGGGAAGGAACTTTAATATAATTTAGAAACAATACAGGAAAGGCAAAGAATATAGTTTATAAATCAAGAACCCAAAGTTACCCGTCCCCTCGTGGGTAAAACTCCATCCAAATGGGATTGGCCCAGAGCAAGGCCCCAAAGCCTGCCACAAGTCTAAGGCATCTTCTAGTGGGGACACACAGAAAAGGGACAGAAACAACCAGACAAGCCTGGAATGAAAAGAGCCAAAACAACATCAAGATAAAAGCTGCCATCGTCACCTCCCCACGGGTCTCACCCACATCTATGTCACCCAGTCCACGACCAAAAGGCAAGCGCAGTTTCTTCACGTGTATTTTGGCTCCATGTGCCTCCTCCAGGTCTCCTTCTGGCTCCATCCTGCTTCCTTCCTCTGTCTCCTCTTCAGCTTCTCTTCTCCCTGTTCAGCTCCATTTGGGTGGGGCAGAGAACCTGGAACCTTCTCCTTTCCTGGGGACCATCCTGTTACACTTCCACATACTCATATTGTCCCTTTGTACAGTGGCCTTACTGGTAAAATTCATTTCATCTGGTAGCATGCTAAACACCTAATAAATGCAAATCACTGTATTCTTGTTACAGTGACTGTGGTCCAGTGAGTAGAACATAGCACCATCTTTAAAAATCGATATTTCCTGGGCCTGACTGGTGGCTCAGCAGGTTGAGCAGTGCACTGTGAAGTTGTCAGCAGCTTCTGTAGGGTGGGTGCTATTCCTGGCCCGCATGGGAGAAACCCACATGGAGAGGCAGACCTCTCCTGCCTCGCCTGCTGCTCCCCTCAGCAGTGTCTTGAGTACGTCTGCCTGTTCTGCTCCCCGCTCTGTCTCTGGTGAATTCTCTCACCCTCCCATGCCTCTGATCTATACCCCAGTTCTTGCATAAATAAATAAATCTTTAAAAAAAAGGAAATTGATAGTTCCTTTTTTTCTCATCTGTACGTTTTCTTAAAAAGCAAGCAGTAAAGTTTATTGTACCATACAGTGATGGCTTTTGGAAATTATGTCTAATTTTATTTCTTTTTTTTTCTTTTTTTAAAATAAATTTTATTTTTATATTCCCTATACAATTGCAACCCCCTTATTTTGACCCCAATCCCTCCCCTCCCCAGCCCCCACCCTCCATAGAGAGTCTCTTTCATAGTTTTTTGTTGATTCTGATTTTCACTTTCTTACAGTTATTCATTTTCCTGGTCCCTTATTTAAGTTTTCTAGATTCCTTCTATGAGTGAGACCATCCGGTATTTTTCTTTTTCTTTTTGGCTTATTTCGCTGAGCATGATCCCTTACAGCACCATCCATGTTGCTGCAAATTGCATGTGCTTACCTTTTTTGAATGCTGAGTAATATTCCATGGTGTATATGTAGCACATCTTCTTGATCCAGTCATCTATTTTTGGGCATTTGGGTTGTTTCCAAAGCTTAGCTATTGTAAAGAGTGCTGCTATAAAACATAGGGGTGCAGGTGTTCTTTGGAATTGATGTTTCTGTGTCCTTTGGGTAAATACCTAGGAGTGGAATTGCTGGATCATATGGAAGCTCTATGTTTAGTAGGTCCAGAAATCTCCACACAGCTCTCCATAGTGGTTGGACCAGTTTGCACTCCCACCAACAGTGCAGAAGAGTTCCTTTTTCTCCACACCCTCGCCAACATTTGTTGTTGCTAGTTTTTTTAATATGTGCCATTCTCCTGGTGTAAGATGGTATCTCATGGTAGTTTTGATTTGCATTTCCCTGATTACAAGTGATGTTGAACATTTTTTCATATGCCTGTTGGCCATTTGCATTTCCTCTTCAGAGAAGTTTCTTTTTAGCTCTTCTGCCCATTTTTTGATGGGATTATTTTCTTTGTTGTTGTTGAGTCTCATCAGCTCTTTGCAGATTTTTGTGATCAGTCCTTTATCATTAGTGTTGGGTGCAAAAATGTTCTCCCAGTTGGTGGGGTTTCTCTTTGTTTTTGTTATTGTCTCTTTTACTGTGCAGATGCTCTTTAATTTGATGTAGTCCCAGCTGTTTATCTTTGCCTTCACTGTCACTGCTTTGTGTGATGTGTCTGTAAAGATGTCTTTGATGTGCAAATCACGTAGTGTTTCGCCTATATTTCCTTCTATGTATTTTATGATTTCAGGTCTTATGTCTAGTTCTTTAATCCATTTTGAGTTGTTTTTTGTTTATGATGTGAGGTCAAGCTTTTGTGTATGATGTGAGGTCAAGCTTCATTCTTTTGCATGTAGCGACCCAGTTTTCCCAGCACCATTTATTGAAGAAACTTTCTTTGCTCCAATGCATAGTCTTTACTCCTTTGTCAAAGATTAGTTGACCATAAATCTGTGGGTTTATTTCTGGATTTTGTATTCGATTCCCTTGGTTTGTGTGTCTATTCTTGTTCCAGTACCATGCAGTTTTGATGATTATGGCTTTGCAATATAGTTTGAAGTCTGGGAGTGTGATGCCTCCATTCCCTTCTTTTTTTTTTTCAGGAGAGCTTTGGCTATTCGGGTTTTTTGGTGATTCCATATGAATTTCATCAATAATTTTTCTATTTCTTTGAAGAATGCCATCAAAATTTTTATTGGAATAGTATTGAATCTATATATTGCTTTTGGTAGGATGGCCATTTTAATAATGTTTATCCTTCCAACCCATGAGCAGGGGATGTCTTTCCATTTCTTTGTGTCTTCTTCTATTTCTTTTACAGTGTTTTATAGTTTTCTTTGTATACGTCCTTTACCTCTTTTGTTAGATTTATTCCCAAGTATTTGATTTTTTTTGTTTCGATATTAAAAGGGATTTTTTTTTTGATTTCTTCTTCTTCAGATTTATTCTTTGTGTATAGGAAGGCTACTGACTTTTGCGTGTTGATTTTGTATCCTGCCACTTTACTGAACTGATTGAGGAGATGAATTAGTTTTTCTGTGGAGTTTTTGGGGTTCTCTGTATATTATCATATCGTCCACACATAGTGATAGTTTGACTTCTTCTTTTCCTATTTGGATTCCTGTATGTCTTTCTCTTGTCTTATTGCTCTGGCTAGGACTTCCAGTATTATATTGAAGAGCAGTGGTGAGAGTGGACATCCTTGTCTTGTTCCAGATCTTAATGGAATTGCTTTCAGCTTTTCACCATTGAGAATGATACTGACTGTGGCTTGTCATATATTGCCTTTATGATGTTGAGGTATGTTCCTTGTATCCCAAGAATTTCAAGGGTTTTTATCATGAATGGGTGTTGCACTTTGTCGAAAGCTTTCTGAGCATCTATTGATATTATCATATGGTTTTTATATTTCTTTTTGTGGATGTGTTGGATAAAGTTGATTGATTTTCAGATGTTGAACCATCCTTGTGTCCCTGGAATGAATCCTACTTGGTCGTGGTGAATTATCTTATGGATACATTGTTGGATTCTGATAGCTAAAATTTTATTGAGGATTTTTGCATCAGTGTTCATTAGGGAGATTGGCCTGTAGTTTTCCTTTTTTGTGTTGTCCTTGTTTGTTTTTGCTATTAGTGTAATGTTGGCTTCATAGAACGTGTTTGGTGTTGTCCCTTCCTTCTCAATTTTTTGGAAGAGTTTGTGGAGTATAGGCACTAATTCGTCTCTGAATGCTTGGTAGAATTCATTTGTAAATCCATCAGGTCCTGGGCTTTTGTTTTTGGGGACGTTTTTGATTTCCATTTCAATTTCGCTGCTTGTAATTGGTCTGTTTAGGTGTTCTATTTCTTCTTTATCTAGCCTTGGTGATTGTAGAGTTGTAGGAATTTGTCCATCCCATCTAGATTGTTGAACTTGTTTCCATATAACTGTTCTTATTAGTTACTGATTATTCTTTTGATTTCTGCTGTGTCTGTTGTGATTTCTCATCTTTCATTTATGATCCTGTTTATTTGTGCTTTCTCCGTTTTTTCCTTTGTGAGCCTGGCTAGGGGTTTGTCTATTTTATTGATTTTTTTTGAAGAACCAGCTCTTGGTTTCATTTATCTTTTGGATTGTTTTTTTAGTTTCAATTTCATTTATTTCTGCTTTGATGTTTATTATTTCTTTTCTTCTACTGGTTTTGGGGTTTTTTTTTTTTTGTTCTTTTTCTAGATCTTTGAGCTTTGAGATTAGTTTGTTTCTTTGAGTTCTTTTTTGTTTCTTGATGTGAGCTTCTGTTGCTATATATTTTCCTCTTATTACTGCTTTTGCTGCATCACATACCTTGTCATTCAATTCAAAAAATTTTTTAATTTCTTCTTTGATCTCCTCATTAGTCCATTGGTCTTCTGATAGTGTGGTTTTCAATCTCCATGAGGTAGGATAGGTCCTTGCCTTCTTTTTATGGTTTATGTCTAGTTTGATGCCTTCATGGTCAGAAAAGATGGTTGGTATGATTTCAGTCTTGGTGTATCTGTTGATGTTTGTCTTGCGTCCCAGTATGCGATCGATCCTGGAGAATGATCTGTGTGCGCTTGAGAAAAATGTGTACTCGTTTTTTTTTTGTGTTTAGTGTTTTAAAGATGTCTGTTAAGCCCAAGCGCTCTTAGTCCTTATTTAGAGCTTTAGTGTCTTTACTTATTTTCTGTCTCGTTGATCTATCCATTGTTGATAGTGGTGTGTTGAAGTCTCCCACTACGTATGTGTTTTCTCTGATATCTGTTTTCAGAGATGACAACAGTTGTCTGATATATTTTGGTGCTCCTTTGGTGAATATATGTTAATGAGTGTTATTTCTTCTTTAAGTATTGTCCCCTTGATCATAATGTAGTGACCATTGGGGTCACTTTTTATCTTTTTGAGTTTGAAATCTGTTTTTTCTGATACAAGTATAGGTGTTCCTGCTTTCTTTTTTGGTCCATTTGCTTGTAGTATTGTTTTCCATCCTTTAACTTTGAGTCTGTTTTTATCTTTTGTAGCTAAATGTGTTTCCTGGAGACAGCAAAAGGTTGGGTTTTGTTTCTTAATCCAGCCTGCGACTCTGTCTTTTTATTGAAAAGTTTAGTCCATTTACATTTAGAATTAATATTGATATGTTAGCATCTGTATTTGCCGTTGTGTTTGTCTTTCCTTTGATTTTATTTATTCTTTTAATAACTTTATTTTTTTGGCCTCCTTTCATTGTTATTCGTCCCTCTGAGGTTCTGGCTTTAGGACTCGTTGTAGTATTTTTTGGAGTGGGGGTTTAGTCGTAATGAAATTCCAGAGTTTCTATTTGTCTGGGAAGGTCCTTATTCTTTTTTCATAGAGGAAGGAGAGCTTTGCGGGATAGGGTATTCTTGGTTGGCATCTGTTTTCTTGGAGTCTGTTGGCTATGTCCCTCCACTCTATCCTTGCCCATAGTGTTTGATGTCAGTACTGTTTGATGAAGTCTGATGTCAGTCTGATTGTTTTTCCTTTGAATGTTACCTGTTTCTTCCCTCTTGTCAGCTTCATTATTTTTTCCTTGTCCTGGATTCTTGGGAGCTTTACTATTATGTGTCTTGCTGTATTTTTCCTTTTGTCATGGAAGTTTGGTGTTCTTCTTGCTTCTTGTATATCAATTTTCAGCTCCTCCTTCACGTTTGGGAAGTTCTCTTCAATTATTTCCTTGAATATTTTCTCTGTTCCTACATCTCTCTCCTCTCATTCTGGGATTTTTATAACTCTTATATTCCTTGTCCTCATGGAGTCAGATAGTTCCTGAAGTCTGTCTTCTGTCTTTTTCCTTTGTACTTCTCTTTTCTTTTCTGCTTTGGTTCTTCTTATTTCTGTGTCTTCAAGAGTACTTATTCATTCTTCCATTTCATCTATTCTGCTTTCATTGCTTTTCCCAGAGTTCTTTAGTAACTCCATTAATTCTTTGATCTCCTGCATTTCTTTTACTTCCCTCTTTAGGGACTCAATTTCATTTTTCTGATTGTTGATTATTTTTCCCTTATCGTTTTCCTTTATGACTTCTGTCATTTTTTTAATCATGGCAATTTTAAATTCTCTTTCTGGAAAGGTCAGAAGTTCTTCCAAGTTACTGTCGTTGCAATCTGGGAGGTGGTTTTCTTTTTGTGGTGTGCTTTTTTCCTGAGGAATTGCTAGGTTGCATGTGGTTCTTCTACTCCCTACTGTCTGTTTTCTGATTTGCTGTATGCATTGAGACACTGTGTTGCTGGGGCTGGTCGGCATCTTGGGTGAATTTCTCTTCTCCCCTCTGGCTCCTCCGGGAGCCATCTGTTGGTTTCAAGCAGACTTTACTGAACAAAGGTCCCTGTTCTAAAATGCCCATGCAGGGACAGGCTCCCCTGCACTCCTAGTCTGCCCCGGTGGTGGGTTCCCGCTCCCCCTCTGGGCTCGGCTGCAGGCCAGAAGGTTCCTGGTGTGGGCGAACTTCCCAGCTCACCTCTGGCTCCTGAGGGATCCTTCTGCTCATTTCAGGCAGTCTTTACTGAAGAAATGTCCCTGTTCTAAAATGGTGATGCGGCGCACACTATCTGCGCGTCTGGTCTCAGGCACACTCTTCAGCGTTCCTAGTCTGCCCCAGCTGTGGGTGCCTGCTCTCCCTGTGGGCTCAGACTGCTGGTCAGAAGGGGTCTGGCGTGGGCGAACTTCCCAGCTCACCACTGGCTCCTCCGGGAGCCTTCTGCTGGTTTCAAGCAGTCTTTAGTGAAGAAAGGTCCCTGTTTTATGGGGTGTTGGTGATTTTTTTTTTTGTGGTCGCTAGGTGGCGCCAGAGATCTCTCTTAGTGTCCTTGGGGAGCTGTTTTTTTCACCCTGTGGGACTGGGAACAGAGTGGGAGTGGTGTGGAAAGCCTCTACGGCTTTGGGGTACTGTTCTGCCTTGTGCCCCACCGTCGTGGGGAACCCACGCCCTGAATTTCGTGCTCCGTGTCTCTCAATTCCAAAGCCCTCAGGTCCAGGACGCGGGCTGTAGCCCAGTTCAATGTCCACAAAAATGTCGCCTTCTGCACCCCGCCCCCGTGTCTGGGCGCCTGGTTTCTGAATACTCAGTGAGGGACATTCACCTCATTGAGGGCCCCCGCGCGTCTCCCCACAAGCCTATGTCTCAGGCATGGGGACCTGGGTAGCTGAGATCTGTGTTTGCTTTTCAAGTGCACCGCTTTTCCGCACAAGCTTACCGGCTGGCCTGGGACTGTTTGTAGGTCTCCGGGAGTCTTTGTTTTTCCCAAATTGCACCTGGAGCAGTTCGCTCACCTCCGAGGAGAATCCTGCAGGGTTCTCCACAACTCCAGTTCTCGGGGTGTGGTGGCTGAAATAGTTCCTTTCCACTCATAGTCCTTCTTGATGCATAGTTTGTTCTTGTTGGTTGTTTTAGTTTTTTTTTTTTTGTTTTTTCTCCTTTCTGTTGTTTGGAGAGTGCTGACTTCGTGGGTGGGGGAGGGTAGCAGGGTTCTGAGCTTTCCTCCCTTCTAGTCCTCTTTTATGGCCACTTTCTTCTTCGGGTAGTTTGCTGGAATTGTCCGTTTATCTTCCGTGTCCCAGTTCTCACTGGGACCTGCCGCTTTTCCTCCCTATTAACTTTTTTTTTTAATGGGAGCTCTTACTTGCAGCATTTCCTCGCCTCCGTGTTGATCCGCCCTCACTCTTTCTCCTAATTTTAATTATTTTCATTATGAAAGACTTTTCAAGGACTTTTGGAGGGATTATCTTTGTGATTATAATTTATCTTATGCATGAATTCTGTTATGCAGTTATGTATTTCTCATAACTATTTTCTCCATTTGTATAATAGTTTAAATGTTGATAATTAAACTGAGAAAGAGCAACTTCATTTTTTTGGCACATTGCAAGCAAATGATGATTAGTTGATTTACACACTCAAAAGAATTGTTTCAATTTTGTTTGCTTCTCGGAAATCAGAGTGGTTCCATTACTAACTGCTGCTTTATGAAAAAGGAAGTTTTTCCCACTTTCATTGTGTGTATTTATTTCTTAGATATCACCAGATTTAAAGGCTATTAACATAAGATTCTCAGAGTGTAATACTAGGAAATCCCAGCCTTTCCTCATAGAAATCAGTCCTCTCTAAATATTGGAAATGTGTATTGAAAGGATTAGCGTGGAAAAGAGAAAGAGAGCAGTCTGAGTTTCTCACAGGGAGGAACTTTATTGTGCCCCTGGGCGAGGTTTGCAGACCCCTCTGGGGGTCAGTTGGAGAAGTCAAGCCCATTGCCAGGGGGGCACAGGCTTTTATAGGGTGAGGAAAGATTAGGCAGGGAAACTGGGTTTGCAGGGTGGGAAACTGGGTTTGCAGAGCTGGAAAATGTTTGCTGGGTGGGGAAAGGTTTATTGTCTGATTTTTTTTTTTTTCTATGTGGGCTTCCTCATTCCTGCCCCCTGCATGGACCTTTCATATATATGCAGATATTTATATATATAATAGCTTTTAAAGAATGAATGCTGTTTATATTTGAATTATCTTGTGAGTTGTGGTTAACAAACCACAAGCTTTTCATTGTGATTCTGACACTTAGAAATGCTATTTGTGACCATACACAAAAATAAATATTCATAATGTGCCTCAGGTTGCAAACCACATGTCTTGCTAGTTTTACTATTCTATGTATTTGTTACATATTTCCAGTGGTGCTTTAATATGAATAATATTTTTATCCAGATATGACCATTTTGTTTAATATTGGCTTAAGAGTGATTAATTGCTTTTATGGTCTGTTATGGTCCCAGATTAAAAAGCTATTGGAGAGCTTTTTTCAGTATCTGATCTCAAGTTATTTTTGTCTGCTCTTGCTTACTTTAAATGAGTCATCGAATTTTCCTATTCCCTATTATAGTGTTGTTTTAAAATTTAGGTAATAAGAAATCTCTTATTTTAAAGCAGCAAGCAGTATCACCATGTATCTTCTGATTTCTAAAGTTATCCTGGCTCTCAGAAGTTGTTGCCAATTATTTTCCCTTTTTTTGTTAACAAATAGAAGACGTGTGGTTAATTTCTAGAGACCTATAGGTTATTGAGTGAATAAGAATTGAATTAGGCTCAATCAATTAGGTTTGGGCCCACCTTCCCCCAGGAAAGAAAAATGTAACAAGTTTCCCTTGTGATGAAATATTTTCTATAAATTTGGAGTAACTTTATTATAGATATAGTGAGTACCATTAATGATGATTATTCATAACAATTAATAACAATTTAGTATTTTACCACATTGTTGGTGTGCCCCAAATTTATGAGGTCAAATGAACAATTGAAGGAACAATTGTGTTCTCATTTGAAGGAACTTACTGTTGTGCCCATTCATCCTCTTATGTATTTTCATTATAGAAGTTATTTTTCCTTGTGTTTGTCATTTACCCAACTACATTCTTGATATCAGGGAGCCCTTCTAATGCATAATTTGGACTCCTGTCTCACTCTTCTGCCCAGAAGGGGGTCATTTTGCATGAGAGCCCCCAACTGTGGTGCTTAAAAGCTTGAGTTTGATTCTCAGGTCCATTGTCTTGTAACTTTGAGACTTTTAACAAGTTATTTGACCTTTGTTAAATATTTACTATACTACCTAGATTGTGAAACTATACTATAAAAAGGAGTGGGAGAAAAAAATAAATGACACATTACTATAAGGAACAGTAGCCTGAAAGGACTTGTACGTATGTAGTTTACACACACACACGTATACTGTGGAACAAACACTCATTATATACACAAGCAGTAACACTGTCCATTTTGGGCGACACACTTTGGAGATTTTCCTGATCATTTATGTATATGTGAGTAAGCAATCAAGGACTATAATGGGGAGGATTATAAATGCGATTGCATTCCACACAGTATTCTGTAGGATATTTTTTTCCTCATGGCTTAATATTGTCTATCACTTTTTGCCTGTTTATTGTTCTGTTTGTGTTGCTCAGTTCTTATTAGCACAAGTTTTCCAATTCTCTTGGTTGTTTAGGGGAGATAATCGTTTTATGCAAACTGGTAATGTTGCCATATCCTTTCAAATATTCCTTTTTCTCCCCATTGACTAAGTATTTTCAGAATATTTAGGGAGGAAATGATGCTAAATAATTGTTGTTGGGACCAACATTATTGACTCTTAAATTAGGAATTGGAGATGCTTCTGGTGTTTCCCATTTAATTAGCTGTTAGCTTAAGTTAGCTATTTTCCATATTAAATCGGTGCATATCTGTTGTGGGATAAATTCCTTCCTCTCTATACATCTTTAGTTTCATGCAACACAGTATACGGACTTACGTATCAGTTAAAAAATTCTAGTGAGTCTAGCATGTGGCCAGCACAGGTGGTAGAAGCTGAAAATAAAACCATGAAAAAGACAAATCCCTGCCTTAAATGAAGGTATTTTTATAAAGTATAGGATGAAGTCTTTGGTAATTTACTCCTGTGATTGCAGCAATTAGGTTAGAAATCTGACTGGTCCCTGGAATGGTGGGTCTCTGCGAGTTGTTTAAGGAAATTCCCATGTAACCTTCATGCTCCTTGTTCCTCCAATGATCTTCACTCATGGGGAACAGCAGTGTGGTGTAGCAGAAAGGGGGACTTTCAGGCCTCATTCTGCCACCTTCTCTGTACCTTAGGCCATCTTAACCTCTGAGCCTCAGTTTGTTTTTTTTTTTTAAGATTTATTTATGCATATAAGAACTGGGGTACCCACACCTCTGGTGTGGGAGGTGAGAGGATTCATCAGAGACAGAGTGGGGAGCAGAACAGCAGACTGACTGAAATACACTGCTGAGGGGAGCAGTGGGCCAGGCAGGAGAGGTTTGCTGTACCATGTGGGGAGTTCCCTGGCTGGCTGGGGATCAAACTCGTGCTGCAGAGGCTGCAGACAGCTTCACAGTGCTGTGTTTAACCCCTTGCACCACCAGGGAGGCCCTGAACCTCAGTTTTCTTATTTGTAGAAGGGGAATAGAAACAAGTACTTCAGGGTTTGTTGAGGTTGGAGATGATGTATGTTCAATGTTAGTTGCCTATTCAATAGATATTTTTGATTGTTACTGTTGTTACTCCCTGTGGTTGGAAATTTACAACTGTTAATATTATTGTTGCCATGATTACATGTTCCTATTTATCTTGGGCTGGAACTCAGTTTCTTGGTCCTCTAGTTGGGCACTTTTTCTCTAACCTAGCTTTGTGTGCACAAATCATTTTCTCTTAATATTTCTCTCTTTCTTTATTGGTCTTGTGTCTACTATTTGCCTGTATGTAGTCATTTGCTAGGAGGTGCATGCTGTGGATTATCTAACAACTTCTTACTGCTTATTATAAAGCACCAGTGTGAAAAGCTGCCTGTTAATGCTCCTGAAAACTCCAGATTCTCTTTTGTAGTATATGGGATGTTGAAATACTTTTCTTTAGTAGTTTTCAGAGATGTACCTCCCCTTCCTAATATTTAAATAATAGTTTGAGGTCCAATAGCCATGAAGCAATGTTGTGAAAGATGCATAATTCATAGAAGTATAAAGATCACAACACAGAGAGCAGAATATTGTGAAGCTGTGAGTACCAAGGGAGGAAGAAGAGCCCAGAGAAGCAAGAGACTCACATACACTCTGTACCCCATGAGAGGGTCAAAATTACCTTCCTAACTCTTTTGACATTGAGTTTTGCTCTACTGACTTAGTTCATTTCCCAGGATTTATGTGTGGCATGAGCTTCATAGTTGAATTATCTTGTACTAGTTATTTAATCTCCATGTCTGTAAAATGGCGATAATAGCTGCCTCATGAAGATTAAAAGAATTAATCCCCAAAACACATGTATTGTAGTGTCTGTGAATGGATTAATCATTAACTAAACATTAATTATCTGCACATTTGCCAAGGTACCTTTATTAGTGATTTTGAGAGTGATTAAATCCTTACTAAGTTATATTTTAAATTTTTGCTAGATGCACTGAAAAGAATTTATACTTAAAAGCAATATTTTAGTTGTGTCTGCTTTAGTTATATGTGCAAAGACCAGTTTAGTAATGGATACATAGGCAGTAAATATTGCAGGAGACTTATTCTGGGGGAAAAAAAAAAAGAGATGTTCAGGTTATTAGCAGACAATTTAATTTGGTAAGGGGGATAATCTCTTTTAGCATCCAGAATGTTTTGTGAGAATCAGCACAGAGTAGTGTGCCTAATGAATAGCTTACAGAGTGATGTTTGTTCTTATGTTCAAAGAATGTCCTGAATTCTTCACTGCTTATCAAATCCAGAATATACCATTAAAGTTCAGAGAGTCAGGCATTGTGAGTGATAACCCCTCTTTTAATAAAGTTATGGGATCAGAAAGAGGAGTACTACCCAAGAATAATTAGGAATAATACTTTGGGAAGAAGAAAAAACAGTGGGAAGAGAGCAGACGTTTTCTGAGGCCTGAGACCTCAGCTTCTCTTGGAGAGAAGACCTGAGATTTACTGTAATCATTACCTTTGACCCCTTCCTCTGTTCCATTGCAAACTTCTTCCAGCTGCCTTTTCTATTTATGTCTTTAATAAGAAATGAACTATTATGATTAGCCTGCAGAAAAAATAGAAATAAAAACAACACAACAAAAATTCCCATCATTTTATTGCTGAAGACAGATTCTCTTACTTATAAACTATCTGTACAAACTCTTCTCTTTCTGTAAGGTCATTGTACTTTTCTCTGATTTGATGCAAATTTAAGAGGGAAAACTTTGTTATTTTTCCCTGGGACTGGCATGGGGATGCCTTGCTGATGCCTGGAGCACTCATACCTTCTTTCTTTAGCTCCATTGGTCTCGTCTGCCACAGCAGCTATTGTAGAGAAACAGCCATGGCTTTATGCTCCCCATGGCCATGGACCTCAACCAGAAGTGAGCCAGAGGTGACCAAAAGCCAGAGGTGACCAAGACTGCATAAGCTAAGGCACAGTTTCACTGAGGCTGCCTCATGAAGCACACCAAAGTTCTGGATAAGGGAGGCGTGTGGCTTTGCTTCTGTGAGCACCACACTGTGGAGCTGCTGAAGGTTTCCAAGGAGGACAAGGGGCCCTCAAGTTCATCAAGAGAAGGTTGTGGAGATAGGGGCAGGGCACACATCTGTGTCAAGGTGAGAACAGAGCTGGTTGCCATAAGGAAGGATGGTGGCCCCTAAGACTGAGCTACTCCCTCACCCTCCAGTGCATCAACTCTTTTCAGGAAAAAAATAAAGCTAAAAGTTAATTCTCTTGGGCTATACTTAGAATTATTGAACTTAGAATTATTGAACTAAATTCCCTCAGATTTTTGCCTTTGAAACTCTTGTTATAGAATAGAAATTAAGTCCAAAAGGGGGATGCCAATTTTTTGTCCTACCATGAGAATGTTTATCAAGTGACTAGAAGAGGACCTAGCAATAATAGGCACTCAGTACCTATTTATTGAGTGAATTAATAAGGAAATGAGTGAATGGAACTCTTAACCATTTCATGGATGTTGTGTATCATCAACTTACTTTTTCTCCCCAGATTTTCAGTTTTGTATTGTAGCCTTTCTATATTTGCCATTTAATGACCAAGTTTCCCTACGCTCTTAACAAACTTTGGAATCATGATCTTGTTTTCTACTCTTCGTGTTTGCTCCAAACTTCTTAGAATTAATTTCCCATTGCTCAGAGTAGTTAAAGTTATCAGAAATTTAGTGACTTGAAAATAACAAAAATGTATTCTCCTATAGTTCTTGATGTTAGGCTCTTAACATGGCTGTTCATTGTAATTAAGCTGTTCATTGGATTGTGTTCCTTCTGGAGGCTGTGAGGGAGAATCTGTTCCCTTGCCCTTTCCAGCTCTGGGAGGTCACCTGCATTCCTTGTTATATTTACCCTGACTCTATTTTCAAAGTCTACAGCATATTAGCTTCAGATTTCTTCCTGACTCTGACTTCTGCTTTTGTTGTCAAAACTATTTTTGTAATTCTCCTGTCCCTCTTTTTCCCCTCTAAGCATTCCTATGATTACATGTCTACCCTACCCAATATTCTAGGATAGATCCCCCCATCTCATAATCCTTAATTAGTAACAACCACAAGTCCCTTTTGTCAGTTAAGGTAGCATATGCACAGGTCCTAGAATTAGGATGTGAACATCTTGGGTAGGGAAAATGGAGGAGCTGTTATACTGCCTACCCCAGACTTTATTTTTTAGTTTATTTCTGTTTTGAAATTTAGCTCATTCTTAATGAACTTTCTTGAAAGCCACCTTTTAAAAGAAACACTTAATAATTCCTTTCACTCTTCTCTTTCTGCTCCTGTTGAAGTCTATTGTCCTTCTGAGATAATTTTCATGCTCTTTTTTACACATCCAAACTATGTACATGTATGTCTGTTCCACTTAATTGCCATCTTGTTGAAGGCCTGAGCTCTCTTTAGTTCTTATGTTGAGCTACTAAATTGCTTCAGTTTTGCCTTAAAGTTAAAAATAAATAATAGAATAAAAATACAATCATAAATAAATTAATAAAATGATACTAAATTTCACTTAAGCAATTGTTGGTTATTTTAAAAAAAGCTTGATGTTTTTAGAAATTTGTTTTCAGGATGAGAATGCATTTTAACATATATATGTGTGTGTGTATATATATATACATATATATACACATACATACATTTATGTGTGTGTGTGTGTGTGAAATCAGGAAGTCCTGATGAAAGTTTTTTGAATTAATATAAGGCAGCATCTTCTGGCAGATAGATGATTTTCTAGAAGTTGATCAATGAAGAGCAGTGGCAGTATGAGGCATCTGTATTTGGAAAGTGTGGACAAGGGGTGGGTGTCTGTATGTGTGTTGAATAAATCTGATGGAATATTCCTTGGAACTGTTCTTTGGAGTTGCATCAACAGGTATCCTACTTACTTTTAATAATTGGGGGTAAATCCACTTAAATGTGACCCCAAATTTCCTATTAAATAGTGTGGGGAAGTTTTTAATGGGATGTTAACTTGAAAAACAATCCTAAAATTTAAAAAAAAGTATAACCAACATAATTTTTCAATAATGAAGAGCAAATGGAAAGAGCTTGCTTTCATATTGGTGTAATATGACCTGATATTTCAATATTATTTTCTGAGATGTTTGTATAAGTTGTCATAAATCCTCTTTTGGACTATCTTACTGCTTTGTGAAAAATGTCTGCACAGACTCTTCCTGCTTCTTATTCTCCACCAATGCAGTATGCAGGAAAGAATGAGATTATTTGGAGCTATTTGGTATTCACAAAGAAGTGGACTTTGTACTACTGGAATCTGGCCATTCGGTTGAAAATAAATTTTGAAATGTGTATCTTTATGGACATTGTTGATATGAAGGTGGGACAATTTCTGTGTTAGGTTTTATTTTCAAAACTGAGTCTTACAGCCTCATTTTCCTCATATTCTTTTTTTTTTTTAAGATTTATTTATGCATACAAGAACTGGGGTACAGGCTATAAGTGTCGGGGGGTGGGTGTGAGAGGATTCACAAGAGACAGAGTGGAGAACAGAACAGGCAGATTGACTGAAATACACTGCTGAGGGAAGCAGCGGGCAAGTCAGGAGAGGTCTGCTATGCCATGTGGGTCACCTCCTTGGCTGGGGATCAAACTCATGCTGCAGTGGCTGTGGATTGCTCCATAGGTTGCATTTTAACCCCTTGCACAACCAGGGAGGCCCATCCCTCATATTCTTAATACATTTAATTCCTAACACTTTGAGACCACATCTGCAGCAAGAAGACTAAGGTCTTTCTTCAAAGTAAGATGCAGTTTTCTATGGGCTGCAGCAGAACTATACTTACCACCTAAGAGATGCATGAGGGCAGGAACATCTCTACACTAACAGAATGGCTCCTTTTATGATTGTGTAGTTTTCCTTTTTCTTCTAGAAGGTGAACTTATTGAGCACATGATGAACTTTTTGTTTTTTTAGTGCCTACTTTATCATGGGTTCATAGTAAGTGTTTTTGGGCTTGACTTATTTTCTAACCCATTGTCTCAAAACAGTGGTCATATTTTCACATGTTAAGTAGCAGCCTTTTCATCACATAATTTCCCCTATGGCTCTAGGTCAAGGTAAGCCCATTACTTAAGTTGTGTGAGTCAGTGGTTTATTCTTTTGTAGCTTATTTCTATTTTTTTTTTTTTGATGTAGAGGAAATATTTTTAAAAGTCCTTATAAATGTGGATATCATGCACATTACTAATTCAAAAAGTGATGGCAGTATAATTAGGGTAAGTTCTTTTGTTCTATTTAACATTCTAAATTTAGTTCTATGTGCGTCACTGGATTAACTCTTCTATTTTTACTTTTCTCTGGATTAGACTAAGTCTAGACAGGAATTCCCCCCAGTTTGCTTTCCTTTTAAAATGGTCCATCTTTATATATTTTAATTGAATTATTTCTCGTTTTAAATTCAGAAACCCAGAGCTCCTTCTGAGACACCTGCTCTAGATAAATTAACATATCTTTCTTTTAAGTCTACATGTGTTTAGACTTAAAACAGGGTAGAATAAGTAAAAAAAATTTGGGAATAAACTGATTTTTATCAGCTGAATTGTTTGCTAGTATCTAAAAACTGGTCAGGGATTATTATTTTTTTTGAAGATTTATTTATTTATACAAGAACTGGGGTATAGGTCAGAGGTGCGGGAGGGTGAGAGAATTCACCAGAGACGGAGCGGGGAGCAGAACAGGCAGACAGACCAAAGACACTGCTGAGGGGAGCAGTGGGGAGAGGCAGAAGTCTGCCACGTCATGTGGGTTTCTCCCTGGCCGGCCGGGAATCGAACCCCTGCTGCAGAGGCTGGCTTAGCAGACAGCTCCACAGCGCGGTGCTTAACCTATTGCGCCACCAGGGAGGCCTGGTCAGGGATTCTTATCCTGGGATTCTTGGATATCTTCCCAGAGTTCACAGACCCTCTGAAATGTGCTAATTTTATGGATGCATGTATATATATTTTCCTAGTGGTTGTGCTCATAATTAGCATAATCTTTTTTTTTAAAGATTTATTTATGTATATAATAACTGAGGTGCAGACCAGAAGTGGTGGTGGTGAGAGAATTCATCAGAGACAGAGTGGGGAGAAGAACAGGTGATTTACTGAAAATACACTGCTGAGGGCAGCAGCGGGTGAGAAAGGAGAGGTCTGCTGCGCCATATGGGTTGTTCCTGGCCAGCGTCTGGGGGGATCGAACTCATGCTGCAGTGGCTGGGATAGCTTGATATTGCTGTCTTTAACCCCTGTGCCACCAGGAAGGCCCCTAGTTAAATGCATAATCTTAATTGAGCTGTGGATTCTAAAATGTTAAAAACTTTTTATACGAGTTAAATGCTATTACTAAATATAGAGCCTTTGGTGTGATGTTTATATAGTTGGGCAAATATTAAAAACTTGTGGTTGTGTTCCACTGGTCAGCATGAATCCTCTCAAGGAAGTGTAGGCCGCCGAGCCTGACTTACCCACTCTGACTCACCTCCTGTCCTTGTCCCTTTTCTTCCATTCATGTCTCTGGGGTCCCTGTGATCTTTCTTTGACTCCTCTTATCCTCAGCCTATTTCTAGGTCACAGCAAATCTGGTGGATAGTTGTGGGGCTGTGGCAAGGCCTACTTAGATGCAGAGTATTATCCTCTGTTATAGCTTTGTCTGCTCTTAATTTGTGTTCCTTTTTGATACTTGGCTGTCATTTTTTATGTTTGCTGGTTTTGGTTGTTTTTTTTTTTTTTTTTTTTTTTTTTTTGCTTAGAAGAACTGGGGTGTAGGCCGGAGGTGCGGGGTGTAGTAGGATTCACTGGAGAGGTCTGCTGTCCAGATGTGGGTTAGCTCCCTGGTCAGCAATAGAACTCTGGCCATGGTGGTGATATCGCTGAGACTTAACCCCTAGGCCACCAGCGAGGTCCTATGTTTGCTGTTTGTAGTGCTGAATTTGATTAGCTTTCCAGCTTCCCTTTCAGTTGTTCTTTCCAGTTCCTCATTAACCTGCGTGATTTGACAGCCTGGCTTTTTCAGAGTAAGTACCATATGAGTCTGTGAGTGGTCACCTGGGGGAGTCAGCAGTGGAATGCAGTTCTTAGGCTTTGCAACAGCTGCTCTGGATATTCAGTGGCTGGTTTCCCTTTCTAAAACTGAGTTTTGGAGGATTGATGAGGTCAGGTTTTACCCTTTGTAAGTGAAGGACTATTCAAGAAAAACAAATCTGTGAATTGTCACAACTTGACTGTTTTATGTAATTGATTTCCTTTTGATTATAAAAGTTTTACTCTTTATATGTCAACTAAAGATGATAAATGAGTAGTAAAAATATTAGAAAAAACTTTAGAGCTATATATATTGCATTGCTTGCTCTCATTTGGTTAATGTTTCACTTGACTTGGCTGGTACCCATTTCTCTCGGTCATCAGATTGCCCCCAACGATGAAGCTGTGGTGACACTCTTGTGTGAATGGGCTGTGAGCTGTAAGCGGTCAGGCAAGCACAGGGCAATGGCTGTGGCGAAGCTCTTGGAGAAGAGGCAAGCGGAAATCGAGGCAGAGGTAGGTTCAGTTTTATAATTGTTGAATGCTATCATATAAAAATATATGGGGACTTTGCTCTCCCCAAAACAGTATTTTTACCTCCCCTCATTATGATATTTTCTCTTGAAGGAAAAAGGGAAAATGTATAAATTTATGCAAGTGTTCCCTAGCAGTATTCCTCAGTGTTGATGATGCCAATAATTTACATTCTGGACTAATTTAAAATAGTATGTATTAAAGCAAAACTTTACCAAATGATTTAGAACAAAGAAATCTCCCTTTGTAAGGTTAAGATGCACACACCCATATGTACATATATATTCTATCATATGTGTTTGTACACATATCATATGTGTTTGTACACATATCATATGTGTTTGTACACACATATCATGTGTTTGTACACATATCTATAAATAGAAATGTATATAATATGTGTCAACCTTTATAAATTTGAAAACTACACAATATTCCAAGGGATCTGGAAGAAGCTTTCTTGAGGCAGTTATGGCCATTATTATAGATACCAGTTTATATGAGTTTTTGAGATTGTGTCCTAGCCCCAGGAGAAGAGTGAGTCATGGAAGCAGATTATTTGTGAGCTGTCTTTTCTGTTTTGAGATTTAGTGGGAAGGGCTCTGAAAAGGTGTGTAAAGATCTGTCATCTCTCTGGACAACAGCGATTCCTCCAGTCTTGTCTCTCTGGTCTTTCCTGTTCCCTACTGATACCCTAAACAGCAGCAAGAGTTGTCTTTTCAAAATAGAGACAGCTGACATTGTCTGTCCCCTGACTAAAACTCCTGACAGTTCTTTACTCTGCCCCCCCATGAACTGTCCCTGTTGCCTTCATACCTTGTCTCCCACTTTACTCCAGTTACTGTGTCCTTCCTCTCCCTTTAACACTGTTCTAACTTTTATCTTGGGGCCTTGCTCTTGCTGTTCCTTTTCAGTGGCATACTCTGCTTCCCAGTCTTTATTTTACATTCCTGTTTCACAAAATGTCATTTCCTTTGTGGCATTTCTGGCTCAATGTGTGTTATATCTCAAGAAGATTTCCACTCACCATCTTTCCTGAATTAACACTCAGCCAGCCTTCCTTCCATCACTCATGGGCTAATTGTTGAATGCTTGCCCAGCCCCGCTAGGATGTAATACTGATAGCAGGGACCTCACCCACCCTGTTCATTGGTACCCAGATGCACAGTAGGTGCTCAGAAGATGTTTATTACATGAATGGATGGGGACTTAGTGGTCTTGTTACTGACAATGCCCTGATTTCTAGTGAAGTTATTAAAACTAAAATAGGACGATGATTTTCAAGGATGTCTTTTGCCTCCTGTTGGGAAAGTGTTTACAAAGTGCAAAAAACGACTTTGTTGAAACTGGCACTTGAAGATACTGATCTTTTTTTTTTTCTTTAAATTTGCATTTTTAATGTAGTCTTAGATTAAAATTTTTAAATTTTTGTAGGAGTGACAGTTTAAATCATTGTGTAAGTTTCAGGTGTACAGCATATATACATCTATAATTTAACAACTGTATATACTGCATCTTGATCTTCACCAGAACTAGTTCCCAAACAGTCCACCTGCTACACCCAATGTACCCATCCCCGCCCTTTTGCTCTGTGTCAACCCCATTTTGTTCTTATAACTTTAAGTTTTTGTTTCCTTTTTTTTTTTAATAAAGATACTGATCATAAAGTATAAATCACATTGTCCATTTTACAATGTGCAAATTAGAAAAAACAGTTCATTGCTTTTTTCCGCATGTTTATGAGTAGACTTTTTTTTTCCAGTAATCATTCAATTACTAGAGTATTAATTGCAAGGTTTCATAAATATTATTGCTCCTTCTGGGTTGCTGCTTTTGTCTATTCCTCCCCACCACGTGTCCCAGAACACACTCACACGCGCGTGCGCACACACACACACACACACACTTACTTATAGAAGAGGTTCACATATAGGTTGCTTTATAATATTCAAATATAAATGCATTCATATCTAAAAACTCAATGCATTTACTAAGGCTTAATAATATTTTTGGCCAAGATAATTGATTTATGTTAAATATCATTTTCAAAGTTAGATCTTTGTAAAGAGAGGATAGATTGCAGGAATAATATTCAAGAATAAATCGTAAAAATGCTTCTAAACTCTTCTGTTCTTCTAGTAAGTTCTGTCTTTAAGATTGCAGATGTCAAAGAGCCATTCTATATGTGTCTTATGAATTATGGAGACTTCAGGAGGTCCTGAGGGATCTAACTGTTGAAGTATGATGAATAAGTGAAGGAATCTCTTTACAGGAATTGTGCTCGAGTTCTGATTCAGCACTGTAGTTCCCCAGGTATACTACTAAAGAAATCCGCCTGACAAAAATCAAATGCCAAGGAATCAACCTCAAATATACATGCTCAAATCTTTCTCAGGGGGAAGCGATTTAAAAGTGAAGAAAACCTCAACTTTTAGCAAATTTTCTTAAGGATAATAAGTAGTTTATAGTACTGGGCTGTATACTCAGTGGATACTAATCATGTACAGAGTTTATAATTTCCTTGGATATTGTTTTTCACTGGTGTTCTTTGAATTTATTTGAAATGTTCTGGGCTAATTTTCTCTAACTTTTGGAAATTATATTTATTTGAGGGCATGACCCTTAAGTGCAGAAATCTCAATTAATTTTATGTGTTTTATCTGAGAACTTAAATATCAGTAAAAGAAACTAATAATTTATGACCCATTATAACTATACTTGCTCTCCATAATTAACTGTGCTTGTTTATTTTGAATCTTAGAGATGTGGTGAATCAGAGGTCTTAGATGAGAAGGAGTCCATTTCTTCAGCCTCTCTTGCTGGATCTAGTTTGCCTGTTTTCCAGAATGTTCTGCTAAGATTTTTAGATACCCAGGCCCCCTCACTGTGTAAGTAAAACTCTGCTTCTAGATCTTAAATAAGGGATTAACCATTTCTTTCTACTGATTTTTCTCTCCATATTTGTATCTTATACAAAGTTCTTGTCATTGAGTACAATGTATATTTTACTGAACAAAATTTTGTAGCCTGTTCCCAATGGAGATGTTTATGCAATTTTAAAATCAGGCAATCCTCAAAGACTTAAAAAATTTCCAGAGTTTAATAATTAAAAAAAGTCACCTCATTCCCTTATATTTAATGGACTTATTTTCCCTTTTTAAATCTTTCTTGTCAAAATAGAGGAACTAAGGTCCTGTGGTATTTCACTGTGTATTGTGATACAGAATTTCTCTTTTTGAACTGTTTGCTCAATTACTGGTTTCTAACTCTTAATTTTAAAAGTGGAGAAAAATTAAAAGTGCTTTATAATGAGGTCCTTGTTATAAGGGAAAAAGTTGTATGGGCTGGTAAACTGCTTGTCTGTTCTCTCCGATACCTGGGTTATTCACATTCTTTTTCTTTTATTGTATTGTTGCTGGGGAATCTGAGATTTGAGGAATTAAGTACCCCACGAATGTGTTGATGTAACAGTTGGACACTAAGAAAATCATTTGTGTGAACTAAGTGGACTTGATATTATTCTGAGGCTTTCATATAATGAAGTACAGCAGGAAGAGTTTTAGTTCAGATATTGATGAGACAATAAGAAATCAGTAAAAGTGGAAAGTGACAGAAAGGGGAAAAAAGAATGGAGATGGAGGGAATGGAAAAAGTGGTAAAGGTACATGAAATAGTACTGCTTTTGTTTCCTCTGAGGCAGCCTCATTTTGGGGGTGGAGTGACTTGTTGGGATGAGGTTTTTGGAGACAAGGGCTTTCTCTTGTAGTTATGTGCTGGATGCTTTAGGCTGGGGGAGAGCCAGAGCCAGAACCAAGCTGTTGGTTTGCCGTAGGGAATAGTAATGAAGTGTAGGAAAGGAAGCAGAAAAATGAAAGAGTAGAGGAGACCCCAAGTGATAGAAAGTATGCTGTCAGGAGTGGAGGTGAGCATCTCTACCTAGTCTTGTATCCTGGGGTGATACACAGTCTCCCTTTGCTTCCCTCATCTTATTTCCAATGCCTGTTCTTTCTTTGGGATAAAAGTTCTCCTGTGTATCCTATTTACTGCTGGTATGTATCCCATTTACTGCTGTTAGAGAACACTGTTTCTCTGGGTAGAGACTGCCTGTCTTGAGTTTGGTGGTAGGTGACAGGAGAAATTTGGGCTTAAGGTTTGGCGAGCTACACTAAGTGCTCCCTGGAACTCTTCGTTTCTTCTTGATGTTTTGTGACTGTGATGGTACAGAAATAAGCTTTGCAGATTTAGTCTTTTTTTTTTTTTTAAGATTTACTTATTTATGCATACAAGAAGTGGGGTACAGGCCAGAGGTGCAGGGGCTGTGAGGATACACCAGAGACAGTGTGGGGAGCAGAACAGGCAGACTGACGAAATACACTGCTGAGGGGAGCAGTGGGCAAGTCAGGAGAGGTCTGCTGTGCCATGTGGGTAGCTCCCTGGCTGGGGAATGAACTCTTGCTGCAGTGTCTGCGGATAGCTTCATAGGTTGCCTCTTAACCCCTTGTGCCATCATTTTTTTTCCCATTTCCCCTTCTTTTTAGTGACTCCACTCACTAGTCTTTTTTTTTTTTTTTTAATTTTCTAGAGGCATGTCTTATTTATTTATTTATTATTTGTTTGTTTGGTTTATACATGCACTGGGTACAGTCAGAAGCACGGGAGGGTGAGAGAATTCACCAGAGCCAGAGCGGGGAGCAGAGCAGGCAGAAGGACCGAAGTACACTGCTAAGGGGAGCAGCGGGCGGCAGGAGAGGTCTGCGCGCCATGCGGGACCCTCCTCTGGTGGCCGGGGAGCAGCCGGGGATCGAACCGGTGCCGCAGCGGCTGCGGGCAGCCTCGCAACCCAGGGCTCAACCGCTGCGCCACCGGGGAGGCCCTCCACTCACTAGTCTTTTCACATACCTTTTGAATTGTGGTTCTATTGTGACATGTCCTTTGAGAAAGTGTGCCTGTGTCTCCTACAAATATATAGGCAAACTCAAGTTATGGAAGAATAATCATGAGTTATTTTAATGGTAAAACCAGAGGTAAGCAGACTAGCTCTGCTTTTTTTTTAACCTGCAATACTGTGCTTTTACATTATTATTTAAATGCTGCTTCTTTGTCAGGGTCCACAGTCTTTAAATTTGACATTGTACTTAGCATGCTAGATGTGATTTTTCAGTTACAGTGGGACAGTCAAAAACTGAGCAGTTCTTCACAAAATGCTAGTGCTTCATAGTAAAATTTCCAGTGACTGTTTTGTAAAAAATAAAGGAGAAGTAGTGAAAATATTGTTAAACTTTAATGTTTGATTATTGTTTCTAATAGGCCAGGGGGACTGAATTCTTGCTTTAATTTGTTTCTCGATAGCGGATCCAAACAGTGAATGTGAAAAGGTGGAATTTGTGAACCTGGTGCTGCTCTTCTGCGAGTTCATCCGCCACGATGTCTTCTCCCATGATGCCTACATGTGCACCCTTATATCTCGAGGGGACTTGTCAGTTACTGCCTCCACTCAGCCTCAGTCACCAGCAGGAGAAAATGCAGATGAACACTACCCAAAGGACCATGATGTGAAAATGGAGGTATGACTCCAGGAGTAGCACCCCAGCCCTTGGAAACTAACCTCTGCCGGGGAACAACTTTCAGAAGCATAGTTTGGTGGTAGAAGGGTGATCACATTTTTAGTTGTCTTTTTTTGTTACAAAGTATGTTTATCTCTATTCCTCATGCAAGAAAGATATTTGAACTATAACTTATATTTTCCAAAATTTTCTCTTGAAAAATTCTTTGGATGCTCTGCAACTATTAATGAAAAGATTTTTCCATAAAATTTTTCATTGGATTAGAATTATGTGCTTCCAGTTTTATGTATTTCTGGTTTCCAGTTTTCCTTAAAATTGTGCCTCAAAATTGGACTTGTTTTTGCCCTAACTTCCTGACTGAGTTTTCATTCTAAGGAGAATCTTTTCTCCAGTGTGTCATTCTGTCACGTGTAAGGGAAGATTCTCTTTTAGTCTTTGCATATCATATTTTCCTTTCAGTTAATTAAACATTTAATCTCTCAAATGTTGTAGTTTTTTTTTAAAGAAAGTATTTTGTACGGTGTGGCTTTTTAATTTTCTGCCAATTCCCAGTTACTTATGGACATTTTCAAGGCAGAAACATGAAAGAGGTGATGGCAAATAGAAAATAGTGAGAAATTGTGATAGTTCCTTAAAAATAAAACCTCATTGATTCTCTTAGAGTTGAAACATATACCATAATGCTATTTCTATAACAGTAATTATAATGTTTCTGAAATAATATTCTAAAACCTGACATAGGAGTTGGATCCATAGTTTATACTCTTAAGATTTGGTGACCAAATGGTGCAGGGATTTAAAAAGTGATTTATTCAATGTAAATACTTTTTTCAAATTTTCCACTGTAGATGTTATAAATGGCAAAAACGGAAGTTTCTTTACGTGTTTCTGCTTTTTCTTTTCTGTTCTTGGATATCAAGTTATCTTATGTCTTAGAATGTCATCGATATACTCTTAGACTAAGAAAAGTTGATGGCCATGTGATTGGGAATAGCTCTAAGAAGGAAATTATGATCAGTTTTTTTTTTAAAAGATTTATTTATTTATATTTTATTTATACAAGCACTGGGTACAGTCAGAAGCGCGGGAGGGTGAGAGAATTCACCAGAACCAGAACGGGGAGCAGAGCAGGCAGAAGGACCGAAGTACACTGCTGAGGGGAGCTGCGGGCGGCAGGAGAGGTCTGCACGCCATGTGGGACCCTCTTCCGGTGGCCGGGGAGCAGCCGGGGATCGAACCGGTGCCGCAGAAGCTGTGGGCAGCCTTGCAACCCAGTGCTCAACTGCTGTGCCACTGCCACTGGGGAGGCCCTATGATCAGTTTGTTTTTAATCAGGCAGTTTGTATGCTCTTCCTTTAAAATATCATACAAGTTAATAATCATCAGTCTCATTGTGAGGACATAAAATGTGACATTGCACAGTAATGCCTATCTTAATATTCCCTTCTCTTTATTGGGGGAAAAGGGATACTGGGAAGAAAAAAGATATAAGATGGTTAAAAATGTCACCATTATGTTTTCACTTTAATTTCTTAATGAACTACAAAATTTACAGCGTGACTTTCTTTTTCTGATGATTATCAGGAACAGACTATTATGGCACATATGGGCATTGACTCAGGAACCACTAATATTTTTGATGAAGTAGACAAGAGTGACTTTAAAACTGACTTTGGTTCGGAATTTCCAGTAGGTTCAACTTTTGAATTCTTATTGATTATTAACCTCCTTTCCCCAAGCCCCAGCTTGTCTCTCTGTCCTTTTGTTTCTTCCTCCATTTACTATAAGGACTTATGTACTTGTGATGTGAATGTTATCCTACCACATGCCACCCAAGGACTCTCATCTTGTGCTGTGTCCTTTCAACTCATACTCAGTTATGGTTGCATTGCCGCCTTTGTAAATTATAACACTTCTGCTCTCCTACTTCACTGTCTGTGATTCTCTCATTTAAAATCATTACAGGTCAGGAATACATGAGTGTAGTATCATCATGTGAGTCTATGTTGAATTGCTAAGCATGTGTTCAGATTCTGTATAGCCACTGACCTGGCTCTGGACTTGTTTACAGTCATACATTCTTCTACTTTATATCAGTATAATCACTGAGTATTCTTCCTCATGGATCTTAATGTGTTTTTCTGTGGGAAAAAAAAAAAAAAACAAAAAAACAAAAACGGTTGTGGTATAGACTAATTGCTTTCTGTCTAATCATTAATTTTATTAGTTAAATATTTCAGTGTATTTTTTTTGTAGGAAATGTAGCCCTATGAGGAAGATGCTTAACTATAGATCTGATTTTATCTCTGACTATCTGAGAAGTGTAGCTCTGCATGTGTGTGGCATTTTTCCATCTTCAAAATGGGGATCATGTAAACAGATTCCTACTGATATGAATATAAAATTTGCAGCAATGAATACAATTTCTTTATATATTTTACCCAGTCCTTAAATGAGTTGCTGTTGTGTTTGAAGTTCTGATATGCAGGACTGTGGTGCAGTTTGCTCTATTTCATTTACAATCTCCAATGTTTGTCTTACATGACTTAGATTTTTTCTCCCATGCCTGGAGAGTCCTGTGAGAATGCCACTGCTTTGGGCAGACGAATGTCAGTTAATGGTGAGAAGTTGCTGAAGAGAGAGAAACCAAGGGAGTTAATTTTTCCATCTAATTATGACCTCCTACGTCACCTGCAGTATGCAACACATTTTCCCATACCTCTGGTAAGTCATAATTATTTCATTCTAGGATCATTAAATCTTAATTATTCTGCTGCTTGACTGAGCGATACATAGGATAGTGAGTGAGTTTTTGTATTTGCTGCTTCTTTGGTTATAATTCTGATCACATTGCTAATGTACTGATGTAGTCCAAATTTGGGTGTGATGTTACTGGCTAGCTAGATTTAATGGAATTTTCTATATTATTATCATTTAATCAGGAACATTTGAGTCACTGCAAACAATATCTAAATATGTGTTTTCCTACTTCAATATGAAAGTCATTTTCTGAGTAGATTTTATGTGTACTGTACTTTTGGCATTATACAGATAAGTAAGAATTTTGGGGCACAGGAAAGATGAATAAGATAGGAGGGAAACAAATGTCTACAAAATAATAAATCACTACTATAAGTTCAGTAATAGAGTAAAAACTGTCTACTGGAAGGTGAACCATTTGAGATTCTTACCTGAAAGTATAAATATTATAGGTGAGAGAGGCTCTCAAAGAAATTGGGTAAGATGTCATAGATGAAGTTGTATATGAGACTTGTATATGGATTGGATTTTAACCTGTAGAGTTAAAGAACTGAATAGCACATGAGAAATACTTGTCAGGAAATTAAATGTTTGAGTCATAAGAGTGATGTTCTTTATTCTAAAGGGCAACAAGATTAGTCCTATGATAATAATGCTGAAAATTAGGCCAAAGTCTTTAAATGTTTTTATTTTTAATTCTTAGGTTTACTAGCTATTTTCCCGATGATTACTACTCTTGTTGTTGTTGTAACAAAAACATAATTGTGAGGTAAATTATGTTATTTCCTGGGTGGGTATCTTTTAGAAGTTTTTATCTAAATATTTCTTTAAATTTATTTACTTTTGGATTATTTTGGAATATCCTGTGAAATGACTTCAAAATCACTGTACCCAGGTATTTTCTTTTTACCATTAAGGGAGCTTACTTGGTTCTTTTATGTCTGAGGTTATGTCAGAAGTCGCCAGAATTTCTTCCTGGCCATAACTGGCTGACTAGATTGCTGTTTTCCAGTCAGCACTTATCTGTCGGCATTATTTGTCTTCAACCTGGTAGAATAATCTCAGTGTTTGTTTAGGGGATCAGAGATAGTGATCTGGCATTTTAGAGATATATCCTGAAGACTACATTGGTTCTTGATGTGTGTCTAGGAGTTGTTTTAAAATAGAATAAAAAAGGGAGTAATATTAAAAGTCTGGAGTTTAGTGTAGTGTACTAATGTTAATTTACTAGTTTTGACAAATGTATTATAGTTATGGAAGACTTCAACACTCGGGCAACACTGACTCAAAGGGTATGTAGGTACTCTGTACTGCCTTTGTACCTTTTCTATAAATCTGCAATTATTCCAAAATAAAAAGTTTGTTTGAAATAAAAAGGAAAAAAGAAGGAGGGAGATAATGGAGCCGATATGGCAAATGTTGAAACTTGTGGAGATTCCGTGCTCCCTCTGGCTGAGCAGAGCTTTGCAGGTCTCCCTCTTCAGTGTGTCTGGGTGTTGGAGTGGCTACTACCCATGGATGGATCCCTTTGCTCTGTTGTTCATGTGAACCTTGGCTGCATATCCTCGCATTTAGTATTCTAATGACTGGCCACTTTCTTAGAGGAAAGAGCATGATAATTTCTGATTACTAAATCTCATGATATTTTAACTGTAATTCAACCATAAAAGAACTACTAGAAATTTGATATTGTAGCGTGCAATTTTTCAGTAGTCTTCCATCACCAGTTGCTCTAAATCCCCTTTACTGTGAGCATAATTTAGAATCAGCAACCAATAGGGGAAACAAAAGGATAAATAACATGACATTGATATTTTGAATGCTGTAGAGAGTGTGATCCTCTTTCTCAATATAAAAGGGAACTTTATTAACTTATAATGCATGTGAGGTGAATATAAGAATATGATTAAAGAAAGAAAACCAAAACTCCAAGATATAGTCCTGGTGAATTGAAACCAAGGAGAGAGAGAAATAAAAGGTATTTGACCAAAAGATCCACAATAATAAACTAGTTTTATATATACTGTTACATGAAAACTATCTCACTCTTCTCATCAAAACACATGATCTTAGATTTCAGCAAGTGCAGGTTCTGCTGCGCATACATCCTACCAGCTGTGCCTTAGGTAAGCTGCTCATGTCCTGTGTCAGATTTGTGATGCTGATGGGGTTCCTGTCATTAATACTTACTAGAACTTGTTCACCACTATGTATCATGATACAAGTTTTATAATAGGTAAGTTATTGTGTACTTTTTAAAAATTATTTTCTTCAAACTCAGAGAATATATATTTGAAATTATAGACAGGGGTCGTCTTGGATTTAAGTTTCAGAAAGTAAGTTTCTGTGTTTTTCTCAATGCTGAACTAAAAATAACTTTGGAATCAAACTGTTTTATTAACTGTCATTAACACTTATTAATCATTGAGACTAATGAAAATGTATTACCAGTTGTTTTAATATGAGCTTTGACTATTGAAATGAAAATAAACACAGGGTCTCATGCATGTTTATCTGAACTTTTCCATTTTTATTCTGAGTAAGTCTTAATTGCATCACTAGCAGTACAAAGAATTTGATCAAAGAATGGGAACCCACATGAGCAGGGGTCACCCATACTTTAATGCTGGCTCCAGTGATAATCAACCTCATCATCAGCATGCTACTTCCTAACAAGGCCTGGTTCAATGGAATGTCATGTAAATTTTAAGACCATTTCATTAATGCTATTTTTTTGTACCTTTGATGTGTGTTTCTAGTTCCAAAACAGTAGTTTTTAGCAGTTAGTATAATTTAGCAACTCCCTTTAAAAATGTTACATAGTCTGTTTCATATTACTGCAAACTAAAAATAGTAAGTCACTGGATTTTTCATTACTAGCAGTAAAATATCTTTATAATCTATGGTTGAAATATAAGTATATATAGTACATTAAAATTATGTATTTCCTGCCTTTATTGGAAATAAAAATTTTTGTTAGAAAATAATTAGATAATAAAAATGAAGCAGTAAGTTAAAAGATTGTCTCTGAAGTAATGGATTAATAAATCAGGCACTGGTGGTTTCTTACAAAAATCCACTGGCCTTTTTTTCCCCAAGTGATCTTAAAGCGCTTTAAATTTTGTTGTTGAGGGACTAGAAACTTAATGGAGGTTATTTTGCATATTTCTATCAAGAAGTCAATTTCAGGCATTAAATGAGTACCTCTGAGTCTCTCTCATAGACCTCATTTGAATTTCAAGGATATTTCAGGGTTTTACATTAGTTTAGCAAGACTTTAAATATTTTCTTGTACAAATAATTGGTTACGGAGCATCAACAACCACAAGAATGCTGTTTGACATGCATTTAGAAACATGATTTGTAAGTCAACCAGGCCACATTTGCTTGCTATGTCTGTATTTTTACTTAGGTTCTTTTTTCTATTTTTGTGTAGTTTTCTACTTATCGTCCAGTAAGTCATGAAGTGATAGCAATAGTATGAAGATGCTATATCTTATGCATTGTTTTCACAACTTGATTTTTCATCCTTTGTCTTCATCTCCTTATGTGAAGCGAAAGTCTCGGTGACCGTCAAGCGGAATGCTTGTGAAAGATGATAGTACAGGATTGGATCAAAACAGAGGTTTGACACAGCGAGGAGCAGAGTGGCCTCTTTGGCTTTGAAGAGTGAAATCCTGGTTGCGCAATCAGATATGACTTCTGTCTGACTCAGGGTGTATGGGATTCGGACAATGTGATAAGGAACAAAACAGATGATATAGGCAGTAGTCACTAAAAGTATGTTGGTGAGAGCTCTTTTCACATTTGGATAATTTTCATTATCTTTGTTTCTGTAGAGTTGTCGAATAACGAGGAAGTTAGATATTAAAATGATGCCTGAGAAATTTAGAAATATCGCTAAACTTATGAAATTTGTCAGCAAATGCCAGTTTCTTCCAAACTCCCTTTTGAATTCCATGCAACCCACATTTAGCTTTTCCTCAATGTCTCTGATGGGAATCACCATATTTGGCACCATTAAAAGAAGGACCATTAGCCACACAACTGTAGATATCATTTTGGCAAATCCAGGTTCTTGTATTCGATAAATTTTGTAGCTATGTGTCAGCTGGAGATAGCGGTCAATGCTGACAAATGCTAGGAAGATAATGGATAAGTACATATTAATGTAAATGAGGCAGGCTGTTACTTGGCAGTGGAATATCCTTAATTTCCAGGGTGCCACACCCAGGTCAACAGTGATTTTTACTGGTAATGCCAGAGTGAGTAGAAAATCAACTGTAAGCAGATTAATTAAGTATATACTTATACACTTGTGATTGGTAGTGTTCTTTTTGAAAGCCCAAGCTGCAAAACAACTTCCAATAATTCCAACAAGGAAAATTAAATAAAAGAAATATGGGAATGGCTCCAGATTGCTGTAAACTGGGCAGAAGAAAGAGCTGTTTGTCATCTTGAGGGAAAGTAAGGATGGTGTGTCAGTAAAAAAAAAATCCACAGTATCTGTTAAAATAAAGGAGAGGTTGTTAGCAATTAAAGTTAGAAATTGTTTTCTTTAAAAACATCTGTATTTATAATACCATTGTCCTTCTATTTCTTAGAATGTTATTGGCTAATTTATTAGATTTTGTGGACTGGTTGAAAAATTTAGATGATGAGGAAGCCTCAGTTTCCCATAACCTGGCTTTGTGTTTTGGGAAATCCCATGTAGGTTCGCTTCTCTGAGGGATATTTTTGACATTACAATTTGCATTCTGATAGCTTTTTTTTTTTTTTTTAAACCAGTCTGGTTGAACGTTATTTGCAGAGGAGATAAGCAAACAGAAATTCTGAGAAACAGAGAGGAAACTAGGGTAAAATGGTTTGGTTGTGGCTGAGCCTGAAGAGATTTCAATGAGGCTGTCTGTCTCTTTTTTCATAGTTCATAGAACCCATCAGGCTTGAGGATCTTGACTGAGAGGGGATGAAGGGGTGACGGAAAATTCTACTAAAATTTAAAAGTAGTTTCTTTATTGTGTAACCTATCAGAACATTTTCACAAGCAAAATTTCATTTCATTTTTCTTTTTGGCAGAACAAGTTGAAGGATTACACTCAGGTCTTGCACTGATGCTTGTTATTTTTCTTTTCATTGCTCCCTTTTCATAATGATATAGGTGTGATAATCCAGTATAGGTGGAGCCACATGTGGCTAGTGGGTATTTGAAATGTGGCCTGTTTAGATTAACATGTACTGTAAATATACAATAAACATTGGGTTTTAAAGACTTAGTGCAAACTATTATAAAAATACTACAAATATTACAGATTATACTATTTTATGCAAATAGTATGAATAAAATATCTCACCAATACTTACAGTGTTGAACACATCTTGAAATATTTTGATATATTAGGTTAACTATATTATTAAAATTAATTTCTCCTGTTTCTGCTTTCTAAAGATAATTTTAAAATACTTTTCTGGACTGTATTATATTTCTGTTGTACAGTGCTTATGTAGATGTTTCCATGTCAGTGCTTTTGAGAAATTTACCAAGAATATATTTTAAAGGTTTCTGGAACAAAGATACGTGATCGTTTGTTACAAAAGTTTCAAAGAGGATGTCAAAGCTCAAAGAGACATACTCTTCAAACCACTGTGACTGATTCTATCAGTATCAGTCACATAAGGAGAGAATTTTGTCACGTTACCCCTAGATCTGGAACTCTGGGGGATTTATAAGCTCAAGTTAATGTGATGGGGTGTTATTTATTCCCTTTGACTTGGTCTTGTCAAACTCATTCTTAGGGCCACAGGCATTTCTTTCTGGTGCTATTTCCAGATATACAACCTGTCCTGTGTATCAAAGCCTTTTTTGTATGTGTTTAAATGACGAGAAGACTAGTGTTGATTTTTTGAAGGAAAAATTGATACATGTTGTTTTAAAAAACAGGAGTAGTAAGTATAGGGACTGACTTAGATGCCAAATGAGACCATTCTCTGAAATCCCCCTTTTAAAGCAAACTTCTGAGCCCTTCTAAATTATGATTCTCCTAATTATTTAATGATTATTAATTACACGAAACAATATGCCTATGGATTGGGAAGGCAGATGTATGTAAGATTTTGTAAATTAAAGTGTTATTTTAAGGCACATGTCCCTCCCGTTTCCTTCTTGAGTGAGGAGTTTAGGATCCATGAATAATGTCATTCTGTACTGAACTCAATGAAAATAATTAGGCACTTTTTGTCTGGCACTGTGCTAACTACTTTATATGTATTTATTTAACCTTGCGTTAATCCTACAATGTAGATGTTTTGAATCCTTGTTTTATTTATTTATTTATTTATTTATTAATAATAAATTTTATTTTTATATTCCCCATACAATTGCAACCCCCCCATTTTGACCCCAATCCCTCCCTCCCGCCCCCCCACCCCCCAGAAAGTGTCTCTGGTTCATAGTTTTTTGTTGATTTTGATTTTCACTTTCCTATAGTTATTCATTTTCCTGGTCCCTTATTTAAGTTTTCTAGATTCCTGCTATTAATCCTTGTTTTATAAATGAGAAAACTGATGTGTAGTAAGCTTAAACATTGTAAAGGCAGGATTCCAGCCCAGACAGTCTGATCTCAGAAGTCACATATGGAGCCACTTAGAACTCCTTCTGAGTAATGATATTAGTGATGATGTTGGTAAAGATGATTATAGGTATCATCTGTGACTATGTGGCCAGAACTATATGCTAAGCAACTTTCATGTAAAAGAGCAGAATAAAATACTGATTCTTACTTTTTCTCCCTAAGCATCAATAAAAAAGAAGTTTAGGCTTAATGTATTTTGATATTTAATATTTCTGACTCTGTGTGTGTGTGTGTGTGTGTGTGTGTGTGTGTGTGTGTGTTTAAAAACCAAATCTAGGTCCTATCCTTAAATCTAAATTTCCTTTACTTTCCAAGTTCCTCTGATCTAGTCCCTCCATATCATCCCCTCTGTCTTATCCATCTCTACTTTTTAATTTTTTTTAAGAACACATTTATTCAGCATCATTATCAGACTATTACATTTAATAATCAACAGAATGGGTGCAAAAAAACCCCAAACAAACAAAACTACATTATAACCTTTCATTAGAATGTTTTACACTTTCCACAGAACAGAAACTAAAATAATCTGTAATACATTAATCACAAATATCGTCCTCAAGTTTTTTGCCCATACACATGAGTATTACCTAAAATACGTCTTCTTTGTAGCAGCAGGTAGGCCCTGCCACCACTGAGTTTGGCTGAGTACAACAGCAAATCTGTTGTAACTTGCAGCTTCCCTGTCACTTTTCTGGTTTTCCTCTCCTGCTAAGTTTGTTTCCTGCCAGTTTGTTAAAATTTTCTGCCACTGCCATAGCTGCTGCTGCTACTGCTACTGCTACTAGAATAACCATAGCCACCTTGGTTTTGTGGTTTGGTGAAATGTTGGCCTCCACCACCATAGGGACTAGAGTTTCCTCCTTTCATGGGTGCAAAATTTGAAAATTGATTGTTGCAATTGCCCAAATCATTGTAGCTTCCACCACCTCCAAAATTGTTACTATCATTGCCAGATGCATTACAGCCATCCCACTGGCACCATATTCACCACCATATCTACCACCGTGACTGCCACCAAAGCCAGTTCTACCATTCCTCCATGAACAACATTGTATTCCTACCATACCACCTGCACAAATACCCCCACAGTTTTCAGAACCACTTTGACCTCTTTGGCTGGATGAAGCATCTGGTCATCTCTTGCTTATATAGAGCTTTGCTTATTTCATAGTTGTGGCCATTCACAGTATGGTATTTTTGAATGACACTCTTGTCTAGAGAATCATGGATATCAAAGGCTACAAAAGACAAGCCTGTTTTCTTGCCATTGCCTCAGTCAGTCAGATTTCAATCACTTCACTTTTCCCATACTATTCAAAATAATCTCCTTTGTTCAGTGTTAATGCCACCAACAAAAATCTTTTTCACAGTTAAGTGGATACCAGACCTTTGAGAATCTTCTCTTGAAATAGCCCTCTTTAGTTCCACAGCTCTTCCATCCACCTCATGTGGCCTTGCATTTATGGCTGCATCCTCCTCCTCCACTGTGGCATAAGTGACAAGCCCAAAGTCTCTGGGTCTTTTGATCTTTGGATTTCTCTTCACCACAGTCTGTGAGCATTCCCCGTAGCTCAGAACGGCTTCTCAGATACTCATCAGTTGTTTCAAAGCTTGAAAGACTAATAAAGAGCTTCCACTGCTGCTCTGGCTCCTTTGGGAACTCTGACTTAGACATGATGGCAGTGAAGGGGGAAGGTTTTCTGATGCTTACTTGGCAGCATCCATGAGCAGCCAACTCTCTACTTTAGATTGCTGCAACCTATACTGTTCTGTGAACTGTGCCTTCCTTTCTTAGTGCTTTTGGTTCCGATAAATTTTGGGATCATAGGATGTTAAGGATGGAGGGAACTTTTATTAACAGCTAGTCCAATGCCAGAATTGTTGAAGAGAATCAGGTCTGGCATTTGGCAGTAGCTCAAGGTTTCAAAGCTTGTTAGAGCAGTGTATGATCTGACCTTGTTGACAATTTTCTAGACTTTCTACCTTTATCCTTCCTATGCCTGAATCCTACCTAACCTGTGTCTGGAGGAGGCTCTTCTTGTCTGAATTCTACTCCAGGCCTCACAGATTTCCTTAAGACTCTGATTTTTTATAGTAACCATTTATTTGTACCTTGGCATTTTGAACATCTGTTTATTCTCTGTCAAAACCTAGTGTTGGTGTAAATTGATCTGCTTCTCTAAACTTGGTTCATTGTTTACAAGGTGTTAGGATTTTGTGGCTTATGCTCTTGCATGTCAAATGTTCGATAATAATGTGTTTTTTTAAGTGCCCCCAGTTCTCATATGATTATACAGTAAAGTCTCATTTTATAGATGAATATATATAATATATATAATAATACAAAATTATTTTGATCAATTAGTATCTAGAACTGGATAATATAAATAATTATATAAGTAAATTAAAAATTATTTTTAATTGTTATTCAATTTAGAATCATAATGCTTTTCATGAACCTCAGTCTATATTGCAATGAAAACCAAATCTCTTAAGAGTTTGGGTTATGTCAATTAGAGGTCAATTATAGTCTAGTAACAGTTTTTTTTAAAGATTTTATTTATTTATGCATAGGGGGTGAGAGGATTCACTGAGGACAGAGTGGAGAGCAGAACAGGCAGAGCTACTGAAACACTGCTGAGGGGAGCAGCGGGCCAGACAGGAGAGGTCTGTTGTGGCATATGTCGGTCAGCTCCCTGGCTGGGGATCAAACACAAGTCGCTGGCCATAGCTTGATAGCCCTGAGACTTTAACCCCTGAGTCATTGGGAAGGCCCCCTCTAGTAACATTTTTGTTCCCTGTGATAAATTAAAAAACTAAATATTTATACATATTTTGTCAGCCTACGGAAATTTGAGGTACCCAGAGTTACTCTAGCAAAATCTAGGAAATAATTTCAAGTGTCTCCTTTGGATAGAGTCCCTGTTGCCTAGAAAATTAATAAGCTTATTAGATTTTTATGGAAGTCACAATGGAATTTTTTTTTGAAGTTAGCTATCATAATATTTATAGAGCAAAGTCATTTTAAGACCTAGTGTGCCCTGTTGTGATGTTCTACAGCATAGCCTTTATCCTCCGTTTAGAAAATTGAGTTACAGAGTATTTATGCTCACAAATATTTATTCAGTCCTTATGAATTCAGCTGTTTTTTTTTTTTTTTTTTTTGAGAGGGATGGATGGTGTCATCAGATAGAAGGAAATTGCAATGTAGTTCACAGTGAGAATCTTTAGAATTTCATAATTGGTGCCCTTACATAGCAATATTTTTACATGTTGGCATTTTCAATACATGGCTTAAACACTGACAATCATAGATTTCCTATTCATGGAAGACATTTGAATATCATAAATATTTAAAAAGACATACCTGAAAGTATATTCTTGAGCCTCAGCAGACAGGCCTAACACCAGGTCTTCAGAGCATGAGCTATTGTATTAGTGTTAGCAGGAGCAACCTTATTGCAGGACTGCTGGCTGCATTCAAAAATTTCCTTTCCTTTTTGTGTGGTTTTGAAATGTTACATACTGACGTAGATGAAACTGTGGTTTGCAAATAGTTCAGCTGTGTGAAGGCCTCTAAAGAAGTACTTTTCATCTTGTGTATTGTTTTCTTAAGCAATTCAAATTTATATTCTTTCAGAGGAAATATTTTTATTTGTTCATTGTAGCAACTAGCCTTTTTTTTTTTTGACATTCATATTTGCATCATCTTGATGTTAAAGGACATCAACTTTTGTGGCTTGAAAGGAGTTCCTTTAATATACATACTGATATTCATCAGCCTTTCAGTAAAGTATTGTTGCTCTGGGTTCTACTGAGACATCTATTAAAAAGCAAAAAGAGAAACATGATTTAACATAGACTGGTAAAGTATGTTTTATTTTGTTCTTTTTTTTTGGTTCATTGTAGAAAAATCTGGAAATAGAGAAGGAAAATCATTACGTAGAGAGAATCACTATTTTTGGTGCAAACATTTTAGGTATATGTATAGCACTTAAAATGTTACTGTACGCAAATGCCATTTTTTGTATACATTTTTTATTCAAGAATATATTTGTTTTTCAAAATTATGAGAGTAGGTCTGTAATGATCCTTTGTCAGTTTGATCCAGACAACTCACTGAATTGAGACAAATATTTCGCAATTGATAGATTATAAAGAAAGGGATCCTTGTATGCATTTAAATTGGGTAAATGTTCATTGTGCCTGTGCTGAGCAAATGTTTACTGAGTGTCTGATAGGAACCTAGTGTGGGGGTGGGTGTGGGGAAGGGGAGCTAACAAAAAGTCCATGTCTCATCAGCATCACCAATTGACTTTGTTGGATATCTTTCTTCTGTAAGGATAGCTTTTATGAAAGAGAACATAAGCTTATGTCCCAAGGATATTTTCAGATGTTCTATGTCAGCTTGTTCAAAGTTGACTTATAAGTGCAAAACCATTGCCTGGTCAGCTGGAGTTTGTTTACTTCTGTAGGTGCTTTGGTTTCTTACCTTTTTCTCCTGATAATTTTCATTCAGTTTTCCAGATTTAAAAAAAAAAAAAAACTCCAAAGAAGCTTCTCTACAATCTAAAATGAATCACTTTTGATATTAGCTCTTAAAAAGAAAATCTCTTAAAAGACAAGGTGAGAAATTACAAACTAGAGGGAATTTAGAAGAATCTTGGGGAAATTTTGAAAAAACAAAACAAGGATGCTTGTGGTAGTGCCATTTGTTGCAGATATTCTGGTCTTCTCCCCAAACCATGTAATTTTTATTTTGCAAAAGCAGACTTTATATTCTACATGTACATTAGATGGAAAAACCCAAATCTTTCTCAAATTTTGTGTTTGATTTGGTTGAGAACCAGTCTTAATGCCTATTATAATAGTGCTAGGAAATAATGTAAAGATCTGTGTACATTGTTGTTGGATTAGGCTCACTGCGCAACGACTTACAGATGGTTCAGTAAGTGTGCAGCTATGGTTGGGGTCACTCACTGGCAGGATGGAGAGTTGAGATGGAGAGAATTTGGAGAGATGGAGTTCACTACCAACCAAGTGTGACATGGTATGAAGGAAAACCAGAATAAATGGCTTTTAATAAGGTTTCTTTTTTTAAAAAGTTCATTTTCCTGTTCACTTTGGGGATACACACAAAACTGAGGAGTACATCATCTGTTTTTAAAAAATCTAAGGCCACAGTTTTTTTATTGTTGTTTGGATTTCCAAATATGAAAGAGCTAAAATATTTTAGTCTCCAGTCTTCTAGTTCCCTTTTGGAATGATTAAAAAAAAAAAAAACAATTTTTTTTAATACTGAAACTGAACCATGTTCTTCATTTTGAGAGTGAACTTGAGGTAACCTCCATTTTGTGGAAGTTTATATTTTTTTGCTATTCTGTTTTTTCTTTTTTTTGAAAATAATTCCATTTGAATTTTCATAACTCATTCTTTCTGTCATTCAAATGTTTTTCAGAACATATTTTGTTAGTGTTCCAGGAAACTGCCTATCATCACTAACCTAGTATTTGAAACCCAAAGGGGAAGAATGAGGTGAAGTTACTTTCCTTTACCTGGATCTTGGCAATATTTTTTGCTTAAGAAATGATATGTTAGTTATTTCAATGGGTACTTTGTATATGTAAAAAAAAAAAAAAAAAAAAAGAAAGTAAGTTGTCCTTTAACTGAAGAATTGAGAAAAAACTACCTTTGTAGTCAACTTTCCTATCCACAATCATATGAAATTATGGAGCTAATGAGGATGGGGAAATGAATGTTGGGTTTAGTAACCACTGTCACAGCCAGAAACAGGCCTATCCAAGAATCTGGTGGTTAGAGTATCTGAGCAGGATCTATGGGAGGAAAAGGCTGAGACTTTGTATTGAATATTCTCAAAGTACTTTCTCAAAGGAAGTACTGAGAGGAGCTATCAACACAGTAGTCCTGTATAAATCTCCAGCATTGGAGTCTGCTGGGTTAGAGGAGAAAGTTGAAGGCATAAAACTAGTTAGGGGATGATTGCAATCCTTTTAGGTGAGAGGCAATGAGGACCTAAAGTCACAAGTCAGATGGGAAGAGATGGGTGGTTGAGAAATAACTGTGCTGTGGTGTCTGACTGGGAGTGGGCAGACCCCATTTCATCCCCAGGAAGGGGAAATCTGAGGTGAGAATCAGGTTTTGCAGGTAGAACAGTGAGTGTTTTGGGCTTACTTTTTACTTTTGAGTAGTATTTTACTTTTTATTCACCTGACTACTTCATAGTATCAACCAGATAAGAAAATACACTAGGTTATGGCATTGCAAGCTTTAAAAATAGTGGTATATTTTTCTTACGAAGAAGGTGAATTTCATATGGAGTTGAAACTGGCTGTTTAATAAACAAAATAAAGATTAACTTCTCATTTCAGTCAATAATGTATCATAGAAACCTGGTATTCTCTCAGAAGGCTAATGTTATAAAGCAAGACATAAACAACAGCTTGACAAATCCTGCCAGTTAAGAATTTTTTTTAGCATAGAAAAGGGAATATCAAGATATTTCAAGTAATATGAAATAGTTTATGGCCATATTTAGTGTCCTTTTATGTCAGAAAATGGAATGGCAGGAAAGTAAACTCTCAGGACTTTGTCATATGTGTTACAGAGAGACTTAGTAATTCACCATTGACATGGTGCTTGGAGCGGGAAGGGTGGGGGCAGGAGTTTAGCTCTGGGCTTGCCCTAACCATACTGACACCCTGTGAGTTAGAGCTGGTGAAAAATAGAGGCAAGGAAGAGAACAAGACGACCTGTGGTCTAAATTCCTGTATTGCAAGTCTCCAAAGCTCTTAATATAAATATATTTGGGATATAGATAAGATGAGTTGGGCAAGGGATCTTAATAAGGACATGAGAAGTCATTCAAACATGTGCTTTATTGCATACAGTAAATGTTTGTATACGGCAAAAATAACAAGTTGTCTTTTATTATTGAAGTTTATCAATGAAAATACTTTTCACATGTCTATTTGTTGCTGATTGGGCTATATTTTTATCACTGTAACACCCCTTCTGTGTTTAGATCCTAACTTCTGTTGGCAGTGGGAGAGAGAGAAATGAGGTTGCTTTTCACATGCTATGTAAACTCTGAAGCTGAGCACCTTATGTTGTGGAATCATCTGTTTCCTTTCTATGGTTAGTGTAATGAGAAGGTTGCAATATATACTACAGATAAATAGTTTATTGGTAGTACATCAGTATATAAATAGTGTATTTAAGTAATGCAATATTTAATCATTTTGTACAGCAGTGCTATGAAACAGTTAAAGTACTTCTTTTTTTCAGGATGTCCTATCATGAACTTGTAATCCCCAGGCCATTGGCATCTTTAGTGGCTTTTACCTTTGAAGATTGCACAGTATCATTTCTCTCACATCTCAAACACAAAGTGTTAAAGTGTTGTTTACCCAAAAGAAAATCCCATGACCATTGAGGGGATGTGGAATGATTCATTATGTTTGTGATTTTTAAAAAAAGATTTACTTTGTTTATGCATAGAACTGGGGTGTAGGCCAAAGGTACAGGATGGGGCGAGAGGATTCACCAGAGACAGAGTGAGGAGCAGAATAGGTGGATGTATAGAAATACACTGCTAAGGAGAGCAGCAGGCAAGAAAGTTCTCGGTCTGCTGCACAGTATGTGGGTTAGCTTTCTGACCAGGGATCAAGCTCACACCATAGTGGTGATAGTGCTGAGACTTAACCACTATACCACCATGGAGGCCCCAATTATGTTTATAGTTTTTGATATCTTGCTTAATGTTACAGATATTTTCTGTATAAGTATACTTTTCTGTTTTCTTCAAAGTTGGTTAAAAGATATAGGTGGCAGAAATTGTGTTAAGAACACAATAAAAAGCTAACGGCACAACCATTGCCACCATCATCAAGAAGAAGCAAAATTTTGTGTAAGTATATTTTCTAGAGTTTCTGGATTAATCTTTGAGGTGAAACCAGTGTATTAATATGTTTTTCATTTGTAGGTGGCAAAAAAACACAACTAAAATTGTACTTATGCAATGAAAGAGATTTATTGACAGACTTAAATGTCAAAAGTTGTGTGTATGATTTTGGGTTGGGGTTGATGCATTGCTTAGCCATTGTAACCAGGGCTGGGTTTGTACAATCTCCAATAACCTTCCATCCTGTTAGTTTCAACTCACAGGAAGCTGTAGGCTCTCATTTGATGGTGGCAAAAGGAAGGAAGCACATCTAGACTTGACTTCTTCACATCAAGTCCTCCAGAGAAATTTTCGAGAAGTCTGGACTTGCTCTCATAAGGGTCAAATCAGGTCATGATACGTCCAAACCAGGGGAATACTGCCTGTCATTTTGGCCTGCTCCTACTTTTTTGAGACCAGTAGGCTGAGAGAGAATACATGATTGAGAACAGGTAGGACTGATTTTTTTCCCCAAAGGAAAAGTTGTGTTTTTATTGCTGGGAAAGAATACGAAGAATGATTAGTATCAGTGCTGACCACTTTTTTTTTTTTTTCCCAAACTTTTTTTTTTAAGATTTATTTATTTATTTATACAAGCACTGGGTACAGTCGGAAGCGTGGGAGGGTGAGAGAATTCACCAGAGACAGAGCAGGGAACAGAACAGGCAGACTGATGAAATACACTGCTGGGGGGAGCAACGGGCGTGGCAGGAGAGTTATGTGCGCTATGTGGAACCCTTGCTGGCTGCTGGGAATCCAACCGATGCAAGCAGAGGCTGTGGGGAGCTTTGCAGCCCAGCGCTCAACTGCTGTGCCACTAGGGTGGTCTACTTTTTTTTTTTTTAATACAAAAACCTTTGATGGGTTCACAGAATTCAGTTTCATATGGGATCTTTTTCATATGATTATGATCTTTGTTTCTTGGTTCTTTTCATCTCAAATGTTTCTCTTATGAAAATACTTCAGATTATTTTTGTATAAGTAGTTGAAGCAGTCATGCATCAAAACAGAATCTCAGTTCACTTAAAGAAAATGTAAGGAATTCCCGCTGAAGGGGGATTTTAATTTTTTAATTTTTTTTTTAATTTTTAAAAGATTTATTTATTTATTGATTTATACAAGCACTGAGTACACAGTCAGAAGTGTGGGAGGCTGAGAGAATTCACCAGAGCCAGATTGGTGAGCAGAACAGGCAGACTGACGAAATATACTGCTGAGGGGAGCAGCGGTAGGGGAGGTCTGCTCGCCGGCTGGCTGGCCAGGGATCTAACTGGCGCTGCAGAGACTGCGGGCAGCTTTGCAGCCCAGCACTCAACCGCTGCGCCACTGGGGAGGTCATGAAGGGGGATTTTTAGTAATAGTCAAGAGCTACTTTTGAACACCTTTTTATTAATTTCTGCATTCCGGAAATCAGCAAAGTAGGTGTTTTAATTGATGCCCTTGCAATTAAAATATGTGTGAATTTTACATCTCTTGAAAATGTAGAGAAAGAGTTGACTGAGGCTGGAATGGGTTGACTGTTCCTAGTGAGACTTAAATTCTCAGTCAACTGTCACCTTAGTCTTTTTTCTTATAATCATGTTATGTTGCCTTGTTTGATACCTCAGGCACCCAAGTTTATAAACCCTGACTAATAAGGGCATCTGAGTGCTTGAGCACTTGCATGATTGACTTACCTATAGAAGGAATTAGAATTTGACCTCTCTTTTCCACTACAGCAGAACTTAGGAGCCTTGGGGTTCATCCGCAGTGGCTGGCAGTAGTCTCCCACTTTATTTTTTTTTGTTGTAGTCCTGGACCTGAAAGTTCTAAATTTCAGTAACTGTTACTCTTATTTCAGTATCATTTTCTGCATTGCAGGTTGTTTCCTGAAATGTAATGCCTTTCATTACATGATGTGCATGGTGAAGGCATGATTTGCTACTATTTATCTCTTTTTCATTTTCTTCTGTGGCCCATTGAGTATATTTAAAGCACCTATTTACTGATTTGTCCCGGCCAATGGAATTTGTTAAGAATAAGCACAGCTAATTTCTTTTGCAAATATATTTACCTAAACAAATACAGCAAGCTTAGTTTTACCAAGCATATTTATCACATATAAGTGATTTTGTTGCATTTTGAGAGAGGATAGTTGATCCTGGGATGGGTTCTGGAAGCTATTATGTAGGTGGAGGGTTGGCACAGAGTGTGAAAACATTTCCAGCTTTTCCTCAATTTAAGATGTATTTTCTGAGTTTTATCTAAAATCTGATGTGGGCCTTCTTGGTGCATATGAAGTGCACATTTTGATATGTCAATGGCAGGTAGAATTTTTGAATTCTCTATGTAATTGTCTTCCTTTGTTAGCATGCATAGTTGAGTATATTGTTAATGTTTCCTCAATTCTTGATTGAGAAAAAAATTGACAATATTGAGAATAATTCTTTATTAGTGCACATACAGGAAAGCATGAAATGTATTTTATAAACATGACTTATAAAAATGTATGAGAAGAACATTTGAAAGTAGGAATGGAATGTCTTGTAGCATGTTAATCACAGAAAGAATTTAGTTTTGTTTACTCATAAACCAGTAAATATACCCTATGTCTTCACATATTTAAATTCATCTGTTTTCCAGAAAATATGAAAGGTGAACTTTCATTTCATTTATTTATTTATTTTTAAAGATTTATTTATTTATTTATACAAGAACTGGGGTACAGGCCAGATTCATGGGAGAGTGAGAGGATTCACCAGAGACAGAGTGGGAAATGGAACAGGCAGACTTATGAAATACACTGCTGAGGAAGCAGTGGGCATGACAGGAGAGGTCTGCCACAACATGTGGGACCCTCGCTGGCCAGGCCGGGATCAAACCGGCACTGCAGAGGCTGCGGACAGCTTCACAGTGCTATGCTCAACTGCCTGCTCCACCAGGGGAGGCTCGAACTTTCATTTTAATGTATAATTTCTCAGTCATTAATAAAAATTTTAGATTTTCTTTATATCAAGTTCTAGTTGCTTTCTAGGAAAGCTGTCCTTGACACCGAAGAATAATTATATTGCCAACCTGGGTGTGTGTATGTGTTTTTTTCCCGAGGTCATCCTGTTTTTTCTCCATATTGCTGAACAGGGGAAGTCTCTGGCAACACATGTCATTAGCCAGTTACCCCTCAGTAGACTCCACTTGAAAAATATTTAACACCAAATTTCCATGGTCATTAAGTGACTTAGAAAGTCTTCACATGAAACATTTTTAACATATATATCATCCTCAAAATTCTATCAGGAAAAAAAAAATCACACTTTTTGTTGCAAAGTACCTAATTTATATTTGCTTTCCCTTGAAATGCCATGAGGAAAATCTTATGTTAGTGATGGACTATGCCCCTGTAAATGGTCTTAGTTGCTGTTTTATTTGCTTTTTAAAGTACTCCTTTAAGTGACCAAACCTGTGATTACAAATTTAAACCTTCTATTTTAATGGAATAAGATTAAAAAATGTATTATTTTCTTCTTTGATCTTGCAACAAGCATGGAAACTTACAGTTTTAGTATCATTATTGTGTTAAATTGGTCAATTTTGCCTAGAGATGATACTTACTATCATGGGCATTTTTTTATTCACTTAGTGTAATGAAGAATACAGTATACATACATGTACTTCATTTGAAAGGATGTGGAAATTCACAAAGTATCTGTGCTTTCATGGGTTGTGTTTCCCCGTTTGGTTTTGGAATTTTCTGAATCATGCTGAGCTTTTAGTGGGATATGCAATTTCTTACATAAGATTTCTCTAAATGGCTGGCATAGGAAGAAATAAATAATGGGGTCCAGGCATACATTTGCAGCTGATAGTAACAGAGTGAATTCCTTCACATAGAGCAAGATTTCTTTTAACTGGCAGCTGTAATGAGGATCTGTTTGGCTCTGAGTGTAGGGGATCCTGGCAATGTGGTAGGGCACAAAACAGACAGCAAATACGAGCATGATGCTGAATATATTGCGGCTAGATTTCTTTTTGACTGAAACAGAATTTTTTCTGGACTTAAGGTGGGACTTAAAGATTTTCCTTGTGATAGCAGTATAGAAAATGATTAACAGAAGAAACACAATCCAGAAGGTGCCCACAAAGATGTAACTTGATGCTTTGTGCCACTGCCGTCCCAGTTCACTTTTTAGTTCCATGCATACTATGTGCGTCACTTCCCTGGCATCCTGGTTGGTCAGGATTATGTTGGGAATGGCGAGCAGGGCTATCAACAGCCACACCATTATCGACAGGAGTTTGCTGTAATTCACTGACTGGATGAAAGAAGTTGAAAGAGGCTTTACAATTTTATAATACCTGTCGAAGCCAATGAACCCGAAGAACACGATGCTGACATACATGTTGACATAGAAGAACACAGCAGAAACCTTACATACAAACACGTTCAGCTGTGAGGGGCCTAGGCCTGAGTCATTTAGAATCTTGAAAGGAAAAGTCAAGTTCATCACAAAGTCAGCAACAACAATGTTCTTGAGATAGACAATGAAGCTCTTGGAACTGGGTACGTAAAAGAATATCCATCCAGACACACCATTGAGCATGAACCCTGCAACGAAGACCACAAAGTATAGCCCAGGAATGATTTGCTGAGTTATGAGGGTGTTCTTGGAGCAGGACTCCTCCGAAGACTGTGTGGTGGTGGAATTTACCATCTTGTAACTTCTGAAGGCGAGGCCTGGAAAGAGATGTGCAGTAGGCACTAAGAGCACTCTTACAGTGTCCAGGTAATAAGCAAAGACAATGAATATAGTTACACATTCCTCCTTTCTCTCCTCTTTCACTTCCTTTTGATAAGAGAATATACAGGTGACAGGAAAGAACACTTGAAGATGCACGTCAGTCTGGGAACTCTTGACTGATATAAAGAAGGAAATTTCTCTAAAATAATATCTGTTCCTGAAAAATGAAGTTTTAGCATATATTTGTTTAAATATAGTCTCAAAAAGTAATAAAACTGAAAAGAGAGAATCCATTGCATTTTATTCAGAACTCTTTCTGTTTAATATATTAGGTTTAAGTAAGCTATCAATTCAGACTATACTTTTAAAAAAGCCTTCCTGAATATATTTTGAACTCAGGACAATGTTTTATTAGCACTCAAATCCAAACGTAACTGATATTGTTACATGGGATTATAAGTGTCTTTAAAATTGAGCTACTTCTCTTTTTTTGTAATGAAAAACTCATGTGTTTTTTTATAAATTAGAAAACAAACAAAAACAAATGATAGAGACCTTAAATATTCCAAGACATGTTTCCCAAATTCTAGACCTGCACTATCCATGCACAATGATAGCCACTAGCCATATGTGACATAAGAGCATTTCAAATGCTCTTAAGCCAGTTCAAATTGAGGTGTGATATGAGTAGGAAATGCACACTGAACTTTGCAGAATTAGTACCAGAAAAGAATGTGAAATACCTTAATGTTTAAAATTTTGATTAAATTGTTAAAGTATTTTAGAAATAGCACATTAAAATATATTTTTAAATTTTAATGTCTTTTAGTTTTATTTTTTAAAAGTTTTACTAAACTGTAAAAATTTTCATTTTAATGTAAAACTTTCAGTTTTACATTTTAAATTGTCCAGTATGACTCACATCCTGTTTTTACTGGCCAATTTCTCCTTAGGTATTATCTAGAACTTTATTTTGTTAGGAAATCCTGTCTATTGTTTAGCAATGTCAGGCATTAATACAGGGCACAGGGAAGATGAGCATTTCTTTGAAAGATTATTTGATGTAGAAGTATTTACTGTCTATCTTATATGCAGTGTTAACATCCTGCTTCAAACCCTCAAGTATGTGGTTCTTGCCCTCAGGATTCAAGTCTTAACTCTTCAGTGCAGAGCTATCACAAGTACGTTCTTGGTCTGGTTCCTGTTTTGACCACATCTAAATATGAGTTCCTGCTGTCCTAATTCTACCTCCTTGTGGGTTCCATTATTTTTCTTACCTTGGACCTATGCACAAACTCTTTTGCTACCTTCTTGGCTGGTTAATTTGTCTTTATCCTTGAGGCCTTAACTTGAATGTATTCCTTCCTAAACTGGTTCAGGAAACTTCTTCCTTTCAAATCTTGGGTAGAAGGTGGACTGGGTGTGGGGTGCTCATGTTCTGTGCCTTTCTCTGATTATAACACTCAAGGTCTGGTGGCAGCTGTTCCCCCACTACTGTAAGTGCCAAAGAGGAGACACAGTGTCATTCTTTACCATATTATTCCTAGCATTATATTTAGGATGGTAGATAAAATATTTGTGAAGTAGGGCCTCCCCTGGTGGCGCAGTGGTTGAGCACTGGGCTGCAAAGCTGCCCACAGCCTCTACAGCGCCGGTTTGATCCCCTGCCACCGGCGAGGGTCCTACATGGTGTGCAGACCTCTCCTGCTGCCCGCTGCTCCCCTCATTTGTGTATTTCATCAGTCAGTCTGTTCTGTTCCCCCACTCTGGCTCTGGTGAATTCTCTCACCCTCCCGCGCTTCTGACTGTACCCAGTGCTTGCATAAACAAACAAATAAATAAATAAATGAATGAATGAATAAATAAATAAATCTTTAAAAAAAATTTGTGAAGTAATAAATATGCAATATGGGCCTACAAGACATGAATCCATGCTCCTTTTTTTTTCTTTCTTTCCTGTTTGCTATCCTTTATTGAAGGATCACACACCCTCATGGGACCCCAGCCACACCAGAAACTTCCCCCAAATGTAGTAGGAGGCCTGAAGGGGAGGGGAATGACTCACAATCCCACTACATGGGAAACAGAAACCCACCATGGACAGAAAGACAGACAGGAGTGAGGAGTACTTGCCTCACTCTTGGTTCTCTCCCCTTTGCCTCCACTTCAAAAGAAAGTCAAACACCGGCTACGTAGCCCCCCTCTTAAGAAAATTACATCTAATCAGGGATGATGGGAAAGAAAGCTTGTGGGGGGAAAATGGGTGGGCTCCTTGAGTTCAAAGATTTATTTGTTCATCTTTGTATTTCTGGTACCAAGCATGGGGCTTTTATACACAGTGAGTAAAGTTAAGGAAGTACAGGAAAGTAGAACTTGGACATTGATTAAAGTTAGGGAAGCATGAGAAAGTAGAACTTGGACATGTGGAATATGAAATTGTCACATTCCAAATAAAAAAAATTTACAAACTTTGTATGCTTGTTCCCAGACCAGAATGTGACAAAACTAGTATTTTCTAGCCACTTGATTTTGCCAGCCCCTGGACTTCTTTGGAAGGAAATGTCGCCCTCTGTGTACCTAGCTCTGACCACAGTGGGTTTGTAGTTGTTTCTTGGTAGGTCTTGTGTGCCTACCACTGGGCTGTGTTTCCTATTTTTAACTGACTGCTGTCATAGAGAATTAGTGTCCAGTAAATAATTTGTTTTATAGTCAGATGCATCTTGTCTAAGAGTCAGTCTTACAGAACTTGAGGAAACATGTCTTTCAGTATACTCCTGTCAGTCCTGGGGCACACCTGTGAGTGAGGTGCTCATGCTAGAAACCCAGTAGTCGCTGGCTTTTCCAGATTTTAAAATGTAAAATAGTAGAAAATGTAGATGTTAATATTTTGAAGAAGAGAAAAATATTAATTAACTATATAATACTGTAAAATAATGAAAAGTTTCCAGATGTGATTTAGTACATACAATCCCCTTCCTTACAGAATAATTACAGAAACCACTACATAGCGAGAAATAGTGAAGTCTCTCTCAGAAATGATTTAATGAGAGCTACAACTTCTATCCTTATGGAACTCTGTAAAGACATTTTCTCAGAGTCCTGTGATCTCTATGTTGTTGATCTGCAGTATTTCTGCATGTAGCCTGATGCCATACATCCAGAACTGTGTGCTCAGAGTCCTTAATGTGTTGAGAATCTGAACACCTGTGCCCTTGTGAGGAGTGCCTTTGCTCCCGGCTAGATGTGAGGTTGAAGAAAAGAGCTGGCTGATCCATTCATGTTAATAAAAACTTCTAGAGCAGGTATGCTTTCTGAAGTGGAGTAAATACAAGGCTGACTTGGAGCTTTTCTTCCCAAACATCCTTTTGCCATTTTGACATATTTTGAAGAAATGGTAGATAAGAGGTTCTGTTTAAGGTTGGCAGGGGTTGAGACATGGTGGGTGGAAGAAACAGGGATCACTATAACCCACACTGCTCTCTGGTTAGATAAAGTGGAGTCCAATGATAAGTATAATCTGCAAGTATAATGACTGCAAAGTAAACTCCATGACAGCTTTTGTGGTAATTTGCAAGCTTGTAAATATTTTTTCGCTAGAGGCAGTGGGGCATTGTGTCCCCTAGGCATGTGCTTTAACCATACTTGGTCTTCATTTCAGTGAGGCAGCCTTTTTCTACAGTGATTGACAGATGGGTAAAAAAAAAAGGAGCTGTCTTAAGGAATCTACAGCAAGTGAGACCAACTCTAAATTGAGACCAGAAGGTAGGAATGTATACTAAATGAAAAACAGGACAAGATTTTTGCAGAGTTACTTATCACTTTAACTTAGAACATGTGCCTAGTCTCCTCTCCTTATCTTTAGTATAGAGATGACTTAATGTTCTAATACAATTTTGATCAGGCCAAAACTTCAAAGCCTTTCACAAATGGTAGAAATAGTACATACTGATATCGATTTTATACAATAACATGAAAATAATTAAGACCCAAATGAATAGGAAAGAAAACAAAGACTGTCTTAGTGTGGCCCAACAATGCCCCCTTGATTCACTATTTATAAGCAGCTTGTTTTAATCCATTAAGGAGAGATAGGGAAAGGAAAAAATATAAAGAGGAGAAGGACCTCTGGAAGATGATCAAAAAATGTATATTCTGGTGAGCCAGTTTATTTATGGAGGGGAAGCCCCTGCCCCTGACTGTCCCTTCTGAGATTATCTCTGAATTTCTATAGAGAAAGTGGTCATTAGATTAACAATGTTCCCTAAACATTTGAGACCATAGTTAAAATTTTCTATACCTAACAAAACTTTTTAAAAAGGGATACTTAGTAGTATAAGTCTTCGACTTCTTTAAACTAGAATTCTTCCTGGTGTCACAAATGCAGGCAAAAGGTTAAAATGGCAGGGAATATATTAGTCTAAAACTAAACTTTGGGTCTCGGGTAATATACTCAAAGAACATGGTGGAATGGGGCTTATAAGCTGTGTAAGTATGATAGGAATATTGCTTTCCCTGAATTTTTTGCACGGCTAGAATGTCAATGCTGAAGATTCATTTTGATCTAGAAACTGGGTGCACTTTTCCTTAGTGCAACACAGTCCTTAGGACTGTGCTGTGTGAAGTATTTTCAAGCTGCAGTATATTACATGTACTCTCAGGGCTCTCTTTGGGCAGAATTGATTTAATACAATAGAATGCTTGCTCCAGAAATGTGCTCATGTAAATAAAAACATGATTAGTTGGCTTAAATTCATTGCTCATCATGCAGTGGCCTATTTATCTCACCTTCCACCATTCTAACCATGTGCCATAAATCTACTTTTCCTGAAGTTACTCCTTTATAACATTTTGATGATATTAAGAAAGTTCTTGACAATACAGAGAGGTTTCTAAAATTACCTTTAAAATTTTTTTATGAGATTTCTTTTCAGTGAAGTAATTTAGTCCAGTGAATGCTTGTCATCTTGAAATGGTTATAGTCCTTTACACTGATGATCCTGTGTTATAGGAGAAAAATGAAGGATTAATTAAGTTAAATGAACATCGGAGTGTTTTTATTGGAGAAATATGTATGGTCCCAATCTACTTCTTAAAGTGAGCCTGTATAATGGTGAAATATTTCACCATGTGCATTTGTTGTTATTTTTCTATACTTGATCTTTATTGTAAATACTGATGATTATTGATTTGGTATAAACCTTTTAAATTTTTTTTTTAATTTTTAAATTTTTTACATCATTGTTCATTTTTAAACAGTATTTGCTTCCCACCACCCCCTCAGGGGTAGTCCCCATAGAATTTCCTTCACCAGTGCACCCGTGTGCATCACTACCTCAGTCCCCTGTGCTCCTCCCTCTCTCCTTCTGAACCCTCTCCCTCCTCCCCTGCAGGATGTCTCTGATTTATAATTGTCTGTTTTTGCTTTGTTGTGTTTTGTACTGTTAGTATTTTTTTACATTGATGTCTTACTTGGTTTCCCTGTATTCCTGCTATAAGTGAAACCATCTGATACTTTTTTTTAAACGTTTTATTTATTTATTTATTTATTTATTTATTTATTTATTTATTTATCTATTTATTTATTTATAAAAGCACTGGGTACAGTCAGAAGCGTGGGAGGGTGAGAGAATTCACCAGAGCCAAAGCGGGGAAGAGAACAGGCAGACTGACGAAATACACTGCTGAGGGGAGCAGCGGACATGGCAGGAGAGGTCTGTGTGCCATGTGGGACCCTCGCCGGTGGCCGGGAATCGAACCGGCACTGCAGAGGCTGCAGGCAGCTTCGGAGCCCAGTGCTCAAACGCTGCGCCACCGGGGAGGCCCAGATACTTTTCTTTGTCCTTCTGACTTATTTCATTGAGCATAATTCCTTCTAGCTCCATCCATGTTGCTGCAAATGGCATGAGTTTATCTCTTTTGATTGCTGAATAATATGCCATTGTGTATATAAACCACATCTTTTTGATCCAGTCATCTATTTTTTGGCATTTGGGTTGTTTCCAGGTTTTACCTATTGTAAATAGTGCTACAATAAAATAGGGGTACAGGTTTTCTTTTGAATGATTTGGTATAAACTTTTGTAGGAAAATTACCAAGCTTTTTATTTGAAAAGCATGGTATTTGACATGATGTGTTCTTAATTATTGGTTTCTCCTCCTCCTCTGCACCCCCCAATTCGTTTGAATGCTCAAATCATCAATGTTCATTAAAATTACTGGTTTTCAGTTGCTCATGTTAGCCAGATAATCATAGGCAGGCTTTCTTTTTTTTAAAAAAAATTTTAAACCTTTGTGCTATTGTTATTTTGGGCCAGATAATTTTTTGTTGTGGAGGACTGTCCCTCTGTAATGTTCGATGGCATTGCCAGTCACCCCAGGGTGCTGGTGCAATGATATCAACATTAGTTTCTGTCCTTTCATTTTTATATATTCAGAATATTTCATAATTAAAAGTCCATATCAAATGGAGTGCTTTCAAAACACCCTTTTATCAATGATGGACATTTATTTTCCTGTTCTTTGTTCAATTCTAATAAAGTAATAGTCCTGCTAGCCCTCCTACAGCCTCTGTTCTAGACTTAAAACTTTTAATCAAAGGTGCCTCAGACCTTTATGTAAAAGGTAAATGACTATAGATGATTCTAATCACAGCAGAAAATTATATAGATGTGTATAACTATTGTGTATTTCTAAACTCACTAAAGTTGTTTCCTTCTTGTTGCTTCTTTTATTATCCTTGGCCTAAGTGTATCAACAAAAATGTGTGCCAATTTGAGATATTTAGATGATTTCCAGAGCAGTTAGAATGGCTTGCATAGAAAGAGGGTTTATGTATGTTCTATTTACTTAATCTTATAGTCATTTAAATATTTTATTTCATTAAATACTTTATAATGTGCTTTATACTATAAAAAGATTTTGCAGTAGGGACCTCCCTGGTGGTTATGTCTCAGCACTATCAAGCTGTTACCAGCCACTGAAACATGACTTCAATACCCGGCTAGGGAGCTAACCCACATGGCGCAGCAGACCTCTCCTGTCTTGCCTGCTGCTCCCCTCAGCAGTCTATTTAGTAGATCTGCTTTTCTGCTTCCCAATCTGTCTCTGGTGAATAATTTCACCCCCCCACCCCTGGCCTACACCCCAGTTCTTGTATGCAAAAATAATAAAAATAAATCTTTAAAAAATGTATTTTGTAATATTGAGTAGTATTAATTAACTCTTAAGTCTTTCTTCTTCCATGGTCTGTTGATATTTTAGACCTGCCTGAACCCTGACTCTTGGTCTTGCCTCATTCCCATATTGTTACTCCACGGAGATGGGCAGACTATGTCCTCTGCTTCTCCACGGAGATGGGCATACAATGTCCTCTGCTTCTAGATCATGTGTGTTTAGGAGGAAGTCATTGTAACTATGTCATTTGATTTAATAGAAGTTAGTGTTCTTACTCTGTAACTAACCATTTCTTTGCTACTCAGAAATCCTCCTTCTACTTGGTTCCCTGCAGACTCTGACAGTGGCTATGTAACCCATTTCTCCTTTCGCCATGGCTCCTGTGTACACACAAACAGTGGGGATCTCACTTTCTCCTTTACTAAGAAGAACATGTGCCTCTCATCTTCCTTTTTGCTCTTTGCTTCCTTCTTGCTGAACATTTAATGTTTGACATCTAGTGCAGTTTTGAAAGGTTACTGGGGACTTCATTTCTAAATTTATTGTTCTTTTCTGGTTGTCCTATTTCCTCATCTCAAGGCAGCACTTGATGGGTCATTTTTAAGGTACATTGCAGCTCTTTGGCTCCTATATATCCTTGCTCTTTATTCCTTTGCTATTTCATTCATTTGCTAATTAAGTCCATCAGAACGAATTTGCCAGGCACTGTGGAGATATGTCTGCCACAGGGGATTCTTAGGAAGGTCCCAGTTTGGGAACTTCAATAGAGTGGTGCCTTGGGCGCAACAGGCCTTGCCATGGAAGGAAGAGACAAATCAATGGCGTGAGCTCAGGAATGATATAGCAGGGCAGCCTTTCTGAATCATATGACAATGAAGGCTGACAAGAGAGTCGGTTTTAGTCAGGCAAAGAGGAGGGTAGAAGTTTTGAATGAGAGAACTACATAATGATGCGTGGGAGGATAGCACAACAAAGGGCAGGCATTGTCCAAACTCTTGGCTAGCATAGTAGAGCCTTACCAGTGAGCTAATGTTACTACCATTCTGCAAATGGGGGAAAAAAAAAAAAAAAAAGCAGTGCTTAAAAGTAACGCACAGCAGGGGAATTGGGCGGCTAATACATAGCCAGTCTTGAAATTTAAGTGCGTTGGACTCCACTCCAGTTCTTCCCTATTCCTGAGGGGAGGTAGAGACAGCACATTTGGTGTATTTGTTAGATGAGCATGTATACAGACCCTCAGCATGCGGGAGTCTTGCGTATATGAGCCACTTAACCAGTGACTTTTTTTTTGTTTTTGGAGGGAAGATGGCACATGTGTATGAATCAAGTGAGTACGTCCTTTTCTTAATCTTGATTTTAAGGGTCTGCAAGGTATGGATGACTTTAGTTTCTCCACGTACCACTGTATAGGGACCCTCCACTTTTTTCAAGTCTAGATAATATGGAAAATATTTTAAAAATGAACATTTCTGACTTTTGATTTTTATCTCAGCTTTCTATCTCTTGGCTAATGTCCAAGGAGAGGTGTAAATCATACTATTCATAATGGTGATGAAAACAAATACTATTAATCAGCAAGTGGTAGAAAACTGCTGCCTGTGGTTTGGAGTTCTTACATGAACCCCCTGGGAACCTGGCATGAGGAGGATTCTGCCTGTTGCTGCTTCCCACCTTCAGCCAGCATTTGTGAGCACTTGATGAAGTCTGATTTGATCCTTCTAACTCCTGGCCAGTAGGACCCATTGCTCTCTAGGAGATCTAGGTCAATGGCAGGCATGCCTTGAGGAGCTAACTAGTTGGCAAATTAGAGATGACTATGCTTTAATTAGGTTTCACTGTACTTTCCTAGGAATTGTCTTTTTCATCAATTCAAAAACTCAGCTCTGTCTTGACATCAGACCTTCCTTCCAGGCCCTCCTATTCACAGACTGTAAAACTCATGAAGATCAAAAACCTGTGAGTGTCTGACAGAGTGACCTTCAATAATGTGTGATGACAGGCAGTGGGTAATCAACTGATGAAGCCCAAACTCAGTCTTTACTTTGAATTCTAGCCACCTCCCTTAAAAAACTCTTAGCCAAACTCATAGTAAAGTATATGACTGACACATCCAAGTTTTCTGGTATGTGTTTACATTTGCAATTATGCAGGCACATCCTAGGAGCTGCTGGAGGATGGCAAGGTGAGGCATGGACACCTTAATTTTGGGGCCATGAAATGGCTCCCCATCACTAGCCTGTCCACCACTGTCAGGATGGGTTTGTGGTGATTTTTACTTACAGTCTTTGGTAGTGTTTAGGGTTTCTCAATCTTGTTTGCACCTTTGACATTTTGTTGCCTGGGGATGGGGCTGGAGAGCTGGATTCCAGTTCTTTGTGTTATCCATGTTGTGCATTGTAAGATACTTAGCTGCATCTCTGGTCTCTATCCACTAGATGCCAGTAGCACCCCATAATCAAAAATGTCTCCAGACATTGTGAATATTCTCAAGTTGAGAACCACTGGAATAACCCTTTAATGGTAGGTATATTTGATATAGAAAGAGAACTTAACTCTCTTGGTGATGCCACAATTTAATTATATATTGAATTAACTCATCAGCAATAAGTGATTCATATACTAAGGTCTAGGAATGTGTTTTTACTGTTCTGTTATAATAATGGGTAGACAGTGCATCTTAATGATTAAAAGCATAGGGGTTGTATGCAGTGGACCTTAGAAATAAGGCTCAATTTCTAAATAGCTGTGCTATCGGGATAATTACTAAGGGTCTATGTATTTCAGTTTCCACATCTCTAATATGAGGGGGTAGTAAGAGCTATCTCTAGGGTCCCTATTCCTATAAGAATCAAATACTTTGTGCCTGGTAGTATGTGACTCAGGAAGCATCGGGGGTCTAGGGGATGACTCAACTGACAAAAGACTAATCACATGTCTCTCGGACTCACACTCTGTCAAAACTGCCCTTGGGTCAGGCTCCCACAGTTTCCTGTTTTCCTCCTCATTTATTTTTGGTTGATAATCTTCTGCACTGAAATACAGAGTGGCTGAAGGAGGCATAGTAGACCCTTTGCAGAGTGCGCTGACCCTCCCTGGGTGTCTGGCCCAGTAGAGCTCGTATAGGGGAGGGATAGTGGGATAGGGGGAGGGCTTTGCTTCTTAGGCTCTTCAGTTCTAGTCACAATAAATGGTACTAGGAGGTTAGGAATTAGAGTGAAGTGTTTCATGCTCTTATTCAGCAGTCCATGCACACTTGAATTTTTGGTGAGAGTGGTGCAGAATTATGAAACATCTTGTTTTCAAGAGTTTTAGAAACTGATTCCTTTCTCTGTCTGGAACTAAGTTGAGCTGCTTGGATTCTTAGCTTTTTTCCCAGCCTGTTCTACTATAGCACTGTTTTGTAGTAATGTGAATCTGCTCCCTGGGACCATACAAGGAAATGAATTTCTTGCCTTTTTTTTTTTTTTTTTTGCCTAATTGAGATGGTGTTTGCATTTCTCAGTTAGGCATGCAGTACTCAGATCTTCAGGTCATGGACTTAAGGCATTCATGGATATCCCATTGCAGTGGTGATGGGGAAAGAATTGAAAGCAAGATTTTTAACTACTTAGCTAAATATCAACCATCTGTATGTTCAGGATTCAAGCTGACATAGCCAAAGGAAAAGAATATAAATATCCCAGGACCTTAAGAAGAGTGGGAATATTACAAAGAAGTGATTCTCATACACTTTTAAACCTGAAATTTTACATACTTTCTAACTCTTGGAGAAGTCAGTAACTTTTAATTTCAATAAAATATATCGTGACAATAACTTTTGAGTTCTTAAATGAATTTTAATTAAATATGGCATATGATAATGAATCAACTATAGTCACTTCTGAAATGTGAAAAAGGTTTATTTTTCTGTAGCTTCAAGATGTTGTTCACAGTATATGTAAAATCAAAGTTAGCCTCAGAGATTGGGATCTATTATTGAATGTACATGTTCTTTTTTGTCCATTCCATTTGTGATTATTTTACTTTTCCAGTGGAATTCAGTATGAATCAGTCAGTTTCATTGTATATCTTGTCATTCCCCATGAGGGCTATGAGATGCCATTTCCTTGTTGCCTCAGACATAATTGTATGTAAAAATTCTTATAGTAGCAAGTGCCACTTTCCATTTTTATCATACATTGTGGCTTCATGCTTAACGATTTTCTTCAGATTATTTTATTCTATGCCTTTCCCCCTCTATTTTATTCTAATGCAGTCTATACTATCTTCTTTCAAATTCTTCTCCATATGTTACTGCTTTTCTCATTTGTATTTTCAATACTCTCTATCTAGAGGCTAATTCCCTTCAAGGTTATTATTCAAGGCTCATTCCCTGTACAAATCCTTAATAGTGGAGAGTGAAACCTATACGTTTAGTCATAATATCTCAGTAGCTACGTATTTGCTCAAGCTTTTTATATCCCTAAGTAACAAAAGTAAAAACCTCATGTAGATAGTGTAGTAATGATCCCCATTACCTCATTTTGTCTATAAGTATCATTGCCCACTAAAAGAAGCCAGGAGAAAGGGAAGAACAAGGTAAGTGGAGACAACTTACGGGCAAAAAGCAAGGAAGTGGTTAGACCAATGGGGAAATGTAACAAAAAGTCATGAAGCTGAGTTGGACAGTTTTGATATTAACATGAATGTGGAGGGGGCCCTGTCGGCTATGGTGGAGGGCACTCTGGGTCCCTTGGTGGTGGATGTGGTGTGATGATGTAGGTCTGAAAAGCTGTGAGCCTGTACTTCTGAATCATATACTTATTGTATTGTAAACCAATGTTGCCTCAATTAAAAAAAAAAGTTATAAATCAAAAAAAAAAACAGTGATAGATAAAAATACTATTTCATCTATGAAATACTATGAAAATCCAACCAAATTTGGAAGTTTGACAATGCTGTTCCCTTAATGCCTTAGATAGTAGAATTGCTATTTCTTCACAACAGAGTGACACAGTTTTTTACAGAAGACCTGTTAGAAATTGTAGAAGGAATGCTGTGTTCAAAAGTCACTATTTTGCAAACTCAGTGTAGTGATTGATTCTGGCAATAGTTGTAAAGTAACTGTGAAAAGTCATTAGGGAAAAGGTTGTGGGAGAACAAGATAGCCAGTTTAATAGTATCACTCTTGTAAAGATGGGCAGATACAGTCTGGGCATGGGTCATTTGGTGGAGGCAATAAAAAAAATTGAGATAAAGACTACATAACAAGTTTTTAAGGAGAGCAAAATCTAAAATAAAATTTGGTATGTTTTTAACATGCAGTGTTTTAAACTCTAGGATTTTTAGGTGTGTTGGGTGACAGACATACCAAGATTATTAGGCCATGATTAAGATGAGAAGGTAATTGTGTGTAGGTGCCTTTGATATCTTGTATAATTTTGTTAGAGCTTTATCCCATAAAAAAGGATGCAATTTATACTTTCTAAAGTCTAATCAGTAAAATCAGTTTGCATTTTTGCTGATATATAGTATAAAATGCTGATTTAAAGCTACTAATATATTGTCACTAAATGTAGAAATAGGATAAAAAAATAGAATAATAAAGAAAAATGTACCTTTTCATCAGAGATACCCACTGAATAATGAAACTGAACCAATAATGGGATAACAACATGTTATGCCTTCTGATATGATGCAGTTAGAGGCACACAACATTACCAGGTCAAAAATTTAAAATTACAGGGGAACAATTGTACAAATTCAGCATGTGGAACATTCTATGAAACAATCAACCTGCACTCTTTTTTTAAAAGATTTATCATATTTTATTCATTCATTCATTCATTCATTCATTTATTTATACAAGCACTAGGTACAGTCAGCAGCGCAGGAGGGTGAGAGAATTCACCAGAGCCAGAGTGGGGAGCAGAGCAGGCAGAAAGACCAAAGCACACTGCTGAGGGGAGCAGCGGATGGCAGGAGAGGTCTGCGCACCATGTGGGACCCTCCTCTGGCAGCCGGGGATCTAACCGGTGCTGCAGAGGCTGCAGGCAGCTTCACAACCCAGCGCTCAACCGTTGCGCCACCGGGGAGGCCCTCAACCTGCACTCTTGAGAAACATCAATGACATGAAAAACGAACATGTTGGGGTGGGGGTGCCAGTCAAAATCAAAAGTGGTCAAGGAGAAATGATAAAATATGTGAGCTGTGATTGGGAGGAACAGAGGCTAGAACTACAGAAGTTGTTTTGGGACAGTTGTGTAAATCTGGATGTGGACCTTGTACTAGATAATTAATTAGTTTTAATCTCTCTCTATATGACAGTGTTGTGGTTAAACAAGGAAATATTCTCATTTTTAAAGATGCGTGTTGAAGTGCTTAAGAGAAAAGGGTCATGATTGTCTGCAACTTATATTCTAAATATTTTCAGTGAAAGAAAAAAAAGTACGTGTGTGTGTATACACACATGTGTATATATATATTCATACACACATGTATAAATTTTACAATTGTGCAACCTGCATGTAGACTGTGAAGGTCCATTAGTACTTGGATAGACACACATCAGAGGAATAAATGGAAGACGAGTACTTCCTTGCCAGGACCAGATAATGAGAGGGAAGACATGGAAGAAGTCATGCCAGAAAACAATATGACAATAGATAATCTGGCGTAAGGGTTCCAGTATTCATGACTGGAACCTTTTACATCTTGGACCCAGCTGTAATATAAGCACTGTAACTAAAACAGTGGGTGAAGGATGGGCATTATATAGAAACATTTTTAGAAAAATGAAAAAGCATAAAAGTCACACAAATGATGATTTATTTTCTTGGTTACCCCACGTGTGCCTGCCTCTTCTGCCTGCCCTTCTGCCTTTTCTGTCCTGGAGATAACAAGATCACCCTTTCCTCCTCTTCTCCATAGCCTACTGGATGGTCCTCTTCTACTTAATGAATAGTAAATACAGAATGTGTGAATTGACTATGTATTATCAGTAAAGCTTCCAGTTAAAGGCAGGCTATTAGTAGTTACGTTTTTGGGAGTCAAAGTATGAACTTTCAATTGTATGGAGAGGATCACTGTTCAAAGTTTCAACCTGTATGTGCACTTTCACACTGACATATATAAGAGCGTATTCTCATGTGTCTATGTATGCACAAATGCACATGTGTGTTGTGTGTTCCAGTTTTGGGAAAGGAGCCTGTGCTGAGTGCCTGACACAAGGCAAGTGTGTGCTTAACCGTTTTATAAACTTCTCTGCTTGTGTTTCTCAGGCATCTGTGGAATGAGAGATCCTCTGCCTATCCTTAAACTTGTTGTTTCTTTATTCCTGGTCAACTTTTTTTCCTTGCTCTAAACCAAGTAAATCTTTGTTTAAAGCATAGCTTAAAACTATTACTTATATAAAAAGCTTTCCCTTTCATTTATCAGTTATTTGGGGATCATCTGTTAGTGTTCTCAGTGTTGGGGATGAAGCACGAAAATACCAACATCCTCTCTGCCCTCTTGGACCTGAGTCTGGTATTCTGGCTCTGAGAAGACGCGTCTGCTTCCTCTCCTGTTTACAGCTAGCTCCAGCATTGGCAGTTCTAGGTTCCTGTCAGCTCTGGATATTAAGAAGCATGTTGTCAGCCAAGTTAGCATGGCTACTGTGTCCTGTCACCTCTTTCATTGTCGTCATAGTTTTTTTTTTTTTTTTAATAGAGGCATGTTTTATTTATTTATTTATTTGTTTGTTTTTGTTTTGTTTATACATGCACTGGGTACAGTCAGAAGCACGGGAGGGTGAGAGAATTCACCAGAGCCAGAGCGGGGAGCAGAGCAGGCAGAAGGACCGAAGTACACTGCTGAGGGGAGCAGCGGGCGGCAGGAGAGGTCTGCGCGCCATGTGGGACCCTCCTCCAGGGCTGGGAAGCAGCTGGGGATTGAACCTGCGCTGTAGAGGCCGCGGGCAGCATCGCAACCCAGCGCTCAACCGCTGCGCCACCGGGGAGGCCCTGTCATCATAGTTTTTACCAATAACTGGGAACTCTACTTGTCTTAGACACTGGGATTCTGATTACTGTCGAAATGGAATATTTGATACTTGGAAAGGAATTTATATAACATAAGCTACAGCACAACAAAAACACTCAGCACAGACTTGTGAACCAGAGCTCCAGAATGTGACATCATCGCCTGAGGGGTTCCACCCTGGACTGGCTGCTTTCCTCTGCCTGTAGATAACACTGTTCTGAAATTTGTGGTTTTCATTCCCTCCCTTTAAAGACATATAAACAGGCATTCCATTGTAAAAATTGTTCATGCTGTATATAGTCTTGCAGAACATTTTAATCCCCTGGTTGGCATTATTTTTTTTTTGAAAGTTTATCATTTTGGAAAAAGGGATTGGAAATATTTGGAAAAAATGAACATTCACTAATCCTATAACTGAACATTCTAATTTCTCGGTACATGCCCTAGAAAATTCTAGCAGGGCTCTCTGGTTTCCTAGGGATTAAGTCTTAGAGCTATCACTTCTTGGCCTGAGTTCGATCCCCAGCCAGGGTGCTAACTCACATGGTGCAGCAGACCTTTCCTGTCACGCCCGCTGCTCCCCTCAGCAGTGTATTTCAGTAGATCTGCCTGTTCTGCTCCCCACTCTGACTCTGGTGAATCCTCTCATCCCCCCCACCCTCACCACCTGTGCCCTGCACCCCAGTTCTATGCAAAAAAAAAAAAAAAACACCTCTAGTAAAAGCAAAACATGTATGAAAAACATGGACAGGGTGCTCATAGGAGCACTGTTTATAGTAGCAAAAATGTAGAAATAGCTCAAATGATTATTGACAGGAGAATGGATGAAAAGCATTATTTATCCTATGAAACTTTATGCAGCAGTGAAATGAACAAACTGTAGGTACACATTCTTAAATTCTCATCAGATAGAAGTAACGCCATTGTAGTAACAAGCTAAATGGCGTATGGAGATGATAAATTGTCCAGGGTATTACAAAAAGATGTCAAAGGTAGTATATTGTAGAACTGAAATTTGAACCCAGGTCAGCACTATTCTAAAACCTTAATCACTAGGCAATATTGCTTATTGTGAAAAGACATTGAGTAGCTGTTCTGCATGTAGAGAAAACCTAAGTATTTTCACCTAAGCCAGAAGATGGCTCATAGTAGATTCTGCATAAGTTTCTGATGATTGGCTTCTAAAACATCCTTATTTTATTTTTTAATTTATTTTACTTTTTTAAAGATTTATTTATTTACTTACACAAGAACTGGGGTACAGGCCAGATGCATGGGAGGGTGAGAGGATTCACCAGAGAGAGAGTGGAGAACAGAACAGGCAGACTGACAAAATCCACTGCTGAGAGGAGCAGTGGGTGAGACAGGAGAGGTCTGCCGCACCACATGTGCTAGCTCCATGGCTATTGATCTAGTTCTTGCCGCAGTGGCTGGTGATAGCTCGCTAGTGCTGAGACCTTAACCCCATGTGGGACCCTCACCGGCTGGCTGGGATTGAACCAGCGCTGCAGAGGCTGCAGACAGCTTCACAGCACTGCGTTCAACCACCTGTGCCACCAGGGGAGGCCCAACATCCTTATTTTAAATAGGAAGAAAGCAGATGAAGAGCACTTAGTAGCCTGAGCAAATTCCTGAGATAGTAACCAGAGCACTTACAACTGGAACCCAACTCTTCCAAGACCTTCGTGATTAGAACATCTAACTTGTATGTCCGTACATGAGTTTCTTGACCCCACTCTGGTACGTGGCTTTCAGAAGCCTGGCAGATGTAGAGTCAGCATAACATTGGTTCTACTGATCCTGCTCCCTAGGTCAAGGGCCATTGTTATTCTCTTGGTAGAAGCTGTTCCTCTCCTCAACCCTGTGACCTCTAACATATAATTTGTGTCATCTAGCCTACAACAGCAAAAAGTGCCTTTGAGCTTTCTTTTATCTCTTGATGTCATGGACATGATTAACTTGTGAAAAAGTGCAGGTGTATTTGTATATCTTGGGTGGGATGTGGAAAATGCAAGGCAGGGGATATTTGGTGCCTTTGGCAAATAAACTACTAGTTGTTGTAAATGTTAATGATTATGCTGCATAGGTATTTTGGCCCAGTGTAACAAATGTTCAAAATAAAAACAGAAGCTTAGCTGCCTATCTGTCCCCCTTTAAGTTTTCCTTGTTTGTCATTTGGTGCCTGCAGTACTCTGAGCAGGTACATGTTTTTTCTCTGTTTCAATAAATCATGAAAGGTTTTTCAACCTTTGTAAATAGGTGGGGCTTTTGGCAGTGCTCAGTGAATATGGGCTACCCAGTTTTGTCAAGCACTGGATAGGAGTAGCAGGCATACCCAGGTGAATTCGCTTTCACACTGTCATCGTGGTGGTGTTGATGTCCAATTCTATAAATCTCTAAAACAAACTCACAGGGGGAGAGATACTTAGGGATCGACCTGTCTGTGATTGTCTGTTTTAGTCTCCTAGTGTGACTGCTTCACAGGGTCTCTGTTAAAACATCACCCTTTCAGGGAAGCCTTCCTTGTTCACGGCATCTGACATAGCCAGGCCTCTACCCAGTAATCTTCTGCCTCTCACTGTGTTTTAATTTCTTTATAGCTGCCTTCATTCTTTAAAATAAGAATACTTATTTTCAATTTATTTTCTCCAACAACTCCCTGCCCCATTCCTACACACACATCCCTTAAAAGAATAAAAACAGAACTAGTTTCAGTTGCTCACTGCTGAATTAATGCCTGGCATATATTGTCAATAGATATTTATTGAATTTATGACTGAATTTGCAAGCTTTGGTCAAATTAAGGATTTGATTTCCTTAACTGTCAAATGATGAGTCTGTTCATTACCTTTAGAGTTTTGTAATTGATTTTGAACATTTACTTTCCATGTGTACAGTAAGTTAGATTTATGGACCTATTTTAATATTTGGTACATAAAATTGATTAATTATAATTTCTGTATGATATAATATCGTCACATAAGTTTCATGCAAGGCTGACTTTAAAAATTGTTATTCTGACTTTTTAAAATCATGCTAATTTTTGAGAGGGCGGAGCAACATGGCGGCGAGGAGACTCTGCGAGTAAGATCTCCCATTAAAAAAAGTTAATAGGGAGGAAAAGCGGCAGGTCCCAGTGAGAACTGGGACACGGAAGATAAACGGGTGACTCCAGCAAACTGCCTGAAGAAGAAAGTTGCCATAAAAGAGGACCAGAAGGGAGGAAAGCGCAGAACCCTGTTCTCCTCCCCCGCCCACAAAGTCGGCACTCTCTGACCAGCAGAGAGGAGGAAAAAAACAAACTAAAACGACCAACAAGAACAAACTATGCAGCAAGCGGGACTGTGAGTGGAAAGGAACTATTTCAGCCACCACACCCCGTGAACGGGAGCTGTGGAGAACCCTGCAGTATTTGCTGTGGCGGTGAGCGAACGGCTCCGGGCGCCATTAGAGAACAAAGAGACTCTGGAGGAGACCTGCACACAGCCCCGGGCCTGCCGGTAAGCTTGCATGGAAAAGCGGTGCGCTTGGCGCACTTGAAAAGCAAACGCTGATTGGGATCCCGGCTGCCCAGGTCCCCGCGCCTGCGACCTAGGCTTGCTGGGAGACACACGCAGGCCCTCACTGAGGTGAAAGTCCCTCACTGAGTAAGCAGGAACCAGGTGCCCAGGCACGGGAGCGGGGTGCAAAAGGTGCCATTCCCGCGCCACTGAACTGGGCTACAGCCCGCGTCCTGGAACTGAGGGCTTTGGAACTGAGACCCGGGGCACGAAATTCGGGGCGTGGGTTCTCCACGACGGTGGGGCACAAGGCAGACACAGCACCCCAAAGCCGTTGAGGTTTACCCTACCATTCTCGCTCTGTTCCCTGTCCCACGGAGGCGGGGGGGCGTCGAAAAGCAGCCCCCAAAGGACAATAGGAGAGATCTCAGGTGCCACCTAGCGACCTAAAAAAAAAGTCACTAACACCCCATAGAACAGGGAAATTTCTTAAGAAAAGACTTCTTGAAAAGGGCAGAAGGCTTCTGGAGGACCCAGTGGCCAGCTGGGAAGTTAGCCCATGCCAGGCCCCTTCCAACCAGCAGTCTGAGCCCACAGAGGGAGAAGGCACCCACGTCCAGGGCAGACCGGGCGCGCAGAAGAGTGTGCCTGAGACCGGATGCACAGGAACTGCGTCTCGCTTCGCCATTTTAGATCAGGGACATTTCTTCAGTAAAGACAGCCTAAAATCAGCAGAAAGCTCCCCCAGAAGCCAGAGATGGCTCCTGGAGGAGTCAGAGGGGAGCGGAGAAGTTCACCCAAGATGCCGGCCAGTCCGAGCAACACAGTGTCCCAATGCATATGACAAATTAGAAAACAGTAGGGAGTAGAAGAACCACACGCAACCTAACAACTCCTCGGGAAAGAAGCACACCACAAAAAGAAAACCACCCCCCAGATTGCAACAACAGTAACTTGGAAGTACTTCTGAGCCTTCCAGAAAGAGAATTTAAAATTGCCATGATTAAAAAAGCGACAGAAGTCATAAAGGAAAACAATGATCAGATGAAGGAAATTGAGTCCCTAAAGAGGGAAAACAATGGTCAGAAGAATGAAATTGAGTCCCTAAAGAGGGAAGTAAAAGAAATGCAGGAGATCAAAGAATTAATGGAGGAACTAAAGAACTCTGGGAAAAGCAATGAAAGCAGAATAGATGAAATGGAAGAACGAATAGGTACTCTTGAAGACACAGAAATAAAAAGAACCAAAACAGAAAAGGAAAGAGAAGTACGAAGGAAAAAGAACGAAGAAAGACTTCGGGAACTATCTGATTCCATGAGGAAAGGAAATATAAGAGTTATAGGAATTCCAGAAGGAGAGGAGAGAGATGTAGGAACAGAGAAAATATTCCAGGAGATAATTGAAGAGAACTTCCCAAAAGCGAAGAAGGAGCTGAAAATTGATATACAAGAGCAAGAAGAACACCAAACTTCCACGACGAAAGGAAAAATACAGCAAGACACATAATAGTAAAGCTCCCAAGAATCCAGAACAAGGAAAAAATAATGAAGCTGACAAGAGGGAAGAAACAGATAACATTCAAAGGAAAACCAATCAGGCTGACATCAGACTTCTCTGAAGAAACACTACGGGCAAGGAGAGAGTGGAGGGACGTAGTCAACAGACTCCAAGAAAACAGATGCCAACCAAGAATACTCTATCCCACAAAGCTCTCCTTCCTCTATGAAGAAAGAATAAGGACCTTCCCAGACAAACAGAAACTCCAGAATTTCACTACAACTAAACCCCCACTCCAAAAAATACTACAAGGAGTCCTAAAGCCAGAACCTCAGAGGGACGAATAACAACGAAAGAAGACCAAAAAAAAAAGTTATTAAAAGAATAAATAAATAAAATCAAAGGAAAGACAAACACAATGGCTAATACAGATGCTAACATAGCAATATTAACTCTAAATGTAAATGGACCAAACTCTTCAATAAAAAGACACAGAGTTGCAGCCTGGATTAAGAAACAAAACCCAACCTTTTGCTGTCTCCAGGAAACACCTTTAGCTACAAAAGATAAAAATTGGCTCAAAGTTAAAGGATGGAAAACAATCCTACAAGCAAATGGACCAAAAAAGAAAGCAGGAACAGCTATACTTATATCAGATAAAACAGACTTCAAACTCAAGAAAATAAAAAGAGACCCCAATGGTCACTACATTATGATCAAGGGGACAATACTTCAAGAAGAAATAACACTCATTAACATATATGCACCAAACGAAGGAGCACCTTCGTGCTCTTATATATCAGACAACTGTTGTCCTCTCTGAAAACAGACATCAGAGAAAACACATACGTAGTGGGAGACTTCAACACACCACTATCAACAATGGATAGATCAACAAGACAAAAAATAAGTAAAGAAACTAAAGCTCTAAATAAGGACCTAGAGCATTTGGGCTTAACAGACATCTGTAGAACACTAAACCCAAAGGAAACGGAGTACATATTTTTCTCAAGTGCACAAGGATCATTCTCCAGGATCGATCACATACTGGGACACAAGACAAATATCAACAGATACACCAAGATTGAAATCATACCAACCATCTTTTCTGACCATGAAGGCATCAAACTAGAAATAAACCATAAAAAGAAGGCAAGGAACTATCCTACCTCATGGAGATTAAAAACCACACTACTGAAAGAACACTGGACTAACGAGAAGATCAAAGAAGAAATTAAAAATTCTTTGAATTGAATGACAAGGAGGACACCGATATCCTAAATGTATGGAATGCAGCAAAAGCAGTAATAAGAGGAAAATATATAGCAATAGAAGCTCACATCAAAAAACAAGAAAGAACTCAAAGAAACAACCTAATCTCGAAGCTCAGAGATCTAGAAAAAGAACAACAAAAAAAACCCAAAACCAGTAGAAGAAAAAAAATAATAAAAACCAAAGCAGAAATAAATGAAATTGAAACTAAAAAAAAACAATCCAAAAGATCAATGAAACCAAGAGCTGGTTCTTTGGAAAAATCAATAAAATAGACAAACCCCTAGCCAGGCTCATAAAGGGAAAAAGGGAGAAAGCACAAATAGACAGGATCACAAACGAAAGAGGAGAAATCACAACGGACACAGCAGAAATCAAAAGAATAATCAGTAACTACTATGAACAGTTATATGGAAACAAGTTCAACAATCTAGAGGAGATGGACAAATTCCTACAACTCTATAATCACCCAAAGCTAGATAAAGAAGAAATAGAACACCTAAACAGACCAATTACCAGCAGCGAAATTGAAATGGTAATCAAAAACCTCCCCAAAAACAAAAGCCCAGGACCTGATGGATTTACAAATGAATTCTACCAAACATTCAGAGACGAATTAGTGCCTATCCTTCACAAATTCTTCCAAAAAATTGAGAAGGAAGGGACAATACCAAACACGTTCTGTGAAGCCAACATTACACTAATAGCAAAAACGAACAAGGACAACACAAAAAAGGAAAACTACAGGCCAATCTCCCTAATGAACACTGATGCAAAAATCCTCAATAAAATTTTAGCTATCAGAATCCAACAATGTATCCATAAGATAATTCACCATGACCAAGTAGGATTCATTCCAGGGACACAAGGATGGTTTAACATCCGAAAATTAATCAACGTTATCCAACACATCAACAAAAAGAAATATAAAAACTATATGATAATATCAATAGATGCTGAGAAAGCTTTTGACAAAGTGCAACACCCATTCATGATAAAAGCCCTTGAAATTCTTGGGATACAAGGAACATACCTCAACATCATAAAGGCCATCTATGACAATCCAACAGCCAGTATCATTCTCAATGGTGAAAAGCTGAAAGCAATTCCATTAAGATCTGGAACAAGACAAGGATGTCCACTCTCACCACTGCTTTTCAATATAATACTGGAAGTCCTAGTCAGAGCAATAAGACAAGAAAGACATCCAAGGAATCCAAATAGGAAAAGAAGAAGTCAAACTATCACTATTTGCAGATGATATGATAATATACATAGAGAACCCTAAAAACTCCACAGAAAAACTAATTCAACTCATCAATCAATTCAGTAAAGTGGCAGGATCCAAAATCAACACGCAAAAGTCGGTAGCCTTCCTATACACAAACAATAAGTTTGAAGAAGAAGAAATAAAAAAAAAATCCCTTTTATTATCGAAACAAAAAAAAATCAAACACTTGGGAATAAATCTAACAGAAGAGGTAAAGGACCTATACAAAGAAAACTATAAAACACTGTTAAAAGAAATAGAAGAAGACACAAAGAAATGGAAAGACATCCCCTGCTCATGGATTGGAAGAATAAACATTATTAAAATGGCCATCCTACCAAAAGCAATATACAGATTCAATGCTATTCCAATCAAAATTTCAATGTCATTCTTCAAAGAAATAGAACAATTATTGATGAAATTCATATGGAATCACAAAAAACCCCGAATAGCCAAAGCTCTACTGAAAAAAAAAAGAAGGAAATGGAGGCATCACACTCCCAGACTTCAAACTCTACTACAAAGCCATAATCATCAAAACTGCATGGTATTGGAACAAGAACAGACATACAGACCAATGGAATCGAATAGAAAATCCAGAAATAAACCCACAGATTTATGGTCAACTAATCTTTGACAAAGGAGCAAAGAATCTGCACCGGAGCAAAGAAAGTTTATTCAATAAATGGTGCTGGGAAAACTGGGTTGCTACATTCAAAAGAATGAAGCTTGACCACTACCTCACACCATACACAAAAATCAACTCAAAATGGATTAAAGAACTAGACATAAGACCTGAAACCATAAAATACATAGAAGGAAATATAGGCAAAACATTACGTGATTTGCATATCAAAGACATCTTTACAGACACATCACCCAAAGCAGTGATAGTGAAGGCAAAGATAAACAGCTGGGACTACATCAAATTAAAGAGCTTCTGCACAGCAAAAGAGACAATAACAAAAACAAAGAGAAACCCCACCTACTGGGAGAACATTTTTGCACACAACACTAATGATAAAGGACTGATCACAAAAATCTGCCAAGAGCTGATGAGACTCAGCAACAACAAAGAAAATAATCCAGTCAAAAAATGGGCAGAAGAGCTAAAAAGAAACTTCTCTGAAGAGGAAATGCGAATGGCCAACAGGCATATGAAAAAATGTTCAACATCAGTGGCAATCAGGGAAATGCAAATCAAAACTACCATGAGATACCATCTTACACCAGTGAGAATGGCACATATTAAAAAAACTAGCAACAACAAATGTTGGCGAGGGTGTGGAGAAAAAGGAACTCTCCTGCACTGTTGGTGGGAGTGCAAACTCGTCCAACCACTATGGAGAGCTGTGTGGAGATTTCTGGACCTACTAAACATAGAGCTTCCATATGATCCAGCAATTCCACTCCTAGGTATTTACCCAAAGGACACAGAAACATCATTTCCAAAGAGCACCTGCACCCTTATGTTTATAGCAGCACTATTTACAATAGCTAAGCTTTGGAAACAGCCCAAATGCCCAAAAATAGATGACTGGATCAAGAAGATGTGGTACATATATACCATGGAATATTACTCAGCATTCAAAAAAGATAAACACATGCCATTTGCAGCAACATGGATGGCGCTGGAAGGGATCATGCTCAGCGAAATAAGCCAAAAAGAAAAAGAAAAATACCGGATGGTCTCACTCATAGCAGGAATCTAGAAAACTTAAATAAGGGACCAGGAAAATGAATAACTATAAGAAAGTGAAAATCAAAATCATCGAAAAACTATGAACCAGAGATACTTTTTGGGGGTTAGGGGGTGGGAGGGTAGTGATTTGGGTCAGAATGGGGGGTTTGCAATTGTATGGGGGAATATAAAAATAAAACTTACTATTTAAAAAAAAAATCATGCTAATTTTTTCCCCCAAACTCAATAGTCAAAATGAAAGCAAGGACTTTGACAATAAAAAGCTATTTATAACTAAATGTTCTATCCTTACTCTCGTATCACCTCCCTACCATCTTTGTTCTGTGTGCATTTCATTTTCTTCTTTCTCCTACTATCTTGTTTTATAACATCTAGGTGTATTCTAAAGGTATGTGTATACATGTTGTATGCATATGTGCATGTATGAAATTGTGTTTATCTAAAACCTTGTGTAATCTTTCACCAATTTATTATGTGTCATGCCACATACTGTCCTTGTAATTGAGTGATGCTGTATTTCATTGGGTTTGGTGTCCCAAATCTCATACTCATTGATCTAACTCATTCCTTGCAATTTCAGTGTTTGAGATGTTTTTTAATTTTGGTTATGAACCATGCCTAAAGTATATGTCCTTGTTGTCACTTGATGGATATGTGAAAGTGTTCCCTAGGAATTATTTTTGCTGAGTCATAGGGTATGCGCATGTTGAAATTTAGGAAATAATGCTAAAATATTTTCCAATGTGGTTGTACCAGCTTGTATTCCTACCAGTAACAAGTAGTAATCCTGTGGATACAAATTCTGCCCAACATTTTAATCTCTGTTTTAAAATCTTTTGCTTCTGAAATGTATTGTGCTCTTGGTTTGCATTTCTATGATAAAAAATCATAGGGGCATCTCTTCATTTTATTTTATGATTATTGGTTACTTTGATGAAATATCTACTCATACCTATTTTCATTTTTTCTTTTGGGTTGTACTGTTATTGATTTGTAGAAATTATTGAATTGTTGTTTCTAGCTGCTTGATGACTGCATATGATGTGAAAAGCAGTTCCCAGAATATAACTTCTCTATTCACTTTTAAAGATATAGTTTGATGAACAAGTTACTAATTTTAACATAGTCAAATTATAATTTTTCTTTTCAAGTTAGTTCTTTTGGTATCAAAATAAAATTTTCATATCCCACATCCAAAATAATTGACCTTACAATATTGTTTGTGGAATCACAGGAATCCCTAATGCCCTTTCAAGAGGACCATGAAATCAGCCTAGTATTTCAGTTATCTTTTTCACTCACTGTCCTGATATTTGCACTAATGATGCAAAAGTCATGGTATGTGAAACAAACCTGCTGGTGTTCTGGCAGAAATCAAGGTCATATACCCAGCTGTTCTGTAGTCATTGTATTCCTTATTGCCATTCAGTCTTAGTAAATAAAAAAAAGAAAAGAATGTCTTTGATGGAGCAATAAATATTATCACTGATTAACATATATATACATATAATTAAAGATTAAATCTTGCTCCTTAAATATATGTCATTTAAATATCTAATGTGACAAAATGGGAATGTTGCAAAAAGCTCTTCTGCATTTGATAGTTGTCTAGAGGAACAGTTCTTAGGTGATTGATTTATGAGCTGTTAGATGCTTTTTTTCCGCATGGGGAACATCATTTTTACTTGAACGAATGATAAACTACAGTAAATCCATTAAATCAGATTTGGATATTTTGCAGATAATTTCTTAAAAAGGAATGAACTGAGCCTTCTCATATGAAGGAAAACAATAGTATTTGTTGATAATGTTAAAACTCAAGCTTTCAGAGTTAGAAATTTGCAAAACTTTTGTCTGCCCCAGTAAGCTTGGTAGCTTCCCTGTGTGTAGATTGAGATCATTGCCATTATTAATGTGATTTTTGATGGTATGTTATGTATTTAGAATTCAAAGTTCTGCAAATGACCAGTGAATATCCCATGTGTAAAATATAGCATTGGTAAAAGATTTACTGAAAGATCAATTTAGATTAAAGGGTTTTAATGTCACAAGAATATTTATTGATAATGAATTAGATTCTACATTGCAACCTTAAAGAAATAATTGAACCACTTATGAGTCCTGGTGTGATACTGCAGAAAAAAAATACAAAAGGCTGTTAAAATACTTCCTTTTCCTAATATATATCTGTTTAAGATTAGATTTTCTTGTGTTTACTTTTGCTAAAACAACTGATCTTATGAAGAAGTGGATATGAGAATCTAATCTAAGACCAGATGTCAGAGATAAACAATGTCGAATAATGCCACTTCTATAAAAGCTTTTTGGGTTCCTTAGTTTTAACAGTGAAAGGGATCCTGAAACCAAAAGCTTAAGATTTCCTGGCTAAGATGTATTTTGCTATATTTTTCTAATAAGATTCTTTTGGGGGTCTCCCTGGTGGCACAAGGGGTTAAGCACCACACTATGAAGCAATCCCCAGTCTCTGCAGCACGAGTTCAATCCCCATCCCGCCAGGGAGAAACCCACAGGGCGAGCAGCTGTTTTACCTGCTGCTTCCCTCAGCAGTGTGTTTCAGTCAGTCTGCCTGTTCTGTTCCCTACTCTGTCTCTGGTGGATCCTCTCATCCCCTGCATCTCTGGCCTGTATCCCAGCTCTTGTATGCATAAATAAATAAATCTTTTAAAAAAAGATTTCTTTTGGGTTAGTTTGGTTATTTTATATTATTTATTTTTAAATATTTTTATTTATGCATACAAGAACTGGAGTGTAGGCAAAGAGATATGGGGAGCGGGGTTGACAGGATTCACGAGGGACAGAATGGGGAGCAGAACAGGGGGATTTACTGAAATACACTGCTGAGGGGAGCAGCAGGTGAGACAGGAGAGGTCTGCTGCACCACATGTGCTAGCTCTCTGGCCAGGGATCCAGTTCTTGCCACAGTGGCTGGTGATAGCTTGATAGTGCTGAGACCTTAACCCCTGCACCACTAGGGAGGCCCTAGTTAAGTTATTTTAATCTTTCAACCCTTGCTCTGTCTATGTGTACTGTATTGTTTGTGAATACTAAAAAGGGACACCAAATCATTATGAGCAGTAATTAAATTTAAAAGATACATAGGGCCTCCCTGGTGGCGCAGGCGCTTGAGCACCGTGCTATGAAGATGTCCACAGCCTCTGCAGTGCCTGTTCGATCCCTGCCGGCAGCGGAGATGCCCACATGGTGAGGCAAACCTCTCCTGTCTCGCCCACTGCTCCCCTCAGCAGTGTGTTTCGTCAGTCTGCCTGTTCTGTTCCCTGCTCTGTCTCTGGTGAATCCTCTCACCCTCCCGCACATCTGGCCTGTACCCCAGTTCTTGTATAAATAAATAAATCTTAAAAAAAATAAAAGATACATAAACTTTCCAGTCTAGGATGTAATGCCTACAGATCAGATAGCTTTCGTTTCATCTTTTCTTGAATGTTTTCTAAGGTTGTCTGTCTGGAAATATATCCGGTCATAAAATATGTAAATTAAGCAAGTAATAACCTACATGTTTTTGTACCACCTTTTTTTTTTAGAACCCCCCTCTCTCCCTCCACTTGTGGGACTGTAACTCCCTGATCTTCAGACTCCCTATCTGTCAGACCCACAGTTGTTGGCCAGGAAGTAATTGTTTATATTGTAGGTCACTCTCAGTGGACTTGTATTGATAGATACTGTTTGTACTGCCTTTTCTATTGAAATGCTGGATCATGTCGACTTAATTTGTGATTTTGTATTTGGCCATGTGAGTGTCATATTCTAACTCAAATTTCATGTTGGATTTTACTCTTTTTTTTTTTTTAAGAGGCATGTATTTTTATTTATTTATTTATTTATTTTAAAGATTTATTTATTTATACAAGCACTGGGTATAGTCAGAAGCGCAGAAGGGTGAGAGAATTCACCAGAGCCAGAGCGGGGAGCATAGCAGGCAGAAGGACCGAAGTACACTGCTGAGGGAGCAGCGGGCGGCAGGAGAGGTCTGCGCGCCATGTGGGACCCTCCACTGGTGGCCGGGGAGCAGCCAGGAATCGAACCGGCGCTGCAGAGGCTGCGGGCAGCTTTGCAACCCAGTGCTCAACCGCTGCGCCACCGGGGAGGCCCTGGATTTTACTCTTAACTTGTACTACCTCTAACTTTTTTTTTCCCCCCAAGGTCATTAAACTTCTTATTAATGTAGAACTCACATTTCACAAAGCAGTGCTTTTAATTTTTTGAAGTGTGTTAATGATTGCTAAAACATTTTATATAATTTTGCTAAAACATTTTATAAATGTTGAAACAAAACTCTCATCTCTTTATTGTTCTATACAGCAATGATTTTCAAAACTAACTTAATCAAGATACTAGAAATGATTGGAGAAGGAGTTCCACTTTTGTTGAATAGCTACTGTTAGTAGCATGTTTCAGTATTTTAGCGGCTTGTTATGGTGATAACTGTATCATGAATTTTTATGGATGATGGGACAGAGGTAGAAACAAAACAAAACAAAAAAATGTATATAGCTCAAGGTTACAGTAGATTAAAATTCATCTGATTATCTGCAAAGCTCTTGCTTTTTTTCCACCATCTGAGGTTGCCGCTATAAAAATTTGAGTACTAATAATATTGACAGTTTTACACAATGTGTTTTCTACCATTGTTTTGTGAACAGCTAGCTAAGGGACCGATCAGACTTGCATACTCTTGCATCTCCAACATGTATTTATCTTTAATTCACAATTTTTATTGTACACTTCCCTAGTTCAAAAAGAAGGTGGGGCAGGGAAAAGGCCAGATGTATTTGAAGCCAGATGACTTTAAGTTCCTTCCTTGGTTTTACTAGCTGTGTCATCTTGTTTTGAGTTTGAACCTTCCTGGTTCCCCAATCAGCAAAGCAGAGTTAATAATAGGAGGTTTTTGCCAGTGTAATTTGGCAATAGGAAACATCCTATCAATGCAAAATCTTTTTAAAGCAGAAGCTTGTATCCTGAGGGCTTCATTACTTAGAAATGTTTATTAGTACTCCTGTATCTGTCTGTCACATAAAAATTATATAAAATATCATTGCTGTTGTTCTCACCACTTGACTTCTGGGACTGCCTTTTGACACTGTTTTTTTATTAGGTAGAGTCAGAAAATTGTTGGTATTTGACTTTGTTATCTATAAAAATGGCTATGTCAAATGCTGATACATTTAATAGTTGTTAGTAAACTTATACATGAATGGTTAAAAAATAATAAAAAAAACTATATAGTTATATCAAAGAGCATAGAGCAAACAAATTAGTAAGCCTAGGTCTTGGTAATGGTTTCCTGGGTATTCTTTCTCAGGCTATCTTGGTGACACATGTTAATCTTGAGCAGCCAGTGAAATGTTTTGTGTTGAAGTCCTTAGGCCAAGAAGCTGGTATAAAGAGTTGACTAGAATGTGAAAATGAGTGCTAGTCTACTAATTTTATTGATGTTAAGTGTGAGATCTATCTATATGTCTATATTTTAAATGCTTTGTGTCTATATTGATAGATAATTTTTTTCTGTGAATGCTGCCTTTCAGTGGGGGAAAACCGGCAAGAAAGTTGGTCAGTACAAATATGATTGTATTACAGCAAAGACTTTAAGAGGTAGAAGTTTCTCCATTTAGAGCCATTTGTTAGCAAGAGTCATGCTTTAAAAAGACTATTTTCTGATATAAAACCTTTTGTTTTGGCAGCAGAGGTGCAGGTGATTGTGGTTGGTAATTTATCTCTAAATATCTGCCTTCCTGCAGCAGCAGTGTTCTTATAATTGCTCCAGAAAACGGGCTCTTAATTATTTTTTCTTTTTTGCCTGGGAAATAAGCAGCAGTAGGTGTTAAGCACAAAAAATTTTAAAATTATCTTTTAGTTTATTTTATGGAATTTATTACAAATTTTCTAGAAAAACAAACAATATAATAAGTTCCACCAGTTTGCTTTGTCCTTGCCATAAACAAATGCAGACAAAACATAGTATGAAAGCTTGGTATTTAAATGTTTGTTGAATCTCATGGGAAGATATCTAGTAGTAAAGAATTGAGGACATAATAAAAAAAAATCTAAGATGTAAATGAAAAATAGCAACTATGAAATTTTGTTAATTCCTGGGTTTTTTTTTTCTTTGAAAGTCTATTTTGACTCAGTGTTAAATCCACACCAATGGATTAATGGAAATGTGACACTTCAAAGAGACTTTAAAGACTTCTTTACACAAAGTATTTTTTCTTTAGTGTCACTTTTTGTGGGCTGTTGCTTTTTGTGCTCTTAAACCAAATCTCTTTATCCTTTTTCTTTCTCTAGCATATAGATTCTTTATTGGAGGAGAACCTCCGAGGATTGAGTAGTAACCCATCTATTCTGGTGTTCTTTACAATAGCCAAACAAAATTTAACTCACTATCCATGTATACGCGTACACTACACAACACATACACTATACAGGTACGCTATACACAACACTGGTGTATGTTTTATAACCAATAGTTCTACAAATTTTGAAAACAGCAATTTTCTAATGCCTAATGAATGAGCCTATAGAATAAAATCATGTTTTATCCAACTTAATAAAGAACATTTACAGGGAAAAGTTAATTGGACTTTGTTTAGTCCTGTAACTTGAAAAAGGCAAATCTCACTCCTCAATACATCCATTAAAAAAAAGAATATAGGACATCAAGGGCACAAAAATTTGTTTTACACACTGACATTACAAATTTCCTTTAACATATACTCAGCATTACATAAACTTTCTTACTTACCAATTTTCCAGGCTGTTTTGGTCTCTGTAGGCAAGAGTGGGTCAGCAACTGAGTGTAACATCTGATGTTGAGGGAAATATACTTTGCTTTCTGCCTAGTGTTGACCAATGGGAAATGCTACTTCAGCTCTAAAATCAAAACATTTAAAGTGCTCTATGAAACGTTGACATCTTGCCAAAAGCTTGAATGTCAAGTCCTGCAGATGTCTAGTCCTCTTTAGAGCCTGCTATGCAGTTGTGTAAGCTAGATCTGATTTGTGTTTAGGTTTACAGTCGATCAAGACCTGACTAAACAGTAAAAAGTGTAAGAGTGGGCATGGAAAGGAACCAAACAGTTGAATGCTCCAGCCAGCCAGAGGATAGAGCTTTCCCATGCCTAGCTATGACCTCTTCCTGTGAAATGGTGGTAAGAATAGCATCTGTATTTATTGGAAGTATTTTCAAGTTGTGATTCACATGGCTTTAACTAACTCCTTGAAGGTTGTTGAAAACCTAAAAAATATTTGAAAGTGAAACAGACCAGAACATTTCCTACTTGTAGTACAAAGGAAGAAATGGGGCAGTTTCACAAGTATGTCTTGATATGAGAGTCTTGATCAGCAAAAGACATGTTAACTATCAAAAAAGAGAGATTAAAGGCTAATTTCTTTGGAAGTGGGTGATTTACCTCTCTAACCATACACTGTTCAAGGGGTATACTGTTTCCGGATGGTGCTTCGTCTGCTCTGTTATACTGATACAGTTCTATCCTTGATCTGGTGCTATTAGTCTCTAAGCATTGTACAGGTTGGCCCTCTGCTTGAATCTGGTTTATTTGACCTCAATTTCTGGGTATTTTCTTATTTAACAGATTGTTGCCAGGACTCTTTACTCTTATGTAGTATTCTGGATAAATCACTGTACATCTTTCAGGGGAAGAGTCCACGTATTCTGTACTCTGTCTGCTTTGAACTGATCTAGTTTTGACATATATCACCAATTTTACTCATTTTTCCAGTTTCTTTCCCTTTCTTTTATGGTAGGATGCACATTGTCTATCAGTCATGCTTATTATCATTATCAACAAAATAAAAGAAGACAAAACTCTCTGTTGACCTAAATCTCTTTTCTTAGGTACTACTGTCTATTGAAGTCATGCTGAAAATGGTTAAATGCTTCTTTACTCACCTGCCATATCCAATCACCAAAAACTAATGATTTTTTTCTAAGATCTAAATATTTCTCATCTGTGATTCCCAGTATTCCTTGCCTGTATTCCTTGCCTCCAGCCTATTCTCTACCCACAGTATCTGCCCTCCAGTCACCCAAGAGAGGGATTCTTCTGAAATACAAGCATAGCCATGTCTTTTTGTGGATTCCTCTCACCTATAAGTAAACATGTGCTGTTTAATCTGGTAGACCCAGTGCTCTGTGGTTTGATATGCCTCATCTTCTGTCACTACTTGTCTTGTAGTTTATAACAACATTGACCTATTTTAATTTTCTGTAAGTATCCATGGTTCTTACCTTCTTGCTTGGGTGTATACCATTCTCTCTGCCTGGAATAATTCTCTTCTCCTTTCACTTGAGTTAGCCTGAATTTGAACTGTGTCATTCTTGTATTTGCTTCTTAATTTTTAATATATCCACATAGCATCTCCTCTGTTTGATTTTTGTTTACAGAGTCACCTTAAATATTATTTGTTTATCTTAACCCTAATCCTAAGCAAAAATATCATTGAAATCATAGATTGTGTGTGCTTTTTTAAAAATATATTGACATAATTATGTTCCTGATCTCCAGTAAGCTTCTCTGTTAGCAAAAAATATTATCAAAATCCTTCCATCCCTTCTTTCTTACCACTATCAGTTCATCTAACCAACCAGCTAGTACTTGTTCATTACCTTCTCTATGCTGGCTGTCACAGGGCTCTGGATTGTAGCCATGAGTGCTTAACCTATGTTCTTGAACTATCTGCCTGTCATTCCTCTCAGCCAGATTGTGATTATTTGAAGGGCTACAAAATTTGCCAATGTCGTATCTTTAGCACTTACTAATTTAATTCTGGGAATTCCAGGAATACACAATAAAGATGTTTGATTTCTGAATTTTTTCTTTATTCCAAGATTTACTTACAATACTTGGTATGTTTCATAAATAATATTTTTAAACATTAAGGCCAGAGTAAAAGTTAATATGCTCACTTTTATGTTGAAGGCTTGGGTGATCCATGATAAAGAAAAATAAACTTTTATTAATATTTATTTTGATATGCCTGGATAGGGTTTTGTAATCCAGTAGCTACTAGAACAAATACGCAATGAATTATGTATATTTAAACCCAAAGCCAGTACTTGATATTGTGTTGATCAAACTTGGTGCAGAATTTTTTGGCTTAAATAATTAGATTTTAAAAGGAGCAAGTACTGCATGGGAATGTCGAAGGAAAAACAGAAACCTTTTACTATAGGAATTTGTTTATTAATAGAGGTGAGCCAAAGGGAAAACTGAAAGTACTTGAGACCTATATCTCTAAGTCTTACAAGTTCAACACTGTTGGGAAATTGTAAGAAAAAAAGTATGGACAGAATTCACTAGCACAAAACTATGTATTTGGGGAAACCTTAAATTCTAGGGAAACCTGGGGCATAATGGGAACCCTGAATAATGAGATGAATATCAATGTCTGGGAAATAAGAGCAAAATAGGCCAGTTAAAATTGGAGGATGTATTCCTATACTAGTTAATTTATGAGGGCACATTTCTTTTTATTGTATTTAAATTGGTCATGTGTGCTGTTCACACTGTGCCAGAGATCATTGCACTAGCTCGACTGGGGACTCCTACCCTCCCCACACTCTGCAGGTTGATGTGGGGCATGAGTTTTGCAAGTTTTGTAAAATTCTTTGAGTTTTTAAAGCATATAAATGCAAGACTGATAAAAAATTTAAATTAGTTTAGTTTGAATTACCAATAATAAAAAAAAAGAGGCTGCAGAAAAATCTTCTGTCCTCCAGCCCTGCCTCCAGCAGTCAGGTGACTCCTTAAATAACAGCCTGGAGTCTCAGCCAGAATAACCTCTCCCCAAAAGGAGAGACAAGAGCACACGAGTTCAACAGGTGGAAATAGAAGAGAGGGCCCATTCTAAGTTGAGGATACAGTCTAACAAAGGCAGGAGTTGAGAGAATTGATGGTGTGTTTGGAAATAGGACAGAGTCTAAGCCACATCACAGCGCACATACCTCATGCTGCACCTGTTGGCTGGAAGGCAGGTGATTTTTTTTGCAGCCTCTGTCACCCCTTATTGCCAGATTGTCTGGCTGGTTTCCTGGACTTGGCACATTATGCTTGTGCTTGCAGTCCATGCACACCCAGCCTCATTAGACTCAGCTCATTGAGAAAGGAGGATCCTTCAGATACATGAAAGTGTTTTTAATCAGTGAAGACTTCCACTGTTTGCTTCTTTATTTTTCTAGCCCCAGAAATTTGGGCATCTTTTTACTTTATTTTTTTATTGGTAATTTAAATTAAACTAATTTAATTTTAACAAATTCTCACATTTATGTACTTCAAAAAGTTAAAGAATTTTATAAAATTTATAATGGAGTCCAGCAGTCTCTGTCCTTCTCCTATGCCCTTGTGGGTATCTCTTTCATTTTAGCTATTATTTTTAGGTATCAATATCATTTCAATATTATTGGAGGCAAACCTCATTTCATCATGTTCCTAGTAATATGTGAAAGTATAAGCTTAAGGTGCTTTTTCCAACAGCTGTGTTTAGTGAAATAGGAAAAGCCCAGATACATGTTTATAACTTGTGCAGTATCCATGCTTCTTAGCTTAATTGCTCAATAGGCAGAGGAAATGTGTGTTGAAAAAACTTTATTAATAACTTTCTGCTATATTTCACTGGAGCAGCAGTGAGGTCATCAGTTTTAGGAATTTTGCTTTTGGTGGCTTGAAATTATTGCTGTCTTGGAAAAGTTACTTCCAAACTGTTTTTTACTCTTCTAGTTGAAACTGAACTGTTACCTAAAGTCTAGATCGAGTTCTGATACTTGATTTTACTGTTCTCTTTTGTAGTTTTCCCAGAATCTTTATATTATACTGGATAAGCAAGGTTCTTTATTCTTTTAAAATATAGACAATCACTTAGAAGATAAAAGCTTCTGAGCAAGCTGGGATTGACTTATGGAGTTGATGAGACTGCCCAGGCCCAAATTTATGTAAGACTATGTAATCCAAGAACAGACCTAGTAGCCAAATAACTGAGGGTCACGGGGAGGAAGACAATCAATCTCAATTTTTTGATAAAATACTATTTGGGGGGGTTAATACATTTTGGTGGTACCCTCAAGTGTGACACAGAATGATTTAAGTATCTACATAGTTCAGAAGGGAATGAAGTGTTTAGAGAATGAGCTTCCAGTGCAGAAACTCCACACAGCTTAAGCAAAAGGTCAAGCTTCTGCTCAGCACAGAAGATGCAAGGTGTTAACACCCATAGCAGTGACTGAGCACCTGAGACGTTGTAACTGATCACAGTCCCTTTCCTGCAGCTTTCCAGTCCTTTCTTAGGGATTTCAAATCTATCAGAACTGATATGCAGCCTCTGCCCATCTTTGTCTAAAGTTCCATCCAGGACACAGTGAAAAAATTATAACAAACTTATAAACTCTATCATTGAGGTAGAATCAGAATTAGTATGCAATTCTTTGGAGTTAATCCAATATAATGTATGTAGAGTTAAATTTTTATCAGCCAGGGGCCTTGGGATAGTTATGTAATGTCTCCAATTTTCTATTTCCTCATCTGTAGAATGAATATAGACTCAGCTGCCCTATTAAAGTTGCTGGAAAGTTTAAATGAAATCATGTGTATTTTCTTAACTGTAGTGCCTACTTAAAGTAGGTAATTAGCAGTAACTGGTAGAGGTTTTTACTAATATGATTATAGGCTGATTGTTTACTTGTGATTTCTTGAAATTGTATTGTTTTTAAATATATTGTAGCTATAAATGGAATGGTATGTTTTGCAGGGTTTTTTTTTTTTTTTAAGATTTATTTATTTATGCACCCAAGAACCTGGATATAGGCCAGAGGTGCAAAGTATGAGAAGATTCATCAGAGACAGAGTAGGGAGAAGAAGAGGTGGGTCTTCTGAAATACACTGCTAAAGGGAGCAGCAGGGGAGTCAGGAGAGGTCTCCTGTGCCATATGTGGGTCAGCTCCCTGACCTGGGATCAAACTTGTGCTGCAGTGGCTGCAGATAGCTTGATAGCGCTGTGCCACCAGGGAGGCCCATGTGTTGCAGTTTTAATGCAGGTTTAAAATTTGGAAAAATCCAAATTAGAGTGGGTCTTTGACTCAGTAACCGTACTAATGGGAAAGCTCGCTTAGATGACATAGTTATACATAACCCTAGGAAAAGTATTTCCAAATTATTAGCAGAGTACCAGGAGGAAAACTCACAGCTACACTGACTGGGGTACACTGACAGGGTGCTGTACCAGTGTTCTCTCTGTGGCCTGGTTTCCTGGATTTCTTGGTGAGAAAGCTGAGCGCTCCTTTTCCAACCCTCACTCCTTTTCCCACTCCATCCCCACAGTAATCATGAATGAGTATATTCCATTTTTCATCACTGTTGTCAGGTTTTTAGGGTTCTAGTAATTTTTCTTTTTTTTTTTCCTTTTTCTTTTTATTTATACAAGAGCTGGGGTACAGGCCCGAGTCGTGGGAGGGTGAGAGGATTCACCAGAGACAGAGCTGGGAGCAGAACAGGTAGAGACACCGAAAGCACTGCTGAGGGGAGCAGCAGGCAAGACAGGAGAGGTCTGCTTTGCCATGTGGGCTTCTCCCTGGCCAGCGGGGAATCGAACCAGCACCTCGGAGGCTGCAGACAACTTCACAGTGTGGTGCTCAACCGCCTGCACCTATTTTTTCTTAATGTAGGAAAAAATGTGTGGTCCTGAGGGAATCTCTCCATTGCCAGAAATTACTTAGATCAGACTGCTGCCCTGCAGAAGAGAAAGCTACATTATGCTAATGGCATAATTTAGCAATGGCTAGAAGAGTCTCACATTTTAAGTTCTAGGATACGCCAAATAATAGTAAAGGCAGGGAACACTTATTTTTCCTTAGGGAGGGAAAACAAAGCTCATATGAGCAGAAAATTTTGTAAATAATATATTAGTTCAGCTGTCTAGTTAATCTATTGTGTTCTGTTTGCTTTTTGTAATGATAGAAGCTTTTTTTAATGGACCTTAGGAAAATAAAATAATGTTTAATTTGCTAAATGATGTATTTCCATTTGCCAACCTAAATATCACTTATCAGCTCCACATATGAAGTATGTGCTGTTTGCCAGGAGTTAGGATGCTAACCTCTGTATTAGAGGCACTTTGTTTCAAAAAACAAAACAAAAAAGCAGCACAGAATACAGCTGCTTCTGAAATATAAGAAATGATATGGCTTTATAAAGGGAAATGATCATGGAAATTATAGACAATTTAGATCTGCTCTGTTAAGTTTCTTTGTGTCCTTCAAAGGTTAGACACCTGGGCCTCTTACTCCAGATACCCTACAAAATTGATGCAAAACAAAGCCAAAACCTCTAAGGGAAAAACTGATTAGCAGCTTACACAATAGGAACATCAACCCCGCTGAAAGGGACAGGAAAAGTTTAAAGTAATAACAGGGTTGTACAACCTAAGAAAGGGAGGAGTGACCTCAGTGAGGAGCCTCCTACAGCTATTGACTTGGGCACATGCCAATATCCAGGCTCCTCAGACCCTGCACTGTATAAGGGGTGTAGGAGACGGCACCTAGGACAGAGGGTACATAGCAGGAAAGGTAAGGGCATGGAGCCAGTCCTACTGGCTCATATCTGAGACTCATAGCACTAACAGCTGTTGTCTGAATCTGGTCAGAGCACCTGAACTTCCTTATAGAAAAGACTGCTATGGAGGTTCACACTGAGATGCCCAAAACACCTGCCATCCCCAGGCGGAGACATCTGAAATACTTGTTACCTCCCACGAGGAAATGCTTCACAGGATTTTCAATTCCTTAGTCTAGTGGAGGAGATCCATTGATGCCTGTTGCCCCAGTATTCTTTTAAATCTATAACCCCTTGGCTGGTACCAATCCCTTGATTACTCCAAGAGCTACAAAAACAGCAGTTAAAAATATATCATTACTAAAACACATACAAAATTGCAAGTGAGGAGACAGAAGAACATAGTACAAATAGCAGAACAAAAAAATCCCTGAAAGGAGACCTGATTGAATGACGTGACTGAATGGAAAAATTCAGTGCATCAGTCCAGGCAATGCAGATAGAAGGTTAAAAAAAAAAAAATACCAATAGATACAAAACAATAGAATAAAGATAGTGAAAATATTAGGCAACTACATTCAGAAATAATGGAGTTAAGCAGCACTACAGGGTCTCCCTGGTGGCTCACGGGTTGAAGTCTCAGTGTTATCAAGCTATCACCAGTCACTGCAGCACTTGTTCGATCCCCACCAGCCAGGGAGCTTGCCACATGGCTTGGCAGACCTCTCCTGTCTCCCCAGCTGCTGCCCTCAGCAGAGCACTTCAGTAGATCTGCCTGTTGTGCTCCCCACTCTGTCTCTGGTGAAGCCTCTCACCACCCCCCCACCTCCACCGCCCCTGTACCTTTGGCTCTACACCACAGTTCTTGTATGCATAAATAAATGAAAATAAATCTTTTTTAAAAAAGCACTATAGCTAATTTTAAAACATAAGACTGAGTTCTGAATAGCAGACAGTTACTGAGCTAGACAACAGAATACTGGAGAATACAAGAATAGAACAAAGGAAAGAAAAAGGAATAAAAAAATGAAAACAGTGTACCAGCTTTTGGGGAAAACTTAAAGAGAATAACATCCATATATGGATCCCAGAAGAACAAGAAAAAGAAAGGCATCAAAACCCTATTTAAGGAAATAATCAATGAAAAATCCTCACTTTGGGAAAAGAATCAGAAGTTGTGATCTAAGGGCGCCCCAAGAGTTCCAAACAAAGTAACACCCGATAGACATACACCAAGCCCCGTAATAATAAAGCTCTCGATAACCAAGGAGATGGACAGAATATTAAAAATATCAAGAGAAAAAAGTGTAACATATAAGGGAATGGCACTCAGACTATAAGTGCAATTTTCAACAGAAATAGTACAAGCTCAAAGGGAACAGAAAGATAAGCACAGTAAAGAAAAAGACTTCCTGTCCTAAATCCTCTACCCAGCAAGATTGATAATTAAAATAGAAAAAGAGTTAAGGAAGCTTCACTGAAAAGCAAAGCCTAAAATAATTTATCAATACCAAATCACAAGTGAAAGGAATTTATTACAAAGCAACAGAAAAATGAATAAGCAAAAGACCACTTAAATTGCTTAACATGAAAGAAGAGGAGGAGGAAAGTAACAATGTGGCCCATAAAACAGAGACCAGACCATTCAGTGAGTCACATAAATAGCCCATCATATATTAATCTCAGTAGAATCCTCCAACAATATTAATGGAAGTAACACATAAGAAAATGGGAACAGACCATAAAGAAAACATAATAGAAAGCCCTCAAAAAATTAATAATCACAAGATAAGCCAAAATAAAAAATACTTTCTCAATATTCACCTTATATGTAAATTGTTTGAATTCACCTGTTAGAAAATAAAGAGTGGCTGAATGGGTTTTAGAACAAAACCCAAATTCTTGCAGTTTGTAAGAATCTCATGTTACCGTCAAAGGTAAGTCTAAATTTAGAATGAAGTTTGGAAGACAGTTATACAAGCTACTGGAAATTAAAATAAAACAAAAAATGAACAACTATATTTACACCTGATATTCTGTTAAGAAAGGTAAAAAGAGATAAAGATAATATATTATGATTAAGGATCTAACACACCAAGAAGCAATAACAAGTATCAGTATATATTCACTGAAAAATGGAGCATGAAGATACATAAGCACAATAACAGAACTTAAGAGAGATTTTTGTAACAACAGAATAATACTTGCAGCAATGGACAGATCATCCCACTTACAGCAATGGACAGATCACCAAGACAAAGTATAAACAATAGCTGTACATGAGGAGCTAAGCCAAATAAATTTAACAGACATCTATAAATCACACAGAACTGCTGCATACACATTTTTTTTTTTTCAAGTGTACACAAAGCATCTTCAAGAGTAGACCATATCTTGGGAAACAAGTCAATTGTCAATAAAACTACAAAGATTGAAATTTTACTTACCTTCTCTGATCACAATGTCATAAAACTAGGAATTAACTTTAAAAAGAACAAAAAAATGTGAATACAACAAACTGTTTAATAGCAAAAGGAAATCAAAGCAGAAATTAAAAATTACCTTGAAATGAACCAAAAAAAGGATGATACAGGTTATCAGAATCTATGGAATAAGCAAAAAGTGGTTTTAAGGGGGCAGATAATTGTAATCAGGCCATATTAAAAAGCAAGAGAAGCCTTAAATAAACAACCTAACATCAAAGCTAAAGCAATGTGAAAAAAAAATCCTGAAGTTAGTGAAAGGAAGAAAATAATAAAAATAAGTGGAAATGAATGATATAGGTCAAAAAGACTAAAATAAATCATTGAAACCAAAAGTTGGTTCTTTGTGAATATAAGCAAAAGAGATAAATCTCTAGCTGGCTTATTAAAAAATAGAAGGGAGAAAAAATTAATAGAATCACAAAAGGAAGAGGAGAAGTCACTATATTAAGCATGGAAATACAAAAGATTACAAAAAATTCTATGAAAAACTATATGCCAATAAATTCATTAACCTTGAACAAATGGATACTTTTCTAGATCAACATAAACTACCAAGACTAAGCCAGGTAGAAGCAGATGAGCTGAACAAACTTTTCACAAATATGAAAACTAAAACATTAATAAAAAAAATCTTCTGTAAAAAACAAAAGCCCAGGAAACATGACTATACAAGTGAATTTTATCAAACCTTTACAAAAGAAGCAATCCCCATCTTGCTCAAATTTTTTTTAAAAATACAAGAAGAGGAATTTTCTTTAATACATTTTATGATACCAGCATTACTTTAATACTAAATCCAGAGAAAGACAGCACAAGAAAAAAAAAAAAAAAAACTATAAGGCATTATCTGCCAAAACACTGATACAGAAAATTCTAGCAAACTGATAACAAATTGATTCAGCAGTGTATAAAAAGCATTATACACCATGGTCAAGTGGGAATTATCCTAGGGATGCAGGATGGCTTAGTATTTATAAATCAACTAATATAATACATCTTATCAATACATGTAAAGACAAAAGGCATATGATAATGTCAATAGATAGAGAGAAAAACATTTGATAAGGTTCACTGGCTGTTTATGATAAAACCATGAGGGAAATATAAGGAATCAACCTCAGTATAATAAAGGATATACATTATAAACCAACAGCCAGTATAATACTTCTTGGTGAAAAATTAAAAGCTTTCCCCATAAGATCTGTCACAAGACACTGAATGCCATTGTAATCACTACCATTTGACTTTGTGTTAGAGATTTTTAAAAATAAATTCATTTATTTATATATATTTTACATCATTGTTTTTTTTTTTTTTTTTCTTACAGTATTTACTTTGTTTTCTCAGGTGTAGTCCCCATAGAATTTCCACCACCAATTCACCCATGCACCATCACTGTTGTGCTCTTCCTGCCCTTGTTTTAAAACCATTCCCTCACCCTCCCCTTCAGAATGTCTCTGATTTATAATTGTCTCTTTATTTATTTTATTATTATTATTTTTTCTCCCCTGATCCCTTATTTGGTTCGTCTATATTCCTCCGATAAGTGAAACAATGTGATATTTTCTTTTTCCTTCTGACTTATTTCACTAAGCATAATGCCTTCTAGTGCCATCCATGTTGCTATGAATGGCATTAGTTTATCTTTTTGATTGCCGAATAGTATAGTATTCCATTGTGTATATGTACCACATCTTCTTGATTCAGTCATCTATTTTTGGGCATTTGGGTTGTTTCCAAGTCTTTCCTATTATAAACAGTGCTTCAGTAAACATAGAGCTACCCAGCAAACACAGAAAATAAAGGGAATTCAAACTGGAAAAGAATTTGTGAAGCTACCACTATTTGTAGATAATGTACTATTTATAGAAGATCCTAAAGATGCAATCAAAGGCTATTAAAAACAATAAATGAAAACATTAATGTGGCATGTCACAAAATCAGCATACCAAAAAATACAGCTTTTTTAAATTTATGAACCACAAAGTAAAGGAATTAAGAAAATAGCTCCATTTATTATTGCTTCAAGGAATAGGATACCGCAGAATCAGCCAATAAGAGAAGGAAAAGAACTGTACAATGAGAACTACAGGATATTAAAAGACTTAGATGGTGGCATAAAAAAATAGAAGGATATTCCACACTCACCATTGGAGATAATGGATATAATCAAAATGATTATCTTAATGGGGAGAAATAAAGGCCTTCTCAGACAAATGGAATCTGACAGAGTTTGAAAACACTATAATCACCTGTCAAGAAATATTTAAAGGAGCACTGTATATCTAAGCCGAGATAGGAATATAAACAAAGAAAAGGAATGTGAACCACAAAAAATAAGCACAAAGTGGTAGCAACAGACTTTGATATATCAATAATAACTCCAAATGTAAATGGACTGAACTCACTAGTTAGAAGACAGAGTATCTGGTTCCATTAGAAAACAGAATCCAGTATTCTACTGTCTCCAGGAAATGTACCTGAGCTCCAAAGATGAACATAGACTCAGGGTAATAGGTTAGAAAACAACCCTATAACCAAATGGAATTCAAAGGAAGGCAAAGGCAACCATAAATATTTTTATCAAACAAAATAAATTTCCAGTTAAAGTAATGAGAGATGGGGTGGACATTATGTAATGATTAAGGGAACATTAGGGAACATTAAGGGAACATTAGTACATTAGGAAGGCATAACACTCACCGAAGGAAGAGGCACTAAAATATATTAGAAAATTACTATCAACTCTAAAAACAGACATTGGAATAGACATATTCTTGGTAGGAAACTTTGACACTCCACTCTCACGAATGTACAGGTCAATTAGACAAAAGATAAACAAGGATATAATAAACAAATTAGACAACATGGTCATAATATGCATTATAGAGCACTACACCCCCAAAACTGAAAACACGTTCTTCTCAAGTGCACATGGGACTTTCTCCATGATTGATCACAATAGGGTCACAGGCAAATATCACAAATTTATGAAGATTGAAATCATACCAAGCATCTTCTCTGACTATAGAGGTATCAAATGGAAATCAACTACAAACAGAAAGCTGGAAAGACCTTCAATGTGCAGAGATTGAACAACACATTACTGAAAGAAATGAGGATATCATAGATGAATGAAAAAAATACCTTGAGACAAGTGACAATGAGGACACAAGCTGTCAGAATATTCAGGGCACATCATAAGAAGTATTAAAAGAGAAGTATTTTGCAATATAGGCAGATCAACAAACAAGGATGAGCTAAAATAGATAATAACCTTATAGCCTACCTTGAGAAACTTGAGTAAAGGAAATAATAAAGTTAAAGCAGAATTAAATGAAATAGAAATTAAAATGATAGGCCCAAAATTCAATAAAACCAAAAGATGGGTCTCTAAAAAAAATGAATAGATAAATCTTAAGCTAGGCTTTCTAAAAAGATATGGGAGAAAATTCAAATAAACAGGATCAGAAATGAAAGAGAAGTTAGAATTTCAAAGAATAGTAAGACTACTATGAATATAGGCTAATAGGTTCAATAACCTGGATGAAATGGACAAATTCTTAGAATAACACAATCATCCAAGGCTGAGGAGGGAAGAACTGGAAAATATGAACAGACTAATCATAAGGAGGGAAATTGAAACAGTAATCAAAACTTCCTAAAAAGAAAAGCTATACTACAAAGCCATAATAATTAAAACCATATGGTCCTTGAACAAAATCAGACATACAGGCCAATGGAATCAAATTGAAAACCCAGAAATAAGCCTACATATTTATGGACAACTAATCTTTGACAAAGGAGCAAAGAATATGCAATGGAACTAGGACAGTTTGTTCAATAAATGGTGCTGGGAAAACTGGGTTACTACATGCAAAAGGATGAAGCTAGACTACTGTCTCTCCCCATGCACAAAAACCTACTCAAAATGGATAAAAGAATTGGACATAGAACCTGAAACCATAAAATATGGAGAAGAAAATATAGATAAAACACTACATGACATACATCTCAGTAACATTTCTAAAGACTCATCCTCTAAAGCAAAGTGAAGGAAAAGATAAGCAGCTGGGACTACATCAAATTAAAAAGCTTTTGTACAGCAAAAGAGACACTAACCAAAATGAAGAGACACCCCAACGATTGGGAGAAAATTTTGCACAAAATAAAACCGATAAGGGACTGATCACAAAGATCCACAAAGAGCTCACATGACTCAACAAAAAGTAAATTCAGTTAAAAAAATAGCAGAAGAGGTAAAAAGATACTTCTTCAAAGAGAAAATGCAAATGGCCAACAGGTTTATGAAAAAATATTTCAACATCATTTATAATCGGGGAAATATCAAGCAAAGCCACAATTAAATACCACCTTACACCAGTGAGAATGGTACACATTCAAAAACCAGGCAATAGGGCCTCCCCTGGTGGCGCAGGTGGTTGAGCGCCACGCTGGGAGGCTGTCCGCAGCCTCTGCAGCACTGGTTCGATTCTGGCCGGCTGATGGGGGTCCCACATGGCGCGGCAGACCTCTCCTGTCGAACCCCCTGCTCCCCTCAGCAGTGTGTTTCGTCAGTCTACCTGTTCTGTTGCCTGCTCTGTCTCTGGTGAGTCCTCTCACCCTCCCGCGCGTCTGGTCTGTACCCTGTTTCTTGTATAAAATAAATAAATTTAAAAAAACAGGCAATAACAAATTTTGACAAGAATGTGTAGAAAAAAGAACTCTCTTGAACTGCTGATGGGTATGCAGACTGGTCCAACCACTATGGAAAGCTGTGTGGAGTTTCCTCAAACTACTATAAATGGAGCTACCATATGCCCCAGCAATTCCACTGCTAGGAATCTACCCAAAGGACACAAAAGCATTAATTCAAAAGGATACCTGCACCCCTATTTTATTGCAGCACTATTTACAATAGGTAAGATATGGAAACAACCCAAATGCCCAAAGATAATGACTGGATCAAGAAGATGTAATACATAAACACAATGGTATACTATTCAGTATCAAAAAGATAAACTCATGCCATTTGCAGCAACATGGATGGAGCTGGAAGGGATTATGCTCAGTGAAATAAGCCAGAAGGAAAAACAAAACTATCAAATGGTTTCATTTATAGGAGGAAGATAGGGGAACCAAAAAAGGGATCAGGAATAAAAGAATAACAATAATAATAAATAAAAAAAAACCCACCAAAATTATCAGACAACCATAAATCAGAGACTTTCTGCAAGGGAGGGGGAGGAGGAGGGTTCAAAACAGGGGAGAGAAGAGCCCAAGAGACTATGATGATGGTTCACAGCTGAATTGGTGGTGGGAATTTTATGGGGAATACACCTAAAAAGAGAAAAAGCATGCAAGCATATTTTGTATAAAAATAAACAATGATGTTATATATATATATATATATATATAAAGTAAAATTATTTTTTTAAAGATTTATTTATTTATGCATACAAGAATTGGGGTACAGGTCAGAGGTGAGAGAATTCACCAGAGACAGAGCGGGGAACAGAACAGGCAGATCGACTGAAATACACTGCTGAGGGGAGCAGCAGGCGAGTCAGGAGAGGTCTGCTGTGTCATGTGGGTAGCTCCCTGGCTGGGGATCAAACTTGTGCTGCAGTGGCTACGGTTAGCTTTATACGTTGTGTCTTAACCCCTTGCACCACCAGAGACGCCCCTATATAATTATTTTTTAAATAGACTAGGAGAAGCCAAACAAAGAACCAGAAAGGTAACTACAAAACTGAGGTGTGCAGACTGGTAAGGGTTGGAGGAGGGATGTGATCTTAGCAGAGAGGGTATACCAGTGGACTCTGTATGGGTGCTTTGGTGGCTGGAATGTTATGGTAACTACATCCTAAGGGGGGGAGCCTCTATTTTCAAAATACCAACAGCAGTGCAAAACAGTGTACCTCAGTAAAAAAGGATAATAATATGATGGAAAAATTGGAAAGCTATACCTAAAAGAATGAAATTGGATTACTTGCTAACACTATACAGAAAAATAAACCCCAAATGGAGTAATGCTATAGATGTAAGACCTGCAACAGTAAAATATGTAGAAGAAAACTTAGGGAATGCATTTCACGATACCAACAATAAAGGTTATTTTTGGTGACTAAATCTCTATGGCAAGGAAAATAAAGACGTAAGCAATTGGAATTAATCTCAAGTTAAATAGATTTTATATAGCCAAAGGAAATACAGGATGATTGAATTGATAGCCTACTGAGTAGGAAAAAAATAAATATTTATACAATATACAAGTGATAATGGAGTAAGAACCCCATGATATCTGTCTGTCTGTCTGTCTGTGACTCTCAGTCTATTCACAATTCAACAAACAAATCTAAAGAAATCAATTAGCAAATGAGCAGCAGATATTGACAGTTCACTAAAGAGTACAGCCAGAAAGCTAAAAGACATGTGAAAGTATGTCATCATCATACATAAGAAGAGAGATGAAGATTAAAACTATGAGATACCATCTCACACCTGTGATAAAGGCACATACCAAAAAATACCCCACAACAAATGTTGAAGAGGTTGTGGAGAAAAAGGAACCCTGTTACATTTTTGATGGGTATGTGAACTGGTGAATCCATTCTGGAAAGCAATCTGGATTTGCCTTAAGAAATTAAAAATAGAAATACCATACAACCTGGCAGTCCTACTCTTGGGCATATATCCATAGAATATGACACAATCAACAAAAACATCCATATATTTTACAGTTTTTTTCCAGCAACATTATTATAGATAAAACATGGAAGCAGCCTGAATCTCCATAAAGGGGTGAATGGATCACTATATCAAAAAGATATGATACATATGCACACCATGGCATAAGACTTAGTCACAGGCAGGGATGAAAATCGTCTATTTCAACATAGTAGAGGGATTTTGGAGAAAATGCTATGCAGCAAAACAAGTAGAATGATAAAAACAAATATTGGACATTCATCTAGCAGACAATGCAACAATGTAAAACACTTTCTAAAACTACCAGTCAACAAATGTCTTGAAGGCTCTGAGATTAAGAGTGAGTAGGAAGGGAAAGGAACTAGGTTATACAAGGGTTGATGGTCAGGGGAAAATGTCTTCTCAGGAATCATTTGGAATGGTTTATAAATGATCTTGTCTGGAATGCACTTTTGTATAGTTTCTTTGTAGCTCTTATTTGATAATTTCAGTTTAATCTTCCTTTGACTGTGTACCAATTGGCATGTTGTAATTAGTCTAAATATTTATAGAATGTTTCTGCTGCATATTTATCTTTTAGACAGTTGAAACTTTTGTGGCTCTGTCATCCTGGGGATGAGCAAGGCAGTGTGTGTGATTGGGTAAGAGAAAGGTCGCTGGAGTAGATTGCCTTATGTAATGCTCACTCAGTCAGTTACTTGCTGTATGTCACTGGGCACATTGCTTAACCTATCTGTGCCTCAGCATGATCTATACAAAAGTAATGATACCTACTTCAAAATACTACTCTGATGGCTAGGTACGTAGAAGAGCTGAAGAAATGCTGCCTGATAATAAATCTTGATGGATAAGTGGAAAAATTGGAGAGCTGTATCTTACTATCTCTACAAGGATAGGTCTAAAAGGTTTGCTTGAAACAAACGTGGATTTGAAATGCAGATTGCAGTTTTTATGGATCTGCATTTTATCATTATTTTCCTCTGACTAGAGGAAATATTTAGAATAATAAATATTAGAATAATAAATAACAAACAAACAAATAGGAAATTTTTTTTTTTTTTTTAAGAGGCATGTTTTATTTATTTATTTATTTGTTTGTTTGTTTTGTTTATACATGCACTGGGTACAGTCAGAAGCGCGGGAGGGTGAGAGAATTCACCAGAGCCAGAGCAGGGAGCAGAGCAGGCAGAAGGACCGAAGTACACTGCTGAGGGAGCAGCGGGCAGCAGGAGAGGTCTGCGCGCCATGTGGGACCCTCCTCTGGTGGCCGGGGAGCAGCCGGGGATTGAGCTGGCGCCACAGAGGCCGCAGGCAGCTTCGCAACCCAGCGCTCTACCGCTGTGCCAACGGGGAGGCCCTAAATAGGAAATGTTTTGAGTAAATGTGATTTGGACCATTTAGCATAGATGAAATTCAAACACGTTTTTACTCTCCAAGTGTCTCATTCCTTCCGGGACTACAGCATTTCAATGCTATTTGCTATTTCCCTTTCCACCATTGTTCTCTATCTTGCTTTAGATATTTTGTATGTGGAAAACATAAGAATTCATTTGTTTTGGTCTCAACTTTTTAACTTTTTTTGCGTGAAATTATGTTTATATTTTATGTTGGTACTTTAGTGAATGCGCAGACAGGTATTCATTCTACTCTGATCCGTGAATCCTTGGGCTCCAAAGCTTTTTATCATCCTAATTTTTAGATTTCGTTTGATTTAGACCAATGAAATAGAACCTCTTACCCTATTTAAGGCCGCCTTGTGATGGATCAGAAAGATATGGAAGCCATGGTACATCACTCAAAGACATAATCTGAGATCCACACTGGCAGTTATTATTTCTAATATAATCTCACTACTTTCTTTAAATTGTTTGTTGGTCTGTTCCTGACATAAGAATTTTTAGTATGTTCCACACACATAAAAACCAGGTGAAGAAAATTTCTTACTGTTTTCCTGAAGGAGGAAAAAAATGGTTAAGGAAGTGCAGTCTGGGATTGACCCTGTGTTAAATTCCAAGCTACCCCTTTTGGCAGGAGAAGGTGAATTTTCACTTTCTTTGCTATTGTTGACTGCTAAATCTCGATAGCTTTGAGGTAGTTCTTTTTAACCCCTACCTTGTTCACTTTAGATCTGACATCAAAGACAGATGAGCATGTAATCTTTGAGAGTTCTATAGGGCAGGTCTGTGCCACTGCAAAGTAGAGAAGGGATGGGTTGGAACTTTGGACCAAATGTGTTTGTGCTGTTCTTCCCCAAGTGTCACCTTGGCTGCCTGTGAATTGGTGTTTTAATGGCATCTCCCTGATGGGGTTGCGATGTAAATTAGGTGAAGCAGTGCACATAGAGTGCTAATAAATATTAGCATTATTTCTATTGATTTCTCTAAGTTTAGATCATAGTATTGCACTCTCTACACCCCTTAAAAGGCCTGTATTAGAGATATGCTCTTGCATTTGATTCCTGGAGTACTCCGATATATCTGCTAAGGGAAAATGTGAAAGAAAACACCTGCATAGTTACAGGCGGGCAGGAGAGCCACCTCAGTAATAAGAAGTTTGTTGATTGCATACAGTCCTTTTCCCTTTGGAAATTATGTATCAGAACATGTAAAATAGCAGCATTTCTGAGACAATGTGAGGTACTTCCTGGGTTAGGTGTCTTTGTAGACTGCAGTGCTTAAGACTGAGAAAATCTCCATGAACTCTGGACTGTATGGTAACTTTGCATTCATGTTGTACTTGGGCATCTATTCTATGGATTTCCTTTTGTGACTTAGTTGGAGAACCAGTTATGCACTTTGGGCATTTCTGAGGTAGACCTAGACTACAGAGGGAGCCATTGGGTCATCCAGCATGCAGGTACCCATGGTGAGCTAAGAAATCCCATGGAGTTAACAGTTAATATAGCCACTAAAGCATTTGACAGTGGTTTCTTATTTTTTTTAAAGATTGATTTATCCATGCATATAAGAACTGGGGTACAGGCCAGAGGTGCGGGGGAGAGAGGATTCACCAGAGACAGTGGGGAGCAGAATAGGTGGATGTATAGAAATACAGGCAGACTGACTGAAATACACTGCTGAGGGGAGCAGCGGGTGAGACAGGAGAGGTCTGCTTTGCCATGGCTGGCCGGGGATCGAACTTGTGCTGCAGTGGCTCCAATAGCTTCACAGTGCTGTGCTTAATCGCTTGTACCACCAGGGAGGCCCCTGCTTTCTCATTTAATAGGAAATGTTTGTTTTATTTGAAACAGTTAATTTTTTTTGATGAAGATACTTATTTTCCTAGCTGATAAATGTATTTACGTATATTAAATACACCCACGCAAACATACACACACACATATTTATTATCAGTAATAAATCAAGTAAATTTACTTACCAAAAAGAAACACTTGGTAAGAGAAGTGACACAAATTAGATATACTTAACGAAAGAGAAACATTAATATGTGAAATAAAAGAATCATCAACATGGTTCTTCTTGTTTAACCTTTTTGGTTTGCATTTGATTAGTTGGTGTGCTAGAGGACTGCTCCCACAGTCTCTTTGAGAACAGTTGCTCTGTGTGATATGCTAGGACCAGCTGCTTTTCCTTAGGGATAGGAACAACTTTTGAACTGTGATATATTTTCTTCTTACCTTTTAGATTTGAGGAGAAACTTTATGATCTGAGATACATTGCCTCTCAGGAGAAATTCTTTTGAAGAGATTTCATTTACCAATGGCTTACCCAAATCTTTCGTGAGTGACGTAGGGGTATTGATTATAACTAAACTGGAATGCAGGAGTGAGCACAGTACACTTCTAAATAGTACACTGAACATAAATTTGAGAACTGAAACCTTAAACTGAGCCTTTAGACGGGCTCAACTTTGTCCCTCTTTACAGATGTTCTGTGTTTCTTAAGGAGAATTCTTTCTTCTGCCACTTAACGGAAACTTTTACTCTTCTAAACAATAGTCTAAGGTGTTCTGACTTACAGGTTATCCCCAATGCATTCTTTTTCTGCTGTTTGTTCTCTGTTCTAATTTTTCATAACATCTCTTTGTTAATTCATACTGTTCTCTCCTTTCTGTAGTCCCTCTATTTTATTTCTAAATATCTATATGCTAATTCTTTAAAACCTGATCACTAGTACGTGAGGTAAATACTCTGAATGTACCCCAGTTAAAGGACAACAATGAGGTACATATTAGATAAGCATCTTGCCCAGGGTCATAAATAGGTAAGGATAGGTACTGAGCCCAGGACATATAATATGCTCTGTCTTAAACAAGACAGAGCTGGTCCTCTGGGATATTAAGGAATATTGCTGTGAATTATTATCAGGTGGTGATGGAGAGGAGGCCCAAATGTGGATGTTTGGGAGTTGATGGACAAAGAGGAGGATATTTGTGCATGGATGAAGGGTGCAGAGATAGATCAGCAATTCAGAAGTATGCACAGGCTCTGTTCTTTTAGGACTCATATAGTGATCAGTCTCATCTTGAAATATCTCCTATTCCTTTATCAGCAACATGTGAAACTCCTTAAAATATGCCTGCTGATTGGTGTCCTTTCAGCTTGCCTTAAAATGATGCTTCTCTGTTTGATTTTAATCTGGTTAACATTCCATTCTTGGAGCTGAGAATCTGTGAAAAGCTGTAACCAGAAGGAACTGTGCAGATGTGATGTTCACAATTTGCTTCTATAGTGAAGGCTGACAGAAGTAGTGTCAGTCATGAGCTTCTAAATAACATGCATTTATAGGGTTGCCCTGTGCTTGGATCTTTTTTGGCCAGTTTGTGTCATATCAACGTTTCACGTGTATGCATGAGCGTTGCATGTTGCAGCATTGATTTAAATTTTCTTAAAATTATTTTCCAGAACAATAAGTGGAAATACTTTCTTTAACGATATTTGAAAGAAAGAATCCAAGAAGAGTGAATGGATTTAATTCACTCAGTGAATAAGGACTCATTTCTAAGATGAATAAAGTAGAGGTTAAGAATGCAGACTTGGAATACCTGAATTCACATCCTTCCTCCCTCATTTATCAGCTATTTGACTCTGGCTAAAATAATTAATACATCTGTTAAATGGTAAATCTTTTTGTTCCATAGAACTGTTATAAGGTTTCAGTGGGATAGTGCTCATTAAAGCATTAGTGCAGTGCCTAAGTCCCTCAATAAATGTTAATTATTAAATACCAGAAAGATAGCTCTGAACAGAGGCTGATAGCTCTTGCTACTACATCTATAGAGGCAACTTTTCCACATCAGGTTTCAAAGCTCTGCTCAGTTGCACACCATACCATTAAAGGATAGAATCATGACTTAACCATTTTCTTATTAATGGATATTTGGGTTGTTTCATATTTTCCTCCTCAGTATAAATAGCTTATGCTCTTACTGCCTTACTACCTCCTATATTCCCCTCGAAACTTTGAATGTCGTGCTTTGAGGTTGGTTCAGTACAACCGCTGATACTGTTTCTGTTATTTTTAAATACTTGTTTGGTAGGGTATCATGAATGTGATGTGCTCCCTTGGCATAAAATTAAATAATTATTGGACATGCTTCCTATGAATTTAAGAACTGAAATCTTTTTCATGAGGGCAATTAGGAGAGTGTATCTTTGTTATAGTTCCCTCTTTTGAGTCAGGCAAAACACATCCTAACTGCCCTCACGAAAACATGTCAGTGTATCTTGCCATTCCTTTTCTCAAATCAGCTATGGTGGGGCATGAAAGAGGATCCCCCATCACACTTAGGATAACATTCATGTTTGGATAATGGCTGTACAGGACTCTATAATCTGGCTAGTTCTGCCTAGGATTTTTAACTTTACCTCTTTCCCAGTTCCCTCATCAGGCATCTAATGTTCTCCTCCTCAGCCTTTTCTTTGCTACTCTTCTTTACGCTCAATCCCTTCCCTCCATCTCTTTCCTTCCTCTTTCCTCCTCATCATCCCACTTAATGAAATCAAATCATGGAACTTTTGCACATGCTTATCTTCCCTCTCTATCTTCCTTATATCACTCATTATATCATTCATATCTCTACTCTGATCTCAGGTGTTCATTTTGCTCTTTCCTGATCACCTACCACTGCGCACTCCTGGTTATGTCCTGCCCTCCATCTCCTTGGTGGTTCTGCACTGTGAAGCTACTCTTTGTGCTGTGTTGGTTATTTATTTATTGAGTTTCCTAGGATTAGAAGCTTGTTAGGTCTACCAGTTTGTCTCATTTTCTGCTGTGTCTTTTGTTCCTCGAAGGCTTCTTGGCACAATGGAAGTGTCAGCAAATACTTGTTGAACTGATAAAGGAATAAAGGGAAGGGGAGCTACTTGTGCAAGGAAGGTCTGATGCTGTCTTTTATGACTAGTCTGCATATTGATTACAGGAAAGAATAGATCTTGTAGCTTTTTAAAGTTAAAGGAGTCAGATATTGCCAGTTTTTCAGTTTATTTTTTAGAGTATAGACATACAATTTGAGAATTTTTCTCAAAGTGATGTACCATGCATTGATTTCTCATCTTTTCATATCATGTTCTATTTTTCTTTTTTTCCTTGTCTGTGGCTTATAGCATGAAAGAACTTTTGAGTCTTCTCTCATCTTCTCAAATGCCCATTTGTAGACTGTTCCCACTAATGTCCCTCATCTTCCCTCAAATCATTGTTGACAATTTTACAGTATATCCAGGGTTCCTGTTCCCTAGGAGAACAGAAGGCATGCAGTTGCACTAAGGCAGAATAACAAGAAATGAACCTTGGAAAACCCTGAGTTTGTTTTGGCTCAGTACTGTCAAGAAAACAGCTGTCATAACATAGCTCTTCAGAATAGTCTCTTCAGTTTTTGGTATGCAGATTGTTTTATCAACTGCATTGCTAAATACTTACAGAATCCTCTGTGATCCTGGTTAACTTACTAATTTTTTCAAACCCAGTAAAATAAGAAAGAGTATTTTGCATTATTCTCAGTCTTAGGCCTTCTTGGTGTAAGTGTTTTATCTATATAGTGGAAAGGTGTTTTATCTATATAGTGGAAATAATTTTCTGTTTTGAGCTGGCATGTTTTCAGTGAGAAATATTAGAAAGCATTGTTTAAATTTCATTTTTTTTTTTTTTTACTGAAGTCACATTGGTTTACAACATTGTATATGGTTCAGAGGTATAGGTTCACACCTCTTAAGGGGTGTGTGTGTTTGTGTGTGTGTGTGTGTATAGACACATATATGTATGAACTTTTTTAAAGTTTTCTAAATCCTATAAAATATGAATTGTTTAGATGATGGAAGGTGTGCCTCTTGAAAGTTAATATATTTAATATTTATTACTTTTTCTCTGATTAGTATTGTTATTATGTATCTATTACTACTTTTGGAGTCAGTTTTCAGTGGAACTGCTGTGAATTACTGATCTTTTATGGAGTTTAAATTCATTGAAGAGAATTCAGTCTACACTATTAACATATTATTGTTGTAATACATAATCAAAGAAGAAAATCTCATAAGCAAACTGTTCTTTGTTTTCTGTGATGGGTTAATTTGCTATTTGTACAGAAATGAAAACTTTAGATTATCGCTCTTTGATTCAAAAGCTTATCCTAAGGTAGGACCATAACATTCATTCTAAATCAGTACTGCCACATTGCTCCATTAGGTCTCATTCATGGCCTCATTCCTATTAGTAGGTTTTTTTTTTAATCCAAATGTTACCAAGATTAAGCATAGACCATTCACACACTTTCAAATGCATTTCTTCTGACCTGTGGAGAATTTATAAATGAGTCATTAATATTTGTAGGGCATTTGTTCTCTGCGGAGACTAGATGGAATGGAGAACTCAAGGAAATAATTTTAGATCTTAGACATAACTGTATATAACTGAAGCTGCAAGGAATATCTTTCCAATCTTGGGTAAGCAGCACTTTCTTAAGATACAAATGCACTAAACATAAAATAAAATATTAACACATTGTACCTTAGCAAAATAAAAAACTTCCATTTTCATTAGCTACCATAAGAAAATGAAAAGCAAGCCTGAGATTAAAAGGAAATTTATGATATCTATGTTAGAGAGTAGAGACGCTTATAACGCTACAATAAAAAGACAACTTAGCTTTTACAAATAGCCAAATGATTTCAACAAACAATTCATGAAAGATGTTTTACTAATGAATATTTGAAAAGATGATTAGCATTTTAAGTCAACAGGTAAATGCAAATTCAGTTGGTAGTGAGATATCTCATACTCGTTAAGATGGCAGAAAAATAATCAAAACAAGCAAAACATAAAAACAACCTGACAATACTATTGGCAAGAAAATGAAACAATTGATATTTTCATATATTTTTGATTGAGGTGTTTGTACTTTGGAAACCTATTATGTTAAACATATAGCTACATTATGAGGTAGTAATTTCATTCTGAGGAGTTTAACTAAGAGAAATGAAAGATTTTCATTGGAATGTTCATAGCACCTTAATTCATAGTAGTCCAAAATTGGGAATAACCCAATTGTTCATCAAGAAATTAAAATGAGTAAACAAATTGTGATGTCCTTATAGTGTGGAATGGCATTCACAAGGAGTATGTACTGTACTCTCTATTTCCATGGAAAAAAATGCCATTCTGCAGGTAAAACTGTAGGAATGCAGGTATCTGTGATTAGAAAGGAGCTTTCATATCATATATGTTTAGGGTGATGATTGCTTGGTGCCAAAACTCATTGACTTTATATTAAAAATTTCTATTTGTTTGTATTTGGTTTGTATCACAACCTGAATTAAGTTGGGGGAAAAGTCAAGGATGTAAACTTGCCCTTGGAGCAGAAATGATGTTGGACAGACAAAATATTTAAAGTATGTGCAAATGATGTAAGCTCTTGGGAAAATGGTAGAGTGTGCCGCACAGGAGCTCTTAGAAATAGATGGGTGAAACGGCAATGTTTTTCTGGGTAATAGATGGTTTTGTGTTTTGAGGATGAAAACTGACAAATGTTGTCAGAGATTGGAGGAAAATATTACAAATATAGCTAACATGTTAGGTTAAGGGGTCAAGACAAGACATATTTTTGCAAATAAGCATAATAGTTGAAGTGGTTTTCCTGACTCTATATCATTTTCATCCCTAGTATCATTTTACTTTTTCAAGACTTGGCCTGATTCTGTCTCTTTGGTCCCCCAGATATTCCAAGACACAGCATTTTTTGCTTTTTTTGAATTCCTCTATCACTGTAGAGTTTAGCTTAGTTTTTCCCAGATTATGTCTTAAGTGTTAAATGTTTATATTCTCAGAAAGTATTTCCTGGGTAGAGATAACTTTTTCTCCATTGCCCCAATAAACTTTTTCTCCATTACCCCAAGTAAAATGGTGAATTCACAATCAAATGCTGTATAAGATACTTTGGATGGAGGTTTGATAGAGGAGCTTGAGAGGACAACTGTTGGAATGAAGATTTGCTGTATTAAATGTATACTATAGGATTTTACATGTATGTATGTTAAAGGCTATGATTTTTTGAATGGCAACTATGTTTTGGGCATAATAACTTTTAACAATAATTATTCTTTGGTAGATATTTGATCCTTATTTTATAGATAAGTACATCAAATAGGCAGAGCGAGATTTGAATATATCTTCTTGGCTTCCACTGTTCTTGTAGGTACCAGTTTTGTACTGTGTTACTGAGAAATAAGATGATGCCAGCAGTGATGCCAGTAAATCATTGGATGTACTCTTAATGTAAACCCAGTCATTCTTTAGGCACTTTCTGTATATTAATTCATTTAATTTCCATGATAAGTAAGGAAAATGAGTCCTAGAGTCATTAACTTTATAAAGGTTATATCTAAATAACTGGTAGAGTTTTAAGATTTGCCAACTGTCTTATTCCAGATTACATGCTTTGTATTTATTGAATGAATGACTGAATTATCTCCGGAGTAAGAATGAGATTTCATTCATCCTCTGTAGAGGGTGGCAGTGTACCTTAGATGAAGCCTCCTTTGAGATCACTAACTAACTTTTTAACTCAGTGCTGGACTCATTGTGAAGAATGTTCCAAGTAACAGGTTAGAGTACTGCTTTCTATCTCAGAGTCTTTCTTATTAGAAAAGGAAAGTTGACACATTTAAAATCTTTTTGATGTTAAATCATTCCTAGAGTCCAGTGATAAGATGAAAATAAGTGTGTGATCCTGTAAGACTGAAAATAAAATTCTTTTTCCAAGTGACTGTACTGAAGTGTATAGTCTCCTTTGGACCAAGCCTTTGCAACCAAACAGTTGATCTTTTTCCTTTTTCCTTTGAGCTCTAATCTACAAGATCAGATGTAATATAATTGAATAGAAGCCACCACCCTCTGCTGAATATTTTCCTATTTGAAAGATGAAAAGCGTAAACATGATATCCAGGTCCTTTGATGCTTTTTAGAAGCGACAGATGGGAAACTTCAGTGAAGAATAAAAAGCCACCTATTTAATTTAGGCCAAAGACAAAGATTTCAAAGGAATTGAAAATTAGCTCCAAAAGCATATGACCAATATTTCACTTTGCCTTTGAAAGAAAAGGAGGGTTGAGAAGCTTGTTTTTTCTGTGAATTAATATAGCCACATTATTACTATGAAAATAAAATTAGTAAGTTACCTACTAGGATTGTACTTTCCTAGAGTGCTAATCAAAAAAGATCTTGCAGAGGAACCAGAAGATGTAGCAAGGAGAATGTGAAAGATCTGATAGAAGAGATTTGATTCCACACTGCTATTCAGGAAACTGTGATTTTAAACTAGGTTTTATAGAATTTGTTGGTAGATACTGTATCATAAAGATTAGGATCCCTGTATTGAAATTAGTTTCTCTAGCTATGCTCCGTAGACCCTTATAAGGCAATGCATCTTTGAGCATTCGGGGAGGCCGTAAGTTCAATACCAGATTATAACACCCAGACTCAAAGCAGATTTGAAATCACAAACAGTAAATAGGATGAATGAAACCTATTTATATTGCCCAATCTGAATTGTCCCGAGGTAAAAAGGCAGCACTATTTACAATTATGCCTGCACAGCAGGTGAGAATTAGGGGTATTCCAGGACATAAGGTTGCTTTATTCAGTGGAGTTCACAATTGAATGTGTAGCAAAATCACCTAGAAGGATGGTTAAAACAGATTTTTTGGGCTCTATTCCAAAATTTCACACTCAGTAGATCACAGGTAAAAGTATTGCATATCTAATAACTTTGTTGGTGATGTTGATGCATCTTGTCAGGAGGTTACCCAGTGGTCTGAACACTGTTGTTCTACTTAACCAGAGTTGGCACCTTACTGCTGATGATGTAATTTTCATTTGAAAGAAGTGTTCATTATCGTCCATCCTCTGCTACTGGGCAGTCTTCTGCAAGGGAGGGTACCCAAGAGAAAGATGGCAGAATAAGCTTTTGCTGACTTCAACCTGTGTCTCTGCATTGGTGTTCTTGGTATTTCAGGACTGCTCATGCTGTGAGGCTGAGATAGCTCACCTGCTACCAACCTGACCTACAAGAAAATGCTGAAAGCAAATGGAAAATAAACCTGACTTCTGGTTTCTTAATATAGAAACACAGGTTTAGGGGAACCTCAACACCTAAATTCACTCTGGCTGCATTTCATAAAGTAAACATTGACTTGGGCAATGGTTTCCTTTATTCAGCAGTGACTTAAAAATATGTCTAATGGGAAATATCTTGAATTTGTTTCTTCCCTGCCTCCCTCTCTCCCATCCTTTCTACAAAAAAAAAAAAAACATTGTGATTTTGTTTTTTAAACATTTATTATTTTTCCCTCATTAACTGACTTGACTTAAATAATACGGAACTTGTAATTTTATTAGCAAGGCAGATGTGAATGTGGGATTGTCCTGTAGATCACTAGTTGCACCCACAGACCAGCAGCATCAGTGGCATTTGGGAATTTCTAGAAATGAAAATCCCTAACCCCCAATCTAATTTTTGAATCAGATATTAGGGACATTTTAATTTTAGTGTCTTACCTGTTTTGGTCTGCGAAGATACTGGAATGTTTGAATTATGGTTTTCAATGGCCTGATATGCAGTTACGTATATAGCTGCTTTGATTAAATGCTTTATAAAAATAGTGAAAACAATAATAATATCAGTAAACATTTGCTGAACATTTTCTCTAACACTGTTAAAGACTTTGAAAATGTTTATGTGACTTAATCTTATAGCAGTCGTAGACTAATATCACCACTAGATAACAGTAAGGGAATGGTGCACAGAGAGTTCAGCAGCCTGTCCTCTTCAGGGGTGGTTACTTAATACCTTGCTGTCTAATGTACCCATTAGCTATTTTAATGTGTTTTCTTTCACCTGCAGTTCTTTATTTTTCTGCTCCTGCCTCCTTCCCACAGTTGTAGTCTGTCTAAAAGATGTTAGGGATAATTATAACTGTTTGTAGTGTAACACTCTTGCTCAATAATGTGGGTAATATTAAACATTTCTTATAACCAGAGAATCATAGATACTAATCTGTAAGTACTTGATGGAGTATGACAGTGGTTGAAGGGGACAGAAGGGAATGCTAGTTGGTGACAGGTAGGGAGATGGTGTGGCTGTGTTCCAGATGGGCTGATTGAAACTCCATGAATGGAATACTAGTGGCTTCTGTGTGCTCAGGAGACTCTGACTAGCAACAATACCAGCTCAATGGTTTTGGTCATCATAGTTACACCCGCTGTACCTTTTTCCTTAAAGCAAAATGAGCACCATAGCGCCTCAGCCTATGATAGTTCCTTCCCACATTGCCTGCTTCCCCATACTTGGTTTTCACACTTTGAGGTTCCTGGTTTCCCCTCATTCCTAACTTTAAGCTGTAGCAGATTTGGCAACTTATATTTTACATTTAATATTACAAGTGTATAAATTGTGTGTATGTGTACTTAAAGATTTAATTGAAGTCTAAAATTTATTAGTATATTTGAAAATCAAAGTATTTTGCTTTGCTTTTTATAGTATGCTGTGTTTTCTCTTTGACTTATCTGTGAGAGCTAGGTTTTTTAGTGTTTTCAAGTCTATCTTAAGAAGATGACTATGTAAACTACAATGTATTTTTTAACCAATGTAATATTTGTTTTCTCCATAAGATTAGTTATTCCTACTTAAAAAATGAGACTAGATAGATTTCATGAGAGTGGTTGAATATGCTGACAATATAGATCTATACTAATTTCCTTTGTGTAATTTAAATGTATGCTATGTAAATTATTTACAATAATTTTGCTGATTAGTTACAGACTACATGAACTATATTTTTAAAAATTTTTTTGAGATTATTTTTGCAGCTTATAATTTTTTTCTAAAAGCAAGTTAAATATCTTATTAGATGTTATTAGGATTAACTTTTCCCACTAGCAACAAAGATAAAATATTTTACCTATATACATTCAAATATATTCAAATATATACATTCAAATATCTCAAATATATACATTCAAATATTTTACCTATATACATTCAAATATTTGTTAGCATTCATGTAATTGCTAACAAAAACATTCATACTAACTTGTAAGTATTACTGTATAATTTAGTAGTTTTTAGAGGCAATTTTGTTACACATTATAAGGTATTGAAATATTTGTCCTGGTGAGTACTTTTTAAGCACTTTATTTAATATCTCTTTATCATAGTAACATTTTGTTAGACAGTTAGAAATCCACAATTATTATGAATAATAAAATTTTGGATTTGGATCCCAAAATCAGAATGAACAAATATCATACCATCAACTATAATTCTCAAACAGAAAATAATTTACTGAGAATGGTAACAGTCCCATGTCACTCAGCATGGTTACTGCCCACCTTGCTACCTCCTTTTCCATTCTCATATACCACCATGCACTTCTTTCATAGAAAAGCTGTTTCCTTACCTGCCTCCAGCTTCTCCTCTGTGAGTCAGACACCTCTCAGTTCAGAGTATGTCTCAGTGTAGCGTCCAAACTAAGACTGTTACACATAGAGTTCGTGTTTGTCTTAAAGAACAGATGAAAATCAGGAACTTGACAAACCACAAGATATAGTGGGTTGACTATCTCTGCTGCGTTGGTCAGTTAGAACTTAGAGCTGGGAAATGGAAACAAGAAGGGAGAGATGATTAGATCTCTGTGGGTGTCAGACTGGCCTCTGTGCAAATTCCTTTCCTTCAGTGATCTGGGGGGGAAAAAAACACCAAAACTTAGCTTTTAGTATTTTCATCTGTTCTTGAAGTTTTCTGTTACTTCCTCCACACCCCCCACCCCCCATTTCCTCATCATTTTGCAAATTAACCTTCAGGCAAAAACCTAAATTGAGTGTACTTTTTCTGTTGGCAAATTCAACATGTGAAGAACTGACGGTGGAAACTGAAGTAGGTAAGACACAGTTGTATTAGAAATGGTCAGCTGCCACAGTGTAAGGTGCCTGCAGATGGGTGTCAGTTGCCTAGAAATGCAGAATTAATATCTGAGTAAAGTATTTTGACATGAATAACCAAATCTGTTAGATAAGAGATGCTGCTGTGTTTTTTTCTCCACACATTAATTTTTCCATATTTGAGCATTACTGACAAATAGAGCATGAGTAGAACTTCAAATAAACACATCATGCGTTCATATTTCACTGAGGTTGTGCCACTTGTGTCACTGTTTTGAAAGTGAAAAGCTGGACCTCTTCATATTTTTAGTTCCTTTCAAGCTCTGTAATATAATTTGTAATGTCCTTCAGAGTGCTCCTGTATCATTGACTAATAGTCATTGAATAATAGTGTGCAGTTAGGTTTGGGGAAGTACTCAGAATTTGGCTAGAAAGGCCTCATTAAAGTGTGCAATGCAGAACCAAATAATAAAAGGAAACCATGCCCTGAAAAGCTCTTTATAAGGCTCATGCACTTCAGGTCTGTTCATTCATTCCATTACTAAAATTAGGTTTACTTTGATTAATAAAACTTCATACATCTTTGCAGTTATTGATACAGTAATTGATAGGATCAACTTAGGTGCTTATGATATGCCTGTCACTATTTCACATACTTTACTTGCTGTACCTGCTATGTTGAAAGCAGTGTTCCAAACGATGGAGATAGTTGACGTGGTGACTAAATCAGACCCAATCCCTCCCTCTTGAAGACATTTTCTTATATTTGTGTCTTTTTTTTTTTAAGATTTATTTATTTATTTATTTATTTATATAAGCACTGGGTACAGTCAGAAGTGTGGGAGGGTGAGAGAACTCACCAGAGCCAGAGTGGGGAACAGAACAGGCAGACTGACTAAATACACTGCTGAGGGGAGCAGCGGGCACGGCAGGAGAGGTCTGCGCACTATGTGGGACTCTCGCCCGGCAGCCAGGGATCGAACTGGCGCTGCAGAGGCTGCAGGCAGCTTCTCAGCCCAGAGCTCAACCGCTGCGCCACCGGGGAGGTCCCTTATATTTGTGTCTTACATACAAATCTGATAGTCACTTTTGATCCTTAATAGATTCAGCATAGGCCCAAGGTTCTCAGAGCTGGTCAAGGTAGTTCACAGCTTGACTCAGCCTGAAGCAGCCCTTCTTTAGACCTCTGCAGGGCCCATATGGTTAATCCTTGCTGCCTCTTTGACCAGTGAGGCTAAGAACACAAATAGGCTTACAGAGATGTGTTAGCTTCAGCCGTAGTGATAACTGGGATGCAAATGCATAGGCAGAGAGACTAAGGATGATCCAGGGCACATTGAGGAGTTACTCAGATATAAACATTGTGTTGATTAAATGGATGATTTGGCACAAACATTCTCTAAGCTGCAGCACTCAGAACTTCTTAGATTTATAGTAGGAGACGCTGTTTATTCTGATAGTTAGAAGGATCCATTAATTGTCCTGCTGCTCTCTTGTGCTTCCTGCCTTTTCTATGAGGGTGCACCACACACCTGTTACTGAGTATAACTTGAAGAGTTATCAAGTTCAAAGCCAAAGGACTAGCACTACACATGGTCACCTGAAGACAAATAAGAGAGGTACAAATAAGTGATCCTTGGGGATCAAGAAATTTCAGACAATGCATGGTTCACCCCAGGGGTCAGCTCCCACTAGCTAGAGCTTGCCTAGGTCTACTGTTACTTCATCTGTGGTTGAGTCAGCATATTTAGAACCTTGTGTTCTGGCCTGTCTGTATTGCTGTAGACATTTTGTATTTTTATTCATTGAGTTCCCACAGCAACCCCAAAGCTAGGTGGATTCCATTACTGTCCCTGAGAAGTATAGGTACTTTTCTAATCATTGAGGAAACTGAGACAGAGAGACATACTGTCTCACAGCTCCTCCCATGAGGGTTTGCATCTTTTTGGAGCTTGGCTCTTTACTACACATTTACATATGTCCCGGTTTTACATGTTTTCTTCTAAATCAAATACTTTGAACACATGGGACAAGGTGATTTGCACGGGTAAATTGGTGGCGGGAATTTCACAGGAAAATCATACATTGTACAAAATGAAGGATGATGTAATAAATAAAATACTTTTCAAATTTGTGTAGGCTTAAGGTCTTGTGGGCCTAAATAAAACCTGACTCTGCACTGTACGCAGTAGCACTTGCAAAATAGTTTGTGATCTCTGTTTGATACTTGGTAGGGCAAGGAAGAGACAACCAAGGCATTTAGAATGAAAATTCATCTCCAAGGATTTGATCAAAACCCAGACGTGATAGTTAATACACTAGACTGAGGAACACTTTCATTGTTATTAGGTATTTTCACTGCTAGTACACATAGGAACTTACAGAGCAGTAACTGTTCCTATTTTACAGAGAAAACAAATACTCAGCAAATTTAAGTTGCCCAAGGGAGGAGATGGCTGTCCTGGACTTTGGAGCTAGTTTTCAGATTCCGAGTTTGGGTTTTCCACTCCAGTCTATCAATTCGTTCTTGCTACCAGACAATCAGCTGATTCATTCTCAACATGTTCTATTTGTTCAACTCCATCTGCTCGGGTGCCTGATCAGTCACTGTCGTAAGTTTGGACAACAATGTAAACCTGTGCCCTGAGAGCAAAATTTTGATAACCACCTCTTAATAGGGTGGTTAGTGAGATGGGTAATTTGTAGAGCTACTTAGAGGATGTAAATCTAGAGCAGCCACAGGTGAGATGAACCCTGAGAGGAAGGAAAAATACTAAAAGGCTTATGTAACAAAAACAGTTAGGTCTAACTTCTCCTGGGTTCTTAGTTTTTATATCTCAGCCTATCTTTTCTCACCAGTTTTTTTCCCACCAGATGTCAGTGAATGGTGTGAATCTGCTCTTACGCTATTCACTGTTGCTGCCTCTACTTCACAGTAGACATCTTGGGAGTGGATCCCTCCTTTATTTTGCACCCTACCCTGTTGCCCAGTGTAGGGTAAAGAAAATGTCAGGCTTTTCTGCCCTCCCGCCATCAGGATAGATGATGGATCCTTGTCCTGAATGCATGCCTGATGGCGGGCACCTGGAATAGGGTGTGGGCATAGGCAGATGGGATTCAGCTGAGCTAAGACTGTGCTTTTTAAGGGCGGCGTCATGGGGACGCCAGCAGCAGCAGAAGCCGAAAGAGAAGCTGAGAACCAGCAGAACGAACGCCAGAGAGCCCAGATAGAGTGAAGACTTGCTGGTGGCTGGGAGGCCTGCCAGCCTCCCAGCCCCCCAGCCAGCACCCCTGCCTGCCATATGCCTGGTGAACCCCAATAAAAGACCTGCAAAAAACCACTGAGGACTCTGACTCCTCCTTTACCCAGTCTGCATGGGATCAGAAAACCTGCCCAGTGTCCTGTTCCTTACCTTTACACCCAGGTTTTGGAAACTGGTCCCTAATGCCCCAGTGAGTGTAACTTATGGAAACATGGGACTGTTTGTGACTACCTTAGACATGTTTCAGTGCAGGATTTAAAATTGGCCCTGCTGCCATTTGTATTTCTGTGAGGTTTATGTTGGGCATTTGTGGATTGCGTGAAGGCAAACATTAGCTTGCATACGTTTTTGTATATTAGAACTGGAGATGAGTGTCTTATTAAATGCTTGCAAAATATTTATCCAGACAAACTATTTATTGATCATATTTTTATTTATTTTTAAATGAGGTTTTTTGTTATTGTATATGTTTAATAATCCATGTACTGACTATTCAACACTAACCACGAGGCTCAATGCAAAATAAATGATCATGGTGGTAAAATAGAGGGCATATTAGTTTCATGGGTCTTACTGTAGGGTAAGGTAAAAGGTATCAGGCTTTTCTGCTCTCCCACTATCAGGATAGATGAGGGAACCCTGTGATCCTGAATGCATGCCTGAAGGCGGGCACCTGAAGTGGGTACACCTGCGCTAAGACTGTGCTTTTTAAGGGTGGCCTCCCGGGGACGCCAGTAGAAGGAGAGAAGCAGCAGAAGCCGAGAGAGAAGCAGAGAACGCCGGAGAGCCCAGATAGAGTGAAGACCGGCTGGGAGGCCTGCCAGCCTCCTGGCCCCCCAGTATCCCTGCCTGCTGTGTACTGGCTAAACCCCAATAAAAGCATGCAAAAAGCCACTGAGGACTCTGACTCCTCCTTTACCCGGTCTGCTGGATCAGAAAACCTGCACCGTGTCCATTTCTACCCTTACACTTACCATCACAAAAATGATAAAAATAAAATGTTTTGAATTCCTTTTGTCTGTGATGTTTTAATTATGCTAAGTAGTTTCATGTTCCCTCAGCCCCTTCTCATTTCCTTTCCTGGGACCCTAAGATTGCAGTCCTGTGGAGCTGCATCCTTAATAATCTTAGTACCCTTCCCCAAACCTTGACAAGACTGCTACCACCAGTGCACCCGATATACTTACAGACAGATATCCTTTCTCCAGTGCTTTTTTCGAGGCAAAACCCTGCTTTGTCCGTAATAAGGCTGGTTATATATAAACATCCCTTGTGTATTCATATTACAAATAGAGTGAGTTTAGCACACATAATCCCTAAGTATGTCTGTTGTTGTTTCCAGTCATTTTCCATCTAGCCTGTCATCACCTACACTTAAAAGCTGGCCTTCTTATTTCTTGGTTTATAAATGTTCTGTTTTGTTCTTTACCCAAAATCTTTTTTTAAAATAAAAAACAAATTTATTGTTGTTTCTGTATCCCAGATTTTCCCTGTTTGCTTCATTGGACAGAAAAGGGACACAAATGTACTTTGTTTTTTTCCCCACACTTGATGTCTTGGTGATTTATTCAAGTTAACCCTGTATAGGTATATCTTACTCATTTTTCATGGATTTGTTATACTTTTGTGTAATCAGCCCCTGAAGTCCCATTTATGTAGGACCATATCAGTAAGTTTTTCTTTAAAACAGGACTTTCTTAACTGGATTAAAATATATTTTTTATTTTTTTTAAGTTTTTAAAAGACTTTAAATGGCAAATGACTTATAATTGTGTGTGTGTGTGTGTGTGTGTGTATTGGGAGGTATGGCTGTAGACAGGACTCCACTGGACATGGAGAATATATTGAGATAAGAATCCAGTTGATTTTAGTACAGACCCCTACATAGTCATTGTATGAAATATAGAGATATTTAAAGAAAGTGAGTTTAGAAGTTAACTTCTAAATGAATCTGTGAAGGAGTTGGTACTTGATATGGTTCTTGCTCTTTATAGAGTGGAGTGAAAGTCAGTCTGAGTGAGAGGAATGGGATGAACACAGGTGAAGGAAAGCCAGAGGAGATGAGGCAGAACAAAATGTGGATGGTCTTGATTGTGCTCAGGAGCGCATAATCCAGTAAGCCATGAAGTTTTTGGTCTTTGTAGTAAAATAACTGAAGATGTCAGTTAAGTGTATATTGTCAGGAAAGCTTTTCTGTGTTTCTCTGTGTAAAATATTAAATCCTGCCAATGTCAGTATACTGATGTAGATAGAGTATTGGAGGAAGGTGGCAGGGGTTATGTTATTAAAATGTTTTTGGACAGAAATACAATACACTAAATAGTCAGTGTATTATAAAGCAGTGCTGTTCTATTATTTAACCCCTTGAGGTAAGTGACAGACATAGGAGTTCAGTGGCAGTTGTGTGCTTATCTATTGAGAATTATAACTGAGAAACAAATGTCTGGTACAATGTCTCCCTCTTCTGGTAGAGCTGATAGATGTAATAGTTAATAAAACGAATCGACATATTATACATAATCACATATAGCAGGTGTCAAAAAACATCATTTCACTCAGTGTTTCATAATAAGGTTGATGAGATCCAATCTTGGTTGACAGACAAAATGATTTTATTAAAATACATGCTTTCCTTATAGGTTGTTTAGCTTAAAAGTTACAGTTTCCAAAAATCCATTGTTTATGATAAGTGAGGACTTATATTTTGTAGACAGACTATAAAACCTAAATTTGGGATAGGCACTGTTGTTGAGTCATAAGTTGAAGACCTAGTCCCAATTAGCTGAAGTGCCCAGATTTTTCATGTTGATATCATTAGATTGGGTTTAATCTTAATAATCAGAAAGCTGTAATTTCAGTTGATGTTATTATTAGCAAATAATAAGTGAGACTTTTAATTGTTACAAAACCAAAACTTCAGTGTATGTATTTCCTCTTCTCTGGATGGTTTTATGGAAAGATGCTGAGGAAGCAGGTGGGGACAGTGTCTGAAATGTTTTATTTCTTATTATCTTCATTCTCCTTTCATATGCTCTCAACACTTGCTTGTCTCAACTCTCACTGTCTCTGAAAGCGTCCCTAATACCTTGGCGGTGTTAATATTTTTCCACCGTGGCTTGTGCATTGCCCAGTTAAAACAGGCAGTGGCTGTCCTTGTTGACATTCCCAATATCTGTCATCCTTCTAGGCTCTTAAAAATGTTTATTGAGTGACTGAATGTATGTTATCAAAGTATGGGTGTAGCAGGAAACATTCCCCACTATATTTTCTGATTCTGTTGGTAAAGATAAGAGAGTTGATGGAATTAATCTGAAAACAAGGACTGTAAATATTTTTAAATATTATTTCAGGGTTATAAAATATCTAACTATTTGTATCTTTATACTTTTGAGCTCCTTTTGTAGGTTTCTTAGCCCCTTACCTATACAATTTTTCAATTAGGACAGGTAACTTAGAGGATATACACTGTTTTATAAGATGTGTTTGTTTACTCATCTTTCTAACTGCTCAACTTTTGTTATTCAAAACTGAACGTTTATTCATTTACCATTTGTTTAATAATCTCTTTAATTTGGGGTGTATATATTTCATAGCTTGAAATGATCAGTTGGTGCTCACCCACCATCAAAACTAAACTATCACATCAACCCTTTCTAACCCCTCTCTGTCACCTGCTCCCCTCTGGTAACCACCATAGTTTGTCATAGAATCTAAAAGTTATTTTTGTTGTGTTTTGCCAGTTTGATTTCTTTAGGTACTTTTATTTCATCCAGTAGTTGTCTTTCACTTTCTGACTTCACTGACCCATTCAACCTCAACTTCCATCCATATTGTGCAAAAGGCACAATACCGTATTTTTAAATAGCAGGGTATTATTCCAGTGAGTATATATCACATCTTCTTTATTCAGCAAGAAGACTGGGAGAAGTTATATACACATCACTAGTCCCACAAGGACTAGTTAATTTCTAAAATATATAAAGAACTCATACAACTGAAAAACATAAACAACCCAATTTAAAAAATGGGGAAAAGACCTAAATACTTACTTTCCAAGAAAGATATACAGATGGGCCAATAGGCACATGAAAAAAAACAAAGTTCAGTATCACTTTTACGAGGGAATTCAAAATTAAAATCATAATGAGATATTATCTCACCCCTGTGAGAATGGCGCATATCAAAAATGCTGGAAATAAGTGTTGGTGAGGCTGTAGAGAAGAAGGTACCCTCATACTATGTTGGTGGCAATGTAACTTGATCCAGTGGTGTGGATATTACTTAAAATTCTAAAAAAATACAAATGTTCAGCTTTTTAGTAAATTGTTAAAACAGGTTAGGAAAATGAACTTCTCAAGCCTGGTTCCTGAGAGGACTGAGCTGGAACAAGACTTAGGACTATAAAGAATCACTACCTTTTTGTTAGGTAAACTTTCCCATAATTGTTCTGATAAATAGATGTTGCTTGCCCATGCTATAGTGATGTGTGGGAGCAGCAAGGGCAAGCAAGTTTAGGGGAAAGTTTTGTAATGTTAAGACTTCAGGGAACTTGACTGAGATTAAAGTTAGATGCAGTGCTGTGGTGATCACATACTCTTTCTTTACCTTTTTTTTCCACACCCACAGAGTAAGCCACTCCTGAAATTATGTAGAATCAATCTTCTCTGTCCAGCAAAGTGATAATAGCTTATCACACTTATTACTTGTTTGTACTGTGGATTGTGTGAGTTGTGAGGTTATCCTTGGCAACCTGGCTGAGAAATGTGAATTTAGGCAATTAATGCTGTAAGAGCTTTATATCTCCTTAGTAAATAATTGGAACACTTCAGTGATTCTTATACCATTTTGTATGGATCAGTTGATATAATCGAAATGAAGACTCCATGAGGCCAAATTTCTGTCACTGTGTAAACCTTGAATGGACTATTCAAGGAGCAGCTGCTCTTGTGGCTTTTCTGATTCTTAGAGATCAAAGGTGGGTTGACTAAGCTGTGGTTATGCTTATGACTTACTCATTCTACTTGAGCAGGGTGGGTGATCAACAGCTTCTCTGGAGCATCACGGTCCTCCTTGTAGTTGGCCGACACCAATGTCCTCATATAGCTTTGATTCCTGACCAACCTGTTGGTTTAATTTCTCCATGGAGACCAGTGTCTTGGAAGGGCAAATAAATACAGTTTACACCTCTAAAATCTGTCAAAATCCTATCAATCATAAATTTTGTACTTAGTAATTAATAGTGTTAGGAAACATTAGTAATTATTTTGCTTTGGAGTAGTGGAAGAACTTAAACACAAAACCCCTAGCAAAAAGCAATAACCAAGAAAACATTAGCCACATCCCCAGGAAGCATCCATTAGAGATTTTTGGGGGTATCTGTTACTCCAGCATCCAGGGGCTCACAGTTTGTCAGTAAGTTGGACATTATAACATGGACTTCTCATTGGTGAGAGGGCAGGATTACTGGAATTCCTCCTGCTTGTCCTGAGCTATTAGTTTAACTAGGTAGTAGTCCTAATGTGGATATGTCCTGGTTGACTCAATTCTTATTGTTGTGCCAAGCATAGGAAATGATAATTCCACTTTAGGAAGTATCCGTATTTTGACAATAAATGATAAATTAATGAAATGGTCAGATGTGCATGATTGATTGAATTGAATGTTCTGTTAATGGCAAGAATTTTCTTTCTCCCTTTCTTCCACTCCCCTCCTCACCCTTGTCTCCATCTTTCTTTTAATTAATTAATGTATTTCCCCTTACAACCCTCTCCTATCTCTTTGTCCCTTTCCCTCCCCCTCCCTTAACATAAGAGCCCTCAGGATATTTATTAAGGTCCGTTGGAATTTGGAAGTGATTTGCGTTATTGAGTTGTCTACTGTGAAAATGTCCACTATCTATTTTTATAATTCTGGCTTACTTTGCTGCACATACTTCTCTCAGCTTTACCCAGTTTGTTGAATGTGTCTGCTTTTCATCCTTTCTTAGGATTATATAACACTCCATGGTGTGTATATACCATAGCTTCTTGATCAATTGTCCATGGATGGAAATTTTGGCTGTTTCCATGTCGTAGCTATTGTAAATAATGACTTTATAAACACTGGAACATATGGGTTCTTGTGTAAATGATTTCGTATTCTGTAGATACATGCCTCTGAGTGGGATTGCTGGATCATGTGATAGTTTTATTTTTAGTTTTTAAAGGAAAATTCAGATTGTTTTCCATAATGGTTGCCCCAGTTCACATTCCCACCAGGAGTAATAGGTTTTGTTTTCTCCAAATCCTCTCCAATACTATTTTATTTATTTGTTTATTTGTCTATCTATCTATCTATCTATCTATCTATCTATCTATCTATCTATCTATCTATCTATTTATGAATATGTGCCATTCTCTTGGATGAGGTATGGCATCTTGTGTTTTTAATCTGTACCTCTCTTATTAGAAGTAACAATGGACATTTTCTCATACATCTTTTGGCCTTCTGGATATCCTCTTCGGTGAATTGCCTGTTCATATTTGCTGCCACTTAGATTTTTTATTGTTGAATTGTATGCCTGTTTAAAAAAAATGTATCTTGGATATTTCCCTTATTAGTTGCATATTGTGCACATGTTTTCTCCCATTTAGTAGGGGTTTGTTTAATAATCTTGTATTTTATTTCACAGTATAGAAACTTTTTAAACTTCAGGTAATCCCAATCATTTATTTTTGCTTTTAATTTTTTTGCTGTAGTGGTCAAATCACAAAAAAAAACCTTATTATTAATGTCTGACCTATATTGCCAATGTTGCGGTATTATATCAAGATTTTTAATCCATTTGAGTTTACTTTGTTTATAGTGTTGTGATGATCCAACTTCATTCTTTTATGTGTGACTTAACGAATTTCTCACACCATTTATTAAAGAGACTGTCTTTTCCCCATTGTGTGGTCAACACTGTTTTATCATAGATTAGGTTCTGTTGTGTACATGGATGTACTTCTGGGTTTTGATTCTATTCTGTTGATTCATATTTTTGTGCCACTACCATAATTTTAGTACTGTTATTTTAGAGTAAAATTTGAAGTCAGATAGATAATGGGATACCTTCATTTCTCTTCTTTTTTTCTCATTGTTGCCCTTGCAATTTGAAAAATATTGCTGGGATTTTGGAGATTATCTTAAATGTATATATCATTTTCGGCAAGATAATCATTTTGATTATATTGATTCTCTCCATCCGTAAGCATGGGATATCCTTCCATCTCCTTATGTCGCTCTCTGAGTCCTTCAGAAACATCTTACAGTCCTTGTTGTGTAAGTCTTTTATCTCTTTTTTTAGTTTGATTCTGAGGTATTTAATTTTTTGGAACAAATCATAAATGGAGTTAAGTTTTAATTTCTTTTGCTTCTTTTTCATGGCATATAAAATGTTATGGATTTTTTCTATGTTGATTTTTGTAACCTGTCACACTGCTATTTTCATTGTTTCTAAAAACTTTTTGATGGATTGGACTCTAGGAATTTCAATATATGATATATCACTTTCAAAAGTATTAGTTTCATTTCTTCTTTTCCTACTTGGATTCCCTTTTTTTCCTGTGTTTGTTGGATAGCTGTGGTCAAAACTTCTAATACTAAGTTAAACAAAAGCGGAGACAATAGGCATCCCTGTCTTGTCCTAGATCTTAAAGGGAGATCTTTTAGTTTTTCATCATTGACTATTATGTTGGCTGTTAATTTGTGGTATATGGGCTGCATTACATTGAAGTAGGTTCCTTCTTTTCTCATCTTGTTTAGAGTATTATAATAAATGGGTGCTTAATCTTATCAATTGCTTTCTCTACATCTATTTGTATTATGATTTTAATCTTGACTTTTGTTGATATGTTGTATTACACTAATTGATTCATATCAACTAAACCATTCTTGCATCTCTGGGATAAATCCCACTTGATCATGTTATATAAGCTATCTTTCATACATACCCAATTATTGTGGCTTGTGTTGAGAGCACTTCTCTATTTCAAATGCTGCTTTATTTGCTATATTGACATAGTTTATTTGTGTTCATAGCATGTGGTACATAAATAATTAGGATTGCTTTTGGTAGTGTCTGTTGGGTTGTTGGAAAATTCATGACATAGTGTTTCTTTGAAAAACATAAGAAAAACGCATCATAACTTTTCCAACAATCCGATATAATATTTCGGTTCAAACCTGAGCTTTTGGAGCCAGGTTGCTGAATCACAGATCCCAGCAGCAGCCTTTCTGACTTTGGGGTGTTATTTACCCTCTTCATCTCTGAAGTGAGGTAGTATTAGTGCTTCCTTGGGGTCATGTCATGGGAATGAAATGAGTATATAAGGTCAGGTGCTGGGAATACCACTTGGTCCCTATTGAATACACAATAAACACTTGTTATTTTTATCTTATTAGAAAATAATCATTCATTGTTAAGTGTGTTATAGAGCAACCCCGATATTAAACGGGTTCCTGGCTGTGGGTCCTCACCCGCGCACTTTAAAGGGACTTATGAATACTACAGACACACACAAAAGGGTTAATAAAAGGTTTATTTACAAGAGAAAAAGAAATAAGGAAAATGTACAACTCAGGGAGAAAATAGGGAAATAAAGTCTTTAATGCGTCCTACCCTATCCGACTACCTGGAAACCCAAAATCACTCTCCGAGCTGGCCGGACGCTGCGAGCTGGTGGAGAGCCAAAATGGGGGAACCCCAAAGCCCACGTGTCTGCCTTTTGTATTTACCTGGCTGCTTAACCCCACCCTCAGGTCCCAGCCACCTTCCCTTTGGTGGTGATGGGATTTGGAGTTCCCAGTGTCTTTGGCTTTGACCTGGGGTGGGGGTGGAGTCCACAAAGCCTATATGGAATTTGCTTTGGGACATCCTTTTCCCCCTAACAAGTGTATTAGAAAAAAGTATAAGAAGGGATTGGGAAAGAGCAGGATAATCAGGGTCTTATGCAATAGTGTTGTCAGTTTAAATTCATAACATTTGGTTTATTTTGTTCTCTCAGTCTGGCACACTGTATGTTTGCTGTACTCCTTAGTTCTTACTGAGGAGAGCTCAGAATGAACCTCACCAACATTCCGCCTCCTCCACCCCTTACCCTGATCACAATCCAGTGCAGCACCAGGCAGGGCAGAGACCTGGTTTGCCCATCAGAGACAAGTGCATATTGGCATGATTGGGTGTACAGCTGTTAGTGGGAAAGAAAGAAGCAGGATTTCCTGCTTAGGTGCCTGCTGATGCTGTACACTGAGTTTAAGGACCTGGAGGTACCTTGTATGGCGTGAAAGAGAAAGTGATGCAGTCTGGCTACTTCCCTAGCTTTTCCTGTCACCTAGTTACTTCCTAACCATTGACAGGTGTGCCTAGGTTTCCTTACTTTTCAATTGGATAATAGTAGGATAGCTACTATAGCTGGGACTAAAATGTATACTATTTGCAGAGACCATATTACATTTCAAAACAGGCACCTAATGAAATGTGTGTGTGTGTATTGGCTTCATGGAAATCATTTATTTTTATCCTTTTTGTGTTTATGGAGAGAGGTGGATATGAAAAAATTGCCTTATGATTTTTGTAACATTTATTTTTATTTATGCATCAAGAACTGGGGTGGAGGCCAGGTGTGGGGGTGAAAGGGTTCACCCCAGAGACAGAGTAGTGAGCTGAGCAGGCAGATCTGCTGAAATACACTGATGAGGTGAGCAGCGGGCGGGACAGGAGAGGCCAACTGTGCTATATGGCTTAGCTCCTTGGCTGGGGATTGAACTCATACCATCGCAGTGGCTGGCTATAGCTTGATAGCGATGACTTTAACCCCTGAGCCACCAGGGAGGCCCCTTCTGATTTCTGAATTGATGATTAATTCTCTATCCCTTCCCAAATCTATTTAGGCCTTATTGCTATCTAGAGGCTTGTGTTTCTATATTGCTTGAAATCTTAGTCCTAATCTTCTTTCTGTCTGCAAATGGTTGAGGAGTATGTGTCAGCTTTCTCAGTATACACTATACTATCCCAATAGATTTGCTTGGAATCTTAACAATTATTTGCCATTTTAGAAAATCATCAGTGGTAATTATGGAAGTCGCATTTGGGTCATAACTGTTGAGTTTGAAGCTGTTGAATTCATGTGATTTCAGGTATAAATGCAAGCACGTGATACTTCATGTTCAATGAATGACTAATCTCATAAATATTTCTAGTATTTGCATATTACATTGCATTTTATTTTATAAATTTCTATTTTTCCTTCGTGTTATGATATGGGTGCACACACACACCCCAATAGACAGTCCTTGATTTTACAGTTCTGACTTGCATCTATTTCTGTTACCTTGATTTTGTTAAATACCAGTCTCCCAGCAACAACTGTTTAAATTTTAGTTTTCACAGTATGTTTACTGTGAGTGATGGCATAAAGTACCAAGTTTGCTGCTAGCTCTCGCAGTTCACAGTTTACTGTGTAAATAACACACCTGCATCACACTGAGTGACTGTGACATCTTTCAGGGTCTGTTGTGATTGGTCAGTGGCATACCTGCTCTCAATTCATGCATAAGCAGCCAAGTGTTTAGTTGTGTCACCTTACTTGCCAGTTGTGTCACCTTGCTTGCCAGTGAGAAAACCCACGGCATTCTACAAAACAGACAATTGGAAGATTTGACCATCAACAATGAAAGCGTAGCAAAGAAATGAAAAGTGGTAACAGTGCATTCAGGTCAGATTTCAATGTTATTATAGAAGAGTACCTGAATGGCAATGTTGAGCCTCTGGATGTGCAGCGAGGGAAAGTTCAGTGAGGCAAACTTACCTACCACCCCCATGAAGGAGGTGTGGTGGAAGAATGAGTCTGAATCAGTTAAATCTAGTTCTCCACGTTATATGCTTATCCAGACATGAACACATGTAAGTGTGTCCAGAGTATGTTGAAAAGTCTTCTATATAACATTTAAAACTGGACTTATACTTGGAGATTAAGACCAGGGATATCTGGTGAGTATTCTAGACCCTTGTTCTCATGCTGCAGCAATTTAGGCTCAGTATTGGTTGATTGCTGAGAACTGCTGTGCCCAGATTCAGGCCCCAGAGAGTCTTTCACTTTATTCAAAGAGAAACTGGCCACATTAATCTTACTAAGAATGCTTGCCTAACAAAACTGTTTAAAATAAGGGAAATTCCAATTTAGCTTATATATTGTTTTCAAATGGGATAAAGAATTTGTCTAACAGAAGTTACATTTTCCTTTTTTAAAAGTAATTTTACATGATATCCTTTTTTTGAAAAAAAATTTTACACGATATCTTATTGTGGTTTCAAAAAAAAAAATGAATGGATATTTGAAACAAAAGCTGCCACTGAAATGCCATGAGTTTTTTTTTTTTTTCCCAGAAATGAAATAAAAACGTTAACACTGACAGTCTTTTTTTATTTTAATTATTGAAGTAACATTGGTTTACAACTACTGTATGATGAAGGGGAAAGGTCCAGACGACCTCAGCTGTGTATCACCGTACCACACCCCAGAGCACCCATATCCTCCCACCATATACCATTGGGTTGTTCCCTCTTTGTTATCATGCCAGTCCTTCCACTAAATGAAAGTTATTTTTTTCCTTTTTTTCAAATGTATATTTTACATCATTTTTCTTTTCTTCTTCTTTTTTTTTTTTAATATAATGTTTCCGTTCTTTTCTCAGGTTTAGTCCCCATAGAATTTTCACCACCTTTGCTTTATTTATTTATTTTTTTAAATTTTCACTTTCTTTGCTTTACTCTTCCAATTTTCACCCATGCACCATCACCATAGCCCCTTGTGCGCTTCCCTCCCTCATTGTGAGGGAAGCCTCTTTCTCCCCCTCCCCTGCAGATTGTCTCTGGTTTATAGTTGTCTGTTTAGTTTTGTTTTGCTTTGTTATGTTTTTTTTTTGTTATGTTTTGCTTTGTTATTATTTTTTCCCTAATGCCTTATTTGTTTACCCTATATTCCTCCTATAAATGAAACCATCCGTTATTTTTCTTTTTCCTTCTGACTTATTTCACTGAGCATAATCCCTTCTAGCTCCATCCATGTTGCTGTGAATGACATTGGTTTATCTTTTTAGAGTGCTGAATAGTGTTCCATTGTGTATATGTACCACATCTTCTTGACCCAGTCATCTGTTTTTAGGCATTTGGGTTGTTTCCAAGTCTTACCTATTAGAAGCTGCAACAGACATAGGGGTACAGGTATTCTTTTGAATTAGTGTTTTTGTGTCCTTTGGGTATATCCCTAGTAGTGGAATGGCTGGGTCCTGTGTCCACACAGCTTTCCATAGTGGTTGGACCAGTATGCAGTTCCACCAGCAGTGTAGAAGAGTTCTTTTATCACATCCTGGCCAACATTTGTTGTTGCTAGGTTTTTTTTAAGAGGTGCCATTCTTACTGGTGTAAGGTGATATCTCTATTGAGGTTTTGATTTGCATTTCCCTGATTATGAGGGATGTTGAACATTTTTTCATATGCCTGTTGGCCATTTGCATTTCCTCTTTGGAGAGATGTCTTTTAAGTTCTTCTGCCCATTTTTTGACTGAATTGTTTACTTTGTTTTTGTTGAGTCATTTGAGTTCTTTGTATATCTCTGTGATCAGCCCCTTATCAGTTGTATGGAGGGCAAATATTTTCTCAGTAGGGTGTCTCTTTGTTTTGGTTAATGTCTCTTTTGGTGTGCAGAAGCTTTTTAGTTTAATGTAATCCCAGCTGTTTATCTTTTCTTTCACTTTCTTTGCTTTGAGGAGTTGAGTCTTTAAAGATGTTACTGAGATGCATGTCTTACAGTGTTTTAGCTATATTCTATATATTTTGTGGTTTTAGATCTTATGTCCAGATTTTTTATCCACTTTGGGTTGATTTTTGTGTATGGTATGAAGTGGTGGTCTACTTTCATTCTTTTGTTAATGGTGGTCCAGTTTTCCCAGCACCATTTATTGAACAAACTGTCCTTGGTCAATTGCAAATTCTTTGCTCCTTTGTCAAAGATTAGTTGTCCATATATGTGGGGCTTTCTATTTGATTTTATTGGTCTATGTGTCTGTTTTGGTTCCAGTACCACACTATTTTAATTGTTTTGGCTTTGTAGTATAGTTTGAAGTCTGGGAATGTGATACCTCCATTCTCCTTTGTTTGGGTCAGGAGAGCTTTGGCTATTCGAGGTTTTTTTGTGGCTCCATATGAATTTCATCAATATTTGTTCTAGGCATTTTTTGAGTTTAGTTTTAGTATTGTTAGTTCCTCTGTTTTGTTTCTATATAGTCCACATATGAGAGAAATTATCCAATGTTTGTCTTTCATACTAGTATGATCACTTAGCATTAAGTTCTAGCCATTTTGTTACAAATGTCAAGAGTTTCTTTTTTTTCCTTCTTAATTCATTCTTGTATATGTACTACCTCTTTTTAATCTACTCATCCGTCTTTGGGTACTTAGGTTGTTTCCATAACTTGGGTATTGTAAATAGTGCTGCGGTGAACATAGGATTGTATGTATCCCTTCAAAATAGTATTTTTGCATTCTTTGTATATATGCCAAGGAATGGAATTGCTGGATCATGTGGCAGATCTCTTTTTAATATTTTGGGAAACCTCCACATGGTTTTCCATAGGGTTTGGACCAGTTTGTATTCCCACCAACACTGATAATCTTCTGTTTGATCTTTTCATCTCTGATAATAATTTTACATACTTTTAATCCATAGATAAATTATATTTTATTTTTAATTTTTCTGTGTATTAATTAGGAAAGAGCAATCAATATATGTAGCAGTTATGCATGAAAGTCATGCGTTGTAGCTATAGTTGTTTTAGTTTTTGTTCTTTTTACATCTGTAAGGTAACTTATCATAGATTTTAATTATACTTTTCGAGTTTTCATCTTACATTTTTTCTAGGAAGTGCCAGGACCTTTTTTGGGGTGTGTGTGTGTGTGTGTGTGTGTGTGTGTGTGTGTACATTAGCACTGAAGTTAACTGAAGGAAGACTGCAGGAAGAGCTAAGCCTATTACAGTTTAGTTACAGATTATTAAAAGAACACTTGTTCTTTCCTTCATGAAATTTGCCAATAGATGGTGATAGAGGGCTACATGGTATGCTAAATAGTTATGTATCTATAAGATGATTGTGTTATGTTGATATTTGAAATTTTGTTATCTTAAAAAATACTTTCATTTCCACTTTTAGAATTCCCTTAGAGATATTCAAAGATAGTTTCAAATGTCTTGTTAGCATAGTGTTGTTGTTGTTGTTGTTTTTATTTGGCGTTTGCCTGGTAAGTAGTTATTGACTTACTAGCTAACTTCTTGTGTTTTGTTTGGGGAGGAGAAATCTCCTTTTATTACTTTAAGTGGTCTCATTTCCTTAGGTTTATTTTGTTCTTATTGTATTACTTTTTCCCACAGTGATCATAAAATTTATGTTTAGACTGTGCTTTTGTGCATAAACATGTGCACCCACACAATTTTCTCTTAGCTATTTCATTTTATGGATTTTTCTACTTACCATTCCCTTGAATCATTAGTTGAGAAAGAATATACTGACACACTATTTGGAAATGAGAATAAAATTATATGAAATGTATAGTGGATATAATAAAATTAATAGACACTGAAAGATTTTCTGTGTTAGTTTCTTTGAATGTTTTCTTTTTTGAAATTATCTGAATATATTTCTTGTCTGCATAATAGAAAAAATAACTGTTATTTATTGCTAAAATACTGAAATACTGAATAAATAAACAGGTTTTATCCAAGAAATCTAAGATTTCAGATTATTTCCAAACTACCAAGTAGTTCTTAAGAAGAAATCAAATGGTTTTTGTTTTCAATAGTAATGCAGTATTTTTATTAACCTCTGATACAGTATATTCTTTATATTTATGTTATCCCAATTGGCATTATTTTATTTCACTCATGTAAATGATTCATTCCTGTTTAGACTGGATAAGTAATTTTTGTGACCACAGTTTGGGCATTGGTATAATATGCAAGCAGTATATTTTATTTGATTTGTTTTTCTTATTTTTTAAATTTTGTGGCATTTTTTTAAAAAAAGGGAAAAATAGACTTTTTTTTCCTAATTCATTGTTTTAAGATGACCTATCCACCATCATATTAAATATGCTATGTAGTTGTTAAATTTTGAAAACATTAAAATCAATTAAATATTTTAAAATGAGAGGCAATATGTGTTAAAGACCTTTTAGACTTAAGTCCTAAATTAGATTATTAAATGAGGTCTTGAGGTACAGAAATGTTTGGTAAATTCCAGGGTGTCAGAACCATTTGATTTTATGAAAGATCATAGTTTCTTAGTATTGGGGTTTAAGATGAACATGCATTGAATAGCATGCACACATAGATGCAGACATATACACATTCACATGCACATTCACATGCACACACACGGTGAAGTGGGTATCATCAATTTTGAAGTTTTTGACTAGGAGCTGTGATGTAGTGAAGAAAGGGAAGGGTGGAGATGATGGAATACATTCTATTTGAATATATTTTCCCAGCTGTGGTATTGCTCCTCCTCTTTATATGAAGTAGTTATAATTCATCTTCAACATTATGGAGAGTGTGGAGAAATGTATTAGCTTTTCAAGCTGCCTTTTCACACTAGCTATTTGAAAACATGGCTGTCTTGACCTAGTTAGTGTCACACAATCGAGGGAGGAGTTGCTTATGCAAATGACTAAGTGAGTTATGTATTAATCCATAAATTGGTATGTCTGTAGGATTGATGGCATTGGAATCTTAATGGAGAGATTGATATTTTGATAGAATTACTTAGATAATTCTTTTAACTCCATTGCCACTTAACCCCATTGCCAAAGTTGACACCTACTAGATACTTCACAGTGTTAATTATTGTTATGCTGAGTTATTCTTGTGCCTTCATTTTTTCTCATGTTAACTTTTCAAAATTTGGCACACAGTTATGGGAGTCTTAATAAAGTATCATACTGTTTTATATGAGTGTGTGCTCTGTTTCTGTTAACCATATCTTCTTTTTTTATCTGCAAACAACCCTCGCTCTTCCTCTTTTAATGCTTACCCAACTCTTATTACTGTGTTTACAGGAATAAATCAGGTGCTTAGTCAGTGTTCAGGCTGCTGAATATTTTGACAAAGAATGAACACACAAGAGTTTATATTGATGGAGAAAATATTTTTTAAGATTTAAAAGGTTACTCTTCTTTTTTGACTTGACATACAAAATGTGTTCTTCATCTGAAGGCTATATTTTTTAAGCTAATGTTATCTCTAATAAGGGTGAGATGTAGTTTAAAGGGAAGATTATTTTACTAATGTTTTAAAATAAAGATTATTAAATGTTTTCTTGTTGAACTATACTGGATTATTATTATTATTTTAATTTGAAATGGACAGGTTTTGTAGGAAAAGGAAAGAAGGCGCTTGCACAGACACAAGCGGGCAGAAAGAGCTGCAGCTGTTGCCTTGCAAAGGGAAAAAGTTTGTGAAAGAAATGCTGCCAATATACTGGATTATTAAACAAGCCCTCACATTCTTTTTTCTACTCTTCGCACATGAAATTTTACAGGCAGCACAGGGGTGTAATAATGGCAAACATAAACACAAATTATTCAAGATCTACTTATTTTAATATTCAGCCACATTATGCTCTCTGAAATAATTAAAGTTTAAAATCAGTTAATTGACCTTGGTCTTTAAAAACATATTGATTAAAAATATAGTTAAATATTTTCCCACCTACCTCCACTATATGCAAGTTTTTTTAATGTTCCTCAGACATGGAAACATACGGCGAAGGTTCTAGATGGTTTGTAGATAGAATAACAGAGGCCTAGCAATCAATATTTACTTAGTTGGGTCTGCAGTAAATGAGCTGTGTTTTCTTCCCAAATCTTAAACCTTAGGTCTAGATAGGATTCTGTTTTCTATACCTTCTGTTTTCTACAAAAGCAGCCTCAGAGCAACAGCATTTCCTGGAAGACAGTGGTAGTATACCAACCTTACCATGGCTTTTTCAGTCTCTGCAATCTTCTCCTTCAGCTTTGAATCATGAGCCCTGTTTCTCAGCCTCACATTACCTGTCATTGATCTGAGTTTTTAGTATGCCTTAATGTTTACTGATTTTTTTTTTTTTAGTTCCAAATTATCCCCAAATTTCGTACCATTTTTATTTTCTTTTTACTCATATTTCGATGGATTTAAACGAGGATAATCAAAAGAAACATTTATTTACACTTTGTACACATTGATTTTTTTTTTTTCAACAAATGGGAATACCTAGTAATCTTTAGTTGCTACACATCAGTGTAATCATAATATATGCGGACTTCTGATCTTCTGACACTTTGTAGGGATCTGATGCTTTCACTCCTGGTTCTGATGTTTGATTTCTTGAACAGCCTTCTTGAAAATGACTTACACATGAAAAAGTAAATTATTGGATCTAAGCACACATTGCATGCAGACAGGAAAAGTGTCATTTCTTTGCAGTAATACAGGATTTTATGTGCAGATTCATCCAGAAGTTTGTCTAAGTGACTAAAAGTAAAAGGAATTCTGCACAAGTGGTATGGTAGAAAACAGGTAAAAAACACAGCCACTACCACTCTGATACTCTGGTTATGTTTTCGCTTTCGGCTTGACTGGCTTATGAATTGCCTGCTAGATTTATGGATGTACCTTGATATGGCAATGTAACAGCCAATCAGTATCACCAGCACAGCCACAAACAAGCAGCTGTTGACATAAATGACTGCCTTATGCCATTTGACTCCCAAGGGACTTTTAAATTTCATGCAGTCATGGACATTTTCTGTAGTAGGTTGACCATTCGTTAGAATGATGTTTGGCAAGGACAGAACAGCCATGGTTACCCAAACACAAATGGATAAAACCTTTGTAAAGGTTATACTATACATGCGAGAGTCCCCAAATGGCTTTACCACCTTCAGATAGCGGTCAATGCTTATTAGGCCAAGAAACACGATGGAAGTATACATGTTTGCATAAAATAAAACTGAAGTGTATCTGCAGAGGATAAACTTGAAGTACCAAGGTCCAAATCCTGCATCATGGACTATTCGAAATGGAAATGTCAACGTCATTATGAGGTCAGCAACTACTATATTTTTGAGATAAAATATGAAGCTGGTTTTATTCCTAATGTGGAAGAAGATCCACACTGCCAGGCCATTCAGCAAGATGCTGGCCACAAATATGATGAGATAAAGTACAGGCAAGACAATTGTGTCAAACTCGGTGGTGGTGGTGGTGTTTTTTCTCCATCCATCGCTTGTGTTGCTTGGAGCATGGTTCCCATGGCCGTGTAGCTCGTTATCTGTGGGAGAAGCAGGGAGACGTCACTCCGGTGCTTCTGCTCATGCCCCACAGACTGCCAGGCTCGCATACTGGCTGAACTGTTACAAATTTGGATGAATTTAAAAATGTCTTGAGCAATTGAAGACCCAGGTTAGAGCATTGTTAATGTTTTAAACGCAAAATACTGATGGCACTACCCCATCTCTGAGCCCCTGCTGAATGGAAACCTCTGAGTAAAGAGTAACTTTTCTGGTTGTACATTAACCTTTTGAAAATGAAAATGAATATACCCATGGAAATGGTCTAATTTTTAATTTGGCGTTTGATATAATTACAAATAGAATCAACAAAATCCGGAGGCAGAACATTGGAATTTCCTGTAAAAAGAAAATAGAATGACTAGGACGTGGTTATTGTTTCATGGTAGTGTTTGGCATGCTGTCTGAAATAATCTTTTCTCCTCTCAGTTTTAAGCTGCTTAATCACCAAAAACAGGGAAAGTAAAATCATGGACGTTTCAATTTTTTTGAAAACTGATGACTGACTTTTGAGCACTTTGGAACCTTTGTTAGGAATAGAAACAAAAAAGAAGCAATTATTCTTAATATTTAAGTTTATTATCAAGGAGGACAACTTATTAAAAGTAATTGTGAACTGTTATATATTTTTATTTACAAGGCTAGATTACCTATCGTATTTATTATATAAAATTTTGACACATCTTGTGTTTTTGGAATGTTGTTAAAAACTTATACCACAATTCATATAATCTGTGAAATAGATTTTGACTATTAGATGTACATGGCAGCCATAAAAAACAGCCCCCTGGGTGTGCTCTGTAGGGAGATACATGCAAGGGCAGTTCCAGGTCATGGCTCTGCATTCTTGCTGATGTCATGCTCCCCATTCACTCCTCCCATACAGTAACCAGCCCCAATAAGGGCCCTAAAATTATCCTGTTCCTGAGGCAGGAGAGGTTCCTCTGCTGAACAACTTTGGCAGGAGGACTCAATATTTCTAGGCAAAATCTTGTTCAGACTGCAATTCAGTTTGAATCTTCCTGCCAAGACCCTACTTCCTGCCAAGTCTTCCTGCTTGGACCCCACTGGTCCCACAGGGACCAGACGTCATTGGCATCTGCAATTCCTTGTTGGCATGCCGTCCAGTCATGTTCTATGGTCTGATTTTCTAGAAAATCTGAACTGTTAACGCAATTTGAAAATGACCTTTTTGGATGTAGAGTTCTATGGAAGGTCATTTCTGAATTTTCACTCCTCCCTAATATTTGTAATTGCTGCTATGTTTTGGAATGATTTTTTTCCCCCCAAGGTAACAGCATGAACTTAGCCCTCATTTCCCTCCATGACAGGCAGTATAGTATATATTTTGGTTCCCTTCTTTTAAGAAGTAAAACAAGGGGCCTCCCCTGGTGGCGCAGCGGTTGAGCGCTGGGCTGTGAGGCTGCCCGCAGCCTCTGCAGCGCTGGTTCGTTCCCCGGCCACCAGCGAGGGTCCCACCAAAAAAAGAAAAAAAAGTAAAACAGGGAAGATAGTTTTGATGATTATAATCCAGAAACAGGTTCTTAAATTGCTGCCTGAAATTTAAGTATAGGCTTTTCTTGAGTAACCTTGCCTCTAATTCTTTCCCTTTTATTCACTGGTACAAGTGTTTTTAAAAACTGGTTTTCCTGGCTTAAATATCCTTACACAGGCTAGTAATTTATACCTGGACTAGCCTGTTACGAGAGCCCCACAGTATCATTAAGCTTTACAAGTTTCAAATGCTTGAATGAGGTGCCATCTCTGTGACTGCTGCTAATTTGAAATATTGTCCTGAACAGTATCAGTATCATTCAAGCTTATTTTGATTTACTGAAGTTTGCTCTCTTGGCAGCTTCTGTACCACATGATTCACATCAGTGTCTGTACCATTAAGAGCTTCATAACATGTGCAGTTTTGCCTATTTACTAATAATTTTAAACTATTAGTAGTCATTTAACCTATTTAGAGCCCTAGGGAAAGCAGAGAGAGGTCAAGGATAAGTATTCCATTGAAGGGACGTGGCATGAGAAGGAACCAGTTACATCATCTCCTGGAACCAGAGCTGTGCTTTGTCACTTTCTTATGAATGATCTTCAGAGCCATTCTACATGTAAATAGAATGGTTCACAACTGCAATATACTAGTCATGGAGTATTTCAGCTCTCAGCATTGGCTCACTGCATTTGCCATGAATTCCACTCCACAGTGGTGGAATAGAAGAGACCAATGCTTCTCAAGATTGGTTAGGGATTATGCGTCCATTCAGTAAATAATAATATTTTAAAGTTTTAAGTGTAAGAACGAATACTCTCATTAAATGATTACTGATTAGTGATGGTTATTACAGATGGAGTCTTAAATCAGAATGTTAGATACAGTCTCATAAATAAATAGCAAGAGTGAGTGGCCTCATTTCACAGTGGTTACTGAACTGTCTTGTGGCTTTGAGAAAGTCTGGCATTTGGCTTATTGATTATGTCATTCGTACTACTTGCTTTCTTAGTTTATATGTGGGATTAGCATTTTGGAACATAAGACTTCTTAATTCTGTGGGATAAGTCTGGGCTTGGTTATTATTTCATTTACAAATTCCACATTTACAAAGCAACTCACACAAATTAGTGGTTAAAGTCTGTTGGGGTTATTTTATGAAATAATATGGTAGCACAGAGGAAAAGAAGGTCATTGGGAGATATCTGTGTGTTGCTGTGGAAGACTCAAAACTTCATATAAAGAGTTTCATCTGACTAATTTGTTTTAAATTATATCTATGCCCTATTCTTTTCTGCCAGTTAATGCCATCATTTCTCCTCTCCTGTGTCACTGCGCAAAGCATTCGCAAAATATTTCTTTTTTTTTTTTTTTTTTTTTTTTAATTTTTTTTTTTTTTTTTTTTATAGAGGCATGTTTTTTTTTTATTTATTTATTTATTTGTTTGTTCATTTGTTTTGTTTATACATGCACTGGGTACAGTCAGAAGCGCGGGAGGGTGAGAGAATTCACCAGAGCCAGAGCGGGGAGCAGAACAGGCAGAAGGACCGAAGTACACTGCTGAGGGGAGCAGCGGGTGGCAGGAGAGGTCTGCGCACCATGTGGGACCCTCCTCCGGTGGCCGGGGAGCAGCCGGGAATCGAACCGGCGCCGCAGAGGCTGCGGGCAGCTTCGCAACCCAGCGCTCTACCGCTGCGCCACCGGGGAGGCCCCGCAAAATATTTCTCTGCACAGTGTTCCTGCTCAGGAGCAATTACCATTAAATGTGAGTGGTTTTCCTCACCAGGCAGTTTTACCATGTTTTTCACTGTCAGTAAAGAACTTGGCAAAGTTAAGGAAATTTTTAATGATAGGTAGCTTAGTGATTCAAATATGTAAAAGTATAAGCTATTTTTTTACAGTGCAAAGGCTATTTTCTCACATACTTTTTATTACAGTGCCATTTCCTGTATTATTTAATGCAGAACATGACACAGAGATATAATTCAAGACAGAAATTCCTTGGCTATTCTCCCCCCTTCCCAAATCCTTTTAAATTGAAATTATTAATAAAGGCAATGACTTAGTCCCATTGTAAATGATCATTTTCTACCAGTTTATGTGAGAATGGTATTGTGGTATGTATTTGGAAATAAGGATGAGGGTGGGGTCTGTGTGTGTGTTTGTGTGTGTGCGTGCGCTGGAGACATGCATGGGGTTTGTGGCTAGATATAGCTGTAACCACATGTGACAATTATTTTTGGACAATGTAGACAAAGTGCATTTTCATCATTATAGAAAGTCTTATTTGACATTGCTGAATTAGTCACTTTGTGACTTTGTAAAATGGAATAAATAGTTGCCTCTTTGCTGGATCTCCCCACAATTAAATGCTCTGCTAGCATTATTTCCAGCACAGTATCAAGTACTTAGGGGTTCACTCCCTTTCTTAGGGGTACTGATTACAATTTGTCTCAGTAAGAACAGTCCTGTTATGAATGATGGAGTGGTGAAGAGTCTTGGCTCTTTTTCTCTTGGGGAAGCTACATTAGCTTGCTGGGGTATGCCACCCTCTATCACAAAATATGAAGTTCTCACCAATATGAAGTTCTCATTGCTTTACCTGCCAGGTAAGAGTGAAATACTAAAGTAATGCAAATGACCAGGAACCACTTCTTTGTCCTTGCTGCCTTTATTCAATCACTTTTCTAAATAGTCATAACAATAGTAGCTACTGCCTTTGACCTTTTTGGAAACATCAGTGAACTTGGTTTAGACTGTTACACCTGGAAAGTAATGTGCACTTTAGTTTGGGCATAGAAAAATTTTGACATGTTATTTAATCTCATTTGTTTTTATAGATAGTCTCTAGATGAGACAAAGTTTAAAGCAAAAGTGAAAGCAAGTAAACTTTGTCTCAGCAACCCCATCCTCCATATTTAGTGTTTTATACTTAATGAAAGGCCAGGCTAAATGCTGGTTTATTTTGTTTGTTCGTTCAGTGACTGATAAAATCCCAAATTTGCTACATAGTATAAATAATAGCTATTGATCAAGTAAGTTCTTTGTATTTTTTTTCCAATGGCTTACCTGGTAATTTTGCAAGTGTCAGGTTGAGCCCCATTCTTTAGTTGTGATGAACTGGAAGCAAAAATACATGTCAGGAAACACTGGGGGATGACTGAGGCATGTGTTCAGCATAGGTTGTGTTATTTGTAGATTTGCTTTCTAGCAGGGGAAGAAAAACAGTTGGAAAAGAATTTGAATATGCAGTATTTTGATCTTTTCAGTTAAAAATATATATGCCTTCATGATTCAGAAAGTGCATACTCTTTGGATATGAACAACACTATCACACAATAGTTGTCTATTTTTGTGTCCTGTTTCAGGCCACTGTAAAGCATGGGCCATTTCTGTGTTTGCTCCCCATATGAATGTCAATGTGTAGTAATAGGAAAGTTACTTAATCTCTGTGCCTCAGTGTCCTCATTCATGGCATGAGAATGATAATTATATTATACTACAAAATTGTAGCAATGATTATGTGAAATTGTTACAGGGCAGGGTAAGACCCCAGGACCCCCAAACCCACCCATTCTAAATAGGTTCTGCCATCCTCCACATCAAGGCAAAACATACTCTAGTGCATAAGACCTTTAATGGAAAGTGTGCAACAAAGACAAGAAAAAGAATATAGCTTCCAAATCAAGCACCTGCAGTTACCCGTCCCCTCGTGGGCAAATGCCTAGCCAGAGAGGGTTGACCCAAAGCAGGGCCACTGAAACCCAAAATCTTGCCTCAAATATGAAGCACTCCTGGTTGGGGACCCAAAAAAAGGGGGCAGAAATGGCCAGATAATTCTGGAAGGAAAGAGCAAAATCAAGATAAAAGTTGCCATTGTTTACCATCCTATGGGTCTCTCACCCAAATCTGTTTCAACTAATCCAAGACCAAGAAGTAAGTTTTGTTTCTTCACATGTCTTTCTGCTCCATGTGCCTCCTCTGGGTCTCCTTTTGGCTCTTCATCCTGCTTCCTTCCTTTTCCCAGTCTCCTCTCAAGCCTCCCCTTCCTTCCTGCTCAGCTCCAACCTTCCTTGGGTGGAGCAGGGAACCTGGAGCCGCCTCTTTCCCTGGGGACCACCCTTTTACAAAATATCTATAATATATTTACCCGGGACACACTCAAGACATTTTAACTTCTTTTTCCAGTCCCTACTTTGATCTCATTTTTTAGAAACCTGAGCACATAATTAATTGTGTATATGATGAGACTTAATAGAAAAATGGAAATTGTTTATTTTTTTAAGATCTAAAATGTTTCATAGTCTCAAATGCATTCAGCAAACTGTTCTCTTAAAGTTTTTAGTTCTGGCTTTACATTGTCCAGCTTTGTCACCTCCATCAGCTTACCTGACCTTTCTTAAAATGGACTGATGGCCCCAAATAATCTCTGTCAGGACTGAAATATTGTTGAGCTTCCATGTATTTCTTAAAGTTTTCACTTAAAAATTTAATGTTATCTGAACATTTGTCTTCTGAGTCTCTATTTTTTTGTGACGACTATATTGTGTCTAATCTCAAAGTTTGACTGGGAGCATAATTAAATTGGATTTGAGTGATGTGTTATTTGGGCTAGATACTTGAAATTTTATAAGTGAAATTCCTCACATTTTTATAAAGATTAACTGAGGCCATATGTGTATGTGGTGTTGAATGCCCTACAACATTTCTCCCCCACTTCTCCTTCCCCTACCTCTGTCTGTTCTCTGTTTTCTGACTTCCCTCATGTTGATCAAAGATGATCAAAGAGAGAATAAGTCCTAGGAACTGTTTTTGGAAAGTGTATGTGACTAAACCCAAGTGTGCTTGTGAAGGGCTTTACTGTCAGGGAAGTGACACTGTTGCTCATGAAATGAAATCCTGTGAGACTTTCAGGTCCCCTCACTGATATTGCTCATAGACAGCTGCAGAGAGACCCCATGTGACCTCATCCCCGCCCAGTACAAAGCACTCTTGCTAGTGTGAGAAGTTACATTTGCTGAGTCAGCAAGAAAAGAGCACTTTGGAGGTTAAAGTAAAATTTGGAGATGCGTTTATTTCTTTTTCTGTTACTTTGTCCTCTTTTGTTCCCCAGTATCACATGAAATTTAGGTAGCAGATTTGGTAGTAGATGGAAAAATTTTTTATTCCCAAAATTTCACTGGTCTCTTTGTCTACCCTGCCCTCCCACTCCAGGCCATAATCTCTTTTGAGAGTTCTAGAACACCTGATCCATGCCTCACTCTGAATCACTGCAACATGCAGTGTATGCTCAAAATGTACTTTTTGGCTAATGGAGCATAGACAATGATTAGGGCTGATACTGTACCTTCATTTTGGAAGTTGGAGTATATTAAAAGTAAGGTAAAGAGTTGCAACCCCACTCTTTATTAAAGTTTACCAGAATGATTGATTGAAACAATTTTCTAAACTTCATGATAATTGTTGGATTTCAATAAGCCCTTTTTTCTTAAATCCAGCTCTTCATTTCAAATTTCAAACATTTCAAATTTAACTTACGAACACCTCTTTAATTTTATGTTTCTCTGTTCCCAAATGATATGGTTTTTCTCCTCTTGGTTACACTTATACCTTCCTAGAGAACAGTTCAAAAATGGTTCACACCACCAAAAGAGAAGTAGTGTGTATAAGTGAGTGAGACATAAACAGAGGTCATAGAGGTATTGGAGGGTTATTAAGTAAAGAGACTAGGCGAAAAAGCTTTCTATTCAGAATATACAAAAAAATTCCTGTAACTTCCTAATAAGAAGAAAACAATCCAGTTTAAAAATGGTCTAAAGATTTGCGTAGACATTTCACCAAGAACACAGGAAAAGATACTCAACATCATTAATCACTAGGGAAATTCATATGAAAGCCACAATGACTTATTACAGAGTGGTCATAAAAGAGAAAGTAGCAAGTTTTGTTGAGGACATGAAGATGTGGGAGCCCTCATACATTGCTGTTGGGAATTTAAAAGTAGCTATGATTACTTTGAAAAGTTTCCTAAAAAGCTAAACCTAAATTTATCATGTCACCCAACAATTTCAAATTAGTAAGTGAAAACATAGACTTATGCAAACATAGACTTGTATGCAAAAGTTTAACTTAGTATTATTCATGTTAGCTAAAGGTCAAATCAGCCCAAATGTCAATTTATGCATGGATGGGTAATCAAAATGTAGTTCAACCATGCAATGAAAAACTACTGAGCAATAAAAAGGAATAGAATACATCTATGATATGGCTGAATCTCAAAACATTTTGCTAGGGAAAGAAACCAGATACAAAATATCACATATCATTTAGATAAAATGTCCAGGAAATATTCCTCTGTGGAACTCTGATAGTTATCATTGTGGCTTCAATATGAATTTCCCTAATGATAATGATGTTGAGCATCTTTTCCTGTGTTCTTGGTAAAATGTCTATCAAATCGTTAGACCATTTTTAAACTGTTGTTTTTATTAGGAAGTTGCAGAGAGAAGTAAATTAATGTTTATCCAATCTGCAATGGGAATGGAGATTAACTGAAGGGTGTAAGGGGTGATAAGAACCGTATTATGCTGCATATCTCTATAAATTTGCTAAAGTTAATTTAACTGTATACTTAAATGAAAATTATATGTTTATTTCAATAATGTTAAAAAGGAGAATGTACAAAGGAAAGAAAAGGAATGAAAAGAGGCTAGCAATGCAATAATGGATGACAAGACCAAGGATAAAGTCTTTAACAAGCACATCCTCTGTCCTCTGTGGAAGAAGGTAGTATATTCAGCATGTCCACTTTCTTAAGTAGGTGAGGAACATTGCTTAGACACCTGTATGATTCATTTATGTGTCTCTTTATTTAAAATTGCCCCCAAATTTAGAGATCCTGAAATATGAGTGATGATTTGTATTTTAGGGATCCATGTTCCCATTCTCTTAATTCCTATTGAAATTAATGGAAGAATTGGGTTTTAATTATTTCAAACATGATATTGAATTTTCTGGAATTAAATTGTTGACCAGCATTGGGAATCGGAGAGGTTTTGTTCTCCTCTGGCCTTCTGAGAGTTTCCTCTTGCCTTCTCCATCTTTATTATCTTCTCTCAATGAAGTGCTACCCAAATTTAGCTCACACTTCCTCATTCTTTCATTTTTTCAGTGAACTTTCTAAGATGAGCCATTCCCTCTATTTAATAGTCTTTCTTAGCCTTTCCCTAAACTTTCAATTCATTGTCTACATTGAAGTATGCTATGTCTGTGCTCCTTAAACTCATCTTTAAACTGTAATTTTTCCCTTCAACAGAAACCACTTTTTGCTTTATCTCTCTTTACAAATATTTGTTTCATCTCTTAGTTGAAAGAGTTTATAACCACAGTACTCTGTTGGGTAGTTCTCTTTTCATCAGTCATTTACTTGGTCTTTCTATTCTTTTGTTTCCTGTGCTTCTCTCCTTGTCTGGCTTCTCCACAGTCATCCTCCAGATGGAGGCTTTGCTAGTCTTGTGTGTGGGCCTCTGGGCTGACCTCTTCTTCTGGTCTTTCTTTTTCTTGCTTCATTTCTCTATCTCTCCTGCTTCTTGTGACTATATTCTTTGTGAATAACCCAGGTGGTTAGACCTTTTTATAAGTTCTCTAACCCTGACTTATTATATGGTAGCGGATTATAATTGCTACTTAAAAATAAGAAGTTATTTTTGTTGTGTTGAAGATCATGGAATGTGGAAGTAAAAAGATGTTGGGTTCTGATAATTAAAAGTTGGCAGTAAACTCTGGGGAAATTTGCATGTAAGAAGTTATTTTTGTTGTGTTGAAGATCATGGAGTGTGGAAATAAAAAGATGTTGGTTCTGATAATTAAAAGTTGGCAGTAAACTTTGGAGAAATTTGCTTGTCCCATAATTAATTTTTTGATTCATGGGGACAGTAATACTGGCTCTATAGCATTGTTATGAGGTAAAATTAGAATATGTACTTATAAACAAATGCTTTATAAATGTTAGTTTTTGCATGTGTTACTTCCATTATTCTTGACTAAATAAAACTCAAGATCATTTTCATATTATTGCTGTAAGTTAAGCAAACTGCCACCTCTGAGGACATGCCCCCTCCTTTTCTTCATTCCCTGTTCCTGCTCTTGACTGACCACCTTTCTTCTCCTCTGTCTCTACCTTGGGAATCTCTACCTAGCTTTTCTACCTAACCACTATGTGATCTCTTCCATCAGGGCATCCAGTGAGAATTGTATTATATTCCAGGTTCTGTTATTATAAAGATGAGAAAGGTCAGTTTCTGCCCTGCAGGAGTTTAGAAGCTAGTTGAAGGTCCAGAAGTAAATAGACCACTACAGAGTGAGAGGCTGTGGAAATACTGAGGTGAACCCTGATGAGGGCAAACAGGGAACAGGGGAGTTCCAGGGCACCTGTGACATCTGGCTTGTGGCGGGTTTGCTGAAGGTCTTATTGGAAGGGAACATGTGGAAATGCTGACTCCAACCAAAAATAAGGTGACTGGGAAAATAATGATAGCATTGTGGGATGGAGGAATGTGACAAATTTAAGGCTTATTCGGGAATTAATGGCTGTCTGATGTTGGTGATGAGGTAGGAGGAGTGTTAGGTATTTGGCAACACAGCAGGTATTACTTCCTTTCACTGATGTGGGGCTCATGAGAGGAAAAGCATATAAAGGGACCATGGAGTTCAATTTAGGATTTATTGATTTCAGGATGCCTGCGTATTACCCACATGGGTGTGTCTGCTCAGTGTTGAAGATACATAGGTCTGGAGCCCAGGAGTGTGCTTCTGACTAGTGACACAAATTAAGGTCAACAGAAGATCAGTGATAGAAAGAGTAAGAGATGGCCTGTGTTGAACCCACCCTGTAAAGGGAGAAAAGAGAGGACTGGGTTATATGTTTTAAGGAGCAATCCTAGGGAAAGAGAAGAGCATGAAGCATGGACAGAAAGTTGGGAGAATTGATCAAGTGAACTGAGAAGAGTGCTTAGAAGATGAGGAATTATGACTAATATTATCCGGCAGGGAAGTCAAGTGACCCGGGACAGTGGAGTGCCACTGTCATTGTGTTGGCCAAGGCTGCATGGGATGTGCTGTATGTGTGGGGTGAGCAGAATAGGGGGCAGAGGCAGAGAACTGATGACAGAGGGCTGAGTAATGCTCATGAGGTGAGGAAGCAAGGGAGCAATTTCAGCCAACTCTATAAAAAAAGAAAAGAAAAGAAAAGAAAATGTGCCTGTGATGGAAGGAGAGAGAGGGTAGAGTAGAGACAGATACAGGGCTGAGGGAGTATTTTGCACAAGGTGGGGACTGAGTTTTGTCAGTTTCAGTAGCACATGATAGGTGCACAGTAGAAATCATGGTGATTGACATATTGGACACAGAGCAAAACGGGTTCTTGCCACCTTGTTTATGCTGAGACTGCTATGCTGTTTGTGGGCTCATATGAGATTTAATCTTTTTGTTCAAAATGCTTACCCTTCCTTTAAGGTGTCTTTGAGCTTTATCTGCCTGCAGTATTTCTTTAGCATCTGTATCTAAGTTTCAGGGCTCTCTGTGCAGTAGTTTACCACAGGGGAGCTGTGTATCGCCGGCATGTCTCAGCGCCTGTAGGGTGTTGCAATAAGGATTGCTTCAGCACTAGTGGTGGCTCAGCTCCAAGATCTTGTTCATGCGTGGAATCCTGTCCTACCACCTACTGCTCCCCCAGCTGAGAACTGATGAAACCACTCAAGAATGTGATGTCTGTGGTAGGCCAGATTTCACAGCCATTCCTGAGGTTAGATGGTATCGATGCTTAGAGATCTTCACTTTATTATTATTTTTTCATTTATTGGTATCATCCTTGACAATTTCATTAACTATGTGGTTCTGCTGTTGGTTATAAGCTGGATTTTTAAATTGTATGGTGGAAAAGGATTAATATGTTCTAATGTCTCTTTTATTTTAGACCTGGAACTGGATTTCTCATGGCATTCCTCAGAGCTTCTATGACTTCGGTGCTTTATTTCCCTTTTCTCCCTCAGGTGGAAAGACCTGAGGTTCAGACATGTTAATTAAGCTGCCCTGACTTACAGGAGGACTAATGGGTAGAGTCAGGATTTATATCAGACCTGATCGAAACTAAAGCTACAGTCCTTCCTATTACTTCGTCCTGGAGTAAGAATGCAGGATAATTCTGGGGTTAATTGTGGAGGGCTGGCAGTGGTGGAGGAGTCGGGAAGGATAGCCAGGCAGGACAGAGGGAGGTTTTTTCCCCATGTTAAGTTCCTATAGGAAATGTTGATTCTCTGTACTAAAGATCTGGTTTGGTTTGGTCCAAGAAGTGTTAAAAACATCAGGAAATTTCACATAACAATCCAGGTTTGGAGCCTATCTTGCAAAATGAGATTTTTCAACCCTGAGTGTGAACAGTCTGCAGTGTTGCTGTCTTGTTCTGCCAGGGAGCCGTGCTCTCAGTTTAGCAACACCCAGCACCTTTGTCTTGTCCAAGGCCCCACAGCATTACCTGCCTAACCTACAGACAGCTTCAGAAACCTTGGTTCATTTATCATTTCATCTAATATATTTGACCTGTGCGTATCAGCAAATGTTCCAGTTTGATTATGGATATGCCTTTCTTGCTCTTCCTCTTTTCACCAATTCCTGATTTTTTTTCTTGCTTTAACATTTCACTCAGCATTTTCATTTATTTGTTTATTTATTCATCTATTATTTATTTATTTATTTATTTGGCAAATGATTTCCCTGCTACTTCTTAGCAACTCAGAAAAAGTTATGTCAGGAAATCATGCTGTTTAGTTCATGCCTGAGAATTAATTGTCACAAGTGAACTTTTCTCTGTCTCAGTTGGCTGCTGGGACTTTTAACAGAAAAACCTGCCAGTTGTAGGTTTTTCATGCTTGGGAAAATGAAGATTCTGGGTCTCAAGGTGGAAAAAGTGATTAAGTGGTGTAATAGGGACTGTAACACAGTTAAGTTGAATGTCTAGACCTCTGCTATTTCCCTGGAGGGGTGATGGACTGACCAGGGGTAGCACCAGAGCTAAATGGGCTGCTACTTGGGGCACAGCCTCCCTCCTTTCATACTTCACTGGCTTACAACTCAAGCAGAGGAGGGAGGTCAGTCATGCCAAGCTGGGGAAGCTCCCGCCTCAGCAGGAAGAGCCAGTAAATGTGCCCTGCCAGGTCTTCATTCTTCCAGCTTCACTGTTCTCATCATTGTCTGTCTGCTCGAGATACAAAAAGTAAATGCTAGTGAAATGCTTGCTCTATGGCTCAGCTATTCATGATTTTTTAAATTGATTATTTGGAGGTTGTGGTTCTCAAATGTCAGGGTGTTAGTATAATTACCTCTCTGTTTGTCCTCCACTTTTCAGTTTGTTTTCTAGAAGCTCACATCCAAATTAAAAAAAAATTAATTCGCTCTGAAGCCTTTTTGTCATTTTCTTCTGAAAGGCCATATTAGTCCATAAAGCATAAAGGAATATAGTGTAGTCATTATCTTTTTCCATGATAAAGATGTAATATGCACAGAAAACCTTCTAATGCAGTGTTTCTGTTGAAAGGTACAACCCCTCTTGTCTTTTAGAATCACCTATAAAATTTAAGAATCCCTGTTTAAATGAGAGAGAGAGAGAGAGAGAGAGAGAGAGAGAGAGAGAGAATTTTCCAACAATGCTCTGCTGAAGACCTTGGCAAAGAAACAAATTACTTCTATGGTAATTTACTTCTCCTTTTGTAATAGAATTAGGTCACCATATTCATAGGACACTTCATTAATGCATGCTTAGAGTCGGTATCCCAAAGTTGTGCAAAGCACACACGTCTTCATTCAGGTTTTCAGGTACTTGCCCTAAGGTTCTCTTTTGAAAGTTATGCTTCAGGTCTGTAGCCTACAATCAGCATATTTTGATTCACATTTAGACTTGACACATTTTTTTTTTTTTCAGGTGACCTCTGAGACCACTTGTTTTTTAATAAAATTTCATACATTCATACATTCTGGAAGGGGGATGGGATAAACTTGATTGTAAACTCCAGAAGACGGTTTGTGGCTAATGCTTCTTTATAAACTTAACTCTAATCCTGATCATTGCTTTATACAGGTAAGAAAAACTCACTAGATTCAGCAACTTGGCCCACATCACACAGATAATGAGAAACAGAATCAAGAAATGGGCTCCAGGCTCGGTGCCTCCAGGGTGGCTGCCTCCCGCCTATGCTGCTTTGCTTGTCCTTGGGCTCCATTTGGTAGACAGGTGTGAAGTTCTTGACTCAGCTTTGACTCTGTGGCCCTGGGAAAAGGCTTTTAATTCTTAGAGCTTGAGTTATTCTTCTCTGAAATGGGGAAATTAATATATGGCCTAATTCCCAAAGGTGTTCTGAGCATCTGAGGAGATAATATACAAGGTCCTTTTATATTGTAAAAATTACAGTAATATAGAGGCACAACTTATGGCAAGTGTTATGTTCTCCCTGTTTAATAACAGTAGTCTGTTTATTCATATTCAAATTTTGCTATTTACTGAATCAAAATATGTATTTTTATTTTCTGTTTAGGCAAAATTTTACTTAACATATATATAAATGCTAAATCATTGCCATGGAAGAAACTGGTCAGATTGGTTAGGGGCTATATCTCAATAGCCTGAGTAGTAGTTTTAGATGAATATGTTCTAAGGCAAATGTATTTCAATTAATTTATAGCTCCTTAAAAAAATTCTTAGAATTCAAGAATCCAGGCAAATGCTTCAGTTGATTACCATTTACCAGCCTACTAAGCAAGAAAGAACACTTTTTGCAACCATAGGAAGATGCTCTTCCTTGTTTAGCAAGGTCATGCCTTGGGTTAAGCACTATACTTAAGTTATAATTATTCTTCATGGTGATGGTTGCAGGATGTCACCTTCACCATTCTGATAAGGCCATCATTATGGCTTTCTGGGTGTGGATGAGGCAGCCGGTTTCTCAAGGCCTTTCCGAATAGAAGAGATGTAAGCTTGGCTACCCTAATTCAAACCGTAATGCTGCTTATGTTAGTGGAATAAGACTGGTGCCTAAGAGACAAGTCTTCTTTCAGTTAAATCCTTTACCCTCTTTCATAGTTTAAAAATTCTCAAGTAAGGTTTTTAACTCTAGTAGTAGATATTCCTCAGTTTTAATATATATACCTCTATTTTCCATTTTTTCCTTTCAAAAAAACAAGAAATTTATTTATTTCTTTATTATTATAAATATTATATTATAAATATTATGTTATATTATATATATTATATATGATATGATATTATATTATAAATATAAATATATTATAAATATTATTAGAAATATTATAAATATTATATTATATTATAAATATTATAAAATGTATTATTATAAATTTATTCAAAAAATAAGAAATTCCCTCACTTGGCATTAATTACTTTTAGGGTAGTTCTTCTCAAACTAATTGGGCATAGTTGAGTCAAAATAATTCTTTCTGGTTGATGTATAAAGAATGTATTATTATCTAACTGGGAGAAATAGTGGCCTATATGTTTGTTATTATCATAATATTTCCCACTTTTGTTTTCCTCCTGCTGGCTGCATTTCCTCATGTAAAGTTCTTTCTTCCATTAAGCCCTCACTGACTTCCTGTCTTGAAAGGCTACAACTCAAGCCCCACCTCAGGTGCTCTGATGACCTGACCTTATCTACTTACCCATTTTGCAGCTCCAAACTCCCACACTAGCCTTTGCCAATCACCTGGCCCTTCTGTCTTGGAATCCCACCTCTGCCTTATCTACCAGGCAAACTCCTTATATGAGTTTCAAGTCTAACTTACCTGCCTCCTCTTTTCAAGCCTTCCATGTTTTCCCTGTTCTGTGTCACTGTTCCGTCCCTAGAGACTGCCTGGATGCTTAATGACATTTTCCTTGTTTGACTGATAGCCTGTGAGGACCCTTGCATCTTTCTCTCTCCAGGATCCAGCAGAGCACTTGAAGGCCAGAATCAGAGTTCAGAAATACTTTTCACTTAATTTTTGGCTCTCTGAACTGATCTTGGTAGCCATCTGTGAGTCACCCATCCACGCCCCCATGAACATTCTCTTTTCCTCACAGAAGTGAAAGAGTACAACCTTCTAAGAACTAAGAGAATAGGAACTGGCAGTGGATCCATGTAAGGCATGGCCAAAGATTGGGAGGACAGCTCATGAAACACTGGTCCTCTGATGTTTCCAAATTGCTAACTGTAAAGTGAGGGACGCTAAAGCAGATGTATGCAATGTGAATATAACTTGAGAGGTTGCCAATGAGAAAACTGAGCCAGGTATAAGGAGCGACCATCAACAGCACCCACATGCTAATGAAATACAGTTAAGTGGGAAATCATTAGCTGTGGTCTCAGAGGTCACCAGGGGGTTGCAGACTGCAGGAGCTGGGAAATGTTGCCCCTCTCCAGACTCTGGGTGATTGCTAGGCAACTGTGTGGATCCACTGCCACCAGACCATCTAATTTACCAAGATAAATGAATTCTCATATAAAATAGCATGAATTTTAAATTCTGGTTTAGTTTTGTCAAAACATTACACAGATGAAACAAAATTTGTGGGTTAGAATTTGCAACATCTAATTTCCTGGAGGCGCTGCCCCAGGTCTCTCCTTTGAGTTTCTGCTAATACTTAGATTAATCTGATACTTGTTACCTGATGTCTGTCTGTTCTAAACCTCCCTTCATTTTTATTTCCCCAAACTTGTTATTTTCCTTTTTTACCAGAAATTAATGAGCTTTCAAGACAAGCTTTGAAACAGTTTATAGGATCTTAGAACTGGCTTTGTATTTAATTTGGGATGAATAGTCTTTTAAATTTCTTCTTCCTTGGTGCTGCTATATTAGATTAAATACATGGAGATATATTTTATAGGTCAAAGTAGCATTTGCATATGATTTAACCTAGTATGTCTAGTACTTGGGGAACTTTTGATAATTTCCTATTGGGGAGGAGTGAGCAGAGAGGTTTCCTAGAAGAAACAATAGTTGGATGCAAACTATTGCATGAGCCATGTTCCCAGACCCCATTGTTTTGCCCCCTCCTGCTCTGATGGAGTGGGTAAGCCTACATTGAGTTTTGAGTTGATGATTCTAGGTATTTATCTTTTTTTTACTGTGCCTGCTCTTTGGGTTTTCAATATAACTTCAGTTTTCTATGTGAGAATTTATGAGAGAAAATTCTTTCTAATCTTCATATTGTGAATAGTGTTCTTTTAAGCATGTTAACTAAATTATCAATACTCAACCACTATGCCTTCTTGTTTACCTGTTGATCTAGAAATAGGAAAAAAAGAGGAATTAATATATTTAGTGAACTAACGTCTCACATGGCTTTAATTTCCCTTCATTATTTTTCTCCCACCCAGCCCCATTTTTCTTATTTAAAATTCATTTGAAATGACTTTATCTCAAGTATCTCTGTAAATTGCCTCAAACATTTACTTTGGGAGAGTGGGGAATGATTATTTAGTTTCTACATGAAAACCATGTACATATATTGGATGTAGCATTTTTCTGGTATGAAATTGAGTAGTAATTCATCTAAAAAGGTAGGGAGACTGCATGGAAAATGCACCATCTCCTGTTGGGATTCCAGTGAAGGACAGAGGGATTGGACTTTGCCACTCTAGTTGCAGGACAGCTCTGTTTCTGGGAGCACCCTCCAGGATGGAGGAATGGGGAGGCCATCAAAGCAAGTGCTAGTGTACCATAGCACTTGTGTATCAGGTGACTCCAACTTCTAGCACTCAAACTAATTTCTGCATTAACCAATACTTAATGTCTTTCTAACCTTTAAATTCACACGACTGCAGTCTGATTGTAGTGCCCCAGCTGAAACCCAGCGTGACTTTTTTTTTCCTGTTTCCTTTATAACCTTCAAGTCTGTAAAATACAAGCCAGACAAGTCTGAACAGGTCATCCACCCCAGAAGGAGTGTGGCAGGCTCTAAAATGCCTGCAGCCTAGAGGTAACTGGTATCCGTGCATGTATATCCAGATATCTTAGATGTCTCTTGGCAACTTCAAGCCTGAGAGTCACACAGCTAAGTATTCTAATGTGCACCAACACCTTATTTTTTTCAACTAGATCATGAACTTCTTTAGTTTAAGAAATGTATACTGGCTTCCTCTTTGGAAGCAATTTGAAATCAGTTAAACAAAGAATACCTTCCAAATTCATGGACTTGAAGAACAGAGTTTTTTCCAAGTAGTTTAACTCTGCCCTGTGTCCTCTGGAGAGTTGCTCTGGTGACGTAAGCCAATAATAACTCTAACCAGTAATAGAGCTCTAACCAGTAATAGAGCTATACTAAAAGCTGAAAAATCTGTTTTAATTTCTTAAGCAATACAGCAACACCAATGTTAGTAAGAGTAAGGTTTCTGCAAATGCTCATTAATATTACCATGTGCCTATGGTTACTCTAAATTATTTAGATATGTTTTAATTGGTTAAAAGAATATTGGCGTGCAGATCTGCCACTTGTGCAGTTTCCCAACCCCTCTATGCTTCCATCTCCTCATCTGTAAAACATTCCTCATAGGAAGGATTAAGAGCTTGAAAGGGGTATCACCACAGTATTACTTCATGTGGTCTTTAAATGTTTTATTGAAGGTTGACATAGAGTAGGACTTCAGTGTTTGGATGCTACCTGAGTGATAGTAAGAATTAGTACCTCTGTTTTTCAGATAAAGAAACTGAGACTTAGAGAGGTTCCTTCAGCAGACAAGCACTGTTTTGTTTGTTGTTCAAGTGCTAGAGTTCCCCCAGGTAAACACATTTGGCAAGGGTTAGAGCCTGAATTTGAACACAACTTGGTCTGAGTGTTGTGCTTTTAGCTACTTCTATGCAAATGGGGAATTCATGTGCTGATTGTAATCTGATGTTGTCTTTGGGAAAAGTAGGCTGTAAAGTAGCTCCAGTTTGTTGCAGGGCATGATGGGAGCATGATGCATGCAATAGAGCCATTTATCTTCTGAAGTCAAGTATTGTGAATAAATCACATATCCATATAATTTTACCTATTTATCTAACCACACAATGTTGGTGACTAATAGGAAATAGTGAGTTTACTCAGAACCTTAAAAAGTAGTGACTATGGAGCGTGGTTGACATGGATTAAGGTTAGAACTGTACTTCTTGCTTATGGAAAACTTAAGCCTCATTTTGCTTATGTGTAAAATGGGGTAACAGTAAATTACCTTAAGGTTGTGTGAGATTTTTTTAAATGAATTGGTATGTTAAAATATGCAGTGGTCTTGGGCATATATTAAGCTATTACTGTAGATTTTGACTGTTATTTTAGTAGTAAGGCCCTTGTACCATATGGATTCTGTTTTTAATTTTTTTAATTTTTAAAAATAAATTTATTAATATTTTTAAAAGATTTATTTATTTATACGAGCACTGGGTACAGTCAGAAGCACGGGAGGGTGAAAGAATTCACCATTGGCAGAGCAGGGAACAGAACAGGCAGACCGACAAAATACACTGCTGAGGGGAACGGCAGGCATGGCAGAAGAGGTCTGCACGCCATGTGGGACCCTCGTCGGCTGCTGGGGATCAAACCGGCGCTGCAGAGGCTGAGGGCAGCTTTGCAACCCAGCGCTCAAACACTGTGCCACCAGGGGAGGCCCATGAATTCTATCTAATGCATTAGAAAAAAGTCATTTAGGTGTTGCCTTTGACTTCGCAAATGACAGGAATTATTAGAAATTACCTTAATATAAAAATTATGGAATCACTGATCTGAATGAATGAATTTAATTTAATTTAGTTTGAGTCTCATTTATTGTTCATTTGATGTTTTTCATGTGACTCATATTATCTAGTTTTTTAAGAGCTGCCTCTGTTCTTCTCTTTGCTTCAAATGGTCTCAAGTGCAGAAAATTGCAGTTGGTCCTTGCATTGGTATGAATGTAAAACTTTCCACCTGAGGAAGTGGGAGCAAACTTATTCATCTCCATCTTACAGAGAGAATCTGAGACCTAGAGAGGTCAAGATTTGACTAAGGTCATGACATAAATGGGTGGGGAAGCACTGATACTCCTCCTGATGGTGGTCTCCACCCAGTGTCCTCTCCAGCACCCCTGTGTTCTGCCCTAGCCCTTGTGCTCTTGAATCATCCTGACCCCCTCAACATATCACCTGGATCATGGGCGATAAGGGCCCTCTAATGACCATCTAATCTAATTCCCTCATTTACTGGGAGGGAGGGCAGAGAGCTCTTGGGGATGTAAGAGGCTTGTCCAAGTCATGGTGGTGACCTTTAGCTCCCAAAGAGCTGAGTCCTGACTTTCTGCCCTAAAGCAAACACTATTCCTAGTTTGTGCCAAGCATCTGCCCAGAACTGTGGTATGCTCACAGCCAATTTTACCAATATGTAACCTCACTTCTCCCCTACCTTCATCCCCAATCCCTTTAGTGAGCTTTGAGGCAGTTTTCTGGATTTTCCTACTGTTTCTCAGGTTAGAAACATACAAAGAACAATTCTTGGTTCCTCTGTTTAAAGTTTCTGTGGCATTTTCTCAGTATTTGGGACTAAGAATAGGATATTTTTGTTCTTAAAGGAAGTAAAACCCTAAGATATCAAAGAAGAGGAGGAGCAGGAAGTGTCTGAAGACCATGAATGCCACTAACCTAAATAAAAGTATCATTTCTTCAGCCTATAGTTCTGAGTGCAATAAGCCCTCTCAGCAAACTACCTCTGTCTAAGAAATTTCCCTTTCAATTTCTTTGTAAAATAGCCATGGTTTTCTGACTGAGGGATTTTTTTCCTAGACTCCAGTCATAAATATGGTTTAGCAATCTAATTGCTTTTCTAGCCTCTTCTCTTTAATCCACATACACCTGAAATACTTTTCAAATCAATGTTGGAAACATTAGTCTTAGGATAGAATGTTGCGAAAGGACTAAGATCTCTCTGATACCTACCTCCAAGAAGGATAGACTATTAACCTCCAACTGGCAGAAATAATAATAAAATAAAATAGCAGTATCTGGCTCTCCATCATACCATATGTATATTTAGCAATATAGAACCAAGCTTTTTTTTTTATTTTGCTAATAAGTTGATGTCTTTAATTAGAATTATGAAAAAAAATTATTGAAATATTAACAAATCTAACTTGAAAGCAGGTTTGACTTAAAAATGATAGAAAATTCTGTAGTAAATAAATCTTAATCTAATACTGCAAAAAGTCACTCTACCTCAGGCTTATCTACCTTTGAAAGTCCTAATTAGAACTTAAAAGAGTTCAAATCTCTATGCCTCTTGCTTTCCCCAATGAAGCAAAAATTTCTCTTTAACAGTTTGAATATGAAACAGAACTAAGCTCTTACTAATCTGTTTGTCAGTAGCTAGGCAGTTTTCTATATGCCTTTCTTAACATGTTTTAACATGTGATCTTGCAAAGAATCAGAGTAAGAATGTGAGAACTGCCCTGTTATTTGTGGTACAGTGAAAAGATTAAATTCTTTTATCAAAATAAAGCAATTGGGACCGAAAATCATCTTTTTCTTTTGGTCTCAAAAAAATATATGAATGAAAGTTAATGAGATAAATTTAAGTTGTGGATCTTGGGAAACAATTAGGAGGAGCTTTGGATTTTACTTATCTAGTACATATGATAAAAAATTCTCCTAATAGAAGTCCTTTCTCAAGCACTGTTTCCACTTTCTAAGGTACAGTGCACAGTTCACGTTCTTCCTTCCCAAGTTGGGAACAGAGAAGTTCCACAAAAGACATGTGTCTCCTGTGTCAGAAAGTGGTTCCTTCCAAGAGACGTACACACACCTCACACACTTAGCATTCAAATTTCTACTTTTTCTTCAAACCTCTGATTCAAGCAGAAGTAGAATTACAGTCTTAATCCGAGCTGTGTCCTATCAACCACAACTTGGGAGAAAATAATAAAAAAAAATTTTTCATTTACCTTTCATTGCAGTAGCTGGTTGTCCATCCACCTGATATGATGTCTTCAAGTTGAAACAGGCTTGTAACTAAGAATAAACCTTGAAAATAAACTTGTCAGGGAAGTGGGTTCTCTGGTAAAGCGTGAAAAAGAAGCATTTTTCTCCCCTTCCAGAGAAGGTAGGTACTCCTCTGATCTCCTTGAGGCTGTCCTGTGGGGAACCCTTTCAAATTTTCCTGCTCCGGAACAACTGGAGCAACTTGCTCTCTTGCTAATGTAAATGACTCACATCTTAGAGTAGGTGAGATTTGTAGACTAGGGAAGCACATTTCCTGAACCTGTGAGGGTCAGATGGTGACTCACCTGAAGGAAACACAGAGGGCTGGAACTCAGATACCAGAACATGCTTAAGGAGGTAGGGATGAAATCTCAGGTTGGGGCCTACTGAATCAATCTTTAGGTGTTTTTTTTTTTGTTTGATTGTTTTGATTTCCTATTGCTTATTAGAAAATATGAATTACAGTCTTTCTGCTAATTAAAATTTTGACAGAACATATTTTTGAAAGACAAATCCTTCCAGATACTTTTCTACAGATTTAGATACTAAAATTAAAATACCTTTGTTTATACTAGTGATTGATTGGAAACCGGTAGTCTTAGAGTCTCACGGTTTATAGGTCTATAGGTTTATACTCCTTTTGCACATATACACAAATATAAATATTCAAAACATTTTAAATAAAATTATTTAGGACTGAGTTCATCGAGGCACTTGCATTCTGTCCTTTACTTACACAAGTTCATATTATTATTTTTTCCCAAAGATTTATTTATTTATACAAGCACCGGGTACAGTCAGAAGCGTGGGAGGGTGAGAGAACTCACCAGAGCCAGAGCGGGGAGCAGAGCAGGCAGAAGGACCGAAGTACACTGCTGAGGGGAGCAGCGGGCGGCAGGAGAGGTCTGCGCGCCATGTGGGACCCTCCTCCGGTGGCCGGGGAGCAGCTGGGGATCAAACCGGTGCTGCAGAGGCTGCAGGCAGCTTCGCAACCCAGCGCTCAACCGCTGCGCCACCAGGGAGGCCCCTATTTTGTTTTTTTTTAAACTTCCCACAATGATAAATTAAAATTATCAAATCACCTTTAATTTGTAATTATAGAACTTTTAGATAAAAATCTCCAAATGACTAATAATTTCCTGAATGCAATATTTTAAAAAAAAAGATATTTCACCAAATTGAATCAAAACCTGTTAACTGTTATGGTTGAAGATAAGGTTCAATCTTAGGTTACTATTTCCCTCCCCTTTTTTTTGAAGGTAGCAAATCAGTAATAGGTTTATGCCTTACTGAAATGCTGTATATGTACTACATGGTTTTCCTTTTGTACAGAAAAGCAAGGGTATGTTTTATTTAAATATTGATAATATCAAAATTGTTTCTTTTATTACCTTTCTCTAAACAAGAAACTATAATTTTAATGGTTTTCCATTCCATTCTATTTTGAATGGATTAACACTTTGCGAATAGCTTTAGGGAAAGTCCGAACAAAAGTTAGTCAACTTTAGGGGCCTCCCTGGTGGCGCAGGGGGTTAAGATGCAACCTATGAAGCTCTCCGCAGCCACTGCAGCATGAGTTCGATTCCAGCCATGGGCAACCCACATGGGCACAGTAGACCTCTCCTGACTTGCCTGCTGCTCCCCTCAGCAATGTATTTTGGTCAGTCTGCCTGTTCTGTTCCCCTGTCTCTAGTGAATCCTCTCACCCCCCCACACCTCTGGCCTGTACCCCAGTTCTTGTATGCATAAATGGGTATATAAAAAAAATTAGTCAACTTTATAAATTGTCCATCTTAGAAGAATTTGTCAGATTTACAAACAAGCCTTCATTTAGGTTGACTCTACTTGTGCTATTTTGTACTGCATTGCCATGACTTTTGCTTATAGCATTTGATACCAGAGTGTATTTTTAGGGGATTATGTCATGCAGGTTAGTTTGAGGGACTGTCCTTGGGTTAAATTTTTTGTCGGTTGTCACTGTGATCCATAAGTAATAAATGATGTACTGTTTATAATGTGTGATCTAACTTGGCAGAGTAACCATCTGCCAAGTTTTAAAAGAACCAGTCCAAACATTTTACAGTTGGGAGAACTGTGAAAGTATGTGAAGCAATTACTTTCTCTTTAAGTTTTAAGAACATCCCAAACTTCCAATAGTGTGTATGAAGTCATATTAGGGAGTTTATTTGGACAGACATTTCACAAACCTCTGTTAAAAGAAAAAGGGAATTTTACTGTTTTCCTCATTAATGTTATTTATTACGTGGGTTGACTTCATCGGATCAACTAACTTAACATTGATTTTTTTACTTCAAAGAAAATGTCTTTTGTTTGTATAGAGCTGCTGAAGATGTCTTTTATATTCTTTCCTATTTTGAAATTGAAGAGGACATGGTTTAATAATTCAAACTTATATTAATGAGTTGTGAGAGCCTTTTAAAAAATTCTTTTTTTAACTGAAATCTTGAATTCTTTTTTTTAAAGATTTATTTATTTATATAAGAACTGGGGTTACAGGCCAGATGTGCAAGAGGGTGAGAGGACTCACCAGAGACAGAGCAGGGAACAGAACAGGCAGACTGACAGAAATACACTGCTGAGGGGAGCAGCGGGCAAGCCAGGAGAAGTCTGCTGCGCCATGTGGGACCCTTGCTGGGATCGAAGCGGCACTGCAGAGGCTGCAGACAGCTTCACAGCACTGCACTCAACTGCCTGTGCCACCAGTGGAGGCCCTAAAAAAAAAAAATTCTTGAAAGAAGACTAATGTGTGAAGGGAATTTGATAGGCCTTTCCATGTTTGAAGAAAATGAAGCACCTTAGCTCTGGATGGTTTTGTTTTGTTTTAATAAAGCTTTTCTTATGGAGATAGAAAGCAGCTGGTGACCCTTTAGTAGGTGGCCTCTTTTTCCTCTCCCTGAGGGTGGGCTAAGACTAGAATAGACTTTTCTGTTCCCTAGGAATGTAAGTCAGATTGTTGTATTAAAAAAACTTCCTTTGCCAGTGTTGCAAATCAAGTCTAGTAATGAAAAAATTAACATGAGGCAGCCTTTATGCATAGTCATATTATGCCATCATATTATGTATGCTATCTCAAGTTGGGACTTGTTAAAGCTGGTCTTACTTCTCATACAAAAAGGGAAGTAGTACACGTTTAGTCACGAAAAGTGTAATGCTTTGATCAAAAAAGCAGCTAAAAACCAACCCATAACTTTATTACCATTCAAATCATTGAAAGGTAAGCCTGTATATTTTTCCCTTGCTTATTTTTATAGCAAGTCTCAGATTTCATAAAAGCCACAGTAGACTTTGTAACAACTAACTTGCTGCTTCATTGGAAGATCCTATTAAATACAGAGAAGCTCCTTTAATAATATTGTTTGGCGATTACAAACCCTAATTTATTTGAACACAGGACAACATCCTGAGATACTTGTTTGTGTTTCTCTACCATGACCATCTTTAAAAAAAAAAAAAAGTTACATTTTCTACTAGGAATGATTTTTTTTTCTGATAGTATTTTTAAAAATATTAAACCTACAGACAAGTTGAAATAATAGTATAACTAGATTTCATCTAAATTGCAAATCATTAAAATTTTTCACACATACTTTCCCTTCTCCCCCCATCTTTCTTGGGGGAACCTATTTGAAATAATAGTCTCTATGACAAATGCCTCACCCCTAACGTTTTCAGCATCTATTTCCTATGAACAAGGATATTCTCCCACCTAGTCACTATACTATTAATCAATCAAAAGATTAATATTGAAACAATCATTTTAAAATATTCAGTCTATACTAAAATTTTGTAATTTCCTAATTATAATATTTTTTATACATAATCAATGGTCACACATTGCTTTTGGTTTTACAGTTTTCTGTTTCAGAATTTTATCTTTTAGAACAGTCTCTCAGCCTTTTTTTTCCTCTTTAATCTTCCTAGCTTTTGAAAAGTGGTTCTTTTTTTTTTAAATTGACATTCTTATTTTTTTAAGGATTTATTTATTTATGCATACAAGAACTGGGGTACAGGCCAGAGACTTGGGGGGTGAAAGTATTCACCAGAGACAGGGTGGGGAGCAGAATAAATGGATTGACTGAAATACAATGTTGAGGAGAGCAGTGGGAGAGTCAGGAGAGGTCTGACATGCCATGTGGGTCACTTCCCAGGCTGAGTATCAAACTCTCGCTGCAGTGGCTGCAGATAGCTTCATGTGCTGTGCTTAACCCTTTGTGCCACCAGGGAGGCCCCTACTTTAGCCTTCTAGTCCTTTTTCCCTGAAATATATCTTATTTTCTACCTTCTTTATTTGGCTTCTCTGCCTTGGCTGAACTAGTGCAGTGTCCCCTTCTCCAGTGTTAGTAGACACAGCATTTTTATTGTGGTTTCAATATGTGTAATCTCAGATGTATCCATGCCCTCTTGTAGGAAAGTGCATATATAAGGAACTTCCTAGTCCTAGTCCTTTGTACTACATTTACTCATTGTTCCAAACAAAGACAAGGAGGGATCTAGTTGAAACATCTCCAGTTGCTCTATCTTGAATGTCCTTGGCTTGCACACAGGATTGTGGTAAAATCTTCACCAAATCTTACTGTTCCATCTTTCTAGAGGAAAGTCACTCTAATTGTGGCTTATATTTATTTAGTAGATGAGAATTTGTGCTGAGTATAATTATTATATGCCCTTTAATGTTCCTCTGAGATTGGTATCTTAAGATTCCTGTGCCTGAATTACTGTGTTTAATCTGTCATTTGAAATGATTTGTATCTATTAGGTCTGCTTTAAATAAAGTGCTTTTTTTTCCTAACATGAGAACCTCATTTGCAAGGTCCATTAAAGAGGAGGAATCGTTTGGAGATTGGGTCTGGAGATTGGTCTGCATCTGACTCTCGCCCTCATAGTGATGCTCTTTCCTGTGCTAGGATACTTGATCTAGCTCCTCACTTTGGGAACCTTATTTTTGAGAGGTGGCATCTAGCCTAGCACTTGGAGACTCCAATGTCGCTTTCAGTCCCTCCATTTAGTAGCCTTACTACTTTGATCAAGTCATTAATATATCTGAACCTCAACTTTTTCATCTGAAGAAAGAGTTTAGAAATGCCTACCCTATAAGATTGTGAAGCTTAAATAGGTAATATATACAGGTAATTCCTATAGGGTTTGGAACTGTGCTGTCAGTTCTTAGAACTTAGTGAACTGTGGCGTGTGTGTGTGTGTGTGTGTGTGTGTGTGTGTGTTTGTGTTTGTGTGTGAAGGCAAAGGGAAAATGAGTAAATGAATGAATGGGGGGGGATGTCTGTACTATATGATGGTGGATTGATTGAAACTTGAAAACATCCTTTAGCTCAGTAGTCAGGTGAGTTTGTGACATATGTTGATTGCCCTTAGGAACCTCTTGGCTTCTCTATAATAAAGAGCTGATGCTTGCTTAAAATACACTTTATATTTTTTCTTCACAGCTTTCTTTTCTGAAAATGAGGGAATTAGGATTGGCTTATTTCACACTAATTGAAATTGTGGAAATGTGTAAAAGTTGAGGTCAGAGTTAAGGGGATGGTGAGCTGGGAGGTGGTCTCGGCAGGGATATTGTTCAGGTTCACTCACTTATAGTTCAGGCATTTTTAGTTTCAGAGAATTTCTGTTGAAGAGTAATTGACTTAAAAGGGTTAAAAGCATATATTAATATGATAATATTAATGAGATAAATTTAATGTATATGAGATAAATTTAATGCATAATGGTAATATTTTTAAAAATCTATAGAAGTATTTAAATATACATTAGATAAAACTGCTTAAAATGAATACCACTAAGTGATGTCATTTTACAAACATCTGATCTTTAAGCTGAATTTCAAAAATAAATGTAGACATCCTATTACTATGCCCCAGGATCCTGTATTTGTCAGTTTAAGTTTATCACAGAAGCAGCAAAAGTCCACTTTTTGAGTGTGGTATGGCATATTTTAAAACTCTGGTTCATTTACTTTAAGTCTTAAATTCAGTTTCTTTTCTCTTTTGTATTCTTGCTTTCTCTTATATCATTCCTCCTTTCTTCCCATCCCTAATGCTTGGTACCCCACGTCCTCTTCTTCCCCTCCCTTTCCCCTCCCCTCCCCATAACCTTCCCTTGTCTTCCCCTCCTCTCTTAACAACCCTCCCCTGTCATTCCCTGTGCTCCTCCTCCTTCATCTTCTTTCCTCTCCCCTCTCCTCCCCTCGACCCCTTTCCCTCCCCTCTCCCAAATGCTTTATACTAAAATGTGATAGGAGCTGGTGATCAGAAACCCAGGTAATGTGTAAGTCTAAGTGTTGGTGACAGCCATTTTCTGCCTGAGTCTGGAGTGTCTGGCTTGTGTGATTCTGACTACCTTCTGATATAGTCCCTCTGCTTTGCTTGCTCTTTGACGTGGAGCACATTCACTCTGCATCACAGAAGGAACAGTTACTCTACCTCTAGCTAGAAGCCCTTGGGAAAAGCCACACTGATATAATAGTTTTTTGTTTGTTTCTCCATGGAACTCCTTTAAATTGATTTGTCCTTTATTGGCAAGATAATTGTTGTTTGTACAGTATGTTCTCACTGTCATCTATAGATTCTTGGAAGATGAAACTTTAAGCAGTCATCAAATAACGTTTTGTTCAGTGTCAGCTGGGATTTTGTTTTTCTCATCAATGTCATAGCGAAAGGATAGTATTCGTGGACCTGCTGGGCTCCTCACTCCCCATTGCAAATTGGGATTTTACCACATCTCCTTCAAGTTACCACCGATCTCATAGTTGTAGACTCATCACATGTCACCCCAAGAGTGGATATGTCTCTGACCATCACTTCCTCCTTGTGTCTCTTGTTCTTTGGTTTCCAGTACAGTGGACCTCCTGTTTCTCCTTTTAAATTACCAGCTCCCACAACCCCAGTCTTAGGCATCTCCCCTGTTCTTCTTTTTCTGTCTACTCTCTTCACTACTTTTTGCAGCCTAGCCTCTGAGCTCGTTTATTTTCTGCCTTAGAAGAGATGTTTCCTTTCACCTCTCACGTAGTTTTGTCTTCAGAGCCCATAATTCATATTTGGCCCCTGCTGGCTAACCTGACCCATCTGTCTCATTGATGCTGCAGATTTCATCATACTCAAACTCTACTTCCTACATAGTCTTTTTTCCTTCGTGATTCAGCATATCACCTAAGCTAATGATCTTTAGACAATGAATTGCATTTGAAGTATGTGTGTTTGGGGGGTGGAGGGGGACATGTGATTATGGACTCCACTTTGCATACAAATGACACACACATTACTCATAACACCATGTTCTCCAGTGGTCTTGGATTCAGAAACTCTCCCTGAAAATGTCTGTAAGGTCTGTATCAGATTCTTTCTCCTTTGCTCTTACCTGCACAAATGGAAAACTCTTCTCTAGTTGATCTGTTCTCAGTGACTTTTTCTTCAATCCAGAATCCTCCTGTTGCCTGCAAATTGATATTCCTGATGTGCAACTTGGAGTTTGTAGTTCTTAACTTCAAAAAACTTTGGTGACTTATCTGAAAAGTCCCAACATCTGAATACAAAACTAGTGTGCTCCACTGTAGGTTCCCACGCTCCATTCCCAGGCTTATCTTCTATGTTCCCTGCTACAGCCTCTGGTCCTTCAAGGCCCCCCTCATAATCACCCTATCTCGGCCTTCCTTGAAATTGCTTTTCTGCTTCAATGCGTTTGCTTTTGAATACTATTTTCTCCTTTAAGGGTTAGTACAAATTTCCATTTCCTGAAGGTCCTTTTTCAGGTTTCCTATTTGGAATTAGCTTCCTTTTCCTCTGAACTTCTGTGGTGAGTTTATTATGTCTTTCATACCGCTTGGATTCATCATGGTCTGTGTGCCCTACCAGGGGAGGGCCTCCGGAGAGGCACAATACCTTGCGCTAAAGCCAACGCTGGAAGAGCAGCTGATTCAATTAGCTAGTGAACCCACTCTCTGGGATTCTATACCTCTCAAGTTCTTCCACATGCTGGAGGGACATCCAGATTCTCAGAATGCCCACAGTTGAACCATTCGTACCACTGAGGCAATTGAAACTGGTTTGTATTGAGGCCTTCTCCCCCATGTACCCCCTCCTTACCATTCTTTCTACTGGGCTTCAAGTCAACCCCGAGGAATTCAGATCGTCCTGATTGTTGAGGGGGGTGTCACTATGCCCCGGTGGTGCTGGTCTTCAGGCCACCCTCCTTTTCTTGTATGTGGGTCACATGTACCTTGGACAAGATATCTGTTCACTTTGTGCTCAAAAAGTTTTTTCCTTTTCTCCCAACAGGAAACCTAATAGTTTCTATCTTAGGGCTGTAGTGAGAAATAGAAAGGACTTACAGATCCTTGTAAAGTGCATAGCGCAGTATCTGCACACAGAGAGCATTTAGCACATCATGAGTGCAAACTGAGTGGAAGGTACTGGCAGGTTCTGTTAGTTTCTAGGTCAGGGTTAATTAGCTGGCAGCACCTGGGTAATTATGGCCCACACATGTATGTATTGTTTTCATGGGGTCAGGGAGTGTAGGGGTAGTTATGGAAGTTTGGGAAATAACAGGAAATAAGCATAGGAGAGTGGGATTTATGATTTCTCTTAAGAACCCTGGAAGATCTGAGGTCATAAATATTGTGGTTAAGAACAGAGGCTCAGAATCCAGTCTGCTTTAAGAGGCCTAGCTTCTGTAAATTGTGTGACCCCGTGCAAGTTGCTTAACTTCTCTGTTTCTTAACTTCTTTATGTGTAAAGCGGAAATGTTAGCAGCACTTTATCGACTTACTTTGTTAAACGTGATAATACATTTCAAGATCTCTGCATTTGTCTGGTACATAGTAAGTAGTAATATATGTTGCTTTTATTATAGCTGATGTCAGTTTTACTGTGGTGGTTGTTATTGACCAACTAACCTGGGCCCAGATTCCCTCCTGTTTCAACAGTTGGCAGTGAGTAGTGGATGCTCTCTTACACAGCACATGAACTTTCCAGACAGCCATAGTGCTTGCCACTGCCTGTCAACGTATTTCTGCCCTGCTTTCTTAATAACATTAACAGTTTTGTTTTTCTCCTGTTGACAGATCCCACTATTGGCCAATCATGTCTAAGAGGGATGTGCTATGAATCAGTTTTTATGGAAATATCAACCTCAAAGAACATACAGCACAGTGGTTCTTAATGTGTGGTCTAGACTCACGGCATTGCTGTCACTAGGCAGCTTGTTCCTGACCTAGCTGAGTCAGAAACACAGCATCCAGCCATCTAGATTTTAAAAACCCTGCCAGCTGATTCTGGTTCCCACTAAACACTGAGAAGTGCTAATGTAACACATAATTTATATTCATATTACCTACATTTGGTTTCCATGTAAAAGTTAAAATGTTGAGTTGTATTTCCAGGCACTTTAAATGATTTGTAAATCCCACACTTAGTCAGTCTGCTGACTTAGAAATACGCATCCCCTTAGATAACAATCCATGCTGGAAGTGGGTTCATCCACTCATCAGATTTTATTATGTCAAGATCTCCGTGAACTTTGATCTTTAATTTGCAGAAAGAATAATGTATGTGGCAGCAATGGTCAAATATTTTTAGAGTGATTTTAGAAAGTCAAAAGGAAGGAACTTGGTTCCTGGTTATGGGGTACCTGAAATAATGGGTTTAACAAGATTGAATAATTATTTCATAGGTTGTGATGTAATGAAGACCTTCTATGTTCTGTAACTGCTTGTCTGTCTCTTCCTACCCTATTTTCAGTAATTTTTCTTGATTTCTCAAGGATTATTCTTTATGAGGCAATACCTTTTCTCCCTTCCCTGTGCAAGGGAAATTATTCAAAAGACCTTATCTAGTAAAAAGAATAATATTTAGCTTTTGACAAAATTCTTTACTTATGTTCTAAGTTCTTGCAGTGTGTCAAAGCCACTAATTTTTTTTTTTCCATTTTACTCTATTCCTTGTGTGAAATGGTTGTGGTATACCATCCCATTCTATAAATATCCTCAAATTGTTTTTGTTTTGTTAATGTGTTTTTAAGATGGTTCTACTATGCCTTCTTTCCACGTTCTTGGTAGATTATTATATTTTACACATCAAGTTGTTGCCTTAGAGTGTATATTATTAAAAAGAATTAAAATATTTGTATTTATGGAGGACAGATTTGCAGTTGAAATTTTATCTTGAAAGATTGTATTTCTCATCATCTATACCCAAATTTATCATTCACTAAAAATGTCATTAGAGGAGAAATACATAGGTTATATCACCAAGCATAGCTCAAAGGACAATTTAAATGCAGTTACTTACTATGCAATGTTAGAGTCTACTCATGTTTGTGCAGTGTGCTCTGTAATGCTATTGTGGATTTAGTGGCATCTCTTAATAGTTATTATGATTTAATTATTTTATTTGAGCAAATGAACATTAGATAAAAGTTCTTTCTAAAAAGAGAGGTTTTAGAGACTGTAATAGGCTATAGTTACAAGTTTTCCAAACCAACATTACATAAAGCATTTTGTTAATAGCTTTAAAATTCAAATGTTGATAGACATTAACCCCCAAGCTATACATACACTGTTTAGTAATCCTACATCCTTCATGGTCATTCCCTAGTGAGCCCAAGAACACTGCCATTTCCCAGACCACTATGTACATACTATAGGAGAGCAACTGATAAGAGTTTGACCTTTCAAGAATTTTATGTCATCTTCTGATAATTAAAAACATTAGTAAGAATTGACTTCCCTTTTGCTTCTCTAGTACATAAAAATTAAACCAGCTTGGCTATTTTATCAAATATTTAATGATTTCACAATGGGATACAATATTTGCCCTCAAAAGTATATACCTAAGTTATTAAAAGAGTAGGTAGGATATGTGTGAACAAGTAATTACACAGCAGAAGTACAACAATTTAGGTGTGACAACATACAGATGGTGAAGTGATTGGGTTTGTGGTGGTAGGGGAGGTTGACCAGGTAAGATTTCATGAAATCAGTAATGGCAACTTAGCGCTTGGTGAATCAGAAGGAAATCTGTGTGTAAACTGGCTCAGAGGCAAAAATTAACATTCATGTCTGACATCTACAGATTTATCCATGAGTGGAAGTTCCAGGAATGGAAGAGCATTTGGGTGACAAGACCAGAAAGCTAGGCATGTTCTTGGTGTTTCCGGGCCTTTGAGGTTGTGGAAGGCATCCTAAGCTTGGCCTTATGATGGGTGTGTTGGAGCTATTGTTCACTTATGAAGCATGACTACTCCTTTTTGCATTTTCTGAGGACACATAAATTAGCATCCATGATTCCAAAGAAACATATTTTACTGTTTTTGAACTACAGGGGAAACCAGGAAAAAAAGTGGAGGTAAATAAGTCTAAGAAGGTCACCATTTTTTCAATATATAATGTATCTGCCAGTGAGAATGTCATTGATTGTGAGTCAAAATTCCATCTGTGTGTGTTTCAAGAATAACATAACTATGACATACGCTATTTCACAGACTTTAGTCTGTGAAATGAAATAGGATGTGTTTTCTGTTTTTAAGAATGCTAACTGTCTTGGGTGATACAGTTAGAAATACAGTAATTAGTAAAGGGAAATCTGCAATGAGGGCCAGAATATGCATCCATACAAGGAGGGAAGTGATTATTTTCATTTGGAAGTAGGAAGTAGGAGGAAGGAGAATGGAGGGAAAGGCTTTGCTCACTAGGGAACATATTCAGCCATCATTGAGAGTATTTATTGTGTAAAGAGAATTTCAAAGAATAACAAGAAGTATTCTTGCCTTTAAATTGCATACACTTAAAGTATAAGCAAGGTACCATGTACAATAATTGACATGGCTTTGTGGTGCTTATGCCTCCTATGATGTACTGGAATCTTTGTCATTGTACAGAGAGACTCCTTTAGCCAGGCTTTCAGAATAATTTTGACCCACCTCAGCTCCCCAGAAGCCAACCCTTTTAATCTGTTTTCAGCTTTCACTGAAGGACTTCCAACATTTGTGGAATACAAAAAGTTGTGGTAGTGTTTGAATTTGGTGTTAACATAATGTAGGAAGTGCTTTGAAGGGGAGGTTTTTAGGAATATATATCTATAGTAAATGTTTTCCAAAATGTAAGTTAATACTCTCAGAAAAGATGACCTCTACATTCCCTTAAGGATTTTCCATTTTGCTTATGAATAGTTCCCTGTGTAATCCTTTTCGTACACCAGCATAATAAAATGTATGAAAGCATTTGCTCCAGTCTTTTTTCTCATTCCTTAAATTTGACTTCCAAATAAATTGTCTCTTGAAATCTTTATGATGAATAGAAACTAACCACATATAAAATTATCAGCTTAGGGTCAGATTGTCTGTCTGACTACTATGATTTTCTTGGCTTGATGCTGTGGTGATCTTTCTCCCTTTCACACATGGCAACCTCTCTGTGAACTTTTTACATAAGAATATATATATTAAGGGGTCCATACAAATGTTAGTTGCTGCCATAAAGAGAGTTGTTTCTTTAGCTACAAACAGTCGATTTTGCAATCTACAGTCAGTTTTAGTATTGGTTTGACTTTGCGTATAAGGAATTCTGACAAAATGAAATGGTGCAAAACACAAAAAGAAGACAGCTACAACAACAAATACTTTACCTTCCAGCTTTTTTTTGTTTTTGCTGTCCTTACTTTTGGATTTTTGATAAGAATTATATACTTTTTTTGCAATCACCACATAAAACAAAAGCATTAGGACAAAAACAGTCCAGAAAATAAACTGGGATATGTAATTTACCACTTGATGCCACTTCAGCCCCAAGGGGCCCTTCAAAGAGGAACACTTTTTCACAGATGACGGTGTAGCTTCTTTGTTGCTTAAGATAATATTTGGCAGGGAGATGAAGAACAAAAGGAACCAGATGAAGCTTGCCACTGTTTTTGCAAAGGCAGGTTTTTGTACGAAAAATTTTCCAAATGGTCTGAGGATCTTGAGGAACCTGTCAAAGGCAATGAGTCCTAGCAGTATGATACCCACATACATGACCTGGTAAAAGATGATAGCAGAGAAACGGCACACGAAAGCTCTGAGCTGCCAGGGTCCAAGGTGTGCATCAGAGAGGATCTTAAATGGAAGCATGAGCGTCATTATCAAGTCAGCCACCAAAGTGTTCTTGAGGTACACGATGAAGGTGGAGGAGCTCGGGATGTGAATGAACACCCAGAGGGCCAGAGTGTTCAGCAAGATGCCCACAAGGAAAAGGACAGTGTAGACAGCTGGAAACACCAGATGTGCCACCCGTGTGTCCCTGGGGCACCACTCAGAATCATTGGAGCCCTTCAGCACTGTGGTGTTCATGGTTTCCATCATCAGCTGTTGCAAATAAACATAAACAAGCTAGAACAAAAAACTGCACTTAAGTTTGAATTCTTACTTTTAAGAATCAGACTTTAGCATATTAACACCTTACATTTATTCAGATCATTCAGTACATTTGTTCAGAAGGCACTCATTTTTGTATAGAATTATTTATTAATTCTATAATTCTATTAATTATTTTGTATAGAATTGCTAAGGCACTTAATACATTTCTGGTATTTGCACCAGTGTCATTACTTTCACGTCCTTCTGAAATACAAATAACAGGTCTGTCCCATTCAGAATTGCTACTTTCAACATGCTAGTAAAAGGAAACCCCATTTATAGGGCAATAATTCATGTTAGCTTGCTGGCCATTATATAACTCCCTTGTCTCATCATTTATAGTTTATAAAACGTTAGCTCTAAAGCATTTTTTCCTTGAGCATATTCTATCTTTTTTAAGCAAGCCACTCATAATAAAATAGAAATTCACCTTTGTTGGGGGGGCACTCAGCACAGTGTCTTCTGCTCGAGGCTGTCATTAGTTCAGCCCTTGAAGAATAAGTGAAACAAACCTCCTTCTGCTTTCTTATACTCTTTGTTGTTCCTCTTTTTCACATGTGTAATGGGGGATTTTCTAAGAAGAGCTCTTTGTTTCCTAAACTTATGTACTCAATCTACTATGCTTGAATAAATCAGTCTAGTTATTTTTTCTCATATAGTATCCTTCCTACAGTTTATCTTCTGTATCTACATACCGGAAGAATAAAGAGCTGCATATTACAACCAAGTAGGAGAACAAAATCGCATTTATCTTTTGGTGTTCAGATTTCTGAGCGATAAAAATACATAATTTCTAACATTTAAGGGTTATTAGACCCAGATTTGGGTTATTCGACCCAAATTCCAGATCCTCCAATTATTGGGTATTAGATCAGACATATGAATCAACAGTTCTGCATCTGTTTCCTCATCTGTTTTGTATGTACATATTTTGTACAATTATGTACATAATTGTATGTACATATTTTTGTTGAGATGATGAAATGAGAGCCTAGAATGGTGCAGGGGGTTTATATGAAGCACTAAAATTGTTAACCATCCAGTGTGATGGTGAGTGAAATGTAGATTTAACTTATTTCACTTATTAAAAATATCTTTGGGGAGCTTTGATATATGTGAAGTTTGGAGGACTTTAAGAAATTCATTAATCAACCTTGGGTCAAGGTCTATAAACTTTTTTCTTGAAATCTCTTCCAGTTTGAAAAAGTATAACAGCTGCTTTCACATGAGGAAAGTTGTCATCTATGACAGAAATGTTTGCCAGGTAGATAAAGGGAGAGGAAATTAGGAGGTCTTGTGAGGGAATGTGTAGTTCTCCATGGTGAGTTTCACTTCATATATTTTACTCAGTTTTAACAGAGTTGGACCAGACTATGGTTTTGGGTTGAGAAGTTTTAGATGGATTGGAATTCTGAGAAGAAACATTTCATATCCCTGGGGACAAGTTAAAATATAAAGCAACAGAGTACTTGAGAATTATGGTAGAAATTACTCAATGATGGCAGTTTAAAAAATTTGAGTTTGACTCCAATGATTTGTTTCTTGAACCTACATTTTTTGGATTTCATTGAAATAATGGATCATAATTTATGTATCATTTTGAGAGGGTTAAAAACAAATACAGGTATTTGACTACATAATTAACTGTAAATTTCCTGACACCTTCAAATCCAAGTTTTAAAATATTTTAACTTTGAACAAGGGAAATTCTGTATAAGATAATTTCATAATATGGGAACTAGAAATCCCATTTTGGTCAAATTTCAAAACGCTAAAGTGTGGGAAACTCAAATGAGGAACTGACTTCTGGTGCCCATTTCTGGAGTTACAGAAGTTTATTTTTTTAAATGTGGCAGTGTTGTGCAAGCATGCATAGGGCAGGTTCCTGTCGATTTAGGCAGATGGATAAAGGAGAGTCCCGGAGCCCTCAGTGGATATTTCAGGCTTGAATGTGCGCTCTCTCTCTTTTTTAAATTTATTTTATATAATTCTTACATCATTTTTCGTTTTTGCACAATGTATGCATTTTCATTTTTATTCCCCATACAATTCCCATCCCCCTTATTTTGACCCTAATCCCTCTTCTCCTCGCCCCCTCCCCCACCTGTGTAGTGTGTCTCTGGTTTATAGTTGATTCTTGATTTTGGTTTTTTCTTTATTATAATTAGTCATTTTCCTGGTCCCTTATTCAGGTTTTCTAAATTCCTGCTATGAGTGAGACCATCCGGTATTTTTCTTTTTCTTTCTGGCTTATTTTGCTGAGCATGATCCCTTCCAGCTCCATCCGTGTTGCTGCAAATGGCATAAGTTTATCTTTTTTGAATGCTGAGTAATATTCCATGGTGTTTATATACCACATCTTCTTGATCCAGTCATCTGTTTTTGGGCATTTGAGTTGTTTCCAAAGCTTAGCTATTGTAAATAGTGCTGCTATAGACATAGGGGTGCAGGTGCCCTTTTGAATTAATGTTTGTGTGTCCTTGAATGCTCTCTTAAGGAACCAGGTACACAGGGACACCCAACAGAGAGGCTGGTGTGCAAGGAGGCAAGCGTGTGCTAGGGGATGGGGGGAGGAGGAGGAGGCTGGGAGGTAGGCAAGCAGAGAGCCTCCAAGCCACCCACGAATCTTTACTCTCTGGGCTGTCTGGCATTCTCTCAAGGCCTTGCCTCTTCTCTAGTCATTTGTCTCTCATAGCTATTATCGCGTAGCCATTGTCCTCTGAGTAATGCTGCCCTTACAGCCCTGATATCTAGGCTCAGGTGTGCACACTTACACATGTGTGTGCACCCATAGTTCAGGCGCTCACAATCAGGCACACATGCCCTGTACCCACACTCCCAAGTGCCTCCTGCGTTAGCACAAGCAAGACCTCAGGTGATAGCCACAGAGGCTAGTGGCATAAAAAGCCTGATTGAATCACTTACCCTACAGGCAGGTTTCAAAATGTTTGACCATAGTAAATATCCAGTTGTAGGGTACGGAAAAAGTATCAGGTTTTTCTGCCCTCCCGCCATTAGGATAGATGAGGCAACACCCTGTGGTCCTGAATGCATGCCTGATGGTGGGCACCTGAAGTGGGTACACCTGGGCTGAGAGACTGAGTTTATAAGGGCGGCGTCACAGGGACACCAAGAACGAACAGAAACCAAGAACAAACAGAAGGTGAGAGAGAAGCAGAGAGAACGCCAGAGAGCCCAGATAGAGTGAAGACTTGCTGGGAGCTGGGAGGCCTGTGTAGAGGCAGGAATGGACTCTGAGCAGGTTTTCTATGATCTAGCAGACCGGATAAAGGAGGAGTCAGAGTCCTAAGTGGTTTTTGCAGGTCTTTTATTGTGATTTACCCTGTACACATCAGGCAAGGGTGCTGGGGGCCAGGAGGCTGGCAGGCCTCCCAGCCCCAGCGTGTCTTCACTCTATCTGGGCTGTAAGGCAGGAAGGACCACTGAGCAGGTTTTCTTACCTCATGCAGACTGGGTAAAGGAGGAGTCAGAGTCCTCAGTGGTTTTTTGCAGGTTTTTTATTTAGATTACAAGGCACACGGCAGGCAGGGGAGCTGGGAGGCTGGGAGGCTGGCAGGCTTCCCAGCTTCACAGCAGGTCTTCACTCAGGGCCCTCTGGCCTTCTCTCTTGGCTTCTCTTTCAGCTTCTTCTCAGCTTCTGCTGGCGTCCCCGTGACACCACCCTTAAAAGCGCAGTCTTAGCCCAGGTGAATCTCATCTACCTATGCCCACACCCTATTCCAGGTGCCCGCCATCAGGCATGCATTCAGGACTGCAAGGATCCATCATCTATCCTGATGGCGGGAGGGCAGAAAAGCCTGACATTTTTCCTTACCCTACATGGGCTCTCCGGCGTTCTCTGCTTCTCTCTCAGCTTCTGCTGCTTCTCTCTTGGATTTTCCTTCGGCTTCTACTCGTTTTGGCTTCTACTGGCATTCCCATGACGCCTGCTCTTAAAAGCCCAGTCTTAGTCCAGGTTAATCCTGTCTACATCTGCCCATACCCTATTCCAGGTGCCCGCCATCAGGCATACCCTATTCCAGGTGCCCGCCATCAGGACCTCAAGGATCCATCATCTATCCTGATGGCGGGAGGGCAGTAAAGCCTGACATTTTTCCTTACCCTACAGCCTGTCAGCCTCCCGGCCCCCCAGCACCCCTGCCTGCTGTATACCTGGTAAATCCCAATAAAAAGCCTGCAAAAGCCACTGAGGACTCCAGGACTCTGACTCCTCCTTTACCTGGTCTGCTGGATCAGAAAACCTGCTCAGTGCCCTGTTCCTGTCCCTACACCTGTTCCAGTCCTTACACTCATTCCTACATATCTGTGAGGTTGAATATGCGTTAGCCTTTGTTCTCTTAGTCCATAGGTGTGCTGATCGGTACTCCTGAGGGACATCTTTTGCTCAGGATGGTATATCGAAGAGAAGAGCTTGCCCAGCAGAGCAGGATAGGAGCACTGACTCAGGAGTCAGAGTGCCTGGAATCAATTCCTTATTCCAATTCTTTTCTTGTGACTTGTGGCAAGTTATTTATCATTGTAGGGTAAATAAAAGGTATCAGGCTTTTCTGCCGTTCTGCCATCAGCTTTGATAATGGATCCCTGCGGTCCTGAATGCAGGCCAGATGGTGGGCGCCCGGAGTAGGGTGTGGGCATACGTAAGTGTGTACGACTGGGCTTATGTAAGGGCAGCGTCACAGGGATGCCAGAGGAACAGCAGAATGAAAGAGCGAAAGAGAAGCAGAGAGAGATCGCCGGAGAGCCCAGAGAGAGTGAAGCCTTGCTGGGGACTGGGAGGCCTGCCAGCCTCTCAGGTCCCCCAGCACTCCTGCCTGCTGTGAACCTGGTAAACTCAGTGAAAGCCACCGAGGGCTCCAGGACTCCTCCTTTGCATGTCTGCTCAATTATAGATATCCTGCTTCGTCCCCTTCCTGACGCTACAATTCTCTTTATGACACCATACCCATGTGTAGGGTAAAGAAATATGTCAGGCTTTTCTGCCCTCCCGCCATCAGGATAGATGATGGATCCTTGTGGTCCTGAATGCGTGCCTGATGGTGGGCACCTGGAGTAGGGTGTGGGCGTAGGTAGATGAGATTCATCTGGGCTAAGACTGGGCTTTTAAGGGCGGCACCATGGGGACGCCAGCAGAAGCCAAAAGAGAAGCCGAGAGAGAAGCAAGAGAAGCAGAAGCCGAAGCCGAAGCCGAAGCCGAGAGAAGGCCGGAGAGCCCAGAGTGAAGACCTGCTGGGGGCTGGGAGGTCTGCCAGCCTACCGGCCCCCCAGCACCCCAGCCTGCCGTGTACCTGGTAATCCCAATAAAAACCCGCAAAACCACTGAGGACTCCGATTCCTCCTTTACCCAGTCTGCTGGATCAGAAAACCTGTTCAGTGACCATTCCTGCTCCAACACCATGTCTTTACAATCGAAATAAGTAATAATATCTGTTTTATAGGACTATTAGGGGAGTAAAGTGAGTGAACTTAGAACATTTACTAAGTGCTTAGACTAATGCATGTCACATGTTAGATGTTAGTAAGTTTCTTGTTAAATGAAATTAAAAGGAAAAGTGGTAGAATACCATGTACACCTGTGAGAATAGCTCCCCAAAGATAGGTAGGGGGGAAATCAAAGACACCAAAGGTCCCAAGTATGTGTATTTGCATTTATTGATGTATTGGGTATTTGTGTTTTTTTTTTTAAAGATTTATTTATGCATACAAGGGCTGGGGTGTAGGCCAGAGGTGTGGGGAGTGGAGTGGTGAAGAGGATTCACCAGAGGCAGAGTGGGGAGCAGAACAGGCAGATCTACTGAAATACACTGCTGATGGGAGCAGTGGGTGAGACAAGAGAGGTCTGCTTTGCCATGTGGGTCACCTCCCTGGACCGTTGGGGAATCGAACTTGTGCTGCAGTGGCTGGTGATAGTTTGCTAGCACTGTCTTTAACCCTTGTACCACCAGGGACCCCCGGCATACTGGGTATTTGTTTCATTCCATGTTAACACATAGAAATTTACCTGATTTTTTTTACAAAAATTTACATTGTATAAAGTTACTATAGTTAAGTTTTCAATGATGGTGTAGGGTAAAGAAAATACCAGGCTTTTCTGCCCTTCCGCCATCAGGATAGATGATGGATCCTTGTCCTGAATGCCTGATGGCGGGCACCTGGAGTAGGGTGTGGGCATAGGTAGATGGGATTCAGCTGAGCTAAGACTGCTTTTTAAGGGCGGCGTCACGGGGACGCCAGGAGCAGCAGAAGAAGCCGAAGCCGAAAGAGAAGCTGAGAAGCAGCAGAACGAACACCAGAGAGTTCAGATAGAGTGAAGACTTGCTGGGGGCTGGGAGGCCTGCCAGCCTCCCAGCCAGCATCCCTGCCTGCCATATGCCTGGTGAACCCCAATATAAAGATCTGCAAAAAACCCACTGAGGACTCTGACTCCTCCTTTACCCGGTCTGCATGGGATCAGAAAACCTGCACTGTGGTCGTCCTGACTTTACAGATGGATATTTCATTTGTTCTCATTTTTTCTCAAAAAAAGTTCTGTACAACACATGTGTCCACATATTTTTATGCATTTGTTCTAGTGTAACTTATGGGATGTTTTCTAGAAATGGAATTGATGACTGTAGTGCAACCAGGTGCAGGGCAGATAGATTAATTGTTGATTAGGGCAAATGAATAAAGGGTTTTGGATCCCTCTGTAGATTTGAGAGGCTGTAGGGTAAATGGAAGTTATCAGGTTTTTCCGCCCTCTCCACATTGGCATCAGTGATCAACATCTGTGGTCTTACATGCATGCCTGATGGCGGCACCTGGAGTGTGGTGTGGTGTGCGTGAGTAGGTGCACCTGAGCCGGGAGACTGGGCATATAAGGGCAATGGACTAAGCGGCGAAGTGCAGGAGAGACTACTGGTGGGCCCAGAAAAAGTAAAGATTTGCCGGGGGCTGGGAGGCCTGGGCTCCCAGGCCTCCCTGCCTGCCCTGCACTTGGTTGCCGCACTACAAATAGTGTAGAAAGATCATTAAAAGCCTGAAAAAGCCATGGAGGGCTGCAGGACTCTCCTCTACCCGTCTGCCTAGATTGTAGAAAAGCTGTTCCCTGACTTACTGGCTCTACAGAGGCCTTTAATGCTGAAGCAGGAAACCTGGTACACAGGCTGATCAGGTGCCAGGGAGGCTGTGAAGCAGGCAGGCAGAGACTAAGTCTCCGAGTTTCGCCATCCACCCCCAAATCTCTGTGCTTGTTCCTGGCTTCTCCCTGCCTTCTCTTAGTCTAACCAATCTCCTTATCTCTCTGCCTGGGTTCCATACCTATCGGTAAGCATGCCCCGTATTGTCCGGCCTTCTGGCCGTGTGTCTGTAATCACGGGCGTGTGTGTCCTGTGCTTGCGCTCCCAAGTGCCTTCTGCAATAACACATTATTGTGTGTGGGTAATGAAACCTGGGAGGAAAGCAAGGCCTCAGGTGGTGGCTGTAGAGGCAAGCATGGGAGGCGAAAAGGAGCCTGAGCCACTCTATTTTCCTTACAGTGGATCGAAAGCCAGGTGTCAGATGTTGAATATTTTTGAATAGCTTTCTAAAAAGATTGGTACTCTTTCTTACAGTCTCACCAAGAGTGGGATTTTCCACATTGTTATTTAAAGTTTTATTTTGGAGGGATGTTTATTTTTGTAATATGTTTTGATTGTTAACAGTTTATATGACTTGGAGATTACATCTAAAGAGATACATCCCTTCAGATACATGTTACTGAAACTGGAGACCCCTCACCTCAGTGCAAGCAGCAACAGGTGGTGGGCAATTTACTGCCTGCCACCAGGGGCCCCCCGGGACTTAGGCTGTTGGCAGAGGCCAGCAGTGAGGGCAAACAGCAGTGATTTCCTCTACCACATCACCCCAGGGCATGCAGCCCCTAGGGCCCAGCAGGCCAGTGCCAGTGCTGTGGCTGCCCCTAGCTGCAGGCAGCAGAGAGGCTGGAAGATTTGGTGCCTGAATCATGAAATGGAACAGTCATGTGTGAGCTATGAGCTGGTTGGTGCTGTGGTCCAATCAGCTATAGGATTGAAACTGTTCTAATCAGATTGGTAGGTGAGAGAAGAGATAAGGCAGGACAGGATCCAGCTTAGGACTCACTAGACTCTCAAGCTTGCTTGTACTCACTCACTCACTTTGCTTTGACCGGACACCTGCTTGCTCACAATTGGAAGGAAAAAGAGAAACTGAAAATCTTTGCAGAGAAGCCCAAAAGCTTCACAAAGGCTTGGTCAGCCAAATCTGCCTCTGGTCTTCCTATGACATCACCTGATAGGAGCACCAGGCCTTGGGCTTGGTGTCTCAAGGGGTTGTTTATTGTTGGTGTGGGCCAACAACTCACAAAGAGCTATAACACTGTGACAGGTGGTCACTGCTGATGACCAGAACTACTGGCCAGTGCTGTCCAGCCCTGTTGATGGGCAACAGACACTGTGTCCAGGTCACTTCTGAAAGCTGTTCCTGGTGCTGTTGTGTCTGTTGCTGTCTGGGCCAGTATTTGGTGCTGTACATTCTGACCTTCATACTGTTGCTGGGGTGGCTGCTGCTGCATCATCGCAGCGGCCGTGCGTGCCTGTGAGTGCCTCCAGCTGCGATGAGATGGAACCTGGCCTGCTTGCTGCTGGCTGGAGCATCGTGAGCTCCAGGATCTAGTTGATGGGACAGTGCCATCTTAGATGAGCAGCTTTTGTTTAGGACTTTTGGACACTCTCTTGGGTGAAATAGCTGACCATTTATGACCTTAGAAATTCCATTTACCCTGTTTGTTAAATAAACCCTGTTGTTCCCTGAGCTTGCAATTGTGTGTATGGGTGAAGAACGCACAGTGACCTGTCAACACCAGCTCTGTCCTGTTGACCTGCTGTAGCCCCCAGTAGCCCTGTTTCATTACCACACTACACCCTTCACCAGAGTACCCTAAATATCTTTGAAATTAATTCTGAATTATAGGTGGGAAAAGCCAAGGCATTTAAATATAATTTTGCTTATTAATGAGGGTTTGTATCTTTTCATATTTTTATTGCTCATTTGTATTTATCCTCACAATTTTTCATGCCCTTCCTCATTTTGTAAAAGTCAGACTTTCTCTCCTCACTAATTAGTGTATTTCCACATTTTCAGTCCCTACTGGCATTGTAACCTCTCTGTGGGCATTTCCACGAACATCATCATCTCTATCAGCCACAAGAATCTGTGGCTGTTTTTAGGGTAAACTTTCTGAAACACCTATATACATGAAGAAAGTATGCTTTGTGTAAGTGTTTTCTCCTTGATTTTAAAGTTCTACTCAGGGATTGCTGAATCTTTTCTAAAGACTCAGTTAATAAATATTTAGGTTTTCAGCCTATATTCTAATAAAACCTTACTATGGACACCGAAGTTTCAATTTTATATAACTTTAATGCAACGTGAAATTTTTTTCTTATGATTATTTTGCCTCCACAAACATTTGAATATGTAAAAATGATTTTTAGGTCATGTTGTACAAAAACAGGTGATGGGCTCTATTTGGCTAGCTGACTCTGGTTCACCACTCTGGCATCATACTGTTTCTATTCAAACCACTGAGACAAAGGGTCAGAGACCAGTGTCCTTACTTGTTAGCCACTAAGGTTATGGGCAAGCCTACATTTGATTTGTCTGATATTCTGAACTTTTGAACTGCTGCACCTAAGTCTACAAATTTAGTTTTACTTTTTTTTAAGTTATTGTGAAATGTGGGATTTATTATGTAAAATTTCCTATTCTTGGAGATAGTGACATGTTCTATGTATAGTAAGCATTCCATAAATACTAATCTCTCAGTCTGTCTTGAATGGGCTCATTTTGATGTTTGATATAGGGGTATATTTGCTGTCTAATGTCTTTGAATAAAGAATTGCCAACAAAGTGATTTAGAGTTTAGTGTAAGTTTTTCATATTATATATAAAAACAATTCCAAAGGGCCTCCCTGGTGGCATAAAGATTAAGTCTCAGTGCTATCATACTATCACTGCTGCAAACTAAGTTCGATCTCTGGCCAGGGAGCTAACCTCTATGTGGCATTGCAGACCTCTCCAGTCTTGCCTGCTGTTCCCATTAGCAGTATATTTCAGTAAATCTGCCTGTTCTGCTCCCCTGTCTCTGGTGAATCCTCTCACCCCCTGCACCTCTGATCTATACCCCAGTTCTTTTATGCATAAGTAAATAAATCTTTAAAAAATAAAATGAAATAAAAACAATTAATACCAAACACTGCAATTATTTTACAGAAGTACTGTAATACCATTAGAATTTCTGTTTTTCTCTTTCTCTTGTGGAAATTGTTATATTGATGAATTTAGTTTGATCTAAAACAAAAGATTATTCAGAAAGTCTTTGCCCAGTCTACAGTCTCCTAATACCTTGCACCTAACCAGTCTCCTGCCCTTCATTTTTCCCACGTGAAGAGTTCAGATTAGTTTTCCTCTCCTCAAGCTGAAATTCACTATATTCTTATAGAACATTCAAAATTATGACATTAGAGTGAATTTCATTATTTTATACAGCAGAAATGATTACTGCCATTGTCCCCAAAAGACAAAATAGAAATCTTTTTTGGTACAAGTCTCTTTGTGTGTGCCTCTTCACTGACATCTAGTGCTTGATTCTGGCAGTGCCAGAGGAAAGTGGCTACTAAAGGATACCATTTACAGTTAAATGAGTTCTATTTTGTACTGAAATTTAGTGCAGCATAATATATAAATAATAAAATTATTACTGAAGTTCAGTGAGCTTCTTTATACTCCAACTTTATATATTTCTGCTTCCATTAAATTTAGATCTTGGTATCTCTGCCTTCTATTTGAGAATCACTTCTGAGGATCATAAATAATTAAGATAAATGACATCAGCTTTCAAATGTGTTACATATTTTGTTTATATTAAAAATAATGAATGATGGCGCGCAGACCTCTCCTGCCGCCCGCTGCTCCCCTCAGCAGTGTACTTCGGTCCTTCTGCCTGCTCTGCTCCCTGCTCTGGCTCTGGTGAATTCTCTCGCCCTCCCACGCTTCTGACTGTGCCCAGTGCATGTATAAACAAAAACAAAAACAAACAAAAAAAAAATAATGAATGAGGCTTGTGTAGAATCAGACCACATTACAAGTTAAAACTATTTTTTCATTTGCATATGAACTAATTTATGTGAGATGCCATCTTCAGAAGAGACTTTGGCCAGTAGATGGTAATAAAGCAGTGTTGGCATCAGTCTTTTCTTAAATGGGTTTTATGTGTGATGTAGGATCATATGTGAAATGAGTCACACTACTTTATATCTTGCGAAAAAGAACTTTCAACAAAGTGTGATTTAGAATTTAATGTAATTTTTTTTGTTGTATACACTAATGACAAACATGCAAATCCAAATTTTTAATCACTTCCCTGTTAACAGGTATGCCGTGCAACTGCATAATCATATTTAATTTGTTTTTCTTGCCAAGAGAAATTTTCATTTACCCGAGTAGCAAGTAGTTTCTAGAAGCTAGTTGATAAAAGTGTCAATGATGGTATTGTATTTACTAAAGTCAAAATATTAGTAAAACTGGTTTCTCTAGTGTTAGGAAATAATAAGTTTTTGGCATTAGAATATCTCAAAAACAACTTATTTTAATATTTGCTACTTATAATATTAAATAAAATTTAAGGTTATTTGTGATTTCTGCTATTTTTATTGGAAAGGTATTTTTTAAACTGCTATCCTTTTAATGAAAAGTTTTAAAAATCTAATACAATTACCATTTCATTTAGTTTAAATCTACTGGGTTTTTGCCAATAATTAAAATTAGTAGTTAATATTCTTTGTCCCACTTAAATTATTATAATGGGTATCACATTTGATCAGGGTACTAGACTGTTTTAGATCTTAATACATATATCTTTTGGTGATAACATTCTTTCCTTGTTTGTTTTTAATAGGTTGATAATAATGTGATCAAAAATTTATTATTATTTAAAGAATTATAGTAGGGGTTATTATAGAGTTATTACCCATTTTGCCAAAACTCTGTAAATCATCAATTCTGTCTGTGTAGCTGTGCATGCGTTTTAGTAATTAGATATAGTTTGTCATGCTCTGCAGCTACATGTTTGAGTATTGTTCTACATTTTAAGATAGCTTTTAATACTGGAGAAGCAAGTAAAATTACTTTTGTAGTCTGTAGTTGTTTCCAGAGTCATGGTTATTAACACAGCTACTTCTTAGTCAGCATTAGTATTTTTATATAGTGCTTTCCTTTTAAGTGTTCAGAACACTAACTGATTGAGGTATTTCCTCAGTTTGTTTACATTGGTGTTTCTTCATTTGGGTCATCGCCATTCTGTCCTTTTTTCCTGTTTTCTTGGGATGGAGATGTTACAAAATTGGAGCACTTCAGCATACTCATCAAGGAATTTTTGAAGGACTTGCAAAGGAAAAAGTAGATGAATGGATCCAAGCAGGCATTCAAGGAAGTTAGCCAGAGAGTGCTTTCTTTCACATAGAATAAAGTGTTCTCAGCAGAGCAGTCAAAGACATCTCGGGTTTGACTCAGAGTATAAGGAATTCGGGCAAAATGGAAAGGAACAAAACAAATAAAGAACACAGCAATGATAATGAAAACTTTGATGTTCACCTTTTTCCTGGGGGCTTTCCCCATGCCCCTTGTTCTAACATAGGACCTGTATAGTTCTTTTGTAATGAGTGTGTAACATACAATGACAATTAAAAAATTAATCCAGAAAATGACTTGACAGATATAATTGACTATTTCATGCCAGACCAAACCAAATTCTGATTTGAGGAAAGAGCATTTCTTCACATTCTTGTCTTTTGGCCGCTTGTTGGTCAGAATCATGTTAGGCAGAGAAAGTAAGAACATGAATACCCAGATGATGACAGAGAGAATCTTAGCCCCCAAGAGATTTTTGGGGTTGGATGTTTTAAATGGTCTGGTGGTTTTCTGATATCGATCAATTGTTATCAGTCCTAAGAATGAAATGCTGATATACATTGTGAAATAAAATATGACGGAGGTCACTTGGCACACAAAGGTTCTCAGGGGTCCAGTTCCTAGCTTGGCATCACTGAGGATTTTGAATGGAAAGGTCAGAATCATGAGAAGATCGGAGATGACTGTGTTCTTAAGAAAAATTATAAAGTTAGATTTACTGCGAATTTGAAAGAAAATCCTCATTGCCAGGCTGTTCATGATAAGTCCAATGATAAACAGGACAATATAGAGCAGAGGGAAGAGGACCTGGGTGATTTTGTAATCTCTGGCACACAGGCTTCCATTTCCAGCTGCAGAAGTTAGATTGTCCATGACCTGAACTTCTTCCTGCCTAGAGAAAGAGGGGAGGCATGGTTATTTTCAGTCCTGGGAAGTTGATTTTGCTGTTATCTCACTGTGCAACTTTTCAGGACAACCTTCAGTGAAAATTGAAGTTTCTGAACATCAATATGGCAGTTAGAACACAAAAAATTGTATCTTGAAATATTTCACCATGGTAAATAGTTCATCTCTAGCAAAGTAAAATGATCTGAACTACATTATTTGAAGGAATGGGTACTTTGCATTTCTTATTTGTTGAATGCACGCCGTTCATAAATCATTTTGATTTTAAGCAAAAGTCCAAGTATAAAGATACATGTACATAGAAACTGGGAGAGAAATATTTGGGCTATGACCTCCATTTGCTTCCACCCTTGAGCTTTTAGTTTCTACTTACAAAAGTCACTTTTCGAACATCATCCTTATTCCTGAACTTTATCTTGATTAAAGGGTATGAAGGATAAAAGATGGATACAATTTTAAAGTAAAAAGTACAAAGAAATTTGTGTAATGTCACTTGTGGGAAACATTAAATGCTGAATAAAAAAAAAATCCTTTATAATTGTTAGATATTCTTTCCTGTGTTGCTTAGTCATCCATTCAAGAAATGGCCTCACAGATAATCTAGTTTTTAGCTTCAAATATTCTAAATCATGTATATCTTACTTCCAACTTTGCTCAGTGTTTTTGAAGATTCTAAATACATTTTCTTGAACACATTTATTACTAATTTTTATTTTTTTTAAAGATTTATTTATTTATTTATTTGAAGATTTATTTATGTATACAAGCACTGGGTACAGTCAGAAGCGCGGGAGGGTGAGAGAATTCACCAGAGCCAGAGCGGGGAGCAGAGCAAGCAGAAGGACCCAAGTACACTGCTGAGGGGAGCAGCGGGTGGCAGGAGAGGTCTGCCAGCCATGCGGGACCCTCCTCTGGTGGCCGGGAGCAGCAGGGGATCGAACCAGCTCTGCAGAGGCTGCGGGCAGCTTTGCAACCCAGCGTCAACCTCTGCGCCACCGGGGAGGCCCTATTACTAATTTTTAAACAGTGAAAACGTAAGGCAGTGGTGTCTGAATATCACCAACCGATGGCATTCTTCCAAGTAGCAAGGACATAGTCTCTAGGTTTATCTAGTGTATAACAATAGCTAGAATAAAGTATCAAAAGCATTTCCTGGTCTGATTTCATAGGTTGTTACACCACAACAGGCAGCTATAAAGAAAACTAACACTTGATTATATTAGATGTTTAGAATTAAAATTAAATTTGTAATATTTTAATTAACCAAAACCAAATATAATTGATTCTATATGAAATAATATTCTTAAATCTAAGGCACAGAAATGTTACAAGGACAATAAATACAAATTCTATAAAAAAAGATTTAAATGTGACAAACATAGGTAGCACTAAATTCTCCAGAATATCAGTGAACTTCTTATTTCCATCCTTTAATTATTGAAAGTAAAATACTAAGATACATGTCACAATTATGCTTTCAGTTTTCAACACCTCATCTCTTTAACTTAAAAAACAGCTAAACAGAACAGCTAAACAGAATTCAGTATTTATTGATAGAAGATCTCTGATTTTAATCCACTCTACTACTGCTATTTGATTTTAGTTGTGCATTCTCTAATAGATTCAGAAATTCTGCTTTGGTAATCCTCTTTTCTATATACACTAAGACTTGTTTAACAGGAACTCATGCTATTGAGAATTTCAAGTTCCCTTTATATAATAAAACCTTTTATATTTAAATCTTATTATACAGTCAAGATAAAATAAATAAGACTATTTGTATTTTCTTTCCATGTGCTGTATAATTTTTTTCTAATGAAAAGGTTGATGGGTTTCCTAACACCATTGATGCAGCTTGATTTTAATTTATATTCCATTCAAGTGCTTGCATTGACTTTGTTATTAACAACCCCCAATTTTAAGAAAAGTTAAAAAAGTTACACATCACAGTGCAAATACATATGCTTGTCATATATTTCTCGATATAAAGTTACCTGATTACTTTGTTGATTCTGAAGGATTTGAATGTATCCAGTAGATGGTAGTTAATGCAATCTGCAGAGAAGTGGCATCTGGTATTTTCCTTTTAATGTCTTAGTTTAGTTGTTAAAACTGTCATGAGTGAGAATTTGCTGAGCTTTCATCAGTAGAGTCTTGAGTATTCTAGAAAAAAAAAAATAGAGGAAAAGAATAGAAGAGAGAACTTCACAATCAGAAATTACCTTCAAACGCGGTGGCCCAAAAGCTGTGCAGACACTGTATTTCCGTCTGTCTGCTTTTAGGACTTCTGCTTTTATTTCCCTGGGAAGTGTGGGGCAGGATGGGTGAAAAGTCATCTCTAAAAAAGCAATTTAAAAATCTTGTGGCTTTTTACTGAAGCCCGCCATAGTGTTGATGCTTTATGGGTTCTTTTGGTTATTTTCCATGCAAATGACAAATCCAAGTTTAGATCAAGCCTTTTGAAGTCAGCATCCTAGAGAAGGTTGCAAGTTTGCTTTCACACACGATTATTTACCTGAAAATATATTGTGCTCAACATTGGGTGATAAATTACCTTTTAACAAGTAATTACATTAACTGAAAAAAGCTTGCTTGTTAGGGAGGTTAAGTATCATGCTCTTTGTTTTTTTCTCTGGTTAATAATGTCATTTATTTTAAATCTGTGTTTGATCAGCTCTTTGTAGGCAAAACAGTTTCCTCCCATTATCAATTACAAGATTGCAAAATTGCATTAGAAAAGAAAAACAGTTGTATCTATTACTGGGTTTACTGTATAGAGAATATTCATGCTTTTCTTGAATAGAGTTTAAATACTAAGAATTTTTTTTTATCTAGCTTTAGTTTTTGAGTGAAAATACATCATTAAATTAAAGGGTCTTTGTCCCTGTCACTTATAATTATAATATTGTGAGGGATGTTTGCACACACACAATTTTTTCAACTGTAATGTCCTCCTTTTACCAGCATAACCAGTGAAATAGTTGTCTTTATTGTGAACATATGTTTAGTTGCTTATTTCTTACAGTTCTCAAGTAGAAACAGCAGCTCGGCATCACCTGAGATGCCTTGAGAAGTACATTTTTGGGCATCAAACTAATTCCAATGAATAGAAACCCTAGGGTGCATCCCCATCTGTATTTTGATGAGTGGTTCAGGTTGCTCATACACACTAGAATTTAAGGACCACTGATTTAAACTGACATGAGAATTTTGTTGGCATTAATAATTTGAAGCCAGACTACAAATTTGACTCATTTCAGTTGGAAGTTTTAGTTCCATGATGATCTCATTTATTAGTAATCTGGAGGTGTCAGCTTGATAGTAAGCTCTTGGAAAAATGTATATTCTTAAGTTGTTTTTCTTTTTAAATTTGCTGCAGAAAACAAATTTGTTTTGGAGACACAAAATTAAACCTTTTCAAAGACCTTTTATGCTAATAACAGAACAATAATTGTTCAGAACAATAACAGTCAACATATGATTTCTTATATTGTCATGAATTAATTCATGTTATGATCTCAGCTATTCTGAAGTAAACATTCATGTTATTTCCATTCTGTGGATAATGGAAACTGAGGAGCAGTGCAGTGAAGATTAGAGGCCACATTTCAACCCATGCTGTCTGGTCTCACAGCCTGCACTGTGAAGAATTCTCCAAAGGCTCTCTTCCCCACTCTTCTCATCCTGGCCCATCTCATTGTCTTCTCAGTCCCTTCCCTGCCTCGGCAAAGTGAGGCCCATGAAAAGAATGGCTCAAGGAGCTAGGACTCGTGCTTGCCTTCACACCAGTCTATAAACTCTAGCGGAAGTTTATGAAGTCTTTCTCAGATCTTCAGATATAGTAAGACCTGTAGAAAAAAATTCATGACTATTTTCAACAAATTAATATGGCATACCACAGGAACACAGATTCCAAATTCTTAAACCCCATTACATCATTGACAATTTATATTTCCAAAGAAAGGGGATTTGAGGAATAAAGAAAATATTCCAGCTCATGATCTAAATTAACTTGATTTATTTCACTACCACACTTATCTGAGAACCTTCTGTGATGATACTCTCTCCTAGAGAATTACTGCCTCTTACCCATTTAGACCACTTGATCCCTAAAGTGATTAAAGTCTTTGAGTGAGAGTTGTCTCATGTTATAAAAGTATACTCTATGAATAGATGTAGAGTAAGTCATGTTGTTTATGCACTTTGTAATTGTATGTATTACTGTTAGGAATAGGACTAGCTTTGATTAATTTGATGGTTTTTGTGATATAGATGACTTAGAAAGATGACTAATTTATACCCCAAATTTTTTTATGCAAGTGGCTTTATTGCCTTACTTATTTGCTAAGCCTACTAAAGGTAGTCGGCTTAGCTGAAAATGTTTGCTTCCAGTAGAGGTTCTTAGGTAAAGGCTTTCCTTCAACATTTTGTTATAATGTTGGTGAGGGGGAAAAAAAAAATCCCAGCTGTTGTTGAATGAAACAAGGTGATTTCACTTAAAGTTGTAGTTTACACAATCCTATGGCAGATGTTAAATGAGGACTTCCTGTATTCTGAACTCAGAGGGCCATGCTGGGAAAAGGTAGCACTCTGTGATCCTTGTGGAGCCAAGTAGGAGCAAGAGAATGAATAATATAATTAAGCCATTAGACTAATTCTTAGGCTATCTTAGCTCCAGTTTTTTATAATCTAAATGTGTCTAGGTTGGGGCCTCCCCGGTGGCGCAGCGGTTGAGCGCTGGGTTGCGAAGCTGCCCGCGGCCTCTGCAGCGCCGGTTCAATCCCCAGCTGCTCCCCGGCCACAGGAGGAGGGTCCCACATGGCGCAGACCTCTCCTGCCGCCTGCTGCTCCCCTCAGCAGTGTAATTCGCTTCTGCCTGCTCTGCTCCTCGCTCTGGCTCTGGTGAATTCTCTCACCCTCCCGCGCTTCTGACTGTACCCAGTGCATGTATAAACAAGCAAACAAACAAACAAACAAATAAATAAATAAACATGCCTCTAAATGTGTCTAGGTTGACATTAGTAAGTGTTGTGATTGAGCATATACATTTTTAAGGTGGTGCTCACTGTTTCTTCTAGCTGAGCTTTATCTTGTAGAATATAGAAACTTAGGTCAGATATAAGGCAGTTTCCAAAAGTAAGGAGTCTTGGGCATTGAGGTATTTAGCAAAAGAGACTGTAACCTATGGTGATCCAATTATTCAGCATCCCTGTCTTTTGAGAGTTTTGCTTAAAAGCAGAGTACTGTTAAATATACTTAACCCCCTTGACATCCATTATATTCCTAGGATGCATCTAGTTTCTGGCCTCATTTTAGGCATACTGGGGACAGTGAGATATTTTAGAACAAAATTTTCCTATACAAATCTGGTTAAAGGAGTCTCCTATTTTCTTGATTTAAAGAAAATTTACTTTCATTCAGGTACAGTTTTTTATTGAGAAGCTGCTGAATTTTTTGTTCCTTTCACACAAGCTCCCCAAACATGTGCACACGATTCTTACACCCAGTCCAAGGGTCATTACTTATGAAACATTTATTTGAAGTTATTCTAAATACTGTAGTAGTGTGGTATCTTGAAAGAGAAAGACCAAGGAAATCATGTTTGAAGATTAACTTAAATAATTTTTAGTAAATATTTTAAAGTGGGTTTGACTGTATTTTAAAAAAAGATTTATTTTTATTTGTTTATACATACAAGAACTGGGATGTAGGCCAGAAGTATAGGGGTGGATGAGAGGATTCACCAGAGTCAGAGTGGGGAGAGGGACAGGCAGATCTACTGAAATACACTGCTCAGGGGAGCAGCAGATGAGACAGGAGATGTCTGCTGCACCATGTATGTTAGCTCCCTGGCCTGAGATCCAACTCATGCTTCAGTGACTGCTCATAGCTGAGACTTAACCCCTTGCGCCACCAGGGGGGCCCAGATTTGACTGTTTTTCTCAGAGATGAGGTAGTAGTCTATGAAATATATTTCATCATGCATCTAGGTTTGCTTTTGATATTCAAACATGCTAAATTGAAGAGTGCCGAGGGCATATATAATACTAAGTTTTGTTTTATCAGGACAATTACATCTACATCAGTATTTCAGTACAGTGTAGAAGAAAAGGAAGCACATTTGCAGTAAGGTTCTTTTTTTATTTCCCATTAAAAAGAGCAATTTATTAATTTGAAAATTCTATGATTGTAGAAATATCAGGAAATATAAATAAGGTGAAAGGAGAGCACAAAACTGGCAGTCTCCCCAACTTTCTACATCTATGTAAACAGACACACATTTGACAGCATTTATAGTCACTTATTTTATTTTAAAGAAATGAGGCTGTCTTGGGGTAGATTTCAGTTAACTCCAGTTTTTCCTTCAAAGAATATTTAACTTGAGAGATCTATTTTAATTTCAGGATTCAACATGCCTTCCAAGGTGTTTAGAAGTTTATCCTCCTAGTTTCTAATCTTTGTGAGTGTGAGATGTTATCTGGAGAAAGAAAGATTTTCAGAGCTCAGTTAAGAGGGGAGATGATGATTGTATCCAAGGACAGCAACAGGTCATCATGCAAGTGATACCAAGACTTGTGTGGACTCCTCAGTTGATTCTTTCTCCTACACAGAAAATGTGTCCTTCAGGGAGTAAGTAATAAAGTATTTCTTTGGTCCTGATCACCAATCATTAATATTACAGTTATGCAATTTTTTATAAGATTTATCTATTTATACAAGACTGGGGTACAGGCCGGATGTGCAGCAGGGTGAGAGGATTCACCAGAGACAGAGTGGGGAACAAAACAGGCAGACTGACGAAATACACTGCTGAGGGGAGCAGCGGGCGAGACAGGAGAGGTCTGCTGCGCCATGTGGGGCCCTCGCTGGCCGGCCAGGATCCAACCCGCGCTGCAGAGGCTGCGGACAGCTTCACAGTGTTACGTTAAAGCACCTACGCTACCAGGGAAGGCCCCAATTATGCAATTTGAGAGTGTTTTACTACAAACTTGACAAGTAGAATTCAGTGGTAACATTGGGAATATTTGTTCCATTTTCTCAGGCAAGCTTTATTCTCATGCAGTATAAATTGTTTTTGAAGATTTATACATTCTCTATTTGTACAAAAATTGATAAAAACAAATTGTGTAGGGCCTCCCCGGTGGCACAGTGGTTGAGCGCTGGGTTGCGAAGCTGCCCGCAGCCTCTGCGGCTCCGGTTGGATCCCCGGCTGCTCCCCGGCCACCAAAGGAGGGTCCCACATGGCGCGCAGACCTCTCCTGCCTCCCGCTGCTCCCCTCAGCAGTGTACTTCGGTCCTTCTGCCTGCTCTGCTCCCCGCTCTGGCTCTGGTGAATTCTCTCACCCTCCCGTGCTTCTGACTGTACCCAGTGCTTGTATAAATAAATAAAAATAAATCTTTAAAAAAAAATTGTGTAAGCTGTTGCAAAACAGTTGCTTTTAAAATATCTTTGCCTTTCCATCTTAAAAACTAGTAGTATCTTTTATAATTTCGCTAAAAATATTAATTATCAAACACAAATATAGTCTTCACACTCCATTGAGAAGTGAATTAATTGTTCGTTTCCAGCTTCTTCCATTCTGTTCTTGTTTCTTTTTAAATCCACCCTCTTTCAACTCATGACTTTGCTTCATGCTTGATTCCCTGAGCACTATCAAAACTAATGAAGGATCCAAGCTTCTTCAAGTTCCATGTCCTCACAATTTTCCCTAATATTTTTTGCTGTTAATTAGAAAGATGTCCCTGTCTTTCTTTCCAAGTTAATCCAGACAAGAAATCATGATCTCTCCCCTTTCCTTTATCAGTTATCTCCCCGCCAGTCTGCTTTTCCTTAATGAAGACTCCTTTATTTGAAACATAACTTGAAACAAGAGTTTATTACTAATGATCCTAATAAAACTTTCTCTTTGCTCTCAAGCTATTGTTTTTCATGGCCAGTTGCTCGTAAATGTGTATTACTTCCTCATTTCCACCATTTCATTATACACTCTTATTTCAATCCCTTGTAACTTGCTTTCTTCCTCTACCACTCTCTTTTGAGTTCTTCAGTCAGATTGGCCACATTCATTGAATTCCTAACTATGTTTGCTGCTAATGATGGTCCCATTTTTAAACATCCCTTCCCCTTACGTCTATGACCCTTCACTGTCTGGTCTTCTTGCTAATTACAGCATGTATGCACCATCTGATGATTTCTTTTATCTCCTTCCCTCTCAGCTCTCTTTGTTCTTACCCCTCTAAAGAGAAGTTGGGAGGTTTTATCCCCTCCCAATAACTTACTGTCTTACTCCTGACTCTCCCTCTTCTCAGTCTCCATGCCAGACCTCCTCCCTTCTATCATCTGTTCCACCTGCCCCTTAAATTCTTCTTACCTAAAAGTGAATTCATGAGCTGCTGTCCTTACAACCTGTTATTTTCTCCCCTCAGCAGCTTTTATCTAGTGAGGCCACCTGAAATCCAGGGAGAGGAAGATTCACTGTGATACCTGACCCCTTCTTAACTTCCTTCCAATACCCAGATAGCTCTTGATTTTGCTGCTTTTTTCTTTTTGTTACCACTGAAACCTAGTTTACACCCTATTTTTTTCTCTTTCTTTTGCTTCTTATTTCTCCCCTGAAGTTTCATCAGCACTTAAGTTTCAGGTTAAGTTGCCTACAAAACTAGTTTTTGTTCTTAGCTTCATTTCTGCCCAATTCCTTTAGTCATGTGCTTTATTGTAGTCCTCTTATTATTTCATATATTCAACAAGCATTAAGTGCCTAATAGGTGCCAAGTAGAGACTATAAATGTGAATAAAATATGCCTGGGCTTTATCCTTGCCAAATGGACGTTGCAGAGGGAATGGCAGACATTAAACAAATGGCTAGGCAGGGTGAGAATTACACTGTGAAAAATGCGCCAGAAGACTTTCTTCCCTTCACTACTTCTTCTCTGGTGAGACTTGCACTAAACTCTGGTGAGGGAATAATGGGCCTGATGCTGTCATTGTGCATAGCATTTACACCAGTGAACTGGAAAAGATTTTTTGGTAGTAGGAGTACCAACATCAAAGGAAGTGCCCCAGGCTTTTTGGGGAATGTTGAGTAATGCAGTACAGGGTGGCTGTGGGGAACACACACAGAAAAATAAATGTATGGAAATGTGAATGGACAGCAGTGAGTGCTGTGTCTGATATGCTGCTGAACATTTTGCATACTTCATCTCAATTATTCCCACAACAGCTTTGCAAGGAAGATGGTGTTACCCCACTTTTTAGCAAAGTGTCTGAGACAGAGAAAGTTCCATTATCCAGAATCATGGAGTTGACAAGTGGCACAACCTGGGTGCTGCCACAGCTTCCTCCCACCTCTGACCTTGGCTGTTACTTATACAACGTGGAGTTGTAGTGTCTCATGTGATTGTTGTAAGTGTGTGGTTCATTCGGGATTCCTTTCCTCATTCCCTGCTTGGACTTCTATCTCTGCAAGTGCTGCCTTTATGGCACGGAGTCTGGCTCTTTGAGGACAAGGATCATTCATCCTTGTGTTTATTAGGGTTCCTGACACCTTGTCCTGTCCTAGATAGATATTCTATAAAGCACTTGTTGAATAATTTTGCTGTCATCTTTCCTTACACATAAGTTTACTTTTAGAGCCCTTTGACAGGTGCACTAAGAATAATTGCCAGGCATGTAATTGACCTAACCCAAGTTTTGCAATTTTTCCCCTTTTCCCTTCATGTGGGCTCCTATGGACACATGGCACCATATAAGAGAAGGAATATATCAGAAATGCTCTGTATTTAAAATGGAATTTGGAAATTAATGTGCCATTAAGATGTATGACCAGCCACGGGGAGCACTCCTTGTGTCATCTCTGTCCTGTGACCTGCTCTATCTTTTGAAAATTTGAAGGAACAGCTCTGGAAGTGAATTGCTCCTGTCCTTTTTTCTTTTTCTTTTTTTAAAAGAAAAGTATTCAAAGTTGCTTTGAATACTTGAAATATTAGGAATTTTGAATACTTGAAATATTAGGAATTTGAATACTTGAAATATTAGGAATTAAGTGGGATAGCAAGATTGAGTGTCAGATATACAAACATATATTTCTAGTAGAATGTGATTAAAACAGGAATCAGTGCAAGGAGAAGCAGTGAATACAAGTGTGGAGGAGACAAATACAAAGAGACTGAGAGGAAAGTGACAGTAACAGAAAATATTTCAGGTTTGCAGAAGCAAAATGCTACTTTGTGCAAAGCACATGTGTGGAGTAGTTCAAATTCAACATTGAAATTCCCCCAAGTCACAAGGTAATTGCTCTTTTTTTGCAGACCCTACTGATTATGAACACCGTGTACTTGCTTTCCCTGGTGAGGTACTTTCCTCCTATAAACTCCTAAGGATTAGATACTGTTAGGAGGGCTAAGCATCTCTAGCCTGTGCAAACATATGCAAACAGAAAGAAAGGAGATGTAATGAAGGATAGAGTTGAGTATTTTACTAAGAAAATGGAAAAATATAAGATCCAAGAGAGCAATTTAGATTGAAAAGCTTAAAACTTGGATGTATCCTGCACTATTTAACTTTGGCTAAGGAATGTGTTTAATAGTATACATGTTTTTGTTATGCTGTTGGCGAAATAATTTCCTTTCACAGGGGAAAAACTATTATTGAATTCACGGTGTCTGTTGGGCAGGGTTAAGGGGGTAGACCAGAAAAAGAAGGTGCTGTCAGAACATGTTTGCATTTCCAACTATTCACCTCACATCTAATGATACCCACACTTTGCATTATTTTGTCATTTGGAAATAAATATACTTGCATCTCACAGACTTGTTGGAAGTAAATGGAAGGTCTTATAAAATTACTTGAGAATCTTAGCAAGCTCTTTTATTATTTCTAAATATAAAGTATTTAATGATGTCATATATAGAAAACCATGCTTACTATGAAGTAGCATTTTCCTTAAGGGAAATGTATGGTTAGATAGTATGTAATATAATGTGAAATTAATACCATGTAAAATTTAAACAATGAAAATTTTTTTAATAGTCAAAACTTACTCTGTAGGTAACGCCCACATCAAATGCTTCTATTAAGACTTCAGGTCAGTTGACACTTTTTTTACTTTAGCAAGTTCCAAACTGGAAGAACAAGGGTGTTGCCAGTGGAGGTTGAGGTGAATTGAAAGATGGGTGGGTTCCTACCACCGCAAGCCCACAAGGAGATGCTGTGGTTAGAGCATTTCACAGACATGAAATGCAGCCCCACCCCTGCCAACAAAGGTTTCAGAATGCATTTTCTGTTTTTCAGGATGAATCTTCAAGTCATGAATGTAACCAGCGGACGATCCTTCTTTATGGAGTGGGCAAAGAGCGTGACGAGGCGAGGCATCAGCTGAAGAAGATTACCAAAGATATTTTGAAAATCCTAAATAAGAAGAGCACCACAGAGACAGGGGGTAACGTGCCTTAACACATTCGCTCCCATTGTGCTGCCTTCTGTCTCCCACTCAACACAGTCTTTATCAAAGCTGTCCATGGCCCTGTCACCAGAGCATTTCCTCTCCTGAATGACTGTCACATTGAAATATGAATAAGCACTTAAGATGTTGAAGCCTTGGTTTCATTTATAGGAATCCTTGTATTAAAAGAGCATGTCCTATAGATGAATGTAGGTCCTTTCTAATTTTCTACTCAATTTTAGGCTTTCCAAGTTTTCTGTTGGAATCATAAACCAAGTATGAAGCATGAGTTGAAAACTCTTAGTTCTGAGAGGTTCATTTTTAACCTGGTCATTTGCTCTGGATACTTATATTTGCATGATAATGAAAAATCAGTGTTGTTGCTAATATTTTCTTACAGAAGAATAATTGCAATAATAGTGTTGTCTACCCAGATAACTTGAAATCTCAAGTCATAGAGAAAAGTGGGTCTTTTCTCGACAATGCCTTCTTTACTTGGACTGTTCTTTCCCCATGCTTTTTACGTGTTTTTTCCAGTGAGAACATGTCTTTATATTATGTCACCACATTTATATTATTCTACCACATGGAGTTTCGTAGTTAATCATCTCACATTTGCTTAATTACTTTTTTCAAGGTTTATTTTTGTTAGGCGGTCACATGATTTAAAATGATGTCATTGTATACATTCCACTACCACCACTTGTATTTATTTCTCTATTACTTCAATAACACAAAACAAGAAAAAGCTTGGATTTTTTTCGTATGTACACAGCATATTCCCACACATGGCATCATCCACCTCCAGAATCCCTACTTTGTTCTTCACCACACAATAGTTTTTTATGAATCTTTCCACAGGGGCGCTGATCTGTGGACTTTTACTAGAGAAACTACTAGAGCTTGTCCACACTAGATTTTTCTTACAGAAAAGTGCAGATAGAGCTAATGCAAATGACACCCTCCTCCACATCATCAGGGACACATGTGCAGAAACAGGGAACAACGGCAACATGTGTTTCAGTCTGAATGTAGTACTGCAGGCATCTGATTTCTGAGGAGACAGTCCCTAAATACAGCAGTGACATTACCCTCAGCGATGGAATGGAGGGACATTCCCTGACTCCTTCCATCGCAGCGGAAGGGCCTTACACTACATCGGCTGCATGAGACAACCGCCAAAGTGGTGGAAGGGAAATGAAACCCTATTGCTGTTTGCCTGTCATTACTGAACTTGGGGGTTGGGAAACTGCTTTAAGAAAAACTGTTGATCTGTTGTTTCACAGTTTTCTCTCTCTGAGAAAAGAGGAAATGGGGTACTCTATTTAGAAGTCCTGCAATTTAGAAGCTAGCAAAAGACATTTGAAACTACTTCTTGTGTACTTGGAAGTAAGGTGACACTCTATTTTAGGAGGTTTAGTAATATGTGTTTTATCTAAATTAACTTTGGAGTCTTTACTGGTCTTATGGAATGTTTGGTTTAGGAGGCTGAGAAAGATGGGAAGGGGAAGGAAGCATGTGGTGTTCTTTCTGTTGAGTCTACTTCCTTCCTTTACAAAGAGTTTTAATGCCAGACTGCAGTCTGTCTTTGTATAAGTCTCTTAAATAGGCAGTTCTTGCTCATGAACTCACAAAGGGAGAATCATGCTGCATTGTGAGATAACTGGAATAGACACACCACTGTAGAAAAGCGTCTTCTAGGGGGATTTTGGTCCTTCCCTCGTTTCTGATAACATTCCTCAACCAGAAATATGTTCTTTGGGATACAGTAAGCTGATTTTTGGTAAATAAAGTTAAGTTGAAGTGACTACTTAAAACCTAGTACACTCACCAGAAGCTAGCTGATTGTATTTCACATTAGCAAAAATTTACCCACTTTTTCAAGGAAAGACAAGGACTGGTAAGGCAGGAAAACAGAGCTTGTGTTAGCATGTATTTGATTTCTGGCTACATGTAAAAGTAAGATTTTCAAGAATCTATTAAGTGTGTTCTCAGGTCAAGCTGCCTTTCTCTAAGGAATTCATAATCTAAACCTCAAAAATGGTGTTTCTAGTTGAATGTGATCAGACCCCTCTTTACATTTATATTCTCTAGTCATCTTAGATTGCCTGTCATGTGTTTTTTGAAAACATATTGAAGTTTATCTTAACTTGGTGGGAGAGCTACAGTGACCACCTCACCTGAGGGGAGAACTCCTACTGCTAAAAGATTAACAAGGATGTAAAACAGTTTTTCTCATTATATAATAATACATTAAATGATAATAGTTTGAAAAAGTACAAAGACAGGAAATTATTGGCAAGTATTTGGAGAAAAAGAAGCCCTCATACAATGTTGGCGGAAATATAAACTGGTCCAGCCCCCACAGAAAACACTATAGAGGTTCTCAAAATGTTAGAAATAGATCTACCATACAACCTAGCAATTATACTCACAGCAATCTACCTGAAGAGTACAGAACACTATCTCCAAGGGGTTTATATACCACTATGTTTGCTCAGCAGTAGCAAAGTTATGGAAACAACCTATGTGTCCAAAGGCAGATGAATGAATTAAGAAGATGTGGTATACCAAAGGACACAGAAACATTAATTCCAAAGAGCACCTGCACCCCTATTTTTATAGCAGCACTATTTACAATAGCTAAGCTTTGGAAACAACCCAAATGCCCAAAAACAGATGACTGGAGCAAGAAGATGTGGTACATATACACCATGGAATATTACTCAGCATTCAAAAAAGATAAAGGCATGCAATTTGCAGCAACATGGATGGAGCTAGAAGGGATCATGCTCGGCAAAATTAGCCAGAAAGAAAAAGAAAAATACTGGATGGTCTCACTCATAGGAGGAATCTAGAAAACCTAAATAAGGGACCAGGAAAAAGAATAGCTATAAGAAAGAAAAATTCAAAATCAACAAACAACTATGAACCAGAGACACACTATGGGGGGGAGGGGCAGGGAAGGAGGGATTGGGGTCAAATTAAGGGGGTTGCAGTTGTATGGGGAATATAAAAATAAAATTAAAAAAAAAAGATGTGGTATAAACAATGGAATACAACTCAGGTGTGTAAAAACCCTTGCCATTTGCAACAACATGGATAAAACTACAGGGGATTATGCTAAGTGAAATTAGTCAGAAAGAAATAGACAAATACCATATGGTTTCACGCATGTGGAATATGGAGAAATAAAATAGACCAAACCAAACCAAAAACAACCCTAGAAACTGTAAAACTGACTTTATCTGATTGTAAAGATGAGACTAACAATGGAGGAGCGAGAGGTTGGCGAGCAAAGGGAGGGGCAGGCCCAGTGTATTATAGTGGAGGACTGTGGGTACCTTAGTGGTGGGTGTGGTGTGGTAAAATACCTCAAGAGAGGTGGTGGCCTGTATTTCTGAATCATATAGTATTGGGGACCAAAGTTACCTTACTTTAAAAAATTAGAAAAAGTAAAGTTTACCATAACAATCTAAAAGGCCAAGACTTTCAGGATTTAAAGTTTTTTAAAGAATAATTTAAAAAAGTAGGCCTCCCTGGTGGCGCAGCAGGTTGAGCGCAGCACTGTGAAGCTGTCCGCAGCCTCTGCAGCACCGGTTCAGTTCTCGACCAGCCAGGGAGATTCCCACATGGTGCAGCAGTCCTCTCCTGTCTCACCCTCTGCTCCCCTCAGCAGTGTACTTCGGTCCTTCTGCCTGCCTGTTCTGCTCCCTGCTCTGTCTCTGGTGAATCTTCTCACCCTCCCGCACCTCTGGCCTGTACCCCAGTGCTTATATAAATAAATAAATCTTCAAAAAAAAAAAAAGAATAGTCAAAAGTAAGCAAAAGATTAATAATTTATATTATGAAATCAAATTAACATAAAATGTGATGAAAATCTGACTTATTACTATATTATTCTGAAAATATCATTAAAAAAATAGTGTATTCCATTCAGACCCACCACTAACTTCCTACATTATTCTTTGAAAGTGAATTTAAATTGCCAAGAATCAGTTGCATCTTTTTTAATAAAACTTTGAAAGATGGCTTTATATAATTATAGATAGCTATATATGTATACACACATATATGTATACAAAGCTTTTATGTATGTATAAAAGTATACAAAATTTGTTAGCTAAATCAAACAAAAAAGGGATGCTTTTGTGAATTCTCATGCTGGATCTACTTTCTCAAGTCTTTTATTTTTGATTGCTTGTTTTAGTCCCAAGAAGGACTGAATAATTAACAGATACTTTATTTTTTTTGGATAAATCTGGCATTACGTAATTGTAGTACAATAGTATTGTGTATATTCATTGTACAGGTATTAGATCCCTATGACACTTACTATTCATTAAAGATTGCACCCTTGAACACCATCACTCTTACCCACCCCTTCTCCTGGTAACTACCATTTTGGCCTTTTTTTTTTTTTCCTTTACACATTTGAATTTTTTAGTTCCCTGTATTAGTGATGCTAATAAGTACTTGTTTTTCTCTGACTTGTCTCACTTAGCAAAATGTGCTCAAGATCCGTGTTATCTCAGGTGACAGGGTTTCCTTCTTTCTAATGGCTGAATAGCGTTCTGCATATATACACCACATTCATCTACTGATGGACATTTGGGTTTCCATATGTTGGCTATTGTAAATAATGATTCTTGGCAAACCGTGTATTGGCTATGGGGATAATATCCAAAATAGATAAATAACTTACACAACTTATTAACCAAAAAATATACTAAGAAATGGACAGAATATGGGCCTGTGGCGCAGCGGATTGAGCGCAGCGCTGTAAAGCTGTCTGCAGCCTCTGCAGTGCGAGTTCGATTCACGGCCGGCCAGGAAGATTCCCACATGGTGTGGCAGATCTCTCCTGTCATGCCCGTTGTTCCCCTCACCAGTGTATTTCGGTTGTGTGCCAGTTCTGCTCCCTGCTCTGTCTCTGGTGAATCCTCTCACCCTCTCGCACCTCTGGCCTGTGCCCCAGCTCTTGTATAAAAATAAATAAATCTTATTAAAAAAAAAGAGAAATGGACAGAATAACTAAATAGACATTTTCCCAAAGAGGATATCAAAATAGCCGACACACACATGAAAAGATGCTCAGCATCACATCCGGGAGATGCAAGTCAAAGCCTCAGTGACAGCCTCACACCTGATAGAGTGACTGTCCTCAGGATGAGCTGCTGGCGAGAATGTGGTTAAAAGGGACCCACTGTCCACTCTTGATGGGGACGTACATTGCTTCAACCACACTGGAGAACAATCAGAAAGTTTCTGTAAAAATTAAACATAGGTTTACTGCATGTTCTGGTTAATTCACTTCTAGGTGTATAGCCATAGAAAATGGAAAAAACGATTTTATTGAGATGGATGCATTTCCATGTATAACTTAGCATTTAAAAGCACACTGTCTGTAAGCAAGACTATTGATGCGCTTTCAGCCAGGGAGCAATTGAACAATTCAAAACTTGGATATTTTACATATGTTCACGGCATGTGAGCAACTGTGTTGAATGCAGAATTCCACACTTAATTTATTCCTTTGAGACTAGATATTGAAAAACAGGTAGGTTTAATGAACTTCTCGGTTCTTATTTTGCATCACATTCAGTGTTATTTCATAATAGTGGCAAAATCTACTACAAATACCGCTGCTGCTACTGCTACCCCTACTACTCCTACAGTCTATTACATAGCACCTTTTAATTCTGCCTCACTGTGGTATCAGCATGTTTGTTTTAGGAAAACAAACAGACTGGATTTTATTTCTGTCATTGTTTTGCCTATAAACTCTCATTGCTTATTATTGAAAGAAAAGACTCTTTCTTGCCATGCTATTTTTGGAAGCATTTGCATTTGCTATTAGCAAAATCTTTTTTATTTCAGTGAAGTCTTTTCCTGTATCTTTAATATAAAAACTAGTATACTGGCCTTTGTTCTCTGAAATTGAACATTCCCAAATAATCCCCATGAATGGTAGAGCTCTTTTCTGGATTACCTTTGTCTATGTAGCATCACAGTGTTGGAAATGGTCTTATATATATATATATATATATATATATGGCTGTATATAATCTAGACTTTCCCTTTTGTTTTTTAGACCTTCCTTTGTAGACACATATATTTAAAAATATATTCTATTCCACTTTGGGTCTTAGAAGTGTTAAGAAGATATCTTTGGGATAAGCAATCTTTATAATATTTTTTATTCGAACTTCTTTATTCAAATTGATAAACATAACAATTTCCCATCAAAATGGAGTGATTTAACTCCTTGCTAACCCTAAGAAAATTATGGTTGTGTAAATTTTCTGTTTTACATATTAAACTATTTGGGAAAGATAACATGGTGCGTCTCCTAAGAAGAAACAAACAAAGTCTCTTTTTTCCCCCTATCATTGCTGATACCATCGTGTTTTAAAATTCAATTAAAAATGTTTATAGAGGTACTTCTCATTAAGGGCCCATGTTGAGAAACTGCTCACCAGAATGGATAAATAAATGGTGGTATAGTCACATATTAGAATACTGTGCATAAGTGAGAATTATTAATTTTTAGAATGGGTTAAATTTAATTTGACAATATGGATCAATCGCAAAGGAACAGTTGAGTGAAGGAGGTCAGATGTGAAAAGTGTATATTGCAAGATTCCATTTATATGAAGTTCCAAAATGGCTGACACCAATCCAAGGATCCTCTCCTGGGGAGAATCTTGGTTCAATTGGGGGAGAATAGTAAATGGATGGAGACTGTATGGGTTTCTGGGCTTCTGGTATATGATACCATGATTTGAGTCTTATCATATGAGTTTATTGACTTTGTAGGAATTCTTAGAGTTTGTAAGTTTTTCTGTATATGTTATACTTTGATAAAAATTATCACTCAAAAAAGTAAAAATTTTATGTTAAGTGGAATATAATGTGTCTATTGCATGTTTATTCAGTTGGGGATGAAGGACAAAAAGTCAGGAAGAACAAACAGGAAACATTTCCAACACTGGAAACTGTGTTCACAAAACTTCAGCTTCTCTCATATTTTGACCAGCATCAAGTGACATCTCAGGTAGTCATTTAAAGCTATCCTGTTATGCATTTGGGACATTCATATTTCCTTAAAATCTCCTTTACTGTAATATATGTTTCAATCTTAGTTTGTTTTATAGATACATTTTTAAAACCTGTTTGGAGCATCTCCAACTGCTGAATACTTCAGTTTTAAGATGTCAGGTTGCCTTTCTCAGAAAAAACAGTGTTTTATCATGAAAATATTTTTACCTTGTAATAGTAAATACTATATGAAATAAACCCTAATGCCATTTTTGGTCATCTGTTGCTATTGATAAGGTGGAAATCTGTTGAGGACTGAAAAGAAATATTAAGTAGTTTTGAAGAAATCTGTTTTATAAATCCACTGATGTTATCTGGAAATTAATTAACATTTGTAGTTCTAACTTTAAGATAATTAGGCCTAGATCTTTGTGACAACTTGGCTTATTCCAATTATAGTTGTATTAAGGAAGTTTATTTGTATATGACTTTGGTTTCTATAGAAATATGTTTTAACTTCTTTTTAAATAGAATCACATATAAATTCAAATTTCTTAAAATTAAAATATTTGATAATGATATTATTTAGAGGATTGGTCTTTAAATTCTTTTTACCTTTTTTCACCAGATCTCTAATAATGTACTAGAACAGATAACAAGCTTTGCGTCTGGAACATCGTATCACCTCCCTCTGGCCCACCATATTCAGCTCATCTTTGATCTCATGGAGCCAGCTCTGAACATCAATGGACTAATTGACTTTGCAATACAGGTATCAAAGAGACCCTGCTTCTCTTATTTTTAGGAAAGTAAATCTGCCAGGCATTATCAATTTAAAATGAGCCACCCTAGGGCCTCCCCAGTGGTGCAGGGGTTTAAGTCTTAGTACTATCAAGCTATTGCCATCTACTGAAGCACGAGTTCAATCTCTGGCCAGGGAGCTAACCCATATGGCACAGCAGACTCTCCTGTCTCCCCCACGACTCCCCTCAACAGTGTATTTCAGTAGATCAGCCTGTTCTGCTCCCTATTCTGTCTCTGGTGAATCCTCTCACCCCCTGCACCTCTGGCCTAGATCCCAGTTTTTGTATGCATAAATAAATAAAAAATAAATCTTAAAATTAATGAAATGAGCCACCCTGTGCACTTTAAATAATTGAGACATTTGGAATTAGCAGTATTCAACCAACATTTTAATTATGACTGTGTTTAGTTTCCAATTAGATAATTATAATTGGCACTAAAATATATAATAGCTAACTAAAATGTGAGAGTTTTGAAGATTTCTCTTTTTTTCTGGTCTTATTTTGCTTAGAAATTATGTAAGTTTATTTTGGTTTTTATAGTAGAGTATATTTTATGTTTATAGCCCCCCAAACCAAAACCTTATGATTTGATTTGTCCCACTATATTTCTTAATATACATCATTTAGTTAATTTATTATCATGTTATTAGTGAATAAAAATACAACTTGGTTTTTATTCCTTATTCTGCTGGAGGTAGTAGCTTTGTTAATAACAAGAAAATGATGATGAATAACTTCCATTTTATTCAAAAGAAGGAAAAAAGGGGGGAAAAAGAGGATGTTCTTTTCTGAAATGATCTAGTCCATAACTTTGGCCTTCCATAAAATTTTTAGTTATTATTCTAGTTTGGGTACTTCCTTATTGCATGGGTCATGAAGTCCACACAGAAGTAAAACTCTATAATTTGGTAAAGGATGAAAAATAAAACCAGTTTTATTAATTGGTGTGATATCTTGGGTCCTGCTTGTGTGGTTATGGAGTTCTAGGCCAGGATAAGGGGTGAAACCACGTAAGTATACCAAGGAGTCAATATATTCATGGTTTGTAAAAGTAAATGTTTTTCCTCCTTGTTTCCTTCATTCAATCTTCTCTCCCTTTGTAGCTGCTAAATGAGCTGAGTGTTGTGGAAGCTGAACTGCTTCTGAAATCCTCCAGCCTGGCAGGGAGTTACACAACCGGCTTGTGTGTCTGCATCGTGGCTGTTCTCAGGCGTTACCATACTTGCCTGATCCTGAATCCTGACCAGACAGCCCAGGTGTTTGAAGGGTTGGTATATAAACTATTAATGTTTTTCACATCATAGAATGTGTTACTTCGGTGAAATATTAGAGAGACCTTGTGAGAAAATAGTACCATTTGTTTCAATAAAGATACAGTTAAAAAGTACTTTTGCAGATAATATTTATCAAAGGAGACACAAGCATGAAAAGCATATTCTTTTTATAAAGTATGATTCCTTCTTCCCTGCCTTCCTTCCCTCCCTCTTCATTTCTAAGAGTATATTAGCCATTCACTGATATGGTCTATCGTTTATGCTACCCACCAGCATGGTTTCTTGACAATTGTGAATATGTGGCTTTTTTTTTCTTCATGCAACTTCAGTTTATATTTGGAAAATCCAACACCAAATAAACATTGCATACATTGTCATCCTTTAATTTCATTTCTTTTATAAAGTAAATAGATCTTTTTATCTAGAACAAATTTTTCATCTTAGTCTTTAATTTGTGTATATACAGCCTAAGCTTTTCTCTGTTACCACTACTGAAGTTGGGCAATTTACATAATATCCCCATTAGAAACTGAGGATACTGGACCCAAGAAGTATAATGAGTTCTCAACAAAACTGTACTCTGCTCCTCTTTGTCTATTGCACACTCCTTTCTCCGGGTCTTTTTGTGAAGAAAGAACTGTTTTTTCTTTCTCTTCCATTTTGTCTCCATTTTGTGCTATATTCCTGAATGCCATCCATTTAACAGCAGGGTTTTTGGGAAAAGGAAATCCTACCACAGTAATTGCACATAGAGATAACTGAGTGAAATCTGAAACATTCCAGATATTTTCAGATGTGAGAAAATAGACATCTTAGAATTCAGAAAGTATAGAACTAATTAATAGCCCTCACCTACCTTATAAGATCAATTAATTGGTAGCATTTTACATTGAGAAACTGAAACTCCAGGCTGTTTATGAAGTGTTTGGTGAAGTAACCAACATTACACACCCGATAGATTCTCAAATTGTTAAGAATTTTTTTTTTTTTTTGAGGGAATTCAATTTATTTTATTTTTTTTTTAATTTTTGGAAAAATTTTTTTTTTAATAATAAATTTTATTTTTATATTCCCCATACAATTGCAACCCCCCCATTTTGACCCCAATCCCTCCCCTCCCGCCACCCACCCCCCCAAAAGTGTCTCTGGTTCATAGTTTTTTGTTGATTTTGATTTTCACTTTCTTATAGTTATTCATTTTCCTGGTCCCTTATTTAAGTTTTCTAGATTCCTGCTATGAGTGAGACCATCCGGTATTTTTCTTTTTCTTTCTGGCTTATTTCACTGCGCATGATCCCTTCCAGCGCCATCCATGTTGCTGCAAATTGCATGTGTTTATCTTTTTTGAATGCTGAGTAATATTCCATGGTATATATGTACCACATCTTCTTGATCCAGTCATCTATTTTTGGGCATTAGGGCTGTTTCCAAAGCTTAGCTATTGTAAATAGTGCTGCTATAAACATAGGGGTGCAGGTGCTCTTTGGAACTGATGTTTCTGTGTCCTTTGGGTAAATACCTAGGAGTGGAATTGCTGGATCATATGGAAGCTCTATGTTTAGTAGGTCCAGAAATCTCCACACAGCTCTCCATAGTGGTTGGACGAGTTTGCACTCCCACCAACAGTGCAGAAGAGTTCCTTTTTCTCCACACCCTCGCCAACATTTGTTGTTGCTAGTTTTTTTAATATGTGCCATTCTCACTGGTGTAAGATGGTATCTCATGGTAGTTTTGATTTGCATTTCCCTGATTGCCACTGATGTTGAACATTTTTTCATATGCCTGTTGGCCATTTGCATTTCCTCTTCAGAGAAGTTTCTTTTTAGCTCTTCTGCCCATTTTTTGACTGGATTATTTTCTTTGTTGTTGTTGAGTCTCATCAGCTCTTTGCAGATTTTTGTGATCAATCCTTTATCATTAGTGTTGTGTGCAAAAGTGTTCTCCCAGTTGGTGGGGTTTCTCTTTGTTTTTGTTATTGTCTCTTTTGCTGTGCAATGTTAAGAATTTTTAACCAGGAGCTCAATAAAGTTCTTTGAGCTTTGCTGTTCTTTTAAAAATGTTTATGTAAACCTATCATTTGGTCATGAATTAAATTTTAATAGATTTTGACATTATGCTATTGTTTAAAATTTCAATTTTATTTATTTTGGCATTTTAAATTTATGTTCTATTAAATGTTCATAAAAGCATATTCGATATTAACTTGATTATATTTTTTCTTCATCGTGCATAGTAAGAATAAGTATTATCACAAAACTATTAGTTTGGTTTATTTTGTACTTGAATGAATGAATGTACTGGTTCTCAATGTGTCTTTCTTATCTTTAGCAAGTGAAAAAAATTTAGGAAGCCCTGAGTGCTATATAGTATTCTAGATGCCCAATAATAAACTCTCAGTAAATGTTTGTTTAATCACAGAACAATTTTTTTTGTTTTATAAATTATATTTTTTTTATAAATGGCATAATTTGAGTCAATTTGTATTTTTTTTCTGTTTTGTGACACTTTTACTATAAAGGATAGCTTTTATCAGCTGACAGGTTAAACCCATCTTTTGATGTCTATTCAGGGGATGCTACATTGCCATTTCTATAGATACTCTCCTTGTTCCCACTATGGTATTTTGATTTTTGTGTCCACTGCCTTAACATCCTAGGCACACTTTGACCTTCCCCAGTCCCTAGAATAGTGGATTGAACTCTGGACTGGGGGTCCAAAGATCTGAGCTCTCAGATGTTGTGAACTAGCTCTTTGCCTGTGGCAAGTTACTTTAGATTTCTTACCTTCAGAACTCCCTCTCTTATCTCTTTTTCCAGAGAAAAATGAATGAAATGATTTAAATCCCTGTCCAACTTTAATAATTAGATCCGTCTATGGCACTATTTTAGTGTTGGGGCCTAACCCAGAACCAGGTTACAAGATTTTCATGGAATCAGAATCCCAATGAGGTGGATAGGTCACTAGTATACTTATGTTGTTTGATTCTGTTAGTTCTGATTTGGCTATAGTAGCCATGTAGTTACTGAAACTAAAAGGCAATGAATGTCACTAAAGGGCATTTTAAATTCTTGTATAAGAAAAACTAAAATAAATTTGTTTCTATAATAGTTTGGATAAGCAAGGAAGAAGGTGACCTCAAACCATGGATTATTCAACCTGTCATACTCTTAAAAATGCAGTTTTTCTGACTTGATGACTTGCTCCTTTACAAAAGTGAAATTAGGAATCTTTGTCAACTCCCTGAATGTGTGAATCTTTTTACTGAACAGAGGTTCTCTGCTTCAACCGTAATGTTTTTATCATAACAAGTTCATTGATAGGTTCTTCTATATATATGCCTTTTGTAGGGAGGAGTTTCTTTCTTTTGTTTCTTATTAATGGCATTTCTTCAGCTTGAAAAAATACTTCGTATTTCAGTTTTATGATAGAAAGTGCTAATTTATTAAATTATTTGTTGTTACTATAATGGCAGTCTGTGATGTATTTTTTTCTTAAGTAATAACATGAACATATCACTCTAAAATATTCAAGTAGTAGAACATGCATGTGCACAAATGCGCACACACACACCCCCATTAGCAAAGTATGTTTATTTCTTCATATTTTTTTCTCAGGTTATGTGGTGTAGTGAAGCATGTTGTAAACCCCTCAGAATGTTCTTCTCCTGAGAGATGCATTTTAGCCTACCTCTACGACCTCTACGTGTCATGTAGCCACCTCAGAAGTAAATTTGGAGACCTCTTCAGGTGGGTAGGAGCAAATCAGAAGAAAAGCAATGACAATATTGTCATTCCTTTTCATAATGAAAGTTATATCTGCCATTATTCATATTGAGTAACCTATCATTGTAGCTTTGTCCTCCTATTACAAATTATTGTGCTTGTTTACTATGATTTTAATTTTAAGATAAACTGTGGAGAAAATATCCTATATTTTGAAGTTACTGTTATCTCACATGGGACATTGTTTCCACTATTTGTATCATTTCTCACTTATTTCCTTCTTTGCTGCTTTTCTCATTCCATTTCAAATAACATCCTTAGCTTCCTGTCATTCTTTACACTTTGGCACTTGCTGTCCCCATAGGTAGACAGGTGCTGTAAAATATGTACACGTTTTATGTTACTTTGAGGAAAGTTAGATTGTTAATTGTAGGTGGGAAGGGAAGGATATAGTAGTAACCAACAAAATAAATTTGTTATCTAGAAGGAGGTAAGGAAAGAATAATCAGTTATGGTTGTCTGTGCTTTCTCATACCTTGCTGCCAGTTTATTCATAAATCTTGTGCACACTACCTTCCAGGTGTATATCTAGAACCTGACTGCTCTTCATTGCTCTGTCTTTACCACTGTAGAGTCCTTTGCTAGTTGTAGTGGGACACATGCATTGTAGTCCTAGCTAGTTTTGGCTGCTTGCATCCTTGAGTCTCTCAACATATCCCTTAACATACCAACATACCTACTAAGGTCATCCTTTTAAAACAAGAATAATTTGAAGCTTTCAATGACTTCTCATCTTTTCAGAATAAAGTTCAAAATCCTTTCCTTGCTTCAGGATCTAATCTTCTCTTCTTCTTCCCCTCTGTTCACTCTATTCTAACTACACGGACCACATAACTGGTCTTCAGACCCTGCAAGCACACTTCCACCTTGGAACATGTGTGCTTGCTGTTACCCGTTGTAAATCTCTTCATGGTCACTGCCTGTTAACTCCCACAGTTCATTCATAACTCCAGCTCCTTAAATACCCCCCTACTCTTCTACTCCTGGGCACATTTATTTTCAATCTGACTCCATTCAAGAATTTAAGATTCAGGAGAGCAGAAACTTTATCCTTTCACACTGTGTCACAGTGCTTAGAGTACTGAGTAGACACTGCAAAAAATCTGGTGGGTGAAAGACATATCCCGCGCCATGATATTTTTAATGGTACATATGGGGAAAATGCCAATGTCTTCATAAAATTAGTTTAGTTTCAAAATAATCCCTTATAGGTCTTTTGAGTGGGTCTTAGGGAACATCATACCTCAGAAATAATATAACAACAATGCCCTATATTTTTCTTTTATGTTACAAAAAGCTTTCAGTATCAGTTTACAGTTTTCAGAGAGTTTTCTCACATATTTCAGTCTTAAAATAGCCCTGATTTTAATAGTGAACTTACTATGAAAGCCTCCATTGCCTGTTTAACCTCTAATACTTCTATAGGGTCATATAAGTACATCCAATGAGTTAATAAAAATAACGTACACTTGTTTATGGAGATCTAGGAAACCAACTGTGGGCTTGACTGGCTACTTAGGGTCAGCACAGTGCTGCATCACAGGTATTTGTACTGTCTAAACTGTCTGGGATTAAAGAAATAGGACAGAAATTCACTATTTCAGAAACCTTAAGGTCAGATATTATTAGTTGGGGATTAAGAAAAACGGGCAAACAAAAGCTAGGTATGTAAAGCAATTTCTATAAATGTTTTTAATAAGACAATTTTAATAATTGGATCTGAAGTACCATCTATATATAGGTATGTAAGAGAACTATTTGGAGGAAATATAACACTAATTGCATCTATTGCTAATTGGGTTGCTGTTGTCTGGCAAATCCTGGCTTATATTAATCCTCCCAACAACCCAGGAAGTAGAGATTACTTTTTCTACCAACAAATGACTGTTCCTCATGTTAAGTTAATAAATAATGAAGCCTAGATTTAAGCATAAGTTACTTTGGTCTCAAGGTGTGTCTACTTTCATTTGTCTATCAAGTTTTTCTGATACATGTAATTTCAGAGGGAAAATGTCAGTTGTTTTCTTAGTTGCATATATGCCTGCAACAGAAAATGTTAAGAATTTGAGAGTGACTAGATGGCAGCTAACTTTTTATTAAAATGTAGAAGCTCATATGGAAAGAATATAATAAGGAAAGCAGGATGAAGAAACTTCACTCTGAGTGAAGAGTATTTAAAAAAAAAATGCAATGCAGGGTGGCCATAGCAAAGAATCTACTCAAGATTCTCTCTATTCTGAAAGAAATTTTGGGGCAGAGTCTTAGAAAAATTAAGAAAGAAAAGCAGAGTCTGTTTCTGAGGTCACACATGAATAGATTTGTTAGAATTAAGTGGAAAACTGCATTAAAAAGAAACAATGCTTTACTCTTTGCTGAAGTCTATTTTATTAAAATGGCATTAAGAGGTGGAGCATAAGAGAAAAGTGGTATCAGCCTGGAAAGTAGCAAAGAGTTAAGTGTTGTTTTAATTTTATTTTTAGTGAAACAAAAAATTCATTGAAAATGAAACAAATTTAGAACTATTGCTAAAAGAAAATGAATGAAAATTTTGAGTAGAAAGTGTAGCAAAAGTTAAGGCAGGACAAAGGGAGATGTATGAAAGTATTGGGGATTATAGTACATCCATCATTTTGAGATGGGCATGACTCCAAGATTGCAAACATATCCATCAGTGACTATTGGCAAGTTTTTATATAAATTATCTACAAAGAAAACATGTGAAAGATTGTAATTATTGCCATTTAGTAGGTGATTTTAGCCTTCTGTTAGACCAGTGCTTCCCAAGCATAGTTTAGCACTTAGATTGACCTGGGACAGCTTTTAAGCATATAGATTCAGTACACCTACAGTGAGGGCCAAGAATCTTTATCTTTAACAAATATGCCAGACTGAAGGAGAAGATGTGAAGCCACGTTTTGGTAAATATTAAACTGAGCAATCTCCTTTTCTTTTCTTTTCTTTTCTTTTCTTTTCTTTTCTTTTCTTTTCTTTTCTTTTCTTTTTTTTTCTTTTCTTTTCTTTTCTTTTCCTTTCTTTTTTTAAAAAAAGATTTATTTATTTATTTATACAAGCACTGGGTACAGTCAGAGGTGCGGGAGGGTGAGAGAATTCACCAGAGCCAGAGCGGAGAATAGAACAGGCAGAGTGACGAAGTATATTGCTGAGGGGAGCAGGGGGTGGCAGGAGAGGTCTGCACACCATGCGGGACCCTTGCCGGGCTGCCCGGGATCAAACTGGCGCTGCAGAGGCTGTGGGCAGCTTCACAGCCCAGCGCTCAACAGCTGCACCACCCGGGGAGGACCCTCAATCTCCTTTTTCTTAAAGCAGTTGATAGTGGTAATAGTTTAGGGTAAAGAGGCTCTGTGCCTTTTTATTTTTTTTTTTTTAAGAAATCTTTCTTGTCTACTATTTTCAGAAATAAAATTGCTATCAAAAACTTAATCTCAAAGAAAAAGACTTGGTGCTACATAGGAAACCTCTTGAATAGGGAAGGTGAATGTTGCTATGAATTTGGTATCTACAGCAAGGAGGCAAAAATAACTGAATTTATGTGAAATGTAAGCTTTGAAATCAGATCATCTTTTGCCCTTGTCTACAGAGCAGGAGTGAAGGAGACACATTTTCATTCCTCTTATATTTCCACTCTTCTGTATCTTACTCAGTTGTAACTCACTGAAACATGAACTGTTTTCATATGAAAACAATCCTATGATAGACCAGGTCCCTGAAAATCTCTTAATGTTGCTGAGAAGCACAGCATAAATCTTTAAGAATGACATAATAGAGTCTCTGCTCTCATAGAACATAAGTATTTTCTATTATAGTACAAGGTCCTTGAAAGTAGGGAATGAGCCTCTCATTTTCACGGCTTTCCCACAGAACTTGGAGTAACCTTGGTCCATGAACTCCACTGGATACACTGTACCTATCGGTGTGGTTTTAGAGGATGTATATACTAGTTAGGACTAAAACACCAAATTTTTATTGATGTTTTGATTAATTTTTATTCTTCATTAATAACATATTCCACCAATTGTTTAGAGACATAGTCAATTGTTTTATTTTTAGATCACAGAAAATAGAGAAATATTTTTAAAACAGAGATTAGTGACTAGATGACTTCTTATTTTTTCTTCCATTCATTCAGCAACTATTGAGCAACTGTTTACATTCCACTGACAATTATTAAGAAATCAGAATAAAAAACTCCAATGTGAATCTTCTTTAGGGGTATATTTTAATTGCTGCCATTTAATCTGTCCTTGAATAACATTTTAGTTATTCTAGTTTTATTTTGTTTTTAACTTTTCTTCTTATAACCTCAGTAGTGCCTGTTCAAAAGTAAAGCAAACCATATATAACAATGTGATGCCTGCAAATTCCAACTTGCGATGGGATCCGGACTTCATGATGGATTTTATTGAGAATCCTTCAGCCCGTAGCATCAACTACTCAATGCTGGGCAAGATCCTTAGTGACAATGCAGCCAATCGCTACAGCTTTGTCTGCAATACACTCATGAATGTATGTATGGGCCATCAGGATGCTGGAAGGTAAGCTGAGTTATCCTGTAATCAGTGATTAACCACATAATTGTTGCCATGGTGCCACTTTGAAATTAACGTCTTCAGTAATTGCCTAGATGACATTTGGATGCCATTCACTTTTCTGTTGTCATTGTTACATGTTCTTTTAATCCTGAATTTACTCTCTATGTTATGATTTTCTTAACCTGAGAGGTGGTACTTTCTTAATTGCTGATCTGCCATGAGATGCTTTAAGTATAATAAAACATATAATAAAGATATGAAAAAAAATAACTACATTTTATAAAAGCCTTATGCCTACCTAGCTGTGTCTTTAATTTTTTGATGTCCTTCAACATGTAAACTTTTAGGTGAGATTTGTCCATAGAATTAAATACATATTTATTGACATCTGAACTAATTGTTTATTGTTCAACAGTATTAAATATTAGAAAACACTTGAAGTCATTTACTTTTGCCTTCTGCTTTGGGTTCTACTACATTATTTGGCAAATAAGTACTTATTTTATCATCAAATCTATTAAATGAATGACTTGTTTTATGATAATGAAATATATGTTCTACTACATTATTTGGCAAATAAGTACTTATTTTATCATCAAATCTATTAAATGAATGACTTGTTTTATGATAATGAAATATATGTTCATTGAGTATATCACATGTGACTTTCTGTTTTGTGACTTTCTATTTTGTTACTTTCTGCTATATTCTTTTTCTTCTGTCTAGGATTAACGACATAGCCAATTTCTCCTCTGAGCTGACGGCTTGCTGCACTGTTCTTAGTTCTGAATGGCTGGGTGTCCTGAAGGCTCTGTGCTGTTCCTCAAATCACGTGTGGGGGTTCAATGATGTACTTTGCACTGTAGATGTAAGTTTTCTTTTTCATTTGAAGCTCAACTGTGCAATTAAATTTAGTTATTTTTAAAAATGATTTAATCATTAACTGGAACTTGGTAAAATATTTTTATCTTTCTCAGTCTAATAGCAATAAATTAGAGTGTGGTTGTAAGTGCTTAACTAAATGAAAAAATCAAAATATATAAAGTAGATAGCTTAATCTATAGTAGAGATGCCAAGAATGTCCTTGTTTGTTAGCTAAGATTACTTTTGTAGATGGTCTCTTGTGGGCTTTTTATTGTTTTTGTGAATTGCCCTGGGTTTCACATAGCACAGATCATAATTTCACTAAAGAATAGTGTTTTTTTGAGATCCAAATGCACTCTAAGAATATAGGTTTTGTTGTCTTGCATAAGAATGCCCATGCCCAAATTAGGAGGGCATCATGTTTCATATTGATTGTCTGGAAAGTGACAAGTGCCTGTTATGTAGCACTGATTTCCTCACATAGCATATTGCATCCATGCTGTGTAAATTTCATAAAAGTGCATATTGATTATTTTTCTCTGTAATTTCTTAGAGTAATCTGTATTGTACATTAGTGTATCTTTTGCACAGAAGAACATCACATCCTTTAAAATCTGCTGTCCAGTTGACAGTTTACTTCCTAATTCTGGTATCTCAAGACTGAGGAGATGATTCTATCTTATTTCTGCAGGCACCTGTTAATATTACACACACACACACACACACACACACACACACGAAAGCTCTGTCAGTGACTTGTTTTTCCAGCCATTGAAGACCCCCTGTTTTATTTTTAACACAATTCCTTAACCTCTTGGTCTTGTTTGTTACACTTTACCTTTGTGGTCCCTCATCCATAAAATTGGGATTAATGGTAGTATGAACCTCATGGTGTTTGCTACATGGTGTTTGCTATTAAATGAGGGGATCTTTGTATGTCACTAACCAGAGTCACTAGTATATAATACAACTCATTATGAAGAGTGCTGATATGGTCATATTTCTTAGTATTTTCTTGTGAGATTTATAGTGTAAAGGTAGAGGTTTTTCTCTCAATGAATCAATTTCCCTTCTCTTTTTTAATCGTAGAGGTCAAGTTTTTTTTTTTAAACTAACTAAATTTTATTAAAGACTCATTTTTTCCTGACAGGAACTCCAAAACATTAGTCAGGCTTGTTTTCTATTAGGAAAACTGCCTGGTTTTCCCTTGTCCCAGTTGTCTTACATGAAAGGACAACTCAGGCTGCTAAAAGCGTTTGTTACATATTATAGGGATTTCTTGATTTTCTTTTAAATTACCTTTGCTCAAGGTAAAACAGTATATATTTATATTAATGGGATGTAGGCAAATCTCAATTTTTTGTCTTATAATGTAGCAGTAGACTTAGAGGATAGTGATCATGATAAATTATCATTTCACTCTGCTGTTCCAATTTGGAATTTGAGATCTTAACGGTATTGCCTACATTCTCTTAGCTATTAAACTTAGATGTTACTTAAAAGGGTGTTAGGTATTAAAACATGTCAATGTTTTTCTTGAAGGTGAGTGACCTTTCATTCCATGATTCATTAGCTACTTTCATTGCTATTCTGATAGCACGACAGTGTTTCTCCCTGGAGGACGTCGTGCAGCATGTGGCACTGCCCTCTCTCCTAGCTGCAGGTAAGGCAGGTCCAGGAGCGGCACTGGTTGTTTGACTGCTGTCTTGGGGTGGTTTCCAACTAGTAGAACCCAGTGGAAGTCGTGTTTAAGGGTACATGCATTAGGCAGTGATGTGGCATCAGGGCTGAGATGGTAGGATCTTAATGATGTTCCATACAGAGTAATGGGAAGGTTGGGAACTACTAAGAAATGGAAGCTCGTGCCATATTTTTTTACCATAGGGAGCTTTTATTAAAATTAATCCAGAAAATGTAGCTTAATGGAATACCTGAGGACATGTTCTTGTATATGTTAGAAATCTCTTTTAAAATCGCTCTCTCCTAGCTTGCGGAGATGCAGATGCTGAGCCTGGGGCGAGAATGACATGCCGACTCCTGCTCCATCTCTTCCGAGCTCCTCAGGCTTGCTTATTACCTCATGCAACCGGTAAGCTGACAAGTGGACACTCTCTGATTGTGTTTACATTTAGAGCTATCAGTTCTAAATTGACCTAATAGGCCATTGATTCTGTAATTTCCTTCCTGACTTTGGTGGGCTGGCATCAGGGGTGATGAAGGAGTGCAATAATGCCCTTGAGAGGGCTGTCAACACCTTTCCTTTGTGTAATATCAGGATGTATTGAGAAACTCAAATTAAGAGTTACTAAACAATAAAAATACTTCTGTTCTTCAGCCAAGCCATGCTGGTAGGCAGCATGATCCCCTAACATCCTATGTGTGTTATTTATGAACTACACCAGTGCAACTTAGGACAATGGTGATTTATGTAAGCTTTTACTAAGGTTGAAGGAATAGGGTAAAGTTAAAGAAATGTTAGTCAATCAGTTTCTAAAGATCATTTACATATTGGTGTGTGTGTGTATGTCTGTATAAGCCAAGATGTATAAAAGTTCTATTAATTTTTGATATGTATCTCTAAGGAACAAAGATAATGTTTTAATATTTAAAAAGAAAGGATTAAGTTAGGAATATTTGCAGTGCATCTTAGTGAACTCATGAAGCATCAATTAAAGCTGGCTAATGGCGATTAAGTGCCTGTTGACTGTAAATGGTTACAAAAGACTATTAATGATGGTAATGAGAGAGACTATTTGTTGTTGTTTTCATAGGTAAACCTTTCCCAGGAATAAGATCGTCTTGTGATAGACACCTCTTAGCCGCTGCTCACAACAGCATTGAAGTGGGAGCTGTGTTTGCTGTCCTAAAAGCTATTATGATGCTTGGTAAGATTATCTTGGCACTAAGTTTGGTTAATCACCAGAAACGGAGACAGAATAATTTGTATTCAAATTTTGCTATAATTAATATTATTAGAAACATGTTTGTTATGGAAAAATTTGTGGGCTTTCCCTAAGTTGGAGCACAGTCAAACCACAGTCAGCACCTGTAATTCTGGCACAATTTAAATATAACACTTTTTTGGTGGCATTTTAACTGCAGGGCATCTCATTCTGATATAAACTAGATTACCAGACTTACCAGGTTGTTTTGTTGGCAAAAATTGCACTTTGTGATGGACTTGGTGATTTGGTAATGTAATGAGAAATTTAAATTTCAGATTATATTCCAGGAGTAGAACACCAGAAAACCTGGGTTTTAATCTTATTGTGTCTGCTTTCTTTGTGATCCTGAACAAGTTTATAATCAGGTGTGATAATTCAATATTTGAAATCACTTTTTTTTTTTCCATTTAAATCATAGTGTCCAAGATGTCCTTCATAGCCTTATGGGTATATGTTCTCTCAGAGCAGTAGTGCTGCATTTTCTATTCCTTTTCAGTACAGTACCTTAAGATATTATTATTCTATAAATCATGGAGGTTTTCAGTGATTGGGAAATCTTAAATTTACACTGCCTCAGTCCTCTTTTGGCCTTAACTGAAAAAATTATTTCTTATGTTCTGAATGAACTATTTTTGATTATAACAGAAATTCCTGAGAAGATAGAAACTGTTTTAGATGTGTCTTAATGAATATGTTTGAGGCTATCTAGACCTTATCCCTTTATACTCTTATCTGAAAGTGTCATTTAGTGATGATGAGGAAGGAAACAGTATTTCATAAAACAAATTATTAAAAGTTCACCTAAAAAATAACATGTTTAACTCATATGTATTTATATTTATTCCTTTGAAATGCTCATGAGTTTTGTAGTGAAAGGGAAAGGTAGAGTTACACGCCCCCACTCCGCGCGCACACACACACACACACACACACACTGGCTTAGGAACTTGTAGTATTATAAAACCATTATTTTAATAATGGTCATTTCAGTAAGTAAAATTTCTCTACTCCGATGTTTGAAAGGAAAAATGGCTGGTCAGTTCTGCTTAATAAATGTGGAGATTACAAGTCATGGGCTTGCTTTTTTATTATGGTATCTCTAGCTCCTGTCAGAGAAAGTAAATAATAGATTTTCAAATAGGTTTTCAGTAAACTAATACTAAAAGAGTGGATGCTTAAGTGATGGACATTTTAGTGAGAGAATGCAGGGCAGGTGCTGTCTAGACACTGGCTGCTAGATTGGCAGAATTGCTCTGATTCCAAGTAAAATTTACCAACCTCTTTAAATATCCAAATAACTTTTTATTTTTTCAAAAAGATTTATTTATTTATTTATACAAGCACTGGGCACAGTCAAAAGCATGGGAGGGTGAGAGAATTCAACTGAGACAGAGCTGGGAACAGAAAAGGCAGACTGACAAAATACAGTGCTTAGGGGAGCAGCGGGCGTGGCTGGAGAGGTCTGTCGCGCCATGTGGGACCCTTGCCGGCAGCTGGGGATCGAACCGGCGCTGCAGAGGCTGCAGTCAGCTTTGCAGCCCAGTGCTCAACTGCTGCACCACCAGGGGAGGCCCTCCAAATAACTGTTTTTAATACCCATGCAACTCATTTTTTCTTTGATGATTTTTCCTTGTCCCTTTTGCTTGGCCTCCATTCTTGGTAGGGTTCTTCAGGTCAGGGTGCCCTTGAGAGTGCTGTCAGCACTTTTGCTTTTTGTAATTTCAGGATGTATTGAGAAACTCAAATCAAGTCAGTAAACAATAAAAATAACTCTCTTCTTAGGTCAAGCCATGCTGTTAGCCAGCATGATCCTCTAACATTAGGCCAGTGTAGTCAGCAGAGAATCCTTGGGACTTGTGTTTACTGAATACTATTTATCCTTCTGCAGTTGCAGAAGTTTCTTGTACAGCCTCCCAGAACTTCTTTGTCATCCTCACATCTAAACTAAAAGGGTTTTCCTTGTCTGGAACTGGCAGAGGTGTCCGTTTCTTTGTTTTTGTTTATCTACCTCACATTTCCTTGAACAAGTGTTCCTTCAAGTCCTATCTACCAGTATCTATTTTGAATTAAGGAGATAAGAGTGTTTTATATAATATACTTTTCAATTTCTATGGTAGATTTACTTAAGGTACAAAAATAGTAATGCACATCACCTGAAGTTGGAGAAAGCATGCTAAAAATTGGTAATGTAGAATTTTGTCTGTCTTTTAGCTTCCAGTGAGCTCTATTGAATTAAATATTGTGTGGGCTAAGTGAAGTTGGTACTTTTTCCTCTGTATTTTACTGAGAAAATGTATGATAATATAAAATAGAGATACTGATGAGTTAAAATTTATTCTTAATTGTTCCCCACCTCTTAACAATTTTATAAATACCCACTAGGCCTTTCTGATCTTCCAAATTTTTTTTTCATCAGCATTAAAAGCTTTTTCTTGGTTGACCTGTGGGTTTTAAAAGGGTTTGTTTGTGGGGGTTTTTTTGTTTGTTTGTTTGTTTGTTTGTTTGTTTGTTTTGCATTTAATTGGGTTTGGTTTGATTCACAGTGAGGCAGTGGGAGCCTCATTTAAACCATTTGTTGGTTCCAGGAAATTTCTTTGTTCAAGGCTTATGCTCTTGTAAACAGGCAAAAGTTTGGATACTGTTGTCATTTGGCAATCTTTACTATCAAATTCTATTATTTTCTCACTTCTGAGTATGGTAGTTATCTTTGATAGTTAGGGATGTAATATAATTTCCAGGTTTTCAAAAATTCTGTTCAGTTTTATTCCCAGAAGTTTGTTGTGAGGAAAATACTTTAATAGCTTTATTTTACTAAGTATATTAGAGATTGATCAGGTAAGGTTTTATAATTGGATGTTTATGGAGAGGAAAGTGAAAGACACAGGTTATTCAATGAATGCCCAATTTTCAGGGCTTCCTTAGTATGCATTGCCCTTTTCCATTCCCAGGGAAATAAATCTCTCTTGTCAAGAAGTTGATAGTAAGGTGGGCTAAGGCAAAACTTTTCTCTTGACCTATGGATAGAAAATAAGTCATTGTAAGAGAAGAAATGGAAAAGGGACATCTAGAAGGGTGAGTAACCCATTTTCTCCTTGTCTATAAGTCAAATTAATTTCAATACATTCATGCTTGAAATGTTAGTGAAATCAATATTGTGTGATGACTAAGTATGACTCATAATGACCTTTCCAAGTTTGGTGAACATGTACTTCAGATTCGGTGAGTCCTGTAAACAAAATATGGAATGAGTCTTGAACTTGACTTTTTCCCCATGTCTGAATAAAGTTCACTGCGTTCCTGCTTTTATTCTCTTAATCTGTTCTTTTTATTGCGAGCAACTGGTTTACAATAACGTTGTCATTTACATATTTTTACTCTCTGGAGATTTGCCTCATTTACTTCTCATATTTGTAATATTTGACATTATTTTGAAATTCTGTGATTTTGGTTTTGTGATTCTCTTCTTTAGGAGATGCTAAAATTGGCAGTAGCAATGTCAACCCTTTAAAGAATGATGACTTCACCATGAGGGGTTTACGACGTGATGGGAATGCTGATGATATCTGGACTGCCTCACAAAATTCAAAATCCTGTGGGAAAAGCATTTCCATAGAAACTGCCAATTTAAGAGAATATGCAAGATATGTACTGAGGACTATCTGTCAACAGGTAATTTTAACATTTAATTTATGTTTCATTATGTTTATATGGCTATTTGAGGCTCTGTTTGAAAGAAATGCTCGTTATTAATAGGAACTTGCTCATTGGTGATTCTTTTTTGTCCCTAATGACTTTATTTTGAAATAATTTCAAACTTGCTAAAAAATTGCATTTATAATATAGAATTCTAGCATATCCTTTACATAGATTCATTTTTTTCACTTTTTTTTTGCCACATATACTTTATAATTCTGTTTGTGTGTGTGAATGTGGATGCATATATTTTAATTATATTTTTTTCTGATAAATTTGAGAGCAAATGCAAGGCATCCTTTTTTCCCCCTACCTTTTAATATTTTAGTGTTTATTAAGATAACCCAAACACATTTATCAAAAATCAGGAAAGTTAGCATTGGTACAGTGATTTTTTTTTCTTACTGCAGGCCATATTACAATTTTGTCAGTTGTCCCAATAATATTGGATTTGCTTGAAGTTTCCTGTAGATTAGCTTCAGTATATGTATTCCTGGCTGAGATACTACAGACATAATGTGTTCTTCTCAGTTAAACACATCTGAAGACACATGATGTCCCTTTGCACCTCATTGATGATGTTAATTTTGATGCATCGTACGATTTCAAGATTTTTCTACTGTAGAGTTATCTTTTCCTGTGTAATTGATAAGCAATCTTTGGGGAGACACGTTGAGACAACGCAGATATCCTGCTCCTCATCAATCTGTGCCCATCTCCCATTTAGCATTTGTTTTGATTTATCCAGACTAGTTTTTATTATGATGCCTGCAAAATGTGATTCCCCCCTCCCAAATCTTCCACTCCTTCCACAGTTGTCATTTTGCATTCTACTCTAAGAAAGAATATCCATCTTATCTTCATTCATTCATTTTCTGAATGTGTTAACATATGCTGTCCTTAGCTATTTTATCTTCATGTTCAAATGGTCCTAGTCTGCCCTATGTTGGCTCTTGTGTTATTTCCACACATCTCCATCTTATTTTTTCTTTAAGTAGTTTTTCAGTTTCTGGCCCACCTCTACTTTCCCTACTTCAGTGATACAATTACTCATTCCTCTAAGAAACTATAGTTCTATGTAGTAGATGTTATTTAGAAGTGAGATCTGTCTGAGTACTGTGTTTGTTCACTGCTGTGTGCAGTTTTTGTTTATGGTTCCTAAGCTCTTTCAGCAGACAGAGGAAGGGGGACAATTGATATACCTAAATGTGTGTTTATATGTGTGTGTGTATAATCTTGAGTTCATACTGATAATCTCCAAATCCTACCCCACCAATTTCTCTGCATTTCCCCATTCCATGTGATAGGGTCTTCTTAAACAGCAAGACTTCTGACTTCCAGTAATAACCATTTGCTTGTTTAATTGTATAATACAAGTAGTTTCAGAAGTAGTTCCTGAAGTAATTTCAGAATTACTACAGCTATACCACTAGAAAAAAGAAACCTATTAAAGGAGTTGAATCATATCAATAAATGCTGAGAAAGCATTTGATAGGATTCAGCATTCATGTATGATTAAAACTCTCAATAAAATGAGTATAGAAGAAATATACCTAACATAATAAAAGGATTTGAAGATATTTTTATAGTTCTTTTATCCCTAAGTGATATTGTATTGTGTTATTTAAACTTTCTCCTTGTTATTATGTTGTATTGTGTTATTTAAACTTTCTCCTTCAGTGTGAATATTATTCCTTTGAAATAGAATTGATTTCATTTTTTAATGATTGCATTCAATTTCAATTTCTTTTTTCTTCCCCTAGATCTGACTTTAGTATAGCATGCTTCCAAAGTGAACTGCACAAAAAAGTGCACTCAGAAATGTGTTCTCCCTTTTGCCTTCTACCTTGTGTCTCTCCCTGCCCTAAGTGATCATTTTCATTGTTTTCTGGTTTCTCTTTCCATGTTTCTAAAAAAATTTATCTCTTTTTTAACAAAAATAACATGGCATATCATATATACTTTTTTCACTTCTCTATCAACATATTTTGACAATTTCATTTTTTTTATTAAGGCATTGTTAATTATCAGGCACTTGTACATTTATGTGAGTACCCATTGGAATCATCTAGATTAAAACATTTTTGATGCCTGAAAAATTACTGATACCTGCATCCTACCACCTGAGATTGATTTAATTATGTGATTTGGAGCCAGCATTGAGCCACTGATACAGTGGTTAAGAGACAGACTTCATCTGGAAGAGGTCTGGATTCAAATTGGCCTGTGTTACTGTTGAGGATTTCAGTGTGTTTGCCTTTGAAAAGGTGATAGAAGTTTAAATTGGTAGAAACACTCTGGATAGCAATGCACCTCATCCATCAGTAGCTTGAAATGTTTGCTATATTTTTTGACCTAGAAATTTCGCTTCTGTGAAGTTAGCAGAAGAAAATAATTGTATAGAAAGTAAATGTGCACAATTACTTATTTATAGTAGTAACATTATTAATGATGTCAAAAAGTAAGCCAATTTTCTAATTGTTACACTATGTTCTATTTGGCAGAATATAGTATAATGCTTTCCATAAAAATTATGATGATATAATTCAAATTCATTACCATTATGTAACACATTTTAAAAAATTATTATAAAACAATACCTAGAATAAATTCCCAGTTTCCACTTGAAAAATCTAACAATATGTACTTTCCTTATCTTTTCCTCACTTTTTCTCCTTTTTGTGTGTTTTAATTTTTAAATATTTTCTTTAACCAGAGTTCTACTTGGTATTTTTAAGAAGTCAAGAGTTACTAGAACTTTCATTTTAAGAACTTCCCCCACCTATTTTTCACATACTTTTTTAAACTGGAGTATTCATGTCAGCTTTTCTTGCCATTGTGTGGCATAAGTTTTGTACATATCATATTCACAAATAGAAAGTCTGAGCCTCTCAATCTATCTGCCATTTTATTTTTAGGAATGGGTAGGAGAGCATTGCTTAAAAGAACCAGAAAGATTATGCACAGACAAAGAACTTATATTGGACCCTGTGCTTTCAAATATGCAAGCACAGAAATTACTGCAGCTTATCTGTTATCCTCATGGCATTAAAGAATGTACTGATGGGGACAACCTGCAAAGACAACACATTAAACGCATTCTCCAGGTGAGTGACTTACCAAAAGACTGTGTCTCTGTCATTTGACACAGGCCTGGTGATTATAACAAGAGTTACTGTCTCTTTTATTATTATTGTTATTTTTGATGTTGCTGATTCTTCAGTTAATTCTGATTTTCTGTTTAATTCTGATTTTCTGTTTAATTGCCACATCTTTTTTTTTTTTTTGCTGGGTAGATATAGATAATACATATTGTTTACAGTCATTATATGAATAATATATTAAGTCAGTACTATATACAAAAAATAAGCTTTGTAGAGAGATACAGTCTTAAATATATTATTTTAAAAATATTGAAATCATCTTGGACTGGGTTTGGTTAGATAAACGATTTGGAGCTAAAAATGCTAGTCATTTACTTCCAGTGCCTGAGAGTAACACACATTATTTTAATGTTGCTATTTATCTCTTTGTGTCTACAATATATTTGTAATAGATTTATAAGCCTTTGATCTACATAAAACCCTCTGTTTGTATTATTATTATTCTATTCTTTCTTGAGAGAGGGCATATTGCAAGGAATTATTTTCAAGAAATGTCCAGTATTTGTAATGTGTTCAATCTTTCCATTCTCGCCAGAATCTTGAGCAGTGGACACTGAGGCAGTCTTGGCTAGAACTTCAGTTAATGATCAAACAGTGCTTGAAGGACCCTGTGAGTAGATATTGAAAGCATGCATATAATTTTATGTAAAAAAAAAAACAAAATTGATGTTTGAGGATAAAAGAAAATGTATGTGCTAGTTTTATTCTTTCTAACTCTAGGGCACTGGTTCTGTGGCTGAAATGAACAACTTACTGGACAATATTGCAAAGGCAACAATAGAGGTATTTCAGCAGTCAGCCGACTTGAACAATAGCTCTTCTAGTTCTAGTATGGGCCTCTTCAACCCAAATGGTATCGGAAGTACTGATATAAGTAGCATGAGACAGAGTGGAATAAAGACATTCCTAAGGTATTTTTTCAGTTGTTTTATTGAGCTATCATTAAGGTTTCACATCTAACAGTATATTTTATTTGCATTTGGAATGTGAAGAAAAGAATTACTTGTGCCAGTTATCACTGTTTGATAATGTACTAAAGGGTAATACTGCAGGGGTGGATAATGCCTTAGTGTTCTGACTATAAAGTTAACAAGGCCTATACTCCCTGGACCCACAGATAACACTCAGGATGGGTAATGATTTCTTAATGTTCCCTTTGACTCCTCTGTCCCATGGTATTTATTAGATAAGAAACACTTTTTCTGCCATTTTTATTAATCGATGGTTTTCTACAAATGATAATCATGAAAGGCAGATGGACTTGCATTTTATCATTTTGGGTATAAAATATAGCTGGCAAATTATAAAAATTAAAAAGTAGTTTATTTGTGTGCTTAAACATAGTCAAAACATTATATATTGAACCATGTCAGAAAAACATATTGCTTATTGGACAGAAAGAACTAGTAGTAATCAAAGAACCAGAATCATGGAAAACATTTTATAGGTTAAAAGATATCATTTAATTATAGTTTGCTCCTAGAACTATATACCTTTCCTTGCTTTCCATCAGCATAAGCGGAAAAGTATGTGCAAGAATCTGCTATTTGGCAGGAGGAAAGATTGTGTAGAAGTAAAAGGGAAATTTTAGAATAATCCATGTGTCTTGTGCATGTAAGTTTTGTTTTGAAGTTTCAATTCTAACTATGAGAAGAGAGAAAAAGGATACATCCTTGGGTGTAACACCTGTTTCTGATTTTTAGTTCCTCTGAACGCAGGGGTGTATGGCTGGTGGCCCCTTTGATTGCCAGGCTGCCAACTTCTGTGCAAGGAAGAGTGTTGAAGGCCGCTGGGGAGGAACTAGAGAAGGGTCAGCACTTGGGGTCTTCTTCAAAAAAGGAAAGAGACAGACAAAAACAGAAAAGGTATGTATGGCTGGTGTGTCTCTCTATGTGAGAGTTTAAAGAACAATTGAGGATATTAAGCATCCAGCAGACATTCATGGCAATTGTCCCAGATTCCACTGAAATGTTTTTAAATGGAATTGAAAATATTCTGTTAAGTAGGGCTCGATTCCTAAAATTTCCAAGTTCTTAGATGCAGCATAGTAGTTCTCAACTCTGCCTTTGTACCCAGATCACTGCTGAACTATTTAAAATACCGACTTCTTAGCCTCACATCATCCTTACTGAATGAGATTTAGATATTTACTTAGTTCCTATATTCTGCTTGTAATTATTTCTCACATTTTATGATCTGGGTATTTATTTTTAAAATACATCAAATAATTTTGATTTAAAATACATCAAATAATTTAAAATACATCAAATAATAAAATACATCAAATAATTGTCATGTTGGACCCTGAAATAGCTGTTAATATCTTTAACATTTAGAGCTCTTATTCTAGATCAAATATTAAAAATTAAAATAAGCAACCAAGTTTAATGTTTTTTAATGTATTTTATGCAGAAGAAGAGGTTTCAAATAATTATATTTGAAAATTGGTCGTGTTACTGAGGAATGAACAAAACCACGCACTAACACGAAAGCATGAGTGTAGCACCCTAAGAGTAAAGGGAAGTGACTATTATTTCTTCCATTAAAAAAAAGCTTGACATAAAGGTTTCTTGTCCCCTAATTAATATTTTAACAACAACAGCTGTCATTTTTGAGCTTCTGTGAAATTCTGCCATACATTATAAAATGCATTATGCACATTCATGAACTTTTAAAACCTTATAGCAATCATGCATGGCAGGTGCTTTCATTACACCCTTTTTACAGATGAAGAAACCGAGATACTAAAGCCAAAGTAAAATTCTCAAGAACATACACCTTAGGAGTTGAAAAGCTAGGGTTTAAATCCAGGCAGCTTTTGCTCTTAACTTAGCCTTAGGTTGATAGAGACCTAGCTTTACATATGTTGTTACCTGGCTGTTTCCTCTTTGCCAGTGTTCATTAACCATCCAGATGACTCAATTTTAATTTTCAAAGTGTATTTGCTAATGTATTATGCACATTACCTCACTTCCTACAGGGAAGACAGATAGTATCACAGAGTTTAGAGGTGGCTTTTCCCAAGTCAGTTCCAATTCATTCTGCTGTGGTGTAAGAAAGCTAATTGAAATATTTTGACCTCAATTCTAAGAAATATTTCTTTCCATTGTAGCACTTCGTTTATCAATGTGATTTGTTAGTTGTCCTCTGATAATTGAAGAATATGACTAAAATGCAATTTTAAAATAGAATTTTTACCAGACATGTTTAAAGTCCTTCACAGACAGACAAGACTGTCTGGCAGTGGGCCTCCCCGGTGGTGCAGTGGTTGAGCGCTGGGTTGCGAAGCTACCCGCAGCCTCTGCAGCACCAGTTTGATCCCCGGCTGCTGGGCAAGGGTCCCACATGGTGCACAGACCTCTCCTGCTGCCCGCTGCTCCCCTCAGCAGTGTATTTCATCGGTCTGCCTGTTCTGTTCCCTGCTCTGGCTCTGGTGAATCCTCTCACCCTCCCTTGCTTCTGACTATACCCAGTGCTTATATAAATAAATAAATAAATCTTAAAAAAAAAAAAAAAAAAAAGACTGTCTGGCAGTACTCACGCCAGAGGTCACGGGCGAGCACCCCAGCATTAGAGACCTCATATCTGGGTGCTAATCTTTGCTCTGCCAGTACCCCTCTGATTGGTCTTGAGACATGTACTGAAATGCAAAACAGGAACAACGGACCCTAAAGAAGGAATTTCATGTGAGAGAAATTTTTAACTTTATTCTGGTATATAAATTGATGTCCCTGCCAATTTAGCTTTAAATTCAGCATACTGATATAAAATGCAAATTCTCTTTTCCCTGTCCTTTCTCTACACACCTATGGGATATGAATGCCTTCAAGGGCAGGAAAGCAAATTATTTGAAAATACTACAGTGGCTTTTAGTCTTTTTAGTAGAGATGTGACTTAACTTTTGAAGTAGTCTTTGCTATTTGCTACTCCTCTCCCTTTTTTTAATCATAAATAAATAAGAGCAATTAACCCAAGGGCAAGAAGTTATAGGTGCATAGGATGTAGTTCATTCTTGCTAACTGGATTTGCTGTTATTACTTCCTTTATAGTATGTCTCTTTTGAGTCAGCAACCTTTCCTCTCACTGGTCCTTACCTGCCTTAAGGGACAAGATGAACAACGGGAAGGCCTCCTGACATCTCTCCAGAATCAAGTTAATCAGGTAAAGTATAGTAGAAATTAAGCCAGGCAAGTGGTTTCCTAATGTCACTAATTTGTTTTCCTTTCAAATACTGAGATTAAACTAATAAGGGCACAGCATGTTTTGATTAGATGCAAGTTGACACAGTCCATGCCCTTATCTCCTACCTAGTATCCTAGTAACCACAAGATCAACAGTTTTACAATATTAATTATGCATTAGATAAGAATCAATAACCTGTATAAGTAGCATTTTGCATATAACCTTGATGATTCTGTTTGTTTCCTGATCCTGTTTTATGGAAGAGATCCTGGAGCAATCTGTGTTGCAGTCAGTGTGACAGTGGTACAGAGGAGCTGTATTCAAGTCCTCAAGCTGGACTTGTACATATCAAGCAGGGTCTCAGCTTGAGCCCTATAGAGTCAGAAGCTCAATTTTATTTTCCGTCAAGAGCTAGTGTATTGCCAGTCAAATGCATAGGATATTCACTTTAAAAAAAAAAAAAAAGATTTATTTATTTATATATACAAGAACCAGGGCACAGGCCAGATGTGTGGGAGTGGGAGAGGATTCACCAGAGTCAGAGTGGGGAACAGAACAGGTAGACTGACGAAATACACTGCTGAGGGGAGCAATGGGCGCAACAGGAGAGGTCTTCTGTGCCATGTGGGACCCTCGCTGGCCAACTGGGATCGAACTGGCGCTACAGAGGCTGCAGACAGCTTCACAGCACGGTGCTCAACAGCCTGCGCCACCAAGGGAGGCCCAATATTCACTTTTAAATCAGAGAGAATATTGGGTCTTTTACAAAGAATTTGCTTTTTTTTGGTTTTTAAGATTTTTTTTAAATGCATACAAGAGGGCCTCCCCAGCCCACAGCCTCTGCAGTGCCAGTTCGATCCCCGGCCACTGGCGAGGGTCCCACATGGCACTACAGACCTCTCCTGCCACACCCGCTGCTCCCCTTAGCAGTGTATTTCTTTGTCAGTCTGCCTGTTCTGTTTCCCACTCTGTCTCTGGTGAATTCTCTCACCCTCCCACGCTTCTGACTGTACCCAGTGCTTGTATAAATAAATAAATCCTAAAAATAAATAAATAAATAAATGCATAAAAGAAGTGGGGTGTAGGACAAGAGGTATGGGGTGGTGAGAGGATTTACCAGAGAGAGTGGGGAGCAGAACAGAAAAATCTATGCATACAGACTGCTGAGGGGAGCAGCGGATAGGACAGAAGTCTGCTGCACCATATGTGGGTCAGCTTCCCGGCCAGGGATCGAACTCATGCTACTGTGGCTGGTGATAGCTTGATAGTGCTGAAACTTGAACCCCCTGTGCAACAGGGAGACCCCCATTTGCAAAGAGTTTGAACTGGAACTTTTCACCAGCCATGGTTCTCCTGGCCACTATTTGGGATGCTTGCATTCCATGTACCAGAAGGAAATTGTGTGGCCAAGTTAGAATTTGACGAGTGTGTAAACAAAATGGGAAAATAGTTTCATCATGCTGGAAGTTTTATCTGCAGAGCTATGGAACCTGATGGAGCTCTCTTGTGGTACTGTGCTTCTATGACACCCTGCCTTTCCTTGAGTGGTACTGCATAGATATGAACAAGGACACTTGTTTCATTGTCATCTCCTGCTTTTGGATAGGAGAGATTTATCCTCTACATAACAAGTTACAGTGTTCCCATAATACACTTAATGATGTAAATCACATATTAGTCCAGTGTCTGCAGTGCTCAAATGTTTCTCACTATACCTAGAGTAAAAATCCAGAGTCTGCACTTAGAGGGGCCTACATCATTTACACTGGCTCCCACTTCTACCTTGTTTTCCAAATCATGGCTTTGCTTACTCCATTCATTTCACAGCAGCATGTTGCTGTAACTTGAACTTGGCAAACAAAATCTTGTTTCAGTGCCTTTGCATATTTTCTTCTTTTCACCTGGAAGACTTCTTTATCAAATCAGCTCTTGATCAGATGTCACCTCCTTCAGAGAGGCCCTCCCGGATCACAAAATAGAGAATCACAGTAATTTTCTGTCCCCTTATCCTGGATCATACTACTTGTCACACTTATTTTTATTTGCCCTGCTTCTCAAATATAAGCTCCATGACAGCCTGCATATTTTCTTAACCTCCTTAAGGCAGCCTTGGGAGAGGTGCCTGTCTTTTCATGAGTGCTCAACTCTCTCCTTGCAGTATACTTATAGGTCATCTGTTGGGCTGGGTTACTTCTGCATGTGACTCATTTCAACTCTTTAAGATGATTCTCATTAGCTGCTATTTTTCAGAGCATGAGAGTGTTTTGCTTATATCATCTGATTCTGGGTTATTTCTCACTTGTGGTTTGTGGTTTGCCTTTCCTAAGCAAACCTTCCCTTCCCCAAATTAGCCTGAGTCAGTGAGGAAATACCCCTTTTATAAATGGATATGCCACAAAGCAGTATACAATTTCCAATTTTTAAGATAGCAAGTTACCCCTTCAATAAAACATCAACATAATGAATTTGCTAAGATTCATAACCTGTCTTTATAATATATGATGAGACTTATAGAAAATGTCATTTTTATCTCTCCAATACTTTCTAAGGATAGTGAAATGTATTGAAAAATAGTTTCTATTTTTATTAATGTTTAACTTGATGGCCCTCTAAAGCACTTTTTAAGACTTAGGATTAAGATATCTAATAGATAGGATTTCCGTCCTACCTGGAAAGACAACAAAGAAATAGCCAGATTTCTGCATGTGTGGAAGAATAGGAGAAAAACTAGTTTTATTTTAGCTTTGTTAATTTGTTTAACTAAGATGCTTTCTTTGTTTTGGGCTTTTTTGGTCAGTAGAAAACTCAATTTAACTTTATGAGAAAAAGTCAATTTTAGCAGAGAAAGCAGTGTGTTTTCATTTATTTTATTTTTTAGATTTTAAGTAACTGGAGAGAGGAACGATATCAAGATGACATGAGAGCACGGCAGATGATGCATGAAGCATTGCAGCTACGTCTGAATTTGGTGAGAAACGTTTCTAGTATTTTCTCTTTGTAACACTCTGTAAATGTGAAAATAATTGTAGCTTTCCATTCCTACCATGGTCAGTCCTTATTACAAAGTGAGACCTTCTGCTCTTTGTTTTCTAACTACTTCCCTGTCCTTCTTGTCTGGTGTGTTTTCTAGACAGGTTGTATTTTACACATCAATTTGCCTTCTACAACCCTCACCCCAGAGAATCTCTCCTTTTCAGTTTGTGCTAAAAGTAGCTTTGAGTTGATGTACAGTTAATCCTTGAACAATAGTGGGCTAAAGGAGCCCCCACTCCTGGTATAATTTTTAGTCAGGACCATGGTATCCAGTTCCAGAATCTCTGAACAGGAAAAAAAAAAAAATCTTTGTGTAAATGGACCTGCACAGTCTAAACCCATGTTGTTCAAGGGTCAACTGGACTATTTTGATATATGGTTATCTTTCTCTGTACTTTTTTGAAGACTGTGTAAAAACATCTTTTAAGTTTTCTCCAACTTTCCACTAAATTGGTCATAAAAACAGATACCACAGGGAGATTTTTACAGAAATTTAAAATTTCTCACACATTAAACATTCCTTTGAATTTTTCTTTTCCCATTGGACAGGCTCAACTAAGGGAAGGCTACCTTGGGGGTTGACTTTCCTAATACTTGACACATTAGTACAAGTAAATGTGGGTGGTGTACTGCCTGCATATCATTGCTTCTGTTACTGGGCATTTCCAAGTGTTTTTATGACAATAGTCATAGATTAAATAGTGATTGAATAACCCAAACTTGTAAATAATGGTAGTATATGGTTTTGATCTACTCAGATTTAATTGAGTAAAACTGCATCATGAAATTGGATAGTATGACAAATTTGCAACAACAAAAATTAATTATACTTGTCACTAATTGACAGTGTGCTCACACTTAAGTACTCTTTTCTTTTTTTTGAGGGGTGGGGTGACTAAATTTCTCCACTAAAGGAACCAAAAAGAATGACAAATACATAAATAGGTGAGAGAGAAAACAGGATAACTTATAAACTAGAGGTTGTTTTTTTTTTTTAACTAATCTAAATTTGGCTGCATAAACTGATGGGAGTGACATTTTCTCTGTAACATAAAGCAGTATTATCTTGTATTTATGTGTCAGGTAGGAGGAATGTTTGACACTGTACAGCGGAGCAGCCAGTGGACAACAGACTGGGCACTCCTCCTCCTGCAGATCATCACTTCTGGAACTGTCGACATGCACACTAACAAGTACGTTGTTATCACTTCATGTGTACTCTGCTACATGTCTGCATGTTAGAAGCTTTGTCATAGTGACTACACATTCTACCACATTTTATTTTCTTAGGTACTGCTCAATATTCTATGCCTTAAGTAAAAATGCTCACTTAGTTAAAGAATATATTGGTTTGGGCCTCCCCGGTGGCGCAGCCGTTGAGCGCTGGGTTGCGAACCTGCCCGAGGCCTCCGCGGCGCTGGTTCGATCCCCGGCTGCTCCCCAGCCACCGGAGGAGGGTCCCACATGGCGCGCAGACCTCTCCTGCCGCCCGCTGCTCCCCTCAGCAGTGTACTTCGGTCCTTCTGCCTGCTCTGCTCCCCGCTCTGGCTCTGGTGAATTCTCTCACCCTCCCGCGCTTCTGACTCTACCCAGTGCTTGTATAAACAAAAAACAAACAAACAAATAAATAAATAAACATGCCTCTATAAAATTTAAAAAAAAAAAAAAAAAGAATATATTGGTTTGGCTTTAAGGTGAAAATAATTATTTTCTTTCCCCTCTTAGTGATTTATTCACAACGGTTCTTGACATGTTGGGTGTTTTAATCAATGGGACATTAGCCTCTGACCTATCTAATGCATCTCCAGGAGGCTCTGAAGAGAACAAACGTGCATACATGAATTTAGTAAAAAAATTGAAAGTAAGTTGTGACCTGCTTATATTATGAGCTCAAGTTGTTAAGTATTTTTTATTTAGGCCATGTTATCCTTATTTGAGGTTCATTAAATTAAATGTTATTTATTATATTTAAGTAAATTTAATATGATTGTTTTGCTGTTTGCTTTACCTCAGTTTACCAGTACCCAAAATCTTCAGCACATAGCTTGACGATTTTTCTTTTAAAAAAATTATATTCTCAAAGACTGTTTAATTTTTGAGGGACCATAGAAATCTGATATCAAATATCTAACCAAAATATCAACATAAGGTTTAGGGTAAATCCATGCTTGGCTTGGCACTTGTAATTGAAAAATAACTATTTGCATTGTTATTTCTAAATTTGATTAATTTAACTAATCATTTACATAATCTCTGATATAAACTATAAACAGAATCAGTTTGGGGGAAAAAATCTGATAACTTTACTAATAAAATAAGCAGTCCTTACCTTGTGATCTGATCCTGGATTCCAGATGGATTCTGTTGTGTCTTCTGTCTTTTGATTGCAAATACTGCCCTGGATTTTTGTCATTTCAGCACTGTGGTATCTGTTGTATAACTAAGGTCTCTTCATATGTGTTCTCTTTTTTACTTAAATAGAAGAAATGAAACATACTACTCTAATTGGAGCTGCAGTATAGACCATGTTCACAGTTAAGGAATATCTGAACTACAAAAAAGGAAATGTTTCATAAGGGAACTTCCTTCTTGTTAACTTTGCCTTTATTGTAATTTCTATCTTATTTCTCTCTCTTTCTTTCTCTTTCTCTCTCTGTATCTCTCTTTTGTAGAAAGAACTAGGGGACAAGCGGTCAGAAAGTATTGACAAAGTTCGACAGTTGCTACCTTTGCCGAAACAGACATGTGATATCATCACTTGTGAACCTATGGGTTCCTTGATTGACACAAAGGGAAACAAAATTGCAGGATTCGACTCAATAGATAAAAAACAGGCAAGAGTAAATGTTTTTTTCTTATATAAATACCTAAATTCATAACAAAATACATTTTTATTTTTATAGAATATATAAAATACTCAATTGTACAGTTTCTTGATTTTTTTTTGCAGAGTATATTCTTTTAATTTAAATGCAGCTGTCATATAAATAGATGAAATCTTTGAAGATCTTCATTTAAAACTTTGAATTTAAGTGAATTTTTGAAGTCCATAAAGTGTTTAAAAAATAATTAAAAAGACCAGATCCACATCTTCATGTATTAAATTATCTTGAGAAAAAAATATTTTAGAAGTAAAGATGCTTCATTTTTTATTGGTCAAACAATATTAAATGAACTTATTTTATATAAGGTATAAGAGAAGTTTCTCTAAAATATGGTAAGAGTTGTCATTCTTTGAATGAATGTTGACCAGCCACAGACTTCCAAAATCACAGATATAAAGACAGTTTTTTTTACCTAAACAGAAATAGAGAGACAGAGATTTGCAGTGTAGTGGGATTTGTATATAATGGTACAGAGAGGGTAACTGGGAAGAAACCTCAGATTAGGGGTAACAGTCACAGCCGTGTACCCAGGAAAATTAGCACTTATATTATTAGCAGGATGTAGGAAAAAGTATGTACAGACTAAGTGAAGAGTTTATGAAGAGGTGTTAAACCCCCTGGCTCATAGGAGAAATATAATGTTGCATTAGTTCATGGTAACCTGAGTACTTACACCGGTGTGCTATGAGAGAGAAAAAAACTAAAAGACAAGTTGAATTTGCAATACCAATGCACTCTGCACTGATGAGAAACCTAGAATTCATTTGGATGTGTTTTCTTGGCACTAGGGAAGAGGTCTAATCTGAAGGTAAGTGTTAGGGGACAGTCAGCTTATAAATGGTAACTGAGCCTTGGTTTTACATGAAGCCACTCATAGAAAAGCATGTGCAGATAAGATCCTCTATTTTGATGGTCATTTGAGAAATATTTTCAAATTGTATGCTAGGGAAAGTACCAAGAGATATGACCAATTAATATAAAATATAAGGAACTTATTTGCAGGGAAAGAGTGACATATCATCTTATAATTCAGTAGTGAAAAGCTTGGTTTGAATGATTTTATTTGTACCTGTTGTTACACATTACTTTTGGAATAATATTGTGTAACTGTTTATAGTAAGTGTGACTTATGAAGTCCTTGAAAGGTTCTTAAATTAAGTTTGAATCAATTCCATACATGCTTGGATTAAAGTTAAGAGACTGACTAGAACGTGAATCATATTCTTTGTATTTGCTTAAAAATATTAGAGTCCAGGTTTTGATTATAATTTAGAACACCAAGATCAACTTTGCAGTGTTTTTTGATTTTTTTCCCTAAAAAAATGAATGAAAAAATGCCATTTATAGTGAAAAAACTGGATTTTCTGGTGGTGGATGGGTAGACACAGAGCATGGCATCACGTGGTATTAAAAAAAACCAAAGGCCGAACTTATTGGGCTTAATGTAACCATTCTTGACTAATTGCCAACCTGCAGAACTTGTGGTCATAGAACATTGTTTCACCACAGGGTCTCCAGGTCTCTACCAAGCAGAAGGTGTCTCCTTGGGATTTATTTGAGGGTCAGAAGAACCCGGCCCCTCTGTCCTGGGCCTGGTTTGGCACAGTGCGCGTGGACCGGAAGGTGGTCAAGTATGAGGAGCAGCATCATCTGCTTCTCTATCACACACACCCCATGCCTAAGCCCCGAAGTTACTACCTCGAGCCACTGCCCCTCCCTCCTGAGGAGGAAGAGGAAGAGCCCACATCTCCCATCTCTCAGGAACCAGAGAGGAAATCAGCTGAGCTGTCCGATCAGGGAAAACCCACAACAGACGAAGAGAAGAAAACCAAAGGAAGGAAGCGCAAGACAAAATCCAGCTCAAGAGTGGATGTAAGTATAGGAAGTGGAGAGATCCTTGGCTTGTGAGCATCTAGTAGAGTGACTGAATACTGCCTGAATTGTCCCTCTAGAAACATTAGTATAAGTTTTTATTTTAAAGCTATTATACTAGCAATCTCTGCTGAAATTAACAGAATGGTATACAAATGGTGATTTATCACAAGTGACAGGACTAATAGCTTTTGAATTTTCCTCCTCTACTTGCCATAACGTTTAATTTTAGACTTCCTTTGTGAATGACATTTAATATTTGAGTGTCTCACAATTTCAGATTTGAAGCTTAAATTTATTAGACTTATGAAATCTCATCCTTTTTTCATATTTTTATTATAAGGGATGCTAAAATATATAATGTATTTTGGGCAATTGATAATTGTAACAAATTAACATGAAAAGCTGCTTTTCCTTAGATGTAGCTCATCTAATATATCCCACAGAATGTTTCTGAGGTGTCATATTTTACCATTTCATCTTAACTCCTCTTTCCTATATTTATGTCCTATTTTCAGTCTTTATAAGAGGTCAAAGAAACATGATTAAAAATTGTTTTTTACTTCCTGTTTCCCTATTAGCATTCCTTATCTGTAGCAAATCATTGTTGAAAATAATAGAAATCTGTGAGACAGCAATTCAATTTAAAAATAATTTTATAGAATTTATGAATTAATGTGTAAAATATTTCCATATAAATTAGCCTGGAAAATACTTGAGAGAATTTGAATCATTTTCCTGTAAAATTTAAATTTTACTTATACAGCAGAAGAAATATTCATAATTTACTGCCCAGATATCATGAATAATTATTACTACTTTTCACCTATGTTGAAACCAAAACATCATTTCCTAGCTTGGTGATTTTTATTCTACAAATGACTGTCATCACTTTGGATGCCACTTGAACATTATTGCCATCTTCCTGTATAGTCTTCCTACTATTATTCCTTTGTCTTGAAAAGGGTACTCAATAAGGTCCAGACACCAGTCTGGGTTCTCCTGGCTTGTGAATCCACGTGGATGGATATTTGTTTTTTTTTTCAGATGCAAAAAGCCTAAAACTCATTTTGTTTCACAAGTGGCCCTGGTCCTTCTACCCTTAATACTTCTGAAGCTGCCTCTTCCTAAAAGTGTATATTGTAGGGAACTGAGATTTGGTTTTTCTTTCATCCTTTAGAGTTGGACTAGAGAAAAAAGGAGGGTGGAGTTGTTGAGACATTCAGATATGATCCTGAGAGATTCTGCAGCTTCTATAAGGAAGAGGAAGCCATGGACAGGAGTGGATAGATAGAAGGGGACTACCAGGAAAGGACAGGACTCTACTTCTTTAGAGTGCTGTCCTGAAAATTGGAAATACAGAGACTGCTGGGCGGGCACTGGTTCTGAAGGACTGTGGGCCTTCCTGGTGTATTTCTGACAGAGACCTAAGGAATCAGGAAGACCTTCTAAAGTGAATGACTGGAAATCTTGACTGACAACACTTGACTGAAAAAAACTGAAGGTGCTCTTTCCTATTGTGGATGGTCAATATTGGTATTCTGTATGTGTTTTGGTACTTTAAAACAAGACTTCAGAAAATATACTTGCCCATCTCCCTCTATTGCAGTCAAGTTCTTTATAAGTCAAGAAAAATTTTTAACACAAATCAGTGAATGCATTGCTACTCTTTTTTTCAGTATTCCTCTTTATAAAAATTACCTTGTTTGCTGGCATAGTAGTTATCACCAATAACTTGATAGGAAAATTTGCATTATTTCTTCATGTGATACATGAAGTTAAGTAACTTTTTTTTTTTTTAACTTATGTTGAAGGAGTATCCACAGAGCAACATATACCGAGTGCCTCCTAATTACTCACCGATTTCCTCTCAGATGATGCACCATCCACAGTCTACCTTGTGGGGCTACAATCTCATGGGTCAGCCTCAGCAGCCTGGCTTCTTCCTGCAGAACCAATCTCTTACTCCAGGTAATACTGAGCCACTCTGGGATGAGAAATAGCTTAGAATTCTCTCTGCTTTTAACCTGAAGACTCCACAAAACTTGGAAAGGTCAAGAACTGAGTGCCTAGTTGACATGTACTTGACATGTTTTTTCTCCTGCTATAATCAGATTTCAATTATGAATTTATATACTAGTTTTGGAATTCTCATCCAGTGATAGAAGGAAATTGACCACTGAAGGAATTCTAATATAGAATATATAAAGTTAATAAAAGCTTTGTTGTGAAATTCTTACACCTTTTGAACATATATAATTCTTGAAATTTGGTTCACCAAGTAGATTTATTAATGAGGAAAACTACCATATTGATAGAAATTCTCCTCACTATAGTATTGCTTTGATTCAAGCTTTAGATTTTATATTCAGATTGAAGATTTTCTAAATAAAATATTAGAATGAATTTAATTTTCTTTACAAGTGAAAGTTCGCGTATTATAGTGAAACAGATTTATTTTGAGAGCTCAGTCTTCATTTTGTTAGGATATGCCATTCTAACAAATAATTTTTTTATTGTATTCTTAGCTACATTGTGATTTTTCTTGTAAGTGGAATACGACATTGTGAAGCATAGAGAAGAAAAAGTTTATTCTTCACTAACATCAAAGGAGAATCCATATTTTCTTTTTAAGATTTATTTTATTTATACAAGAACCGGGGTACAGGCCAGATGTGCGGGAGGGTGAGAGGACTCACCAGAGACAGAGCGGGGAACAGAACAGGCAGACTGACAAAATACACCGCTGAGGGGAGCAGTGGGCGAGACAGGAGAGGTCTGCCACACCATGTGGGATTCTCGCTGGCCGGCCGGGATCAAACCTGCGCTACAGAGGCTGTGGATAGCTTCACAGTGCGCCGCTCAACCGCCTGCACCACCAGGAAGGCCCCATATTTTGTTGTTTAAATTGATGGTTAAGAAAGCTGGTTGGTAACTAGCGCCCTTGGTTCAAATCTGGCTCTGCCACCCTCTTCTGTATAGTCTCAGTTTTGTAGTTTCTCTTTGTTTCAACTTGGTCATTTGTGAAATGGATATGCTACTATATATGCCCTCAGAGATGGGCAACTCAGGTATTCACTCAGCAGACTGTTTTAAGCTTCACAGGGTGCTAGACTTCATGAAGTCTAGTAGTAAAAAGACTGGAAAAAGTGTCTAATTTTTTTTTAAAGATTGATTTATTTTTATACAAGAGCTGGGGTACAGGCCAGAGGCGCGGGAGGGTGAGAGGATTCACCAAAGGCAGAGCAGGGAACAGAAAAGGTAGACGACAGAAATACACTGCTGAGGGGAGCAGAGGGCGCTATAGTAGAGGTCTGCCATGCCATGTGGGACCCTCACCGTCAGCTGGGATTGAACACGCACTGCGGAGGTTGCGGATAGCCTCACAACACGGCGCTCAACCCTCTGCGCCACCGGGGAGGCCCTCTATTAATTTTTTGAAGGATGAAATAAGGTTTCTATTACATATGTATGTGCACACACACACACACAGTTTAAAGGAAATTTTAAAGATATAGCACTTGGAAGATAGCCTAGTATGGAAAATGTGTTCAGTAAATGATTTTATGTTTCTTTTAAAGATTTATTTATTTATTTATTTATGCATGGAAGAACTGGGGTGTAGGCCAGAAGTGTGGGGGGTAGGGTGAGAGGAATCACTGGAGTCAGAGTGCGGAGCAGAACAGGCAGATCTACCGAAATACACTGCTAAGGGGAGAGCAGTGTGAGAGACAGAAGAGGTCTGCTGCACCATATGTGGACTAGCACTGGCCTGCGATCAAACTCAAGCAATAGGCCACCAGGGAGGCCCAAAGGATTTTAATATATTCCCACCTCAGGGGTTTTGCACTTGCTGGTTCCTTTACCTGGAACACTCCCCCTCAGTTACCTACATGGCTCACTCCCTGTCTTGGAGATTGGTCAGGTACTACTTTCTCAGTGAGGATTCCTTAGCTTCCCTGTTTTAAATTATAAATCATACCTCTTCCATTCTTTCTAGTTCTCCATAGCATCAGCACTGGTTTGTATAAGTGTATATTTTACTTACTGATGTCTTGTCTGCCTGCTCCAGATTCTAAGCTCTATGAAATATTTTTTCTGTTATGTTTACTATAGTATTCCCAAGAACATAGAGTAGCATCTGATTTCTGCAGTTATTCATTGCTTAATATTTGGGATATATTCTGAGAAATACATCATTAGGTGAGTTCATCATTTTGTGTTAATGTCATAGGGAGCAATTACACAAACCTGGTATATATAGCTTATTACACACCAAGACTATACAGTATAAACTTTCAGGACAACCATTGTATATGCTCTGATACATCTTTGGTCAAAATGTCATTAAGTGATTTATGATTGTAGGTTCTTAAAAATAAGAGCAACTAGACTTAATGATCAATGTGGAATAAAACACATAAGTGTCTTCTCTTTGAACTTCTCTTTTCAATTCCAAGTTCCTTGTGATTTTTTAGCATTTTTAAACTCTCTAGATACTCCAGTAAAACACAAGGACTGTGTATGGATTAAAGGCCACCAATTTTATAAAGGCTCATATCTTCTTCCCCTAAAATGGTATAAAAGGTTTAGAAATTTAAAAGTTTTAGGTAAATCTTAAGTATGAGAACATGTAAGGGAAAAAATTGAACAAAGAAATTATTTATAACGACTTTATGTGACTTGGGCCTTCCCTGGTGGCGCAGGTGGTTGAGCGCAGTGCTGTGATGCTGTCCACAGCATCTGCAGCACCAGTTCAATCCCTGCCGGCTGGGAGGGTCCAATATGGCACGGCAGACCTCTCCTATCATGCCCGCTGCTCCCCTCAGCAGTGTATTTTGTCAGTCTGCCTGTTCTGTTCCCCACTTTGTCTCTGGTGAATCCTCTCACCCTCCCGCGCATTTAGCCTGTACCCTGGTTCTTGTATAAAATGAATAAATAAATCTTAAAAAAAAAAAGACTTTATATGAATCAATGGATTTTCATAAAAATATGAATCCTATGGAGTTAAAGAGGAATGTGTACAGTTTGCTTCCATTCATATATAGCTAAAAATTAAAATAGTGTCCGCAGCCCTTACACATTGCTCACTTTCTCTTTGTATATATTGATATGATAAAGTTATAAGGAAATATATGGTAATAATAATGATTTTGTGCTTGTGTGTGTGTGTGTGTGTGTGTGTGTGTGTGTGTGTAGAAGAACTGGGGTGTAGGTCAGAGGTGTTGGAGGAGTGAAAGGATTCATCAGAGACAGAGTGGGGAGCAGAACAGAAGGATCTACTGAAATGCACTGCTGAGGGATGCAGCTGGAGAGGTGTGGTAATAGAGCAACAGGAGATGTCTGCTGCGCCATGTGGGTCAGTTGCCTGGCTAGGGATCAAATCAGGCCATAGTGGTGATAGCCATGAGACTTAACCCCTAGGTCACCAAGAAGGCCTGGTAATAATAATGATTAATTAATTATAATTATTAAAATTGAGGCAATGGAGAGGAAGGTAATTATGTAGAAATGTACAGAGGATTTCAGCCATATATTATATGTCAGTTGAGTCAAAAGTATAAGTTATAGAAAAGTTAGGAAAATTAAAAGAAAGTAGTCTACCTTTGAAAAGATTTTCCTTTTCTTTAAAATGAGTCGACTCAGTTTTTATGTTTCAGTTTAGCTCCAATTCTTACCTTTTTTTTTTTTAAGATTTATTTTTATACAAGAGCTGGGGTACAGGCCTGAGGCATGGGAGGGTGAGAGGATTCACCAGAGACAGAGCGGGGAGTAAAACATGCAGACAGACCAAAATACACTTCTGAGGGGAGCAGCGGGCATGACAAGAGAGGTCTGCTGCAACATGTGGGAATCTCCCTGGCCAGCCAGGAATCAAACCTATGCTGCAGAGGCTGCAGACAGCTTCATAGTGCTGTGTTCAACCCGCTGCACCACCAGGGAAGCCCCCCAGTTCTTGCTTTAACAGAAGTTTCCTTGCCATATGTTACTCAAATTGACTTTTCATTTTTTTTCCAAATGATTTTCAAATGCCTCAGAATGACTTCATGCATATATTGCTGATTGTAGTACTGAGTCTTTTAAAAGAATGTGGGGTTTTTCTATTAATAGATAGCTTTAAAATATTTGTTTCCATCATATAATGGTTTAAATATATCTTTTGTGTGGTATTTATATACAAGATTTCTTATTCACATATATTAAGAAACATAGACAATCTGGTAAATGAAAGATAGGTCCTACTATGAAATCAGCAAATGTTGAAAGACTTTTCCCTAAAAACTTTAAAAGGCATTTGACAAATTATATATGCAAATATGTAAAGGATTTTTCTTTGGTTTCATAAGGACCACTATAATCAATGTTCTTTATGTGATTTCTAGCCTTAAAAAATTCATTTTTGTCTTTGAAATCTTGGTACTTGAGGTTTGCCAGCATTTCAAGCTTCTCAAGTACTCTTTATGCCTCTGTTCTACCAAATAGGCTTTTTCATTTTGCCGTGATAAAGAAGCTTAAATGCCAGGAGTTTAAAATTTGTTTAACATTACGAAAGCATTTTTGTGCCGGACTTGAACACTTGGCAAAACACATCACAAAGGCAATACATTTTATACAAATAATATGTTTTTAAGGACCTTGCATAATTTAAAATCTCATGATTCCAAAGTCATACTTAGAACACTGTTTCAGTTTATCAACTGAAGTGGGATCTCCAGTGAAGTCATTAAGATATTGTAATTCACTCCTATGTTACTTTCCCCATCCTTTGGAAATAATGCCACTCTTCTTAGTAGGTCTTTAATATGTGTATGGGAGTGGGACAGTGCCTTATTTTCCATTTTACTCATAAAATGAGGTTTACAAGGTGAGGTTTTTGTTTCCATAGAATAAGAAACACCTTTTGCATTAACATATGTAGAAAGCCCTTCCTTCTGGTTGCTTTTGTAGGTGGCTCCAGATTGGACCCACGGGCTCCTTTGTCCCAACTAATACCAAACAAGCTCTGTCGAACATGCTGCAGCGGCGCTCAGGTGCCATGATGCAGCCACCCTCTCTGCACGCAATCACATCCCAGCAGCAGTTGATACAGATGAAGCTTCTGCAACAACAGCAGCAGCAGCAGCAGCGGCTTCTCAGGCAAGCCCAGACTCGACCTTTCCAACAGGTTTGTCCAGACCCAGCCAGGGAGTTCTCTCTTTCATTACTTTCTCTGGCTCAGGATGTATGGTGTGTGTGGCATGCTCTTTTGTGTGCATACCCCTATATTGTTGTGTAAGTGCAAGTATATCTCTTGTATAGGATCTTAAATACTTTTCCTCCTTTGTCTTTACTGTTATATGAACTCTAACTGCCTTTAGTTCATTAAAAGTAAAAGAAGAGCTAATGATTTTTTCAGTCATTTAGAGGAGCAGGCCTTTTATCCTTAAAGTGACCTCTACACACTGTTGTAATTACCATGTATTCTGTATTCCTATTAGCCCTACTGTCATGTATTATCATTAGATTTATTACTCTGAAGTTATATCTCTTAGATTTTCTCATTTTCAGTGTATACTTAATAAGATTATAGCAGAATAAATAAATTACAAATAACCATAACTATATGGATACCTTCAATTTTTATTTTTTAATGCCTTATAACCCAATTTTCTTTCATTTTTTGAGATACCAGTAATTGTTTAACAAGCAATGGTGGAGGTCATACAGAACACCGAATACCAAACATTGATGGAACCCATGAATCTGTACTAACATATTGAAATTAAAAGACGGAATTGAGATTTGACTTCCTTTTCTAATTTCTATATACTTTCTGTATATTCCAGTTTTTCTAATATGGGCATACACTATGTTGATAATAATGATAATAGTACTAACAGTAATTAACACTGAGAGAGCACTTACTATTGGTCAAAACACTTTTAAGCACTTTAAATGTATTATTTATTTTAAGTCCCACAGCAACCCTATGAGTAGGTATTTTTATCATCCCTAAAGAACATATTTAATCTGCATGTATATCCTGCTCAAGAAAAAACAGAAGTTCCAACTTAGCAAGAAATTCTAAAGCTTTTACAAGTATTCTTTGTACTTTTGGCTAGTTTCCTAGGCATATCTAATTTATGGCACTTCTGCATTCAGTTTACTTAGCAATTTTGGGAGGTGGGAAAGATTAGCTATATGTTCTTAATAATGGTTCCTTTTTTTTCTACCTAAATTATAAGAAGGACAAGAGAGAGGAAATTAGTTGAAATATGTGAGAATACAAACAAGAGTCACTACATGCTTGTCTTTCCTAATCTCTAGCAACTGCTTAAACTCCCTGGAACCATCAGGTAAGACAGGCCTGAGTTGCTTCTTAACCATTATAAATAATGAAAATTTGGCTTAAATATTTTACAGAATTCATTCTGCTGAAATAAACAGCATATTTGGAGCTATCTAAAATCTCAGTTTGCTTTCATGCCTTCTGGGAGATAAACATAAATAATTATGCCATTGTTATAAATTCCTATTGAAATAAGTAAAAAATTTACTCAGATTTAAAAAACCATCCAACTAGGATGTGTTCATCTCCCTTTTAAAGTAATTTAAGCCTAACTAAAATTTTCCTTCCAGTAAGTAATTTATTATTATTTTTCATACCTACCTTTGAATCACAAGGTGTAATTTGCCTTAGAGACCACTTTCAAAGTATTACTGCTAATACTTTGAATCACTGTAAGTGCTTCCTAGCCAATGCTGGAGGCAAGCTCACTGGGCCAGGGCCATTTATAGGTAAATATGCCTGATCTTCCAAAGCTTCACTTGCTGATATAAACATGACAATTTCCCCAAAACAAACCAAAAAAAAAATTGAAAGAATTTTCATAAATCTTTTACATGTAATATGTAGTGCATATGCAAATATATAATAAAGATGGTGCATATTTGGAGAAGGCAGGCTTATGACCTAAAATGTACCTTGGACACCCTATTCATTACTCTTATACTTTCTTCAAGCTACTCAAAAATTGCTGCTTATACTAATAGGAATTATCTGAGAGTTCATCTTTTTTCTAGCTATTTCTTTTGTGCTAATTGTCATAATCTTTTCTTTTGTGCTAATTGTCATAATCTTTTTTTTTTCATGTTTGCCCTATGAAAAGTCAGGAATTCCATCTTCAAGTAGGTAAAACTCAACTTCATAACTATGGTGGCCCATTAGTTCTTCCTTCCCCATTTTCATTTTAACAGTTGAAACTTGCTTTAGAGTCTCTCAGGACCTTTCAGCACTCAGCCGTGTTTTTTGTCTCTCCCCTTTCTTTATACTGAGGAAAACATTGTTCTTATGAGGAAGAGAAATGCAGACCTGGTTCAGACACAGGTGAAATTGTCCCACACAGTGTAAATATGATAACGTGTATGTAGTAGCTGTTGGCCTGCCTGCTTCTGGGAGGTTCTGAGGAAATGTTAGCTCCTTTCCTCTCTCCTAATAGATGAAATACTAATATACTTGAACTCTAGCCAAGTATGTGTTGTGGCAGGAAAAAAAAATTTCCTTGTGATAATCTTCAAAAATCTGGATTAAGGCAGAATTATATGGAATACTAGTGATATTGGTAAATGATTTTCAATATATGACTCTGAATGCTGATTATTTCTTTTTCCAGTATAGATTAGCATATATCCATCACAGTAAAATGATAGAGAAGTAATTTTAATTTTGGCAGCAACATCATCTCAAGTTAAATACCTACACATGATGTGATTTTCTCTAGCTACATAAAAATTTACAATTTTTTCTCCCAGTTTTTGGCTTCTTACAGGAAATGAAGTAGATATTTTCTCCCTATCCCACCCATTTTCTATTTATAGAAACCATTTTCTTAAATGTGACAAATGTGTTGTAGAATTTCTTTCTCTGTTAACCTTCAAAACTGATTTTGTAACTTTAGCAGATGCATTTAAAGTCTGGCTGATTTCTCTAGGCCTTGTGTGATCAATTGTCCAGTATCCTTCATCAATTGTCCAGTGTCCCTTCTCCATTTCACCCCTCTTCTTATAAGGTCAAACCTTGGGTCTTATGGTATTTGTATCTTTTAGTCTACTGAGCACAGGATATAAATCTATTTATGAAATGAATGAATATTTGTTTTTTGAGCAGCTCTTTCCAGAGGGCTAAAGCTTCTAGTAGCCTTACTCTTTGGCAATCTGTTTATTTACAACTCACCTCATAGCTCTTCCCTCTGAGCATTTTCAGAAATTGCTTCATGCATTGATTCCTGCCATGTTTGTTTTGAAAACATAGACAAGGTAAGGGGGGACATCAATTCCTGAATTCTGGATATGTCTCAGAACTTAGGGGATCCCACTGGGCTCCTCCCATCTGATGGAAGAAAACTGACACATACGGAAATCATCTAACTTTAGGTAGTACACAACAAAAATGAGACTAGCATTATAAAATAACTAATTCTACCACAGAGACTTAATAGTGACTGTAGTTGCTCATGAGATGTTCTGTTATTGATCATCTTACATTTCTTCAGGAAGTTATCAAGATATTTGTTGTGTCTAGAAGATGAGTATTAAATAGCACTGATGTTGCTAAGTACTTTAAATCAGTTTATTTGATATAATGGTCATTAGCATAATGCAGCACATTTCCTTACAGCTTTATTAGTGCATTATCAACACACATAAGGATATTTTGGCAAGGACACTTTTTCGATGGAGTTTTCATGAAGGAAAGTAAAAGTAATTAATCTCCATTTCTTATTCAGTGTCTCTTGTTACCTTTCTGTGCCTCAGAGCCTCTTTATAAAGTGGAGTTAATGTGATATGGGCTTTTTAGGGTTCTTGTGAAATTAATGTTAACAGTAATACATGTAACAGTCCTTAGAATGACTGACTCATAGTAAGTGCTCAAAAAATGCTCCCCTTTTATTATTATTATCTTATGGTTGAATTATTTCAGAGGAAATCCCTTTCCCATGAAAATGGTTTTTATTTTCTTAGATATGTTAATGATTAAAAGAGGATATAAACACATCTAATGCTTTGTGCAATTGTCTTAATTGCTCCTAAAAGATTGATACTCAGTGGTCACCAGTCAAAAGACTAATGAAAAGGGATGCTCTTTAGTTTCTCCTGTAGCCATTTTGGTTCCTTAGAGAGGTATATTTTTACTGTCTGAAATCTTTAATTCAATCTTTACAGGAGCGGATTCCAATTTATTGTTAAAAATATTGCTTTTTATTTTCTTGATATTCCTTTTATTTTCTTTATAGCCTAAATGTAGAATATTGTTATAACACAAAATGCTACTTAAATTGTTCACCACTCACTGTTTTCATACATCCAGTATTTTTCTTCTGAGACAAGAACCTCTTTCCTACTCTCACCACATCAGTCATCTAGGGATGATTCTTTGGGAGAAGGACTCTTAAGATTTGACCCAGAAAAAGAAATTAATTTTATGCCTTGATTTATAGTATCATTTTATCTTAATTATTTCCTTTCATTACACTAAATCATTTTGTTGTTCTTTATAATAATGTAAGACATATTATATTTGAGACTCCAAAGAAAGCTAGCCAAAAGATATAGAGCTTAAATTAAGACAAACTTGGAAGAAATTGTTTATAGACTATAGAAAATGAATTAAAAGAATTTCATATCAGTAAAGAGGATTTCTGACAGAGGACAGATGTGTGTTTCCTTCCTTGGCTCCTTCCCTCTTGCTCATTCTTCAACATTCAAACATGCATATAAACGTGCAATAGAAAAATCAACAAGCAACTATAAACCAGAGACACAATACGGGTGGGGTAGGGAGGAGGGAGTAGGATGAAAACAAGGAGGGGGTGGGAATTGTATGGGGACTATAACCATGGTGAAAATGCATACATTGTGCAAAAATGAAAAGTGATGTAAAAAATATATAAAATAAAATAAAAATGACAATCTACTGGCAGAAATTTTAATCTAGAAGGAAAAAAGTACAATGGAAAATATAACAAACATTAATATAACAGGCAAAATACAGCAAACATTAAATCATGTTCTGTCTTAGATCATTTTTAAAAGGTAAAACATTATAGATATCAATGAGCTCCTTGCCCTTGCTCATTTTCCTTCTTTTCCATAAAGAGGTATTCACATTCTTAAATTTTAGTGTTTTTCTTTCTTGTGAACTTTTTTATACTTTTACAACATGTTTTTATATCCATTGACACAAACATATACTTTCAGATTTTAAACTTGTCTCATACGTGTATGTTATATTGTTTTGCAACTTTTTAATTGAATTTTATTTACTTTGTTTCATGTAGTTTTATTCATTTGTTCTGGTTGGATGCTGTTCCACTATGGATGTTAACATATTTATCCATTCCTTTGTTAATGGTCATTTAAATTAATTCCAATTCTTTTCATAATGTAAACAATGTTACCATAAACATTCTTATACATTTCTTCTGCATGTATGGAGAGTTTTATGGTATGTATTTGGAAGTGGAAATGCTTATTCGATTTCCAAAGTGATGGTGAACCCTATAAATGAGCTTTTTCCTTTCTTTACACCCTTACATTGTCAGGCCTTAACTTTCCCATTTTGAGCAGGTGAAATGGTATCATATTACGGCATTTTAATTTTAATTTTCTTATTCTCTATGAGGTTTGAAGTCTTTCATAACTTTACTAGCTTCTGTAATTTTCTGATCCTATAATTTGAGCTTATTTCAAAATGTTATTACTAACGGTAGGCAAAATTATACTGTTGAAGCAAATCTTAACTATCTTTAATGCATTTACTTATACAGTATAATTTAAATACATCTCAATAGCAAAAATGAACTTAGTTGGAAACCCCTAGACTAGTAAATATGTCCTAAAATTTATCATTTTGGTAGGTGGAAACCACATCAGGGCAGAAGGTGCTTTGCTTTATAATTTAATATCTGATATTTCTGCTAATTTGAATGATGAGAAGGTACTCATTTCATATGCTGAAGTTATGGTTTGGCAACTATATGAGCTGGAAGATAGTGTATGCCACTTGATTTTTGTGAGAGAGAGGAAACATTTGGGGTGGAAGGCAAGACAATTGACCACTAATACAAGGATGGTTGTATCTAAAAATAAACAGATTAAACAGATGCTATGAATTGTGTACTCACACCTAAGAAGTGAGAATAGATACTATGTGTTCGGGAAATTCCTCCTGTAATTTCTCGTTTAGGATAGTAGCATGTTTTTTCTATTAAAGTTGAGTATTTTTTGGTTCACTGTGTCTCTAAAACTCAGTGAACAGAAAAAATTTAACATCTCAGATAAGCTATCACTTTGAATACCTTTATAAAAATGATTTAGTAAGGGAATCATTTACCCAATAGACATTTTTCACAGGCATTTAGTTCCTTTTTCCTAAACCAGATTCCCTGTTAGTGTGTAAACACTGCTAGCACTATAAATATTTTTTTGGTCTGGTGAATAAATGTGTAGCTAACCAATGCTCTGCTTCTTGTGTATTTAGTGAGGGTGGTGCTATCTAATTATATCCTTCTACAACGTATGTCCTACCAACTTGCTCGCTTAATGTCTTGTGCGCTTAATGTGAATTGACTGTGTGAGTGCTTCCTCTGACTCTAGGACTGCTGCTGTGTTGCTCACACTGGGGCCCCAAAGTTCCTTAGTCATAGCAAATATGTGTCAACTGGTAGCTTCCCCCACTTCTCATATGTTACCATTTAACCTCCAGATTGTGCTGTTCCATTAGATTAGTGTTACCATATTACTTATCAGTGTCTCAGCTTATAATGATGTTGTTTGATGTATAAATTAATAAAACATCTACAGGGCCTGGGCTATTAAGTCTTCAATCCCTGAAACATTGTTTTAAAGTGAACTATTTCATATGTATTTTGGCAACCCACATCGTTAGGCTAAAAAATCTTATCTGTATTATCTGCCATTTTCTTGCTGTCCCCTTTCTGTAGGACTTCTGTAACTCTGCTGTCTCCCTTCTGGAAGACTTTGACAACATAATGGTAACACTCCTGCTGTCATTCCTTTTCTTTTTAAGTAGACTTTCATAGCATTACTATCTGAAAATCAAAATGAGAAGCGGGTGATTTCCTATAGCTGCAAATAATTACAGTCTTCATTTCACTGTTATTCTACTTGGTTTATGTTTGAAATTGTAACACAGACTCATGAATGCACTGACCATGTTCAATTTAATGCAATTTATTTCTGAAATTTTTCCCCTTTGACTCATGATTCCCCTTTGCCTCATCCTATATGCCTATGCTTAGAAACCAGGGGGCGTTCATGGCCTGGGTGTGGGAGCATACACCAATTTGTGCACCTTCATCTCAGACCCAGTTTTGAACCCATCTGTTCCTGAGTTATTGCTTTTCTTTGTGTTAGTTCACATCATTAGTAAAGGAATGCATGGCATGGTGACTCATAGACTAGTGCAAGATAATGAAACTTGTAGTTATGAAACATATCCTTCTCATCACATCCCACTCACTGGCTATCCATAAATTCTCAACAGAATGCATCATATCTGTTTTCTTTCCAGCATGGAGAAGACTTTTTTTCAGCACAGGGTCTTGTGCATGCATGCCATAAGTCTTTACCTCAACTGCTTTGCCTGGGCTAGCTAAGAATGCATGTTTTGCATTAAATTATTTATAGGTCTCTATATCAGGTAGCCAACCCACAGCATAAACCCAAGAAGCATTATAATAAAAAAGAGCACATATCTCAGATGTGAATGTAAGTCAACTTATTTAACTGACAATTTTGTGGGAAACATTTTCTGTACATTGGTGAAAATATCCTTAATTGCATATTCAAGCTTTGAAAGTAGTTAGGTTATTAAATACTTGCTATGAAGGCAATTTCTCCAATCATTATTTCAGCAAAGAAAAGTATAAAGACTTTTCTGGAAAAATTTGTTTTTCTCATGTTTTTAATGACACTGTGGTATAAAGAAGCAGTTGAGGTTTGTATTTATTAAAAACTGGAATTAAACTATCAAATTTAAAAATTATGTTTGCTGTAGGGCACTTAAGGTTCAGATGATAATGTAATTCAGATAGAAAGTAGTGTGCATCAATCATTGATTTTACTTTTTTAAAGTATAATTATAAGCAAAATACTTTGTCAAGTATTTGAACTCAAGAGGTTCTATGATTTCTATATTCATTCAAATTAATGGAAATATGAATCTATATCTTTGCAGTTCTTTTTTTCTTTAATGTTCTCTGATATTAGGAATTTAATGAATTTATATACTCAGCCTTTATACTCATCACTTATAAGCACATCAATGTGCTATATTATAAAGGCTCATTATTGTGTGAGGTGTGCTTATTTTAGACTGAATCACTTTGATCCAGCAGTTAATGTAACTCTTAATTGATTCCCACTGAAGTTCTATTTCAGCTTTATAAAACTGTCAGGTATAACTGGTCAACAGGACCTCATAATTAGAATTTTCATGGTGCCTTGTCTGCAATCAAAATCCACCGGTTTGATGGGATGACCATAACTTTTGGTTCATACCGTGTGCTGGGTTAGCCTTGGGTGCCATTATTCATTATGTTTTAAAGTAGAAGCCACAAAACCCTTTTTGCCTGGTGACTTACTTATTAAAAAATTACCCACTGGTTTTATTATTGTTATTATTATTTTATTATTAAATCATTTTCAGAAACAGTCACAAAATCTGGCTATAATTTCTCAGATGCAGCTGTCTTGTCTACTTGTCTTGTCTTATACACTAGTGAAAAGTTAATAAATAGGACTTTGAAAAATCGTTACTACATCTTAATTAGATGGAAAATTCTTATTCTGAAATGCTGCTGATTATAATGCTTAATATCTGTATAGTTGATGTTATAACCCATTCTCCATTAGAAAGAGATACATTTGCTCACTTGACTAAAGGGATGATTACTAATGAAGAGAACAGAAACCAGAAGAATGAAATTATGTTTGAGGATGATTTATTGAAAATTTTAAACTTAACAGATACATTGATTTGAAATTATGCAGAACACCTTTGTGTCAACATCTCTTTGACTTCATATACTTCTCTTGTCTAATTAAAAATAAAGCAGGACAAAAAAATAGGAAGGAATATTTGTTCTTATCACGACCAGGGAAATGACTCCATATTGAACTACTTCCTTAAGAATTTTTAGAATGTACAGGGGATTACATTTATTTTATACATGCAAGCACAAAACAAAGGCATAAAAATGAATTAGGGCCACCACACATAGAAATTAGGTCAGTGTTGAGACAAGCAGGGTCAAAATGAATTTCATGGAATTAGCGCAATTACCCAGGTTGCTGACTTACTCCTTTAGCACGTATCTGTTGGGTACCAGAGCTAAGGGAGTTGAGGCCAGGGCACAAACATACTTTACTTTCTTCCCCAGTGATGTACTCAAGGTCATACATGACCTGGTTAAGCACAAATACTCTGTCAAAGACCAATCTCCTTAACTGCTCTCTGCATACATGAAAATATGAAGCCTCTCATTGTTTCAGTTAAGTGGGATAAATCAAGAGGAAGATATTGAGCTTCTCTCTAGATGTTAATGCAGGCAGGAAAAAGAGATAGAATGGTAGATGCTAAAAATTAAGTTTAACCCTTTGCACTCCGCTGTCCCCTCTCAGGGGACATCGGAATTCTAGCATATCACTCGGATGTCCCCTCTCAGGGGACATTGCAATTTATTAGTGATTACAGGGAATTGAGGTTATTTCAATGCAACTTTTTGAGACATGCATGTTTCCCTGAAGTTTTATCTTGAAATTAAACAAGAAATTAAATCAAAATATCGTAAAATGGTTCGGAGTGCAAAGGGTTAAACTTGAGTTTTGAAACAAAAGATGGTGCTAAAAATATGGGGAATTAATTTGGCAAACTAATTAATATGTATTACTAAATAGAAATCCCAGTTTGCCACTGGAACTCTTGGTTAAGAGAAACTAAATTTGATCTTATATTTTTCTTGATCAGTAGATACTGAGCAATTACTCTGTGCCAGACATTGTGCTAGGATCTGATAAAGTGAAATAAAATAAAGCTGAGAAAGTTTTCAGATAAATGGATCTGGGAAAAACTGGTGTTGAGAAGGAACATAATAAATTCACATATAAATATATGTGTATATAACTTAAGTGACCCTATGTCTTAATTTGCCAGTCATGGTTCCTTTTAGCACTGTTGTCCTGGCCTGGCCCAGTTTGCATGGCATATAGTATCCCTTCTTGATTTAATATATCAAGCCCATCTCTCCCAATATTGATTTAAAATTATGCAAAACACCTTTGTGTCAACATCTCTTTGACTTCATAATACTTTTCTTGTATATGAAGTTAATATTCAGAACTTTTACTGAATCTCTTATTTTTTTTTTCATTGTGTGTAGACCATATTGTGGTCTTGGTTTAACATTTGAAAAATCTTATTTTAGCATGTCTTTCCTTGGAATGAATTGGACTATTTCTACAAACTGTAATAATGTGTTCCTCGCATTATTCTGGGAAAAACAAAGAAAATTAAGAGGTCATTTCAGTTTGGCAGGAGAGGTGATAAACTGTACACAACACTTGGGGAGTTCTAGCCAGCTTGCTGTGTTTGTGATTTACTTAGAGAGGATATTGCACCTACTGTACTTATATAGTACACTGGGAAAAACTGATGTTGAGAAGGAACATAATAAATTCACGCATAAATAGTTTACCTTTAGACTAACATGATTGACTGAGAATCCATGCAGTTTAGAGTGTAAAAATGCTTCAAATTTGTTATCCCTTCTTCCATGCCTCTTTAAAAGTTATGGTGTTTGTCCTCATGTTATTTTTTTTAATTTTTTTTAAATGTAGTATAATTCAAAATTTGTAGTATAATTTTAAACATAATTTTAAATGTGTTTCTTAAATCTCCACACTCTCAAATTACTTGTTAATAAAAAAGTTGCCTTGTAACTCAGATATATGCCTTACTAGTATTCTAGCTTTTCCCCATATGTACTTCATGGTTTGTTTCATAAGCCATAAGCAGAGGAAGAGGACAGTTCTGCTTAATGCACCCGCATGCAGCTGTCACATACAGAGCCAAACCTAAACAGGGCCTTGTTGTAGACCACTTATGACTCTCAAGATTCTCATTCACACATACATGATTTGTTTTATTTTCCCTTTCTATAAAAAATGATAATTGTTCCTGCAAAGTACAGCAATATGTTTCAGGAATCTCATAGTACTTTGTCAAGGAGTGATACTTAAAAATTTGGTTAAGTCAGAGACTCCCCAGCATAGTGTTTGGAGGATTAAGAGCCATGTGAATACTTAGGGGGAATAGTTTTAAGTGTCCAGATGGTCACATTTCCTGGGCATGAATTGCCATAAAGTTTGGGCTATTTTTCTTAGACCCAAGCAGATAGTGATATAATTGCACTTAGGTTAATCAGACTGAGGATATCTTCATAGTACACTATTCTGGAAAGTTAGATACTTGTTAAAGTTGTTATGTACATACACCATAGTGAACACTCTCAGAAATATGTGTTTAGTACACCTTACGAGTGCTTGAACTCACTAAAATGTCCTCAAACGGTCTTATGAGGGGATTAGAAAAAGGACATTGCCCTCTGTTATGCCCATTTGGTTTCAATGTCTAACTAACAAGTCTTAAGAGACTCTTCTTCTGCTTTCTTACTGGGGTGAATTTAAGAGGCTGTCTGTCCCTAAAGAAAACACAGGTGAGGATTTAAATAACTCCATACTAAACACCACATAGAAACATCTCATCATAATGGAAAGAGCCCTGGCTCTTGAAGTCACACTTGCCTTCATTCATGTAACTGCTTGGCCATGTGTAGCTGGATGAGCTCACTAGCTGCTAGAGCTCTTTGAACCTGAATTTTCCTATCTGAAGAAATGGGGATGATGCGCCCTCCCTCCAGAGTTCCTGTGAGAAAATGGAAAGCAAAATAAGAAGCCCAGTGCCCGAGTTATAATGGATGCTTAATAATTGTTGGTTTTCTCCCTCTTAAGCTAAATCTTTCTCTCTACTAGCAGTAGCTATACTACATTACAAGCACAGTAAAATAATTTTATAGAGTATAATTTAGCACTTATTAAAAATGAGGACATTTAATATAAAACAGTAGTAAAATAACTGAGAATAAACCCCCATTCTTTGTAATTACTAAGTCTTGAAATAAACTGGGAATGGTCACAAGCTAGGCTTCTTTCTGTGTGTATCACTGCAAGCTTCCGTGAAATAACTTCTACTGGCAAAACATAAAATGGAGACAGCTACTCTTACAAATACATGTTTTCATAAGGCCTAAACATATATTAAATTAAGATTAGTAAACAGATGTTAATTGATTTTACTTTCTATTATAGCTGACAAGAATTGTATTTGCTGTTAACTTATTATAAACTGTTACTGTCTATTGACTATAGGAGAACCAAATCCATCCCTTGAACAATTTTTAGGTCACTGAAGAAATGTCACTCAGCATTCATGAAATTTGTGTATGCCATTTGCATGTACAGATGTTCTCTTCCCTTTGTGGGGCCAGGATTGTGCCACTGTGGTTTCACTTATCATACTCATGCCTTCCACTTTAGTCAGGTACCTGCACCCTGGAGTGTACTGGAAAGCAGTCTCAGTCTCTATGATGAACAGACCATTGGTTCTTTTGGCTTGTGTTTATATCTGTCTTATTCTTGGGGACATCCGTTGTCTTCTTTAAAGAAATAACAAGTTTAGCAGTCTTTACACACATAGAAAATTGATGAGACATAGTATTTAATGCAAATTGGAAAGCTATAAATTGTGTATTCTCAAAATGAGGTTTGGGGTTATTAGCAAGGACCTCTAATCAAACTTTTGTTCTTACGACCAACAGTCACCTCAGTTTTGTTTTCCAGGGCCAGCCGGGGGACCAGGCTGCTCTCTTTGCTGCACAAGCCCGGCCTGCCCCTCAGCTCCCTCAGTACCCTGGGCTCCCACAAGCACAGGTACTTACATCTCTTTCCTAGATGCTGCTGGGATTTTTATTGCTCTTCATTTTAAATGGAAACCAATAAATAGGATGGCAACTCTTATAGGATCTAGAACTTAGTTGCTTCTGCTTATAGATTATAACTGACATTTCAAACAAACATTACCAGTGAACAAGTAGCAGGTTTGCTTCATTTAAAAAGCGTAAAACATTTTAGGAAATTCTCAAATTAAAAACATAAATTCAAACCTGTCTATTTGTAATGGTGATTATTGAAATGCTTAATAGTCCCAGAGTACTTATTTTATGTTATAATAGATCATGATGTAATTCATGACTGAAGTTATCATATTCAAAGGTAGCTTTAAGGAGGAATCATGGTAGAATAAGGAAGTGAGCCTTGGAATCAGAGCCTGTGGCAATTCCTGGCCCCTTATTAGCTGTGTGACATTGTGCTGGCTATTCTGTCTTCTAAAATAAAAATGAAAATTGTGATCATTTCCAACAACCTGTGGAGCATAGCACCAGATCCACAGTAGCCACTTTAGCAAACAGTAGAGTTGCCTCAATATAGTGAGAATCTTGAGCTGTTTCTTTTCCTAAAAGTTTTGTTTATTCTAATACTTTCACCCTTACCCCTTTTAGAAGGAATCTGGGGATATTGACAGTACCGCAAGTTGGGGTTAGCAGTGTACACTGCCTACAGCTGGAAGGAAAGCCAAGATTGGCCTTCACAGGCACCAAGCCCTACAACCTCCATTTATGCTTCTTGTTGAAAGTTCATATTTGCTACTCTGTCTTCCAAGTCAAAGTCATAAACTGCCTTAAAGCATGCTGCTTTGAGGATTTGCTGAACAGGCCCTTTTTCTATAAAAAGCATTTTGTTCTTTAAGTTGTAGATAGTGATCTAATAGTATCTCAGGATTTCATTAGGCATCAAGATTTAAATTAAAATACTCATATTAATATTGAGTACAAAAAATAAATATCAGATTATTGGTAGAGTAAGCAACATTCTTACTCTCTGGCTAAAATAATAGTAAATAATAGTTGGACTTGTTGGACAAGAGGTCATTTATTGCAGAAATGTTCATCAGATCTCAAGACAGTCACATATCAGGAAAGTGCACTCCAATATAAATTTTAATTGACATTGAGAAATTACATTGGATAGCTTTTCTGATCCATTTTGGAAATTTTGTAATAGAATTTGGGATCTGTTGAGCATTGATGTCCCCTGTGCACTAATGATGTGGATGCAACTGATTTAAAACTAATTTCTTAACCAAATGAGGATTCTTTTATTTTTTCATTGATATTTTCTAGTGAATTATTACCAGTTCATTTTATATTTTTTTCTAGCCTCCCTACCTCCAGAATAGGCTTTCTCATATTTTAAGTCATAAGAGCCTTTGAGAACAGTGCATTTCAGGAGGGTTCTCCTAGGTTTATTTTGCTCCATACATCCTAGTGATAGGAAAACGTGGTAAATGGAGATAATGACTTCATCCTTGTACTTGCCTGCAGACCATGTCACAGGGCTACACGATGTATGGAACACAGATGCCTTTGCAGCCAAACCCACAGCAGCAGACTGGAAGCTTGGTCCTGTCTCCCAGCTATAATTCCAGAACCTATCCAGCCACGCATTCCAACCCGGCTCTAATGGAAAGACTAAGACAGATGCAGCAGCAGCCAAGTGGCTATGTTCAGCAGCAGGCATCGCCCTACTTGCAGCCCTTGTCCAACTCTCAGAGGTGTGATATATGTAGTAATAATGATTGCGAGATACCTACTATTGTAAAATAGTATTGAAATTCTTATCCTTGTTAAGCTATAACTATTTTTATGAACTTGCATATCTGCGTTATAATACACATACTGTCATCTCATCTTTAGTAGCATCGAGGTAGAGGTTCAAAATAAACAATATCCAATCTTTTTTTTTTAAAGATTTATTTATTCATGCATACAAGAACTGGTGTATAGGCCAGATGTGCAGGAGGGTGAGAGGATTCACCAGAGACAGAGCGGGGAACAGAACAGGAAGACTGACTGAAATACACTGCTAAGTGGAGCAGCGGACAAGGCAGGAGAGGTCTGCCATGCCATGTGGGTATCTCCCAGGCCAGCTGGGATTGAACCCTCATTGCAAAGGCTGCGGACAGCTTCACAGTGCTGGGCTCAACTGCCTGCGCCACCAGGGAGGCCCAAAATATTCCATCTTGTTTTATTTCATCCAATACCCTTATAATTTGACTACAATCTTTTGTAAGATGTGTATGATATTTTTAGATGTCAGACCATCTTGGTTCAAGTGTTCTTCCTTTTCTCTTCTTTTGAAAATCTTTCTTGGCTAAAATTACCTAAGATAACTAATTATTGATTGTGGGCGTTTCTCAGTAGAATATGTTGATTAGCACCATCAAGTCTATGGTTGCAATATTCACTGTGCCTGGTGCCTATACAGTTTTGTTACAACTTTGTTCATACCTTCTTCACTTTGGGAATGTTTGGTAAAACCTGCGTCACACTGTGCTGTATTTAGAATATTCTAAGCTTTGTTTAATGATCTACTGTCATCTTCTTGAATTCTTACTAATTTTTTTTTTTTTTAAAGTTTTTTTTTTTTAATTTTATAGAGGCATGTTTATTTATTTATGTATTTATTTATTTGCTTGTTTTGTTTATACATGCACTGGGTACAGTCAGAAGCGCAGGAGGGTGAGAGAATTCACCAGAGCCAGAGCAGGGAGCAGAGCAGGCAGAAGGACCGAAGTACACTGCTGAGGGGAGCAGCGGGCGGCAGGAGAGGTCTGCGCACCATGTGGGACCCTCCTCCGGTGGCTGGGGAGCAGCCGGGGATCGAACCGGTGCCGCAGAGGCTGCGGGCAGGTTCGCAACCCAGCGCTCAACCGCTGCGCCACCGGGGAGGCCCGAATTCTTACTAATTTTTGATGGAGTCCCCATTTTTGTTTTACACCAAAACACAAAATTATGTAGCTAATCCAGGTGGCAAGTGGCTATCCTATTGGCTAGCACAAAGATAGAACATTTTAATAACCATAGAAAGTTCTCTTGGATCTCATTGCTCCAAGAGAATTACATTTCATGCAGAATTTTGCGGTGTAATGTACAGCAGCTTTGGACTTGTGTTTTACCATCAATGGCAGCATGTCAACTCTAAGTAATCACTGTATGGAAAGTTGGCAAGGTTGATATTAGCACATTTGGGAAAAATAACTAAATTTGGAAAGCATGTATTATATTATTTTTGAATAAGTGACAGTATATCTTATTGCCTAAGAACTTGAACCTTTACTGTCCAAAAATTCTGAGTTTATGTACCATCTGTGTCATTTGCTATATAAATGACTTTGGTAAGTTATTTCTTGAATTCTCTTTTTTCCCATTTTTTAAAGTAGAATTTAAAAAGCTCCTAACTTCAAAGAGCTTTTGTGGGAGTGAATGAAATAACACTATTCTGACTTTTACCACAGTGGCTACACCAGAATAAATCTTATTTGATGTCACTTATTGAAAACTATTTAAAAACTTTAATATTTACATAGTTGCAACTTTACCTGGAGTAGTCAGCATGCTTACTGTACTTTTTCAAGTGATCCTATTTATGCCTAGAAATTGTAGTTGAATTATACTAATTATTATTGACTATAGTAATTTCTGTGTGTGTGTGCGCATGTGTTTACTTTTTTTTTTTGCTCTTTTAGAGAGTTTATTACTCCAAAAGTACAAAGTACATTTTTGGAGCATTATAATAATCTCCACAGCATATTCTGCCCAGTAGTTATAGTAGCATCTAACCTAAGATGTACATAATGATCCCAAATTCTTTTTTTCCCCAGTTTAACTGAGAAATAATTGACCTATAACATTTTATAAGTTTAAGATATACATTATAATGATTGCATATATATATATATATATTGCAAAACAATCGGTAAAGTGAGTCTAGTCAATGTTCATCACCACACAGTTACCTTTTTTTTGCTCTTCTGATGATAACTTTTAAGATCTACTCTCTTAGTAACTTTTAAATATACAAAACAGTGTTGTCAACTGTAGTCACTATACTATGCATTATAGCCCCAGGATTTTTATTTTTAATTGAAATAATATTGGATAGTCCATCAAGTATTACCACCACAGTGCACCCACCACCCACTCCTCCATTTTCCACCACCACGGCCCACTGCACTTCTTTTCCTCTTTGTTCTCACCCCTCCCCCACCACCTCCAACTCTTGGTGCTTCAGTTCTGTAGTCAGCTATCAAGGGTTTGTTTTTCAGCTTGTCTTTATCTGACTACTAACTTAGTTACTTTCTATTGTACATACACCATCTGGTATTTATCTTTCTCCTTCCGACTTATTCCACTTAGTATTATACCTTCCACCTCCATCCATGTTGCCGCAAATGGCATGAGTATCTTTTTTTGATTCATTCTATTGCGTATATATAAATATCACATCTTCTTGATCCACTCATCTGTTCTGGGGCATTTAGGTTATTTCCATAATTTAGCTGTAGTGCTAAATAGTGTTGCAATAAACATGGGAGTATATGAGTATATGTTTTCTTTTAAATGAGTGTTTTTGAATATTTTAGGGAGACACTTAGGAGTGGAATTATTGGGTCAAATGGCGGATCCATGTCTAATGTTTTAAGACCCCTTCAGTTTTCATCCCCACCAGCAGTGTAGGAGGGTCCCTTTTCTCTACATCCTCACCAGCACTTATTCTTGGTCTTTTTGATATGGACCATTCTCACAGGTGTGAGATGGTATCTCATGACCACAATAATTTCTTTGTGAAAGTGTGTAATATATGAGTGATTAAAAATTGACAGTACACTTGGACCTCAAAACGAACTATGTTACTCTTCACCAGACTGAACCATCAGTCCCTTCAGCAGAACCCTCTGGTGGGTGGAGGAATTGAGGCAGTGTTGACTTCCGCGCATCCCAGCCTTCCCTCGGTGCCTCTATCTCAGGAACCTATGAGGCCCAGGCAGCCACAGGTTCGACAGCAGCAGAGGCTCCTCCAGGTATGTGACAGGGGAAGTGAGGGCAAGGCATGATATGTCCTCAGGAGTCATAAAAAATAACAGACTTTTCCAAATTTAATTGCCCACTTCCAAGAAACCCTAAGTGCTAAATTGGTGCAATTTATTTCCAACTTAGCTAGTATCTTCCTTTGTCTCTGCATCTACCAGGTCACAGGCAGAAAGTACATTTTGCAAAGCATCCTTTTTCCATTTCACAGAGGATCAGAAGGTAGCTGGAGAGTTAATTTAATAATGTAAGCTTCAGCTTACTGAGTCATTAATTAACTAGAGGTCATGCAATTTGAATGCAAAAATTTCTCATATAGATTTAAAAAATCACACCCAAAATTGAGCTGTCCAGAGCTTTTACCACATTCCTATAAGGTTCTGTAATCCAAAAAGTTTCTACACCTCTGGTCTGTTTAGGCTGTAAAGTTAGAATTACATAGGTAGGGTATTTCAATAGGATATTTCATTTCATCTGTTAGAATCCAGAGAGGTATCTTTCACTTATTTGGCATAAATACTTGAGTTTCTTGGATCAAAGTTTCCACCTCTTGACACATTGTTGTTCCTAACTTCCCTGTGTGGGAAATACAGGCTATCACATTTACCTGTTCTACTTGTCTTCATTATTAACAACTTGTCCTATATTTTTGCATAGGATATTGCCTGATAAATATGTACAGTGGACTATAATTTTATTTGCAGTCCAACTTGAGATGAACTGTCATTATATTATTATGAAGAAAGAAGAAATAAAACTACCACAAATGGGAGTCTAATATTGCTGAGGTACCCAAGGGCTATGCTCGTAGTGTGAAGTCAGTGAGAAATAAACCAGTCATGCAGGAGTGGGCAGTAAAGGAACTTGCATGTCTCAACATGGACACTTAACTGGAGGGAAGAAAAATACATCTGCCCTGAAAATTTAAATCACGAGCTTCCGTGGGTTTGAGGTCTGAGTCAGTATGATAAAACAAATTCTGGCCTGGCAGTGCCCTAGGGGATAGGCAAAAACCAACACAAATCCTGGTAGAACTAGTCTTTACAATTAGAAGATTGTTGTAGGATGCCATTAGTTGTAGGACCCTTTAGTTGTAGGATGTCATTGTAGGATCCCAATTTTTAACTTAAAATGAAAAAAAGTCATATCACAAAATCAAATAAAATACAATAGTTGGTTTGGGTTGAATATGGTCCCATTTACTATCTCCAATGTGTAAAAACCCCTCCAGTCCTCAGTTTTGTCATAAGTAAAATGGAAATAATTATAGTAACTACTTCTTGAATGTGTAGTGAGAATTAAATAAGAAAATGTGAGTGAAATACTTACTTGATAATACTACTTATTAAGATGATCATTAATATGGCTGTTAATACTAATATTTTCTTAAATCAAAACAGTTTTTCCTGAATTCTAAGGATATGTTTTCAAAAGGTTTTAAGACTTTGTATTTCTCTCTATTTTAAAATTTCTCAATTCCAAAACACTAAAGAAAGTCATTACATTATTTGTTAATTTACTACTTCCTGTATTTGTTTTTTAAAGCTATAAAGTTTAAAAACCTTCCTTATTTGTTAATATGTCCTATTTATATCAAGTAGCATAATATTGTCTTTCTGGTAATTTTTTCTTTACCAACACAATCCCCTGGAGATTAAAAAATAAAAACAAAGCAATTGTCTCCTGCATCAGGATTGTGCCTACTCCTTTTTTGGTGATTAATTGCCTCCATAACAACACAAATTCATAACTTTGAAGTTGAGTTGATTTTTTTTTTTTTGGTAGAGACCCAAATGGAGAATTGGTTTCATATCTCAACCACTGTGTTTCTGGTTCAACTTATATTGCTTATTTTGGGATTGATTACACCTTCCCAATACTTCTGCTAGTATTCCACATTCATGAATATTGTGATAAATGCCACCTAGGAATAGCTCTTCTATTACTTGACCTTAAAGAAGACAAATAGATTGGTGAATGGTAGGCAAATCAAATTAGAAAATGCCATTTGGATAGAAGTCTGTCATTGTTAGGAAGTTGAAGTGTTTGGGTGGAGGAAATTGTACAGGTCATTGAGAAAACTACCTGATGGTTTCCCTTCTGTGTCACACCTAGTTTGTGTTTCTTCAGTGATGTAGAAGTATTTTCCGAGGGCCATGTGTTTTGACTGATAATTCATACCAGAACTTCTCACATCTACATCTTCCTTTAAAAAAAAATCTAATCTTCAGGAGTTCTTCAAGAATAGCTACTCCACCTCCACCTGTTCTTCCTCCTTCATCTCCTCTTCCTGTTGTTCTTCCTTTTCCTCATCAACATCTTCCTTTAAGAAAAATAAAGATTTTCTCCATATGTCCTAAGGAATTAAAAGATAGCTACAGAGCAGTCCAAGTCTAATCTGGCAGTGTAAGATCAAAGATAAAGAATAGAGCATGATTTGAAATGAATTAAAACAGTAATTACAAAAGATGTCCATGGATATTGAAGGTGGTATAGACAATGAACACTGATTACTGAAGGAAGAGTGTCCTGGGGTCCAAGAAGTCCTCATAGACAAGCAGATTCCTTCCTTTCCCTCAAAAGAAAAACAATGTTTGATAAGGCAAAGGTGGAGAAGGCAAGAGTATATTATTTTTATTTCAAAAGATTGTTAGATAAAAGGCATATTGGGATATTGGAATGTATTCAGCCCCTACTTATAAGTGTATATTCCTTTTTCTCTCTTTATCGATGCAGCAAGCCCAGCAGCCCCCACAGCCCCCACAACCCCAGCAGCCCCAGCAGCCCCAGCAGTCCTCACAGCCCCAGAGTCAAAGCCTTGGTCTTCAAGCAATGCAGCCCCAGCAGCCTTTGGTAAGACTTGGAATTTTGGAGCCAGACGTGTGGGTTTCTTCTTCAAAGTGGTTGCATTTTTCTTATCCCATAAGATTGTTAAGAGTCCAAATAGTCTAGATATACCCTAGCAGTTTTTCCCTAGAATTATATCAGGGTAGGATTGTGTTACTGTATAATGACTATATTTTTTTTTCATAGAAAGGTATAAATACTTGGGGTGCAGTAGCTTTCACCATTTTTCCTCTTCAATTTTTAGACATTTCCATGGACTAAAATATTTATATTCAAGACACTAAATTTTTTTGGAAACAATATTAAATGATCATAATATATAAGGAGGTTTTATTACATATAGATTATCTTACATTGAATTTTTTACAATAAGATAAAAACATGAATGCTTTCTAAAATAATCTTTTCTGATGTAAAAGAAACTTTGATTTCAACCATTTAGCCTTTGCTGCAAGAATTTTCATGTAATTTATAATTGTATAGTTCATTTCTCTAGCTTTTTAAATCAAAATTTGAAAGGTTATGTGCATACCATAAATCAACATTTTCTATACCTCAGTAACTTATAGTAGCCTTTGGCAATACCGTATCTCCATTTTATTATGTGCTTACTTGTTTTTCTTTAAATTGACTTTTTTTCCTATTTATTTGAATGTATTTTTTAAAGAAATATTTTATCATTACCATCGGTGGTCACATACTTACCACCCAGATATACACTTGTCATTATCAGAAATAGTGTAAAAATAAAGTAGGTAGCTCAGTAATATGAGTTGTATGAGTGTTCCGTACAACAAGCTGGCTTACACATATAAACCATACATTAGAAAATCCTGGTTATCAGGACATGTTTTGAAAGATGAATGGTTTCATAGCTTGTGCTAGAGAAGGAACAACATAGCTGTGGTAGTTGCACATGAGGAAGATCAAGGTAGAGGTAGGTGGTAAAGGAATGATCATGCCCAAATAGTACTGTTTCTGAAACATGGTCATTTGGGGTAGGGCAGCTCTAGCGGGTTGTACAAGCATCTGCCTTGACCAGTTTGATCTCTGTTTTTAGTGAAATTCTTTATCATGATGTAACTTGGATTCCTTTTTTTCCTCATGGGTCTTAAAATTTATTATGATGCATTTCAAAAAAATCTTTTTTAAAGTACAGGAACAATATAAATACTCACTTCCTTTAACATCAGCAGTGTATTAGTAGAGACTGGGCATTACCTAAAAATGTTGTGGAAGACTCCTTCAGATGGGATACTGCTAGCTGATTCTAAATGTCCCACCCAAGAAAAAATACGTAATTCTTTATTGTCAAATTATTTCAAACACACTGAAGACTTGTAAGAATAATACAAATTGCTATAAGCCCTTCATCCAACTTAATTTTTCAACATTTGCGTTATTCTCTTTACACACACATTTCACCTATTATCTGTACAAGTAAATTACATACTTATGCCATTTTACTTGTTATTTTTTCAAGAACAAGAGTATTTTCTTACTAAAGCTTGGCATAATATAATAATATCAAAATTTAACATTAATACAATTCTGCAACCTTTTTTGCGAACTATGCCAATTGCACCAACACTGTGCTTCTGCAGTTTTTTTCCTGGTCTACAATCACACTTTGTATGTCTTTATCTTTTATGTCTTTTTATCCATCTTTAATTTGGAACAATTTGCAGCCTATTTATTATGTCTATATGGCATTGACTCTTTTGGAAATTTATAGGATATTTATTTTGTAGAGTGTTACTCAGTTTGATTTATTTGAGGCTTCCTCATGATTAGATTCTTAAGCATTTTTGGTAGGAATATACAGAAGTGATGTGTTTATCTCCATGTATCACATTAAGCAATGCATTATTGGTGATTTTACTTTACTGTCTCTGTTTAAGTGATACCTGCTAGATCTCTGTGATATAAAGTTACTGATTATCCTTTGTAATTAGTGAGTAATTTGGGCACTTTTTTCAGACAATAATTATTCTTTGACTCATAAGACCTTTACCAATCATTGTTAGTATTTATTAAATTGTTTTTGCTTAAGTCCATTTTTATGATTGTAGTGGGAAAATGATAATTTGCTAAATAACTGCCATTTTTTTCTACATTTAACAGCACTCTAAGAAATAACTCTTCCTTCTTCATTTGTCTATCTGACTCTACCTAAGTTATGTTTAAATGTGAAGCCTAACATTTGACTGTTTGACTGAGAAGAATTTAAATTCTTCCTCCAAACATTATGCAATATTTTATAGTTGGATATGGCATCGATTAGATTAAATTTGACAACTTCAAAATTCACTTTCCATGAAGTGTATTATGATGTCAAGGCAGTAAAAAAAAAGCTTAGGGTGACCCTAATCATCTGTTTCCATATACAACAAAACATTATGGTGGTATTTTGACAGAAAGCCAGGATATAAATCAGAAGTGCAAATTATTTAGTTTGTATTATTAAATGTCGACCTGGCAAAACCTCAACCTTTTCCTTCTAATTTATAAGATACTTGTTAATCTGTAATATTCATGTTAGCAACAGAGGACTATGTAAAGAAGAGTAGTATAAAACTATTTCAGAGATTTAATACACATTTATAAATGAGTACTTGACTAATAATTATAAAGAGCCCATTAGAGAATTATAACTTCTTTGACTAACTATGACTAATAAGGAAATGGGTATATAATACATGTCTACTTTGACTAACTATGACTAATAAGGAAATGGGTATATAATACATGTCTACTTTAACAAAAAAGAAAGCATTTAATAGAACTGCTTCAGTTATTTTGAATATATAAGTGTATGATCACATTTTCAGCAGTTTTTTAATGTCATATAAAAATATATATTGAAATGCACACACGAGGATCACAAATAAGAATATATTCGTGCATTCAACACATTTAAATTTGTATTTTCTTCTATTTGTTTTATATATTTAAAATTATATATTTAATCATACAGATATGTAACTGCCATCCTAAAACTATGTAAATTTCTTTTTTTCCAAATGTTGACTTTGATTTGTGGTTACACACCCTTGTAAAATAGTAAATAATTTCAACAAAAACATAATATTAATTGACATCTGCAATTAAGCAAACATTAACAGTATCTTCATTAACATTTTCTTTGGGGGGAAGCCTTTCACCCATCTGTTATTAACCATCATTTTTGTTGGTTTATGATATAATATGTTGGAAATACATAAAATATTAAGGTATAAAATCAGTTCTATTTTTAAAGAATCATACTACATGAACACAGATGGATATCAATAACAAATATGTATAGCTGGATGTGGCATCAATTAGATTAAATTTGGCAATGAATTGTATAGGATAACAAAAATAAACATTCGATTCTATCAAATGGTTAAATTTATCAACTTAGGCAGAATTGAGATACTCCATCCCCCTGTTCCATTAGAATTAAAAAGTATCTAACATAGGAGAATTTAATCTCTACTCATCTAACAGCTTGATTTAATGAATTTATTATATGTAAATAATATCTATCATTTAGATTTCTAAGACATAAAAGATTGTATTTTATTCACTCGTTAAAACTGGTTTAAAACTGCCATCTCGGGCCTCCCCAGGTGGTGCAGCGGTTGAGCGCTGGGCTGCGAAGCTGCCTGCAGCCTCTGCAGTGCCGGTTCAATCCCTGGCCACCGGCGAGGGTCCCACATGGCGCACAGACCTCTCCTGCTGCGCCCTCTGCTCCCCTCAGCAATGTGTTTCCTCAGTCTGCCTGCTCTGTTCCCCACTCTGGCTCTGGTGAATTCTCTCACCCTCCAGCACTTCTGACTGTACCCAGTGCTTGTATAAATAAATAAATATTAAAAAAAAAAATTGCCCTCTCAGGAGCCACCCCGGTGGCGCAGCAGGTTGAGCAACGCGCTGGGAAGCTGTCCTCAGCCTCAGTGATGTGGGTTCGATTCCCGACTGGCCAGGGAGAGACCCACATGGCGGGGCAGACCTCTCCTGTATCACCCACTGCTCCCCTCAGCAGTGTCTTTGGTCCATCTGCCTGTTCTGCTTCCCACTCTTATCTCTGGTGAATTCTCTCACCCTCCCATGCCTCTGACCTATACCCCGGTTCTTGTATAAATAAATAAAAAATCTTTAAAAAACAAAAAAAACCCTGCCTTTCTCAGGGGTTTGGTAGGTTAATCGGAACATGACACATAATTTTCCTCATTTTGTTCATTAGAAAAGTTCCAGAGAAACAGAACTTTTACTCACAGCAACCCTAATGATTATAAAATCCACAGTAGACTTTTTACCTTTTTCGTTTTAAGGCGAAGCTTTTTAAAAGCCCTTTTGTGAAGCACAGTCTTTGATGTTTTTAGCACAATAATGTAATCACAAAGTAATCATTTTTACAAAGGCAGAAATTGCACACACTCATGTATGTGTGTGTGTGTGCACACGTGCGTGCAGTGTGTCTGTGTCTGTCTGTCTTTTAAGTCCTAGAAAGGGTTAGGAAATTTAAAATTTCACTTAGAGTGACAGATTTCAGATAATTTCAGAATTAGAAACTATAGGGATGGTCAGTGATCATAGATTTCTTTTTGTAACACACTTTTATTTTGCATTCTTGTTTATATATACCCTTAATTTTATCAGTATATACTACAGATTTGTCATTTTAAATAGCTGTGAAGTCAGTCTGTTGTGTTGCTTTGCTATTATTTGCTTAACCACCCCACCAACTGTTAAACATTTAGATCATTTCCAATTTCAAAAATGTTTGTTGCTAGGGGTATTTTGATATATAGTCTATTCCTCTTTTTGGTCTTGTCACAATAAGAGAAAGTAGAAGTGTAAGAAAAAAGTTACCTCTAATTCTATTTTCAGAAGAGTGATAATATAACGTCTCAACAATATTAAGAAAAGATTTGCACTTTCAATTTTTGGCATTGTTTCTTATTCCACTAAGATGTATTACATGTACTTTAAATATATTTATTTAAATTTATTTAAACATCTCCAGCAGACCTTAATCTTGTTACTGGCCAACGTTCTTTATACTTTCTTTCTTCGCTGAAGACAGACCTGGCTGTTGCAGAGAAGCTAGTTCTGACTCACTGAGGGTTCTGGTTTGTGCAATCATAGGGAAGCAGTGGTGGTGCTAACACAGCCACCTCACCTTGATGAGGACTGCTCTCTGGTGGCATGCACAATTCAGTGCAGTGGGTGCTAAATCAGCACTCAGATATTATAGAGCAACCAGTGAAGTACCAAGCAAGCCACCGACGACTTAGACTCCTATGAAATGACTGAACAGAGGGACTGTTCCTGGAAGTAGTAGCAGAACTAGAGGGGTTGTGTTGGTTTGCTAGAGAATCTAATAAAGTACCACAAACCAGGTGATTTAAACAACAGAAATTTTTTCGTCTCATAGTTCTGGAGGCTAGAAGTCCACCAAGATCATAGTGTCAGTAGAATTAGTTTCTCTCCTCAGTTTCTGGTGGATTACTGGCAATACTTGGTATTCCTGGACTCAGAGAAGCATACCCACCTCGCTGCCTCCATCTTCTCATAGTGTTGTCTTTGTGTGTGTTCATGTTCAAATCTCCCATTTTCATAAGGACACCAGTCATCATTGGATCAGGTTCTACCCTAATGATCCTTATTTTAACTTTTTACTTCCTCTGTAAGGACCCTGTTGCCAAAATACATTCTCAGGTACTGGGGGTTAGGAAACCAACATATTTTCTTTGGGGAATAACCTAACCTATAGCAAAGATGACAGAAAGTATGAGGAGATTGGAAAGTTAATGGGGGAGGTGAATCTGGTGGCCCTTGGGAGGCATTAGAATTTGATTCACTGCTTTTTGACTCTTCTCCTGGATGATACTCCCTTGTCAACAACATCAGATGGGAACTTCTATGACAATAATAGGCAATATCTACCGAGAGAGGTCAGACACTACTCTACACCTAAGTGTCAAAACAAACTATTTTGAAACATCATGAGAAAACAGGGAAAGCTCTTCTGTGAAAAGAGCTAGAATATGTAAGGAAATCCCATGTTTACAACTTAAAGCTGGTGTTGGCTTAATATCAGTGTCTGTGTTGTCATTGCCTATTTAAGTCACTTCTGTGAAGGAAGAGCATCTGGAAAGTTATATTTGCCATCCCTAGTTTTGGCCTGAATTATAGTTCTGGGCTTTAAAAAAAGTTTCAGTTTTTAGTGCTTTGACTTAACTCTTACCTAAATACGTTAATAGGCGCTGATCTTCTCTTAAAATCTGCTTCCAGCTTTTAAGAAAATATGTTTATACCATCTTATTGTATCATTTCCTTTTATCTTAAATTCAGGCTTTCCTGGTGGAGTGATCTGGAGAACATGCTCAAAAAGCTTTAAAAAGTTGACTTTTAAAGTTGATTGGACTTGTGTCAGAGTCATATAATATTGACTGTGTCTTATAAAATATGCTTAATAGCAGCCAAGAGTTACTTAGCAGTAACATTAACTTTTAGTCAAATATCACATTTGAAATTGTCATTTAGGCTTCTCAAAAAACTCAGTGTATCTTTCAGAAAAATTGGAAATTTTTTTAGAAAACCTCTGAAATTCAGAAGTAGCCAGATAATAGTCTCCTTTTTAAGTGGAAGAAATTAGATCCAGAGAAGTTAATTGAGCCATATTGCCTTCTTTTACAAGAATTTGGATTTTTTTTTTCTTTTTGAAGGGAAAGAAAAAGTAATACAGTTGACCTTTGAACAATTTTGGATTAGGGGCCACAATTCCTCATTAATCAAAAATTCAGGGGCCTCTCCTGGTGGCACAGTGGTTGAGTGCTGGGTTGTGAGGCTGCCCATAGCCTCTGCAGCGCCAGTTCGATCCCTACCCACCAGCAAGGGCCCCACAAAAAAATAAATAAATAAATAAATAATTCAAGTTTAACTTGTGTCATCCCTGTCTCTCCACCCGCCCCTATGTTGTGAGCTCAATCCTTGGGTTCCAGATCAGGATGCAACCAAATGATATCCAAGATTGGTTGACTCTGAATATGGAACCTGTGGATAGGATAGGTGAGCCTATCACATCACACCTGTGTGGTCCAAGGGCTAACTATATTTATAAAAGGAAGATGGGATAATAAAGCAGAAACAACTTATTTCTTCAACAAAAAACTGTGCATGTTTAAAAAGACTGCATGCAAATTTCTGGTGAACTATTAAATAAATGCATACTAAATACTCTGATATCCCTCAGCTGCTGGTCCTCGCCAAGTGTATTACTACATGAGTGGAGACATGCGCTGCTGCCCAGGTACCCTGTAAATTTTAGTGGATGGTCATTACCGTGCCTTGGTCTGTTCCATTAAGCTGGTAACCATGAAGGGTTGTGTTCCATATTCATCACAGAAACACAAACTATCTAGACTCTCTCAGTTAGCAGTGCAGGCTTAAAATAAATGTTGCTTTATTTTAATAAATAAATTTAATAAATAATAAAATAATTTAATAAATTTTTCCTTTTTTAAAAAAAATGGTGCTTTGTCCTTTTAATGACCAGTAAAACTCTGGGGCATAGGTTTTAGGGTGCAGTTGTCAGAAGGATAGAATGGTGCCTGGATCTAGATAACCAGTATTGAGTGACTTCATTTGTTGAATGTAATAGCAAATGAAGTACACACACACACACACACACACACTCCATAAGGAAAGAAAAACAGGTTAGAAGGTAAGATGATTAACCAATTCTGAGGCAGTCATTCACCCACAGAATTTTAACAGTCAGTTTCTGCTTCTGTGCTGATAGGAAAACCCAAAGAATTCAACTTTTCTGAGACAAGAAAAATTCAATAACATTTATTTAAATATAAATTGCTAGCTAGTGATGCTTTCTGCATTAGTCATTGAGAAAAAAGATGAAATGTTCTTTAATAAGCATGTTATGGTAAACAGGATGGTAGTTAATTTGTTTTCTTTTTGAGTTGTATGACTACTTCGTAGATTTTGGATATTAACCCCTTGCTGGATGTATGTTATGTAAATATTTTTTCCCATTTGGTAGGATGTCTTTTTGTTTTGATTATAGTTTCTTTCTCCTAGAGCTTTTAGTTTCATGTAGTACATTTGCTTATTTTTGTTTTTGTTTTGCTTGCCATTGTAGTCAAGTCCCCAAAGACATCAATGAAGGCTTGGTCGTGAAGTGTTTTGCTTATGTTTGTTTCCATATTGTATGATTTCAGGTCTTATATACAAGTCTTTAACCCATTTTCAGTTATTTTTATGTATGCTGGGAGATAGTGGTCTAGTTTCATTCTTTTGCATATGACTGTCTAGTTTTTCCAACACATTGGTTGTGAAGAGACCATTTGTTGTTGTGAAGATGTATTTATTTTTATTCTAGGGCCATACTATTTTGATTACTGTAGCTTTGTGACATAACTTGAAGTCTGGAGGGGGTGATGCATCTGCTTCTTCCCCCACACCCCAAGATTGCTTTGGCTATTTAGGATCCTTTATGGTGCCATATGAATTTCAGTAATTTTTCATATGTTTCTTTGAAGATTTACATTATGACTTTTATAGGGATCGCATAGCATCTGTATGTTGATTTGCATGAGATGGCCATTTCGACATTAGTTCTTTCAGTCTATAAACTAGGAAATACCTTTCCACTTCTTTGTGTCTTCTTCTATTCATTTTAACAATGCCTTGTAGTTTTTATTGAACAAAAAATGACAGAAGAGCTACATAGACACATCACAAAGAAGATATACAGATGACCTAGAAGCACTTGAAAAATACTTCATCATCACTTGCCAGCAGAAAAATGCAAATCAAAACAACAATGAAATGGTTGACGTCCATGAGAACAACTCATATCAAAAAGTCCAGAAACAATAGGTTTTAGTGAGGATGTGGAGAAGAAGGAACTTGCATACATGTTGGTAGGAATTTAGACTGGAAAACAGTATGTAGGTTTCTCAAAATATCCCATCCCTAGGTATCTACCTGAGGAATGAAGAAACACCAATTCAAAATGGATTTACACACCCCTGTGTTCATTGTAGCATGATTTATAATAGCTAAATATGGACAATTTATAATAGCTAAATATGGATATAACGTAAGTGCTAAACAACAGATCAGTGGATAAATATGTGTATATATGCACAATGGAAAACTGTTCAGCTATGTAATGGTATGAAATAGAATGAAATCTTGCCATTTGCTAACATGGATGGAACTGGGAGGAATTATATTAAGCAACATTAGTCAAAAGGAGAAAGACAAATCGAAAGGGAAGGTTGGGAGTTGGAAGCAAAAGGAAGAGGGGACCCAGTGCTTTGGTGATAGGTATATTACATATATCTGAATGGGTGTGAACCTATACCCCTAAATCATATACAATATTGTAAACCACTACCTCAATAAAAAGGTCATGCAAAGAAAAAAATAGTGATATAGGGATCAGTGAAAAAAATATCAGAGTATATTTTTGTTGTTGTTATTTTCTGTTTTTTTTTTTCAGCAGAGATGTTTACTGGGGACTAGCTCTATGCCTCTGTTAGTTATACCTGACTGATATTTTTGAGCTCTGTATTTTGTCTTATGATTGTCCCAGGAACACAGAACACAGCACAGCTCTTGCTCCTAAAAAGCTCAAATTCCAGGAACACTAGAAAGAGAAGCAATTGTCTTGCTACACCATGTTTGACAATCTACATAGTGCTAAGGATAAAGGAATAGTGATGCAGTCTTCAAATGCCTTAAAGAGTAAGTGATAAGGGGGTGCTTATCTTTGAAGGATAAGCTGATTTAGAAATGTTTAGGGTAGGATGAAGAGAGATGCAAGAGTACTTTAGGAAGAGAGGTTAACATCTGCAAAAGATGTTGACAGCGGCAAGCGAAACCATGATCATCTCTTCTATGGATATAATCCACAAAAACCTTTCCTTCTTAATTTACACATTTAAACAAGGAGGTTAAATACAACACAAATTATGAGTTTTAGGACCTCTAGTAAAACTCAGTTGACCTATTACCTGTGTTAGTAAATTGAAAGTTCCATCTTCTACAGTGATGATTCTGAAGTTTAGCCAAGTATCAGACCACCTGGGGGAATCATTTAAAATTACAAATTTTCAGCACTTTTGCCCCAGAAATTCTAATCCAGGAAGGTGGGTGTTTTAAATTTTCCCTGATAATTTTTATGCTCCCTCATCCACACACAGTGTCCAGTGTTTTGTACAAGTTCTACGACTTGGTTTGAAATGCTCAGTAGCGAGTTTCCTGACTTGGCAGTATCTTCTCTTTCCCTTGTGATTCTGCTTGAGAACATGGACTCTCTTGCCTGCTTGTACACATACGCACATAAAAGCAAGATAAATTAGTATCGGTGTTTTTGAAAGAAAGATGTGGTAAAACACCACAGTGAGAAGATTGTAGAATATAGCTATATTCCATTACTTCCTTCTGGTCAGCCTCAGGAAAGAAGCTGATCTCAAATTTCTTGGCCTCAGAACCCGTTCACATTCAAAACTCTTTATGGACCCAGTGAACTTTTATGTATCTATGAAAATTTACTGTATTAGAAATTAAAACAAATACTAACAAATTTTTGTTTAGTAATTTATTCTAAAATAAATTATATTAACAGAAATATTTTCATGAATAATGGGTATGTTTTTGAAATAAAAATAGAAGAATGAGATATATATTTTAAAAAAATTCTTTAATACATTTATTGCAATATCATATATAACCTTTGGAAAACTATATTATACATTTATGAGAAGAAAATGAAAAAAATAATCTTAGTATTGTTATGAGAATGTTTTTGACCGTGTAGTATCTTAATAGGGTCTTCCTCCTCCTCTGGATATTACCGCATAAGGTCACCCAGCAGAATACCTAACCATATCAATATTCCCCCTAAACCCCATGCTAGTACACATGCACATGCACACGCGCACACACGCACACACACACACACACACATATGTTTGCAAGCTTTCTGGGTAGTTACTTCCTAGGCTTCTCAAAATATAGAATTTGAGGAGAACACCACAACATTTATTATTCAATTTGGAGCTGACTTTAAATGCAAAAGATAGCAGCTAAGTATTTGTTAAATGAATAAATTAAAAGTTAGATATTTATGCAGTGTACCTCAATATATTAATTAGATAAAAATTTAGGATTAGGCTTCTTTGTAGTCAGACATTTAGTATCTGGAATTATTTCTAAGTAAATTAATATTTGGGAGCTAATATTTCCAGTTCAGGAGATAGTGGTTAGGATAATAAACTCTGGGTTCAGAAATCTTGGTACAAATCCTAACCCCAGTCCTTAGACATATCATGGGCAACTGACTTAACTCCTGGAAGTTCATTTTCCTTTTTTGTGTAATAAGAATGTAGTGGTATAGGTTCATAATCTCTTACGTTCATATCCAAAATTGAAACATCTCTGAAAATGGAAAGTTTATTTATAACTCATTGAACAACAAAAGATGACCTGGGTAGACAAAAGTTCTTTTCATTTAGCCTCTCTGCTATGACTAGTTTTGTGTTTTGCTACAGAAATTTAATGTGTTTGCTTCTGGAGTACTGCCCTAGACCTTGTTTTGTCTGTATACATTTGACCCTTGAATAACACATAGGTTAGGGATGCTCTCTGTCTCCCCCAACTCTCGCCCCACCACATGAAGTTGAAAATCCCCATATAACATAGCCAGCCAACCAACATCCTTGGTTGGTTGAATCTGTGAATATAGAACATTCAGATACAAACTCACAAAACTGTGTTGTGCAAAAGCCAACTGTATTTGAATGGTTCATAATAAATATGCACTGAATCCCAAACATCTGTTCCCAGGGACTTTGAGTAAGAGGTTGAAACAGATATATCTAAATCAGAATTAAAATATATATTTATTGTGTGTGTGTGTGTGTATAAAATCTAGAATACTGATAAACACATAGTACCATATTGGATTTTGTTAGATAAGGTAATATTTGCAAATGAGCTCAGAAATAAGTAGAAAAGAAGTAAAGCACTTCAGGCCTCCCCTGGTGGCGCATAGGTTGAGCGCTGGGCTGAGAAGCTGCCCGCAGTCTCTGCTGCACTGGTTCGATCCCCGGCCTCCTGCGAGGGCCCCTCATGGTGCAACAGACCTCTCCTGCCATGCCCGCTGCTCCCCTCAGCAGTGTATTTCGTCATTCTGACTGTTCTGTTCCCCACTCTGGCTCTGGTGAATTCTCTCACCCTCCCGCACTTCTGACTGTACCTAGTGCTTGTATAAATAAATAAATATATCTTTAAAAAAAAAAAAAAGTAAAGCACTTCTTATTTTACTAAACTTTCCTCCGTATCAGTGATAGGTGGGTTTTTATTTTTTCCTTTTGATTTAGGTAATTAAAAAATGGAAAGATACCGTTTTCCCACTTCATATCGGGAAAACTGTACCTTTCTTGTTATTAGGAAGGTTTAGAAATTGAAATTTTCAAAGTTAGTAATTTTGTTAATTTTTACTGTGTTCTAAGAACTGCTGGACACTAGGAATTCATCAGTAGAGAAGCCCAGTGTTAATTCTTAAGTCACTCATGGTCTAATGGGAAGGAAGCAGTTGAGTCAGGCATTGTGTAAATATTCAGTTTTAAAACAGTTCAACCTGGTCCTGCTACCTAATTGGATCACCAGATAAAACAGAGGACTCCCAATTACTATTGAGTTTCAGACAGAGTCACTCTTTTATATAGCAAATATTGCATGGGACACACTAAATGCAGTATACTCATCCCATACAGTATTTAGGACAATCTTAGAAGAAGGAAAAAAAAATACTTAAGTATTTGTTGTTTTATTTTTAAGTGGGCATTCTGTATTTTCACTTGCTAAATCTTGCATCCATAATGATAACGTGGGCTATTTTCAACCATCTTGGCAAGTTCTGAGAAGGAAATAGTTGTTTCACTCCTATTGGACAACTGAATTTTTAAAAAAAGATAATTTCAGACGTATGGGAAGGGTGAAGGGAAACTAAGGGAGTTTTATCACCCCAGGCTGGAAGAAATTCCTATCCTGAGGCCTGATAGGGCAAGAAGAGGGAAAGAAATAGGGTCACTGGCAGGGGCTGTGGTCTTCCCAAAATGAGATATGCCCGCCCTGCCCCACCAGAGAGCTAATACAAAGGAAACTGACCAAAAAAAGACAAGACAAAACTTGACTCTTCCCCCTCTCATCTTCACCCTACTCTGCCCTGCAGTATCTTGGGTGTGTCCTTCCCCAGATAGATGTCAGAAAACAAGGGGCCTGGCCCCCCACTACAGCTGCCTGGTGGGAAGCCAGTGGGTGGGGAATGAGTCTGGGTGAAAGTAGGCGGGGAGGGGGAAGAGAAAGGAATAAGGAAAAGAGCAACAGTCTGAAATCTGAAGGTTAAAGGAAAAAGTAAATCCATAATACCAATGATTTTAATCAAAAGTACTTTTGCTTCTACAGAATACTGATTTTTTTTTCTTCTCTGGGAGAACTACCACACTTTTTTATATCAGCTAAATGGATAGAACCACACCATGTCACTCTCATCTTGTGCCTGAGTTCTGATCTTCCGATTGACCCTAGAAATGAGCACCTCCTTATAGCTGGCACCCCTGGGGCCTCCCTGGACCCACCCTGACCCTGGTGCTGGCCATACCATGGTAACAGAGAGACAGGCCAATCCTCATCCTCTGTCGAGTGGGGAGGCACCGTCCCAAGTGAGTCCTGGAGCTAGGACTGCTCTCCCTCCTCAGATCTTTGTCTCTCTCCACACAAGACAAGGCTGTGGTACTTGAACAAATCCTCTGACCAGAGAGCTTTCATTTTGTCAATGAAAATGGTGTGTAATATCGTGATCCTAATCTGCCAACTGGGGAGGTGAAATAGCCAGTCTCTTCAAACTGCCATGCCACCCTGAAGTGGGAACTCCATCAAGTCCCTTCACATAAATTCTAAGAGACCACCTGAAGAGTGAGTCGGGCCCTTCAGACATTGTACCCCAGGTACACCAGTGTGTAGATGAAAGTTCATTCATGAACACTTTTATCTTGCAGTATTTAAAGTACGCTTCAGACTATCTGACCCTGGGGTTCCATCTCGATTCCTGTCTGATCTCCATCCTTTCTCCTGTCCCCATTGCAGTTTCCCAGACAAGGCCTGCAGCAGACCCAGCAGCAGCAGCAGACAGCCGCCCTGGTGCGGCAGCTCCAGAAGCAGCTTTCCAGTAAGTCCCCTGTCTGTCCCAGAACAAATGGCTCAAAATAAGCAAGCAAGCAAGCAAGACAGTGGTAGCTTCTCCAAACACACACTGTCTTCCTTACTACCATTTTCATCTTTGCTTTTGTTCAGACTGTTTTTACTTTGGATCTGATTTGAAGCCTGCTCTTCCTGGAAAAGGCCCAATCTTTTTCTTGAATTGATGATGTCTTCCTTTTGCTTCCATCAGAACTGGAAATGTTTCTTTTCATTTGAGGAGCCCCTATAGAACCGCAAGTGCCTTTTTTTAAAAAAAATGAATCTGGACAGTTCAGAGAACAGCTACGCTCATACCCTCAAACGAGCGAGGTTGGGTGCCTCCCAACGTCTCAGGCCAGCATCATCCTTCCTGTGTCTTGCTCACTGGGGCTGTGACTGTTATTACCATTGCACCATCCTACCTTCCTGAAAATGACTCAGAAAATCAAAACTTATAGTGTCACAGACAGCGTGACAGGATCATGCTTTTTCCCCAGTAATCTTGCCTGCAAGTTTCATGTCTCATGTCATTTTTTTTTTTTTTAATTCTACCTCTCAGATTCCACTCCAAGAACCCATTCTGTCACGCCTCATCCCAGTGCTAGCAACATGCCCCAGTGAATAGATCAGCCCTAAGTTGGAGCTGCAGGACAGGAAGTAAGAAGACTTAAAATCCGGTGCGACCTCTACCACCATTATATGAATTAAGTGGTGAAAATGAGACTTACTATTTTCTGAGTCTCAGATCATGTGCTTCCAAGGAACAAACTAAAAAGCAGCCACTCCTATAGGCAGCAGTGTGGGTCTGATAGGCTATTGTGAGGAAAAGGGTCAACTTACGGTGAGGGGCAGCTTGGTTTGAGTATATTTTTTTTTCACTGCAGTGATGTCTTTTTTTTTTTTCCTTGAGGTTACATTGATTTACAACACTGTAGGTGATTCAGAGGCACAGGGCACAACTCTTCAGGTCTCAGATACAAGTCACCACACCATTTTCCGCCTGATTGCTGTTCATGTTGATTTCCTGGCAAAGGGAATGCCTCTCTTACACCATGTGTCTTAACCAAGGACATGACCAAGACTTTTTTTACCATTAAAAATATTTCCCCTTCTAGTTGCATTTAATTTTAGTTAAATCATGTAAGTCAATCTTCTTTCCCAACTACTGTTTAATAGATGTGGCCTATTAACAAATGTATGGTTAAAATTTCATTGTGTTTCATTGATCTCAAGGTTCATATATTTGCATGACTAAAGAAAGGATATAATTTTAAGACAGAGATAACATGTTTATATTTAAGATTTTGTTCTAGTCTGTAGAAATATGTACTAGTGATATTTACAGAGTAGCCCCCATTTGGGGAGTGTATTTACTCATTTCCTTTTTCCCACATTTTTTTTTTTTTAAACTAGGATTCACAGAGCACTTTCTTAGGTCCAGGAACTATGACTTTGCATGTAGTAATTCACTTAATTCTTAAACCCTGCCATCTATTAGGTATTATTCCTCTCATTTATTATAGATGAGAGAAGAACTAAAGAATGGGGACATGACTCATTTTCCAGGGTTATTCAGGTAGCAATAAGGGACAAAACTGAGATTTGAACACCAACTTGGGCGGTCTCTTTCCAGCGCCCCTCTCTTAACCTTTTCTACTGTGTTGCCTACAACTAGCAGTTACACCAACCTCCTTTGTTGTTTAATAACGACAAAGCCGAACCACACATTGCACAGCTCCAGAGGACTCTTTGCATCCTAGTCCACATGAAAGGGGCCCTTGGATTTGAAGTCCCACTAGAGGTGTACAAGCAATAGCTGTTTCTAAAACTGTCTTTCTTTGTACCTTCTGTTCTTCCTTTTTTCTGTGTGTGTGAGAATGCATTCGTATATGTGTAGGCCCATGCTGCGTCAACAGTCACTTCTGTACCTCTACACTCTGTTAAAGTTGAAGTAACAGGGGCCTGAGTTCAATCCCAGTCAGGGAGCAACCTACATGGCGCAGCAGACCTCTCCTGTCTCACCTGCTGTTCCCATCAGCAGTGTATTTCAGTAGATCTACATGTTCTACTCCCCACTCTTTCTCTGGTGAATCCTTCAAATCCCCCCCCCCCACCTTGCAACACACACACACATCTCTGGCGCATACTCCAGTTCTTCTTCACTAAGTAAATCTTTAAGAAAAAATATTTTTTAAAAAGTAGAAGTAACATTGGACTATAACATCATGTAGGTTTTATGTGTGTATCATTATTAGTCAACATCCCTATATAATAAATTGTGTTTACCACTGAAAGTGCAAGTCCATCCTTCTCCATACAATTGACCCCTTTACCCAACTTACGCTCCCCCTTCCCTTTTGGTAACTGCCAATTTGGTCTTGTAGTATAAAGTTTTTGTTTTGTTTTGTTCATTTTTTTGTTTGCTTCTTTTTATACCATAGATGAGCAAAATCATGCAATGTTTGTCTTTCTCTGTCTGACTTATATCACTATGCATAATGCCCTCTCAGTCCATTCAAATCATGCCAACCCTCTGGAACTGTACTCTCTCTCTAGCTTATGGTCATTTGCAGAAAATTGTCCGATTTCAAGTTACTTCTTTCTCACACATTATAATGTCAGTGTTAAAATAGAATTTCTGGCGTGCTTTTAAAAAACTGTGAGTACCATTCAATGTGTTTATGATATTTATAGTCCTTATGTATGTTAGTAGTGAGTTATCTTGGACAGGCCAAAGCCCATGCTTTCCTGAGAGGGTGCTGAGGTACAACAGGTTCCTCTACAGTGTCCTGGCCCCATGTGGTACTTGGGTCCCTCTGCAGAATGTCCTCAGCTGTGGCACACTGCCACCAGGCTCACACTATAACCCCTGCCTGGCTGGCTGTCCCTCTCTTCCTGAGGCTGGAGCTGAGAGGAATGACAGGAGGGTAATATCTATCTGTGGCACAATTTTACACCTGTAATTTTATATAAATTTATTTTTTTCATTAGGTAACCAGCCACAGCAAGGAGTGACTCCCTATGGGCACCCATCACACTTCTGAATCTAGAAGAGAACAAGATATGAAGTTTTGTGTTTGCACTGAAAAATAGAACATCAGATTTAATGCATTAATCATTTTTAGAAAAGTTGTCTTCATTTGTTTCATTTCTTTGAGGTTTTCCTATATTTTATTGTACATTACATATAATGGTTAAACTTTAAACAAAAAGCAGAGGAGGGGAATGTGGTATGTTTTGGTTACATTCAACTTTAAAACAGGTTTTAAAATGTGTATCATTTCTACTTACTCTGTGAAGAGATTGGTTGCAGGTATTTGAAATTGGTGCTTTTTTTTTTTTTTTTGAATCTCATAGAAAGAATGAATTATTGTGAAATATATAGTATTTATGTATTCATTAGTCATTTTTTTTCACACTCTCCCAGACCAAACTACTGATTTGAAAGTCAAGTCAGATCTTGACAGAAAAGTGACCCGTTTATTCTGCATTCACCTTTGATGGTGAAATGGACATTTATTTGCATCGCTCTAATTTGAAATGTTTGTAATTTCATAAGCACTTTATAAACTTCATTCTTATTTATGTAGGATTTCTCTTTGCTTTTGTTGTGGTCAAAAGGTGCTGAAGCAGATTGTTTCTTAGTACTTAAACTTCTTAGACCAAGAACTTAAACCAAGTTTTTGTGAGAGTCAGCTTAAGATATCTGAGAGCCTAGTAGAAGTAGTTAGATACCGAATTTGTTTTCAGTGGCAAGATTATTGACCAGAGTCTTTATGAGATTCAACATGTAAATTCTAATGGCCCAGGCCACAGTGGAATTATTCCAATTATTTATTACCAGATTTTGGCAAAAATGACTGTCCAGTTTCAGTTCTCCTGAACATTATGACAACTTGAGAAAAAAGATCTCACAGCTAGCTTGAAATTCCAGTGTGTGACCTTGACCTGGTTTCCAGATAACCTGGCCCCAAACTCCAAAAGGCTATGGTTTTCCCAAAAGCTGTATTTGCTGTTTATTTTATATGGTAAGTATTTGCTATTTTCAATTATTAATGTTGGTGTCAGTCTTGGTTGTGTATTGCATATACTGTATTTATAAATTGGTGCAAAAAGCACAAGTAAATTATACATCAAATTTATTATAAAGAAATAGTAACTATTTTAACTTTGTTCAAGTATGTGGTAATTTGCTCCTATTAGAGTAAAAAATACAGTAAATTATTATCAGTTTGTGTAACTTAAGAGTATTCCATATGATATTTTTTTAGATTTAGATGCATAAAATTTTGAATGTGAAAATTGCAGGGCATTTTAAAACATAGGTGGGGGATATTCCCTTGTTCTGTGTTAATGCATTTCTTTTGCCATATGATATTACATGTAATGTAGTCAAGCATACTGTGAATAGATTTGTCTATAATGAGCAAACCATGTAGAACTACTTTTTTTAAAAAAATGTAGCGAGTATAAATTTAGTAGTTTATTCCTTTTGCAAATCATTATATAAATGATTTATATCTTCCTAGGTGAGTTACTCATTGCAAAGTTTGACACATGCCATCAACCTCAAATACATGTCCGCTTACTTTGCTGTGGCAGCGTCCATGTGAACTGCTTTGTACACTGTGAACCTATTTCACTCCAGCCTGCTCATTTCATGTTTACTCTGGGCTGGAAAAGACTTTGCCAAAACATTAAAGACCATTCTTTTCACTAAATAACATATTCTATCTTCTTTCAGAAGATAAATCTTTACATTTCAGCTGGTTTTGTATATCAGGTTGTTTTTTTTGTTTTGTTTTGTTTTTTTAAGATCATTCTTAGAAGTTACAAAGTTATTTTTCTTCAAAGTAATATATCCACTTTATAAAGACTGCCTTGGCAAAACAACCGAAATGTGAATGTTGTGCCTAGTGAATGAGTCATGTTTTGTCTTGATTGTTGTCTTCTCTTTTCAACAATTATTGGTATTAAAAAATGCCAATTTTTAGTTTGAACCACATTTTTAGCTCAATATTGCAAACAGCAGTAATACTGTTTCAAGAACGAGTGTTGTAATTGCATAGCATTTGTATGCACTTTATATCTTTCAGTTAGTGAAATTAATTTATTAATCATTTTGCACATGTAATCTGTGGGGTATACCCTTTTTTGTTGTGTCTTTTTATTTTTTAAGGTGAGGAAGCTAAGTGATAGCAAGGCCATGTAACTCAAAGGTCGTACAGAAAGTTGAGGGGAAATCTAAAACTGGTTTCCTCCTGTGCGTTATAAGGAAAACCTTCCACTTAATCCTCTATCTCCAGAGGTTACCTTTTAGCAGATGCATTACTTTGCATTACAGTGATCACAGGGGAAGCCCTATCTTTTTACAGAAAGTAGTAATTTGCTAGAGTAGAGAGGAAATTATTTTAGGAAAAGATGGAGATCCTAAATTCACTTAAAGATTTGAAATTGATAAAATCTGGACATTAAGAAGCCCTAAGACACTCTAAATTCATTCTTGCATTTATCGTTTATTTACTCCTCTTAGCTCAAAAGCGGAGAGACATGACTGTTAGCATGAGTGTCCTTTCAGCACTTGTGGCCGTGGGATACAAATTGTATAGCAACAATTAATAAGACCACCTCTTAGATGGACCAGCTGAGAGTTGGTGATGAAAACACAATGAAATGAGCTCCCCCATCTATCTCAAATGATTAGAAAGGCTAACAGAGCTTTCAGTTTCATGTGCTGTGATCACTGAGCAAGACCTATAGTATTTTATTCTTTTCACTTATTAGGCTTCTTTAATTGTTCAATAACAGTCAAATACTTAAATAGATGCTGGAGAAATTGCACTAGAGAATCCCAGCCTCTAGAATTAGAAAAGATGAATGATATAATGTCCCTCAAATCATTTTAGGTTGAATTAAGCATGTAATATAAATGAATGAATGAATGAATGAATGAATGAATAAAATAAAAATGTCAATGAATTATAAAAAGCAATGTTTTTAGGTAGGGTTGATAAAATTTGAAGTACAGTGAAACCTCATTATATGTATTAAATCTACATTTTTCTAAGCATTTTCCCATCACATAAAGGATTAGTATTTAATGAAATAAAATGCTCACAAAGCAATGGTTGCCCTCAGAAAATTTTCCTCATTAAACACCTCCTAATCAGTAGTAGCTGAACTATAAAAAGAATTTTCATTGTATTTTTTAAAACTTTTGATGCCTCCATTTGGACAATGTTGTAATCAGCTCCCTTTTCACATTTTATGGTATTCAGGTGTGAAGTTGCTTCTTCTATGTGGAAAAGTTAGCCTGCATTTATTTTTAAATGCAGTTATTAAAAAAGTTGTGCATTCCCCATCAATGAAAATTTTCAAGTGTGCACAAAGTAGTGAATCGTAATCCAAACATTCCATGTTTATTTCCTGTAGATTTCAGTAAAATATTCATAAGCCAACCACACATACATCAAGATGGTAAATTTACATTGACTGCAAATTTAATCTTTCTCACCGTCTCTGTTCTCAGTGCCATGCCTGTAACATTGGTAAAAGTGGACACTAGGCAAATGGTAATGAAAGAAAAAAGTCCTTTATTTAATGAATTCAGGTACATTAGCCATTTGTTATTTTGTGAGTGACAGTTTTTCTTAATGTTCATTGTTATTTGTTGGCAAAATAAAAGTGCCTTAAGTTAAAAGGTTTGTTTGAGATCCATTAAAGAAATCAGTATCAATTTACAATGCATTTCTTTATGAAGTTTTTTTTGCATGTCCATTAAAAATTTAATATTGTAAATGTATTCAGTTCATTTACATGCCTATGGCTGCCTTTGATTAAACATTCTTCCAAAAAATAAACTGTCTCCAGATGTTAACTTTGTTCAAGCAATTTTCTTTCATGTTATATTACTTGAATGTAAGTTGTTGCATAATTACTGCCAAGTAGAGTCTTTGCTGTGCATTTATAAATTCCAGAATCTGAAGTTTGAGGGTTCTGAATAATTAACATAGCTTGTGGGTGAAGCTGTTCAGTGTGTCCTTTTATTTACGAGCAGGGGGTGGTCAGGCATCTCCCATGTGATTTCTGGTTTGGGGACTCCCAAAACTGTTCAGCTACTCAGTGCAGCTGAACAGCTGTTCCTGTCCTTTTGAGGATGTTCCTGGGTAAGCGATGGGTAATTCGGAGAGGGGACGCTACAACCATTACCGGCACAGTAATCAGTGCATGACCAACACTATTTAGAGCATGACAAATATAGTTACCTCTGTCATAAGCTGCTGATGCTTTGATGACTAAAGTGCCATTTTCATGCAATATGTATTTTCCATTAACTTGAGGCCTATCTATTGTATAACCACTGGGAACAACCCATTTGATATTTGGCTTAGGACTTCCATCCGTTACACAATCCAATGAGAGAGATTCTCCACTGATGCAGTATACTGTGCCTAGTGCATAAGTAAGAATAACTGGCTTCTGGCCAACTTCTAATACAATTAATTTTTCAATATAGCCAACTTTATTTCTTGCTGCACACCGATACTTTCCTGCATCATCGCAGGTTGTCTTATAAATGATAAAAGTACCATTGCTTGCTATGAGATACTGAAGATTTTGCAGCCCACTGGGAAATCGTGTGCCATTTGGTAAAATCCAGATGATTTCAGGTGGTGGATTTCCATCAACAGAGCAATCCAATGCTGTGGTCTTTCCAAGCTCAGTGACTACTTTCTCATTAAATGGATTTCTGAATGTGGGTCTTCTCAGCATTTCTAGTACTTCTAACTGTACCACCAGCACACTCTCTCCTCCTTCATTCCGAGCCACACAGATAAAGTCAGCTGAATCTGAAAGCCTCACATTCCTAATTTCTAGAGTTCCATTTCTATGGACTGTGATTCTGCTTCCATAGTAAGGGGCTGTGAGGAAAATGTTGTCGGGCATGATCCACATGATTTGAAGAGATGGTGTCCCTTCGACTGTACAGTCAAAATGTTTTTTGGAATGCCTAACGGCTGTGGCTTTAATAATAGTCTTGTTTGTATACAAGCCATTGATCAATGGAGGCTTGGGGACAATGTCCAGTTTGTGTATTTTGGTGTCATCCCCACTGGGATTCCTGGCTACACACACATACTCTCCTGAATCAACAAGTTTCACTTTGTTGATGGACAAAGACCCATTGGAATGAAATGTGTACCTGTCCTTTGAAAATGAGATCATATCATTAGAAGGCAGCAACCAAAATATTTTTGGTTTAGGCTTCCCAGTGACTTCACAGTCAAGGAAGGCTGTGTCTCCAGCATGGATCCTCATGTTTGTGGTGTAACGCTGTCTGATCCGAGGGGCAGCTGTTATCACTATCAGATGCACCTTCATCTCATCCTTTCCTAGAGTGTTCTGGGCAAAGCAGGTATAATCACCTTCCTCTGCTATCCCGACTTTATTGACATATAAGGTTCCATTATCAAAAAGGGTGTACCTCCTGATCCCGTGTCCACTGTCATCAGCTTGCATTCTCTTGTTTATCATTGTTCCGTCAGGCAAACTCCAAGATATCTTGGGCACTGGCAAGCCAGAAGCTTTGCAATCAGCTTGGAAATCTTTCCCATGAAACACTTGCTTTGTAAAATGTTGCTTGTGGTCAATTTTGGCAGGTTTCCATCTTAAGCCAACATGCATCAGTATCAGATCATCCCCCATTTTGTTCCTTGCCACACACACATAGTCGCCAACATCTTTTTCTGTTACTGAGGCAATGAACAGGGATCCATTTGGGTAGACGTGGATCTGACTACCAATTCTAAGAAAAGAAGAGACTGATTTGAGTGTGCTACTATTAGGAAGAGGGTGGGAGAGTTGTCTTATTTAGGTAGAATTAGCTTTATGGACAGTTTCTTAAACTGGTACAATGAAATACAAAACAGTACTAACTTATTTAGTACTAAGCTATTTCCTGAAAGATGAAATTATCGAACTGTAGAGGTATAATTTAGTCTAACAAGTAGTATTTCTTCAATTAATGGATTTCAAATGAATCTCCTTTTCATGGTATTATTTCTAAAAAATCATTTTAATAGTGAGAAAGTATTAGAAATACCAGTTTCCTATACACATAACTTGATCATTTTATATATTAAATGATCATTTTGTGATACATGCTGGTAAAAAACTTCTATAACAAACTTGCTCAGAAAAGATGCCTGATAACACTTTATAAAGAGATACTAGGTAACAAAACCAATAGTTACTTGGTTAGAAAATAAGTTCTACTTTGTTATAAAGAAAAAAAATGCCAATATAAGGTATTCAAAGCTTGCTATGTAGCACCTTCCCTTTGCTGTAGGTGTTAAGTTGTTGGTCTCTGCAATAGGTTGACCTCTATGGAAGGTTTTTCTCTCTGAAGCCACGGTGTGTCTGCTATTACCACATTGGACCACCAGATGGCAGATCGTTACTAATGAAACTAAATTCAGTATTTCAGAAAGATTAGTGGTGCTAAAAATACAAGCAAGAACATCCATAGGTGAATATGTAACTATCTAATTTTTGGCAATATGAGCTAAGTAGGTAGGTAAAACTTGAGAGAAAAGTCTAATGAATGTTTATAATTACTTGAAGGCAAAAATAAAGAAATACTGATAGACTATAAAATACAAAAACTGATAAACTGAAAACATCCAATGCCATAAATAGATATACATATACATCATGTGTAATTACATAAACATGATTAACTTTTCATTTCATAAATCAGCATTTTTTCTTAAATTAATTTTAATTTAATATTTAGGTCATTTTGATGGTTTATTTGAAATTTGGAAATTAACATTTACTTTTTAAAAAAATTTATTTATTTATGCATACAAGAACTGCAGTACAGGTCAGAGGTGCACGGGGTGAGAGGATTCAGCAGAGACAGAGTGGAGGACAGAATAGGCAGACTGACTGAAATTTACTGCTGAGGGGAGCAGCAGGAGAGTCAAGAGAGGTCTGCTGTGCCATGTGGGTGGTTCCCTGGCCGGGGATCAAACTCATGCTGCAGTGGGTTCGGGTAGCTTCATAGGTTGTGTCTTAACCCCTTGTGCCATGAGGAAGGCCCCAACAATTACTTTTTGGTTAAGGATTACAAGTTAAATTCATTAACTGCATTCAGTGCCAACATAAAGTGGGCAATAGGAAATAACCTATTCTTCAATTTCTAAGAATGAGCATATGATGTATATACCATTTACATATATATAATGTATACATCTATTGTGTATCATTTTCCTACATGGCTGTTTTCTATTAATGGATAAATATATGCATTGGTAATGTTCATCCCCATCATTCTCTGTCATGGAAAATCATTGCATAAAGTCATACAAATGGCAAAAATTGATGACTCGTAAACTATAATTATCACTTTTCAAAGATAGGATTTGATCTATACAAAAAACCAGATAAGAATGTCAGTGTCTAATAAGACCTGAAACCATAAAATATATAGAAGGAAATATAGGCAAAACACTACGTGACATGCACATCAAAGACATCTTTACAGACACATCACCCAAAGCAGTGATAGTGAAGGCAAAGATAAACAGCTGGGACTACATCAAATTAAAGAGCTTCTGCACAGCAAAAGAGACAATAACAAAAACAAAGAGAAACCCCACCAACTGGGAGAACATTTTTGCACCCAACACTAATGATAAAGGACTGATCACAAAAATCTGCAAAGAGCTGATGAGACTCAAGAACAACAAAGAAAATAACCCAGTCAAAAAATGGGCAGAAGAGCTCAAAAGAAACTTCTCTGAAGAGGAAATGCAAATGGCCAACAGGCATATGAAAAAATGTTCAACATCACTTGTAATCAGGGAAATGCAAATCAAAACTACCATGAGATACCATCCTACACCAGTGAGAATGGCACATATTAAAATAACTAGCAACAACAAATGTTGGCGAGGGTGTGGAGAAAAAGGAACTCTCCTGCACTGTTGGTGGGAGTGCAAACTGGTCCAACCACTATGGAGAGCTGTGTGGAGATTTCTGGACCTACTAAACATAGAGCTTCCATATGATCCAGCAATTCCACTCCTAGGTATTTACCCAAAGGACACAGAAACATCAATTCCAAAGAGCACCTGCACCCCTATGTTTATAGCAGCACTGTTTACAATAGCTAAGCTTTGGAAACAACCCAAATGCCCAAAAATAGATGACTGGATCAAGAAGATGTGGTACATATATACCATGGAATATTACTCAGCATTCAAAAAAAGATAAACACATGCAATTTGCAGCAACATGGATGGCGCTGGAAAGGATCATGCTCAGCGAAATAAGCCAAAAAGAAAAAGAAAAAAAGACCGGATGGTCTCACTCGTAGCAGGAATCTAGAAAACTTAAATAAGGGACCAGGAAAATGAATAACTATAAGAAAGTGAAAATCAAAATCAACAAAAAACTATGAACCAGAGACACTTTTTGGGGGTGGGGGGCAGGAGGGGAGGGATTGGGGTCAGAATGTGGGGGTTGCAATTGTATGGGGAATATAAAAATAAAATTTATTATTTAAAAAAATAAAGTTTAAAAAAAATGAAAAAATAAATAAACCTGATCTACCTTAAAAAAATAAATAAATAAAAATATGAGATGAAAGTGTATATGTATGTACGATCGATCAATCGATCAATAGATAGATAGATGTGTCTGATAGATAGGGTGTGATAGAGGTCCTGAATATTCATTTCAAAACCAATAGTGATGAAATTAAATGAAGATTATGCTAAACTTTAAAATGCTTATAGAAGATTCTGAAGAGTGAAAAAATGAAGTGTATCTCTCTATAACCTTGCTTGTATTATGAAAATTCCACACTTTTTGGATAGAGAGATTATGAATACCTTTATACAGTTACCATTTGCAAACTCTTACAAGTATGGAAGCAAACGAGATTTTTATTCTATAAATAAACTCAAGTAGGCCTTTAGAGTTAGTCATGTAAGAAACTTGGTTTTTATATTACAATGATCTTAAAATGATTCTCTATAGAGAATTGCTTTTATGTGCACAGTTTAAGCCCTCTAAAACTGACTGCTATGAACACTTTTTACATTTCATAAGTTGTGAAGCTGAACAGATAAAATGTCAATAAAAAGGTGCAGTTTACCTGAGCCGCTGGTCAATGACAACCTTGGATGGTAGCCTCCAGATTATTTTGGGTTTGGGATCCCCAATGGCTGAGCAGTTCAGTAGTAGTTTGTCCCCCAAATTCACCTCAATCTGTTTCTTAGATGCAAATTCTATCCTGGGGATGGTTTCCGGCTCTTCCAGGGTAAGAGTCACCACCCTTCTCTCTGAGCCAGTGGAGCTGGTAGCAATGCATTCGTAAGTGCCTCTGTCTGAAGAGTCTATATTTTTTATATACAAAGTCCCATTTGAAAATAAGAACAGTTTGGAACTGATGAGCTGTAATGGTTTCACTTCAGTGCCATTGGAGAGGACCCAGTGAACACGGGGCTGAGGAGTTCCTTTGGCAGTACAGGGCATTTTCAAACTTTCACCCCAGCTCCCTGCAATGAGTTGCCTCTTTGGCTCTAGAATAATAGGTGGGGGTGCAATGACTTGTATTTTAACCAGCACTGACTCCTGACCAGCAGGGTTGCTGGCCATGCATTTGTAAAAGCCCCGGTCATAAATGCTGAGATTGTGGATGACCAATGTTCCATCAGATGTCACCAGGGTGGCCCCCCTACTCCCCTGTGATGATTCTGAGACCACTGTTTGGTTTGCAAGAATCCAGGAAATCACAGGCTTTGGCCTCCCTTCTGCTCTACACTTCAATTCCACAGTGCTTCCAGAATGAGCTGTGATTTGTTTGGTTTGGCTCTCAAGTATCCTGGGGGGATAGGAAACCACGGACAAGGTGACATGAAGGTGGTCTGTGCCAAACTGATTGGATGCTGAGCACAAGTACTGTCCACGATCCTGAATGTCCACTCTTTGTATGGACAGGGTGCCATTGGGAAGCACCTGGAACCTGCTATTCTGTTTCTCTCTAGACAAAGCAAGTCCTGACAAAAAGAAAGAAGTTTATAGCCATAGATAATCAAGTTTAGATAGAAAACAAATTGTTCAAGTAGAAGTCTCAGGAGGAAATCTCCTTTTTCTTAAGCTATTGAGAACATTTAAAATTAGAATACCTAGTCTTCAGTTGCTAAATTTATTTCTGGATTCTTTTATCCCCAAAATTTTAATTTAAAAGCCAGATGGTTCAACACAGTGACTAAATCTTACTTCTTTGGACCTGCCTCCAGAGCATTTCAAAAAATGTTCTTAACTAACCTGTCTTTTAAAACCTAATGAATAAAATCATGCAAATGTCAGATGAAGGTATTAATAGTTTCTGTGTCTTAGAGAAATGTGGAACTGGTGTTGATTCTTTAGAAAGGTATTCCCAAACATAACACAATCTTTCTCTTGTCTTATAATTAAAGGAAAGTTTGTATAAAGAAATAGTTTCAAATACCTGATGAGACTCTGGTCCAGTGGATGGTGGGCAAGGGGTTTCCAGCTGCCTCACAAGGAAGGAAGGCATCTGAGCTAGCTGCAACAGTAAAACTTGCTGCTTTTCCTCCAATTATTCTGGGTCTTTCAAATATATCTCTAGACAAAGGGTCAAAGGAAAGTTCAGAATTTGTTATTTCCTGAATCGGTGTCTTATAAAAGCCACTTTTCTTTGCATTCTTCCGTCCATCCCAGTTTGGACTGTGAGTAGTGTCCCCTGGCAAGCTTGGAGAAAGCAACATGCTCACTACTGGCTTTTGGCCTTTTTCAACAATTTTTGGGTACGACTTGTGCCCAAAGTAGTTTTCTGACCAAGAAGAGGGAGACAAATTAGAGTTCTGTGATTTAACTATTTTTAGAGCTGGTATAGGGGTAGAATATAATAGAGTGGAGTAGATAAAGTGGGAGGTTCCACTTGTGAATTTGGTGAACTTTGGCTGAGCCGTGGGAGCTGTTGCAACCACTGCTGCTAAGTGCTGTGGACTGGCATGGTGCCTTGAGGTTTCATGTAGCTTGATCATTGTATCTGTCATCCTGAAAACAGGAGCTGCCTCCCTGTTGGTGATTGTACTCTGATTACGCAAGGGAGGGGCGGTGAGGCTAGGCACGGGAGGGGCGCTGCTGCTCAGGAGTGATGGCACAATTGAGCGTCCAATGACTGTTGCCCTTGTTGGGGTCTGCTGTCGTCTGCTGGACAAAATTGTTTCAGAAGTAGTTGTTTTCTTCAAAGTCTGAGTATTCTCTTGAAGTAGTTCTTTAACTACATCTGTCATATTAAGGGTTGTCACATGAACACCAATTGTACTTGGAATTCCTTTTGTGTTTTCTAAGGGGGGATGAGAAAAAGCAGAGATCCTGAACTTGGTTGGAGTTTCAGCTCTAATCAGAACAGGTGTCATGGCAGTGGATGTAGTGAAGCCAGAATTCTGGCCAAGAGAGTTGTTTGGGTCATTCCTCTTTTGAGGCTCCTTTTTTCTTTGTACTTTCCGTGCTCTGGGTCTGGCTATTTGGAGTTTATTGGTAGTGATAGATCGAGGGGCCATAGGAGTAGTTAACATGTCTATTTGCATTAATATCAAATCTGTTCTTGATTCTTTACTTGAGATAGCAGGAAGAGTAGGGGCAATGAGTGGGAAGGGCAGTCGCTTAATTTTCAGGAGACTCGTAGGAATGTTCGGTTTGCTGGTATTGTGAGTGGCAGCCAATGTTACAGATGGAACATGCATCACACTTGCTGAGAGTGTTGTGAAATCAAAGGGTGAAATTTTATTTGTGGGTAAAGAAGGAATTATTTTAGGAAGTGCTGTGGCTATGCTTTTTTGCAAATGAAATTCATGTTGATTCTTTAACCTTTCTTTTTGGATATGATTATTTACAAAGATTTGATGCCAAGGAAGTTTCCTTCTTGAAAATCTTGTAATGGCTATAGGAGTGGGTACAGATGTGTTGGTGGTAGGACCTGGAAGTGGCAGTGTAATCACTGAATCTCTTTTAGTTTCACTTGTGTTACATGCACTTGGGAAACTGGAATCTGTTACAAGAGTTTTTTCCAAAGATATGGGTATTGGGATATGAGATCTGATTGTACCAGTTGGAGTCATTTGGGTACTTTCAGTGCTGAGATATTTTATTCTGTGTGTTGTTTTCTCAATAGCTGCATTTTGTTTGTTCTCAAGTAGCAGTGATGGATTGTTCACTGGACTTGTAGGCTCCCTTGTTGTGACTCTGGCAATGTCAGCTTTAGAGATGGTGACAGGGGAAGAACTTGGAAAAGACAATGCTACTGCAGCAATGATGATCCTTTCTTTGGGAGAACAAGCTGGGCATACCCTATTGGGCTCTGTGGCTAACAATGCAGTAGTGCTTTCTACAGAAGAACCTCTGAATGTTGACCTTGCAAAGCCGTAACTGCGCTGTTGGGTAATTGCAGTTTTATATGGGCTGATGATTCGCCCCCTGCCCCAAATTTTCTTCCATCTTCCAAAACGTCTGGACAGTGGGAAATTAGTTGTACTGTTTCTAGGAATTTGTACATGAGAATGAACAGCAGTGTATGGGTCCAAGACCTTGGAGGGGCTAAGCTTTTGAATACTGTGAGAACGGACATGATTGTTCCTGGGCTCGCTGACTCCTGTCACAGATGTCTGATGATTATTTCTGCCATTTACTAACCCTAAGAATGTATGTGCTTTGGTATTAGTGCCACTAGACATTTTGATATTCACATCTTTGATCTTAGTTGCCACTGGTATTAGGGATAAACTTTGCAAATGCTCTCTTTTCCTTCCCACGAGGTCACTATCCTGAAATTCTGTCACTTCAGAGAACAGTGGAAATAAAGTTGGCAGATTTAGGCTGGTTATGCTTTGCATTTTGTTTGATGTGGTTGGGTTTCTGTCTTTTGGTATGGCTGTAGTTTTAATAGATAGTTTGAAATCTGTTGGTTTTTCAGGTGGTGGTAGTTGTGAACTCACAATTGGGGCGCTATAAGTGCCAGTAATACTATTTGTCACAGGGCTAACAGATATTTTTCTGGCATCAGCTGCCATTGTCCTTACCAAAACATTGGGTGCTTCAGTTGCCAGGATCATAAACTCTTCATCTGGCGGGAGCATGCCTGAAGCATCTAGTTCCTTGACATGTATTTCCCGGAGTTGGGTGGCTGGTAGAAGTGGCCTTACTGTGGTATTTTCTTTCTTCTCTGGCATAGTATTCTTTTTAGCTTTCTCCAAAAGTGTGGCCCAGTGTTGTGGGTCAATTTTCCATGCAGAGGGAGTGAAATGCCTTCTATGCTCTTTAAAACGTTGGCTTGTTGCTTTGCCATGCTGCTGGTGTCCTGACATCCAAGAGTTGTGCTTCTTACCTGTGCTTGCAACTTGTTTTCTAGACTCAGCCCCAGTGGAATCAAGCTCATCAAGTCCAGATCCATCTGTTTCTCCATTGTACTCCACTGCCCTTTGTTCTTTTATTTTGACTGAAACTTGGTTAATCAAAAAATCAACCCCGGATGGGTTAGCGGCTACACAACAATAATGACCTTGGTCTTTTTGAGTTATCTGTAATATTCTTAATGTGCCATTGTGAAGAATTTGCTTATCTCTCGAGGATTGATAGAGCACAATATTTCCTGGAAGAACCCAGCTAACAGAGGCATCTGGGTTGCCAGTAGAATGACATGGAAGGTCTACTGTTTCACCAGTAAAAACTGTGTGATAAGCCCCATTTTCCTTATAGGCAGCTATGTCGGGCTCTACCACAGTTACCCTATAGGAGAGCATATCTGCATCATCATTACTAGTGCTTATGCAATGATAAATGCCTGTGTCAAACCTATCAGCTCTCTGGAGCTTCAGTTTCCCACTTTGATCTATTAGGATTCGCCCATCCTCACTCACATAAGGGGCTTTCACTTTATTCCCATCAGCTAGAAGCCACTCCAAATGTGGGGTAGGGTCTCCTTGACCTGGGCAGTCTAGGTCAATGGTCTCACCAGCCAAAACAGTATGTTCCAACTTAGTATTATTATTCCTGGAAATCATGGTCCATTTATATTTCTCTGGCTTCATTTCAACATTTGGTAAAGTGACTTGAGAACCACTAGAGTATTGTATCTGCAATGTACTAAGTGTGGTGGCAGCTCTGTTTAGCTTCAAGGAAATTTGGTCTTGCATCAGCCAAGAGGGCTCAGCTCTGAGAACTGCCTCTATATTTGTAAATATGTCTTCAGGCTTAGAAGCCACCTGTTTATATTTGTACCAGAGTTGTGGTATTTCTGTGAGCAAGTGGCTCCTTTCTAGTATCAGTGGAGAGTCACTGTACAAAGCCAGAACTTGCCACACTGGCTGAATGTCACTGTCATCTATGTTACACATCAGAAATGTTGAAAAAGGTGTATTTAGCATGATATAGTTATTTTCTTTGTTGAATGTAATGGATGATGTCCTTGAAGGCTTCTGGATACTGCAGACCATATTAGCTTCATTTCCAGACTGATCTGTCATATTCAAAGTGAGGGAGCCAAAGGGTTCTTTGAAATCTTGGGAAAAGAGGGACACAGAACCATTCTCTTCCAGAATATTCAGGTTCTTCAATTTCAAGGATGAGTCAATGGTCGGCTTGGTACACAGGAAAGCTTCAGCTGGGACCATAGCTAAGAGCTTGTCTTTAGAGGTCCTGGGGTTCATGCAAAGTGGACATTGCTGAGAAGTGGAGGGACTTCTGTCTCTTTTGCATTTTATTATATCTAGGAAAAAGATAATTGAATTATTTCTAGCATGGCCTCTTTATGAACTAACACTTAGACATTTTGAAGAAAAAGTTTTTGTTATACTTTTGAACCAATTTGTAATTTTAGTGTTTCATGGAAAGTTTTTCTTATTTTTTGTCTTTAAATTAATTTCTAAAGATTATATTGATTCTTTGTGCTGCCAAAATATAATATTCATAGACACAAGTATTTTGTCTGTTTTGTTCACTGCTTTATTTGCTATGTCCAGAGAGTGCCTAATATATATTTGTTACTTAATAAGTATTAACTAAATGAATTGTTTCCTTATCTACAGAAACACTATAACATTCCTTGCTTTTCATTTATATAAAAAGTTGTTACTTTCTAATTTCTCATTTTAATGTTTTAAGAATCACATTTCATTGTATTTCAAAGATAACCTGTTTGATAAATTATCATTTATAAATCCTTAGATGTCATAAAAAAAAGTGTTTTTCTATTACACCAAAGAACATTGACCAAATTGCAAGATATCTTGCCCTGATCCAGGTTAAAAGTATTGGAAAGGGAGAGAAACAGATAAAAAGAGATAATTCAAGGGATCAATGATAACTTAAGCAGATTCTCAGAAAGACAAACAAAAGAGACAAACCTTTATTCAAACTCACAATGATGAAATAAAGCACACAAATAAAATCAGAAATGAAAGGGGAGAAGTTACAACATATAATGTGGAAATGCAAAGGAATATAATAGTTTTATGAACATGTATATGGCAACAAATTGAACAATCTAGAAGAAATGAACAAATTCGTGTAAACATATAACATCCCAAAGCTGGATCAAGAAACAAGTAGAAAATCTTGACAGATCCCAACTAAGGAAACTGAAACAGTAATCAAAAACCCCCCAAAAATAAAAGCTTGGGTTAGGAGAAAGATGGAGGTAAAGTGAAGATGCTGGGCTCTCCTACTCCAAATATTCATAACTAGGATGCAGCAGAATAAAGCCAATAGCCCCTGAGGGAAAAAAAAGTTTCTACAGCACACACCAGGAGCAATGGTCTGACAGCTAAGGGGCCTGGCAAGCAGTGGAACAAACCCTGCAGGCCCTGGCAGCAGGACCTGATTCCCACTGGTTGTGGCTCAGAGCAGCAAGTCAGAAGAACACTGTGTGGAGATGAGATAGGAAGGGTCCCAGGACAGAGACAGAGCTTTGCTCTTCCCTTCATTAAACAAAAGAATAAATAAATCACCATAAATTTCCTTGGCCCATTGTTTTTCTTTCTAGTTTTAGTTAGTCTCCAGCTTATTCATTACTGTGCTATCTCTATATTTTAAGTAACCTGGCTATTGCAAAAGGAGGAAGTTACAAAACTAGATACCAGACCAGTTCAAACTGGAGCTGTGGGCATAACACGAATACTACCCGAGATGTTCATAATCCCTGCAAGTGCATTTGATTGGTACTCACAATTAGCAACAAGAAATGGACTTTGGCCAAGTCCACTTTCCTTGCTTTTTCAGCCAATAAAGTTAAATTCTTTGTTCTCAAACCCCAGCCCTAAAACTTATATAAACTCCAAGTCCTAAGAACTCAGAGAGCCTCTCATTTCCTATTGGGTCTCCCCGGAGCTCTCTTCCCTTGCTCTTGCATTTTTTTCAATAAACACTTCCCTCACTGCTGTCTTTTCAATCTGGACAAGAAGTTCTCAAGCATCTCTACAGCTTTGAGAGCAAGACCCTTTGGTCAATTCCTCAGATTCCCAGCAGATGGAGCCATGGACATTGGCTAACTAGCCCTGGGCTTCTCCATCTGCATTGTTGGAGGATGATATCAGAGGGTGATATCCCACCCTCAGCTAAGGTGGGACTTCAGCACCCTTTGGACATCAGATACTGAAACAGACTTCAACACACATGCCACTGAGAAGATTCATATGTCACCGAGCAGAAGATTGGTGGAGAGAGGAATCCAGAGACTGTGGTTTGGATTAGGGAACGGGTGCCAGTACTACTGACTTACTTAGGGGCCCCAGGAAGCGGGGGTTGAGGTTGTATGAAAGCACATCCTTGAAGGAGGGGAAAACTTTGTTGAGGAGCTGGGGTGCTCCACAGAGTCTGGGTCTCTGGTAAAGTTAAAAACAGAACAAAATCTCTAGTATACCCCTAGGACTGGTACTTATCTCATGAAGTACACAGAAAACATAGGGACTGCTGAATCTCTCATTCCAACCAGCAAAAGGGAGGGATATTGGCAGTGCCACAAACATGAGCCAACCACACTTCAATTCATCCATACCAATATCTGGACCCCTCAGGCCTCTCCCCATCTTTCTAACTCAGCAACTGCAAAGATCTGAGTACACACAGAAGACAGCAAAGATGCAAAATAAAATAAACCCACCAGAACTACATGTAAGAAAAGTAAAATAGCTTAACTCCCTAAGTTACTGCTACAGACATTAAAAAATAATAAAATAGGGAGACTTTAAATAGCAAAATAGGCAGACAAAATGATATAACACATAGCAACACAAGTCCTCAAAAGTATGATATTGCAAGGGGAGAACAATTCTTCAGAAACCAAATGCAAAAATATGAAAGATTATATCTCCCTATCAGATAGAAATTTCAGAATTTCCATAATAAAGAAACTAAAAAACTTAGAGGAAAACTCAGAAAGACAAGTGAAAATAATACAAGAGAACTCAGAGGTCAACTCCAAGAAATAAAAAAAATAACTCACAAGGGGCCTCCCAGGTGGTGCAAGGAGTTAAGATACAGCAATATGAAGCAGTCCACAGCTACTGCAGCATGAGTTCGATCCCTGGCAGGGGAGCTAACCTACATGGCGCAGCAGATCTCTCCTGACTTGCCTGTTGCTCCCCTCAGCAGTGTAGTTCAGTGAATCTGCCTGTCCTGCTCCCTACTGTGTCTCTGTGAATCCTTTTACCTCTTGCCTCTTTGGCCTGTACCCCAGTTCATGTATGCATAAATAAAAATCTTAAAAAAAAAAAAAGAACTCACAAAAGTTAGCCAGAAAATCCAACAAAATTCAGGAAAATAGCAAATTAAAATAACAAAACAAATTTACAAAGTAAAATCAGTGAACAAAAAAGTAGAAAATTAAGCTTTAAAAAAGAAAACATGAGAAATTCCAGTGAAGAGCTCAATGAATGAGTTCCAGAACTCTAGAGAAAGCTATGGAAGTGGAATAGACCAAACAGAGGATTGGGCTAGTGACCTTGAGCTAGTGACTAGCATCTAGGTGGAAGAAGAGAATGGAAGAAGAAGGAGAATGAGGAAAGAGAGGAGGAATGAGAGGAGGAAGAAGGAAGAGGAGGAAAGAAGAGGAAATAAGATGAGAAAGAGGAAGGAGGAAGGAGGAAAAAGCAAAGAGGCAATTCAAGAACAATCAGATACCATTAAAAAAGACAACTCTTCCCAGAAGGGGAAGAGAACTGAACAGAGAACTTATTCAAAGAAATAATAGAGGGAAACTTCCTATAACTGCAGAAGGAATTAAGTATACAAGTTCATGAAGGTAAAAGAGAGCCTGGTTACTTAAATGCAAAAAGACCTACCCAAGACACACAGTAGTGAAACTAGCAAGAGTTCAAAACAAAGAAAGAATATGATCAGAAGCAAGACAAAGACATCGACTCTTACCACTACTATTTAACATAGTGTTGGAGGTCTTAGACAAAGCAGTCAGACAAGAAAATTATATAAACGGTACCCAAATTGGAAAGGTAGAAGTAAAAATATCTCTATTTGTGGAATACATGATAACACACACATAAAACCCCCAAACCGGGCCTCCCCTGGTGGTGCAGTGGTTGAGCATTTGTTTGCGAAGCTGCCTGCAGCCTCTGCAGTGCTGGTTCAATCCCTGGCCACCAGCGAGGGTCCCACGTGGCACACAGACCTCTCCTGCCGCGCCCACTGCTCCCCTCAGCAGTGTATTTCGTCAGTCTGCCTGTTCTGTTCCCCGCTTTGGCTCTGGTGAATTCTCTCACCCTCCCGTGCTTCTGACTGTACCCAGTGCTTTGTATAAATAAATAAATAAATCTTAAAAAAAAAAAATCCCCAAAGCTCCATTCGGGGATAAGGTGGGGGAATCCATTAGAAATAATAAATACACTAAAGTGGGAGCCTACAAAGGTAACATACACAGTCTGTTGCATTTTTATATTCAAATAAAAATTAGCAGAAAGAAAATTCAAGAACACAATCCTACAGACACATCAAAATGAATTAAAAAGTAAATATAACCAAAGAGGTGAAAGTCCTGTACACTGAAAACTGTAAGACATTATTGAAATATACAAGATATAACACTATAGAAAAATATTCTATGCTCATGAATGGAAGAATTTTTTAAAATGTCTATATTATACAAAGCAATATACAGATTCAATGCAATCCCTGTAAAAATCTCAGTGGCATTCCTCACAGACAGAACCTAAGTCATGAATTTGGTATTACAAAAATCATAAGTAGCAAAAAAAAAAAAAAGAAAGAAAATAAATAACATAATCCTGAGTAATGCTCCCTGATCCCTGATTTCAAGCTATACTATAAAGCAATATTAGTTAAAACAACAAGATATTGAAATAAAAACAGACACACAGGTCAATGGATAAACATACACTTATATGAATAAACACACACTTATATGAGCAACTGATTTATGACAAAAGAGCCAAGAGCATGCAATGGAGTGAGAAAGTCTGTCCAATAAATGATGTTGGGAAAATAGGAAGGTCAATGAGAAAGTATGAAACTAGATCACTATCTCATACCATACAAAAAAATTAATTCAAAGTTAACTAAAAACTTGCATGTAAGACCTGAAACCATAAAACACATAGAAGAAAATATAGGTAATATACTCCTTAACATCAACCATAGAAATATCTTTGGGGATTCAACTCCAACAATAAGGGGGAAAATACACAAAAATAAATAAGACTGCTCCAAACTATAAAGCTCTGCCCAGTGAAAGAAAGTATGATCAAAACAACAAAAAACATACTATGCAATCAGAGACAATATTTGTGCATAATGTGCCTGACAAGGGATTAAAACACAAAATATATAAAGTACTCATAAAACTCAACAAGAACAATAAAAATTTGATTAAGAAATATGTAGAGGATCTGATTAGATGCTTCTCCAAAGAAAACTTAGAGATTGGTAACAAGCACATGAAATGATGTCCATCATCCCTTATTTATGAGGGAAATGCAAATCAAAACAATGAAATATCACAACACACCTATGAGATTGTCTATTATCCGAAAGAACGAGAAACAATAAATGTTGGGAATGATGTGGAAAAAGAGAACCCTTGTATACCATTAGTGGAAATGTAAATTGGTACATCCATTATGGAAACCATTATGGAGATGTTTCAAAAATTAAAAATAGAATTTGCATATGATCCAGTTATCATATGGGATCCAGTTGTCCCACCTCTGGGTATTTACCTGAAGAATATAATGGCACTCTTTGCAGAGATAGATACACCCCTGTGCTCATTGCAGTATTATCTACAATAGCCAACAGTTGGAAACAATCTCAGTATCCACAGTCAGATGACTAGACAAGAAGATATTATATATACAAAAAAAATGGAATACTACCGAGATATAAAAAAGTTAAAATCCTTCCATTTGCAACATGGATGGACCAAGGGGAAAATAATACTTAATGAATTATGTCAGGGAAAACAGAAACACTGTATGATTTCACTCATGTTTTTTATAGAGAAAACAAATGAATGAACTAAATAAAACAAAAATAAATGTTCAATCTATAAGGCCATAAGTGGTTACCGGAAGGAAAGGAGGGCTGGAGAAGTTCAATCAGGTTAAAGGTGTCAATTGCATGGTGAAGGATGGAATTGAAGTTTTAGTGGTGAACCTAGGTTTGTCATGATAAACACCTGACACATTGTGCTATAATTCTGGTACTTTAATAAAAATTAAAATGGTCACTGAAATACTTGAGAAAAGGTAGAGTTTCACCTTATACAAAAAATGCATCCTGAGACTTCCATTTTGGTCCTCCCACACCATGCATTTGACAGTTAAAAGCAGCATAAAACTTCTTAGAAGAGATCCTTACCACAGTGGCTGGACAGGATCAAATCACATTGTCACATGTGCAAAACTCACAAAATCTTAAGAAAGTCCCTGTAACCAAGGACTCCAAATCCATCTGTGTGACAGGAAATGCCACATGTGTCTAAATACTCAGCATTCTTCAGCAAATTTAATATTCTAAACCTATACAGAGGTGGTTGATGGTGATCCTGAAAATCTGTGTGCAGTCGTAAGAGACTGTTCTCAATCAAACAGTTGCCAACCAGCAGCCATCCACATTCTACATATCAATACCCTGAACTCCAAACCTTCTAAAGCAGAGAACAGCGCAGACTTCTGGCTTAATTAAACCTCATCACAGAATTAGTTTCACATTATGGTATGCTTATTATTGGTGGCATCTGAATTAGAGTTAGCAGGTCTAAAACATCAGGCATTTTGCCTCAGATGCAAATGTGATCATACCTCTTCCATTCCCTCCATTAAAGCAGGTTCTAGTTACACAGAAAAGCTTTACATTTCTTAACCTTGTCATGCCTTGTCAGGTTCTGGCATATACACTCCTTTCAATTTCTTGTGCACTTGATAGGGGAGGATCTGATATACCCTCTTCCATCATTGCTTAACTATTTACATCCTTTAGAACCCAGGAAGAATAGCTCTTCTTCCAGGGAGCTGCCTGCTATCTCTTCTGGGACCTTCCACTTCGAACCTACCCCTCATCACTAACTATTATTTTTTTTAAGATTTATTTATGCATACAAGAACTGGGGTATAGGCCAAAGGTGAATGTTGAGCAGAACAGGCAAATTGACTGAAATACACTGCTGAGGGCAGCAGCGGGCGAGTCAGGAGAGGTCTGTGCACCATGTGGGTAGCTCCCTGGCTCGGGATCAAACTAGTGCTGCAGTGGCTGCTGATAGCTTCATAGGTTGTGTCTTAACTCCTTGCACCACGGGAGCCCACTAAGTGTTATTAATATAATGATTTTTTTCTAGCTACCCATCTTCCCACAGACTGTAGGTTCTGTTCTTCTTTATCTGTATGTCCCAACCCCTCCATTGAAGGGAGGAAGAGAGGGAGAGAAATCTAGATCCAAGACCATATTTTCCTCATATTTTAATTTATAAATTGCTTTCCAGAATCATGTCTTAGCAATGAAGTTGTTTTACATTAGCAGCTGGTCAGTTAGCAATTTTTGATATAGCTACCACTGCATGCACACTGTTGCAGCTATATTATTTTCTTTTCAGTTGGTTTACATGCACTATTGGTATGATGTTTGCCACCTAAAGTGTATTTGTTAAGGTTACACTCATTACAACAGAGATTATTATGCATGTAAAAAAGCATGGGAACAGAGCAGCAGGAAATGATTTTAATATTTGTGAATAATTTGTAGAAAAATGGCCACAAATCCTCATTTTATTGAAAAGCAACACCAAGATCTTTGTGGAATCTAACAATGAAAGACACCCATAAACTGGTAAAATAGTGTTACATTTGATTAATGAGATATGTGCAAAAGAATTATCTATAAAATGTCAAATGAAATGAATGAATGCATGAGAAAATGTCACATCTTTTGGAATAGATGAAAAAATAAATCCAAGGCATAAGAAGTTGATGTGACCAATTCATGAGTCTTGTAGGGTTATCATTAAGGCATCTCAGTTGAAAGGAGAACACTGAATTATTTAGACACAAATGAAAGATGTTAATTCTAATGGGTTTTTCTAATATAAGATAAATAAAGATGGATGGACGGATAGACAGATTAAAAAAAAATAACAAGCATGGAGCCTTTTTGAGTCTGGGTAACAACCAAATAGAGCTGGGAGACTTGAGGATCAGGCCCCAGGCATGTCCAGGTGACTCTGCATGTTGGGGCATGCATGGACATATCCATAGCTGAGAAGAAATGAAACTACATCAGCACGTCATACCCAGGATTGACTTTAGATCGAAAACGTCTTGACAAACTTCCCACCATCAGAAGTGTGCTAACTGAAAACGTCATGTGCATAAAGCAGATATCCTCGGCCCTTCTATCTATATAAGCGTGCTTCCCATAGAGCTCCTGGGCATTCAGCTCAAATGCTCCTGTCACTGGCCCATAAGTTCCTCATCCTTGCTCTGTTCTTGTTTATCTTTTTGCAAACAAAACCATGTATTTTAGGAGCTAGATAGGAAAGAACAACAGATAGCAAATCCTAACAAATAAAATAAAATGTAATCTTTTCAAGAATGGACACTCAGGCAAACTGCAAAGTGGTGAAAGGATGAATGTTTATTCTTATGCAGATAGAAAAGAGGAGGAGCAAACAGGTCTTGAGCAGTTTGCTGATTGGCTGGGAGTTCCTCAGGCAGGGAAGTTGGGGAGATACTTCAGGGAGGACCAGGAATGAGATAGCAAGGCAATTTGTGGTGTGTCAGTAAGTAGTTTAAGTTGTTAGAGCAAAAAAAATGCCTGCTTGTGGGCTGAGGTTGGAAAGAAAGGAAGTAAGGCTAAAGGTCCCCAAGGAGCACACTAGGAGATCTGGCAGGCTAGAGTAGAGAATGTTTTTATCTCTATGCCAAATTGTAATGATTGTAGGTTTTTATTGAACATAAATCTCCCATTATGCCTCTATGCACAAAAGCAGCCACTGATATATAAAGAATTGGGGATGACCTTAGTCCAATAAAATGACCTTATTATAAATGCTGTTATAGGGCAAGAATTGCCAAGGACTATAGTGTTGAATTCTATTTGATCATTTTAAAAATTCCTTTAGAACATAAAATAACTGGATGTCAATAGTCAGTGGCATACATATCTCACTCATTGGGATGTTAGCTGCTAAAATACATATTAGCCTGATTTTATTACCAGAACATGCAATTGGCAAAATGGTAAGTAGACTGGACACCTTGAAGTCACTGAGCACAAAATCATTTTTTCTCTGAGTGTGCCGTTATCTCTCTGTGGGCATTATCTTACTTTTTTCTTTTTTATTACATTTTTATATACATTTTCTCTACATTCTCACCATTATCCTCCTATAATCCAGTTACCAACCACATGAAAATCCTGTTGTTCTTTCTCGTTTCTTCTTCTATTTCCCCGTGGCATTTGAACATATTGAGAAATCCCCACTGAACTCCTACTGCCTTGCAGATGCTGGTCATCTCATAGTTCATGACATGAACCACCACAGGTACTTCCTAGCCAGACTCCTGTTTCTTTCTTCTCCAGCCCATCTTGTCCACTGCTCGCAGATTGGTCATTCCTAAAAAGTATCTCATTGTGAAACTCTGTGTTCAAAAGTTTTCTGCAAAACCTGCCCTTCACCTTAAGGATAAAGTACAAACATTTTATCTGGCATTCAGTGCTCCCCACAATTTGGTTCAAAATTCTTACCAGTCTATACTGTCTCTATACCAGGCAAACTGAGCTAATCACCGGCTTTGTGCAACTTTTCATATCTGTTATTTCCCCACCATTAACTTTATGGACAAAGCAGCATCTCTATCCAAAATACAATTTGGAAAAAAGTCTGGACTTTTGAGTTTCTTCTTTTTTAAAGATTTACTTATTTATATTATGCACAGAAGAACTGGGGCATTGACCGGAGGTGTGGTGGGGTGTAAGAGGATCTACCAGAGACGGAGTGGGGAGCAGAACAGGCAGATCTACTGAAATACACTGCTAAGAGGAGAAGCAGACAATACAGAAGAGGTCTGCTGCGCCATGTGGTTAGCTCCCTGGCCAGGGATTTAACTCATGCTGCAGTGGAATCACATCTAACCAAAATGCTTCTGCACAGCGAAATAAACTATCAGTAAAACAAAGAGACTCTACTGAATGGGAAAAAAAATATTTGCACATAACACATCTTACCAAGGGCTGATATCCAAACTATATAAACAGCTCATGCAACTCAACAAAAAGGAAACACCCCAATCAAAAAATGAGCAGAAGAGCTAAACAGACATTTCTCAAAGAAAATATATAAATGTCTGATAAGCACATGGAAAAAAAGCTCATCCTAACTTATCAGGAAAATGCAAATCAAAACCACAATTACTTTCTTACACCCATGAGAATGGCCCACATTAAAAAAAAAAAAAAAAAAAAAGGAATTACAAGCATTGGTGAGGATGCAGAGAAACTGGAGCCCTTTTACACTGTTGGTGGGAACATAGACTGGTTCAATCCCAATGGGAAACAGTATGAATGATTCTCAAAATATTAACAATGAATCTGTCATATGACGCAGAAATTCTATTGCTTGGCATCTACCCAAAAAGTAAAAAAAAAAAAAAAAACCAAAAAACCACACACACACACTAATTTGAAGGGATATATATTCCCATGTTCATTACAGTCCTCTTAACAATACTTAAGCTTTGGAAACATCCTAAGTGCGTACGTGCAGAGGAATGGGACAGAAAATTGTGGTACATATAAATTTATATAGTGGAATACTACTCAGCTATAAAAAGATGAATCTTGCTATTTGAACTACATGGATGGAACTAGAGAGGATAATGCTGAGTGAAATAATGCAGAAAGAGAAAAACAAATGCAGGATGGTCTCATTTATATGTTGAATATAGAGAAACATAACAAAGGGTCAGACATAACCAAACCAATAATAAACTATTAACATTTCACTGCAAAACTGAGGCAACCAGAGGGGCAGGTGACAAGGTGGGAGTGGGAGAGAGAATGGGTCCAATGGAACATGATACAGGATTGTTGGGGCACTGGTAGTGGGCAGGATGTGAAATTATGTATTTATAGAGGTTTGAACCTATAAACTCCAGAGCATTGGAAAGCAAAAGAAAATAATAATTCCCCATTTACTGAGTGCTTACTTTGTGCCACAGGTTGTGCTAAGCACTTTGTATGTATTATTTATTCTTTCTCATAATTACGTTACAGATTTAAAAAAAAAAGCTTGAGGTGTAAAGGTACAGGCTAGCCCAAGATACCAACTTTCTTAAATTTCTATTCTTCATTTGTAAATTGGGGGTTATGGTGAGGATTAAATAGGAAATATCTTACACATATCACACTGCTCTCTGTCTTACTCCATAGCCCAACTTTCCTCAGTTCTATCAAGGCAGAGGTAACTTTTACTGATTGAGCTCCTGGAGAACTGTTCCTCAATATAAGTGTTTTGATGATTTTTATTGATAGCCTGACATTCTTTTCCATTTTGAAATATTTACCTAAAGGATTCTAAACTCCTAGAGAGAAAAGATGGTGTCTATTGGCCTGAAGTACATCACAATGTTCAGTGAATGCTTTTGGAGTTGCTTTTTGACTAATTATGTCAACTGGCATTTATTGGGGCACATAGCAGACTGCACTAAAATATGCCAAAGTGACACATTAATTTATTTAATTTAAAGTCACTTGGGAAACAGCTGAAGCAAGAATTTCTCCGACTCTCTTCTCCTAAAATCAGGAAATAATTCTTCAGTATGGAGGGCAGACATGCTCTGTAACCTGAGGGGAGGAGACATCTTCTCACCACCAAGTATTAAGGGCCCTTTCTCATGTTCAAATAGGCTCTGCTTAGCTAACTAAATTCATGTTCAAACCAAAAATTTCATGAATTTCTTTATCTGAAAAACATTTAACTTGTGATTCTGTTCACATCATAGGTTCTCATATTCATATGCTACCTCCATGTGCATTTAACAAATTCATGCCTTTTTCTCCTGTTGAGTTAATTATTTTCCAGTCATAAGTATCTAGAAGGGTAGAGGAATATTTTCCTCCTTCACACAAACACAAACACAATTTCATGGTAACAACTTCATACCTTTTCCACTTTCTTCAAGCTACTGATCTTGACATCTTCCTACACCCTCTTCAGTCATTTCTAACAATTTTGTAGAATAGAAAAAGTCATCTTCTAAATTCTTCATCTCCTCTACTAGACCCAGGAATTTCACCTGTCTTCTCTTTTCTCCTACCTACAAACACTTGACTGTAGTACGACCTCTTGCCTATTCTTCCTCGCACAGTGATCCAGTCCCCACTGCTCTTTATAAACTAAAAGATCATCCCTTTGATGATAAAATCAATGTGATTCTTTCAGTCATTATCTTAAGTACTCAATTACAGGCATGCCTCATTCAGTGATGTTTTAGTCAATAACGACCCACATATATGATAGTGGTACCATTGACTATACCATATACCCTAGGGATGTAGTAGGTTATACCATCTAGGTTTGTGTAATGACACTTTATGGTGCTCACACAATGACAAAATTACCTAAACATGCATTTTTCAGAATTATCCTCACTTAGTGCTACATGACTCTAACAGAAATAATTATTTAATCAGCATTTAATAATTAATACTACATTTTGTGTGTGTGTATTTTCTCTCAAAAATGTAAGTGCCAAATAGGCAGGGATCTTGATGGATACTGATCAGTTTTGGATCCCTATGTTCCCTGAGGCCTTTTGTCCACACTGGGTTTGTGACAAGTGGTTGCTGATTGAATGGTTCCTGCCCTCTTTATGGCAAATTCTACTCTCCCATCAAAGCACATTTCACATTCTGTTGTCTGTCCACCTGTAGAAGCATGGCTCAACACTAGAAGCATAGTTCTCCACTAGAAGCCTGATTAGAAAAGAGACGGTGCTCTTGATAACACACACACACACACACACACACACACCCCAAATAACTACAATGAATATGAGAAGGAAGGGTTTTGCATTGCTTATTTATCATAAGTAAGGAAGAGTAACATACACACATTCCTCATTTCCCATTTTTGCCAAAAGCTAGGAGTGATAACTAGACAGCTGAAACAATGAACAACAAATTAATTCACGAATTAAGAGAATTCTTTTTTCCTGAATAATTATTTAGATTTTATTTTATCTCTAACTAAATTATCTTGGTTTTTTCCCCCTTAGAGATGAAACACCTCCAGGCAAGTTTCCTCTGTTTAATTAGAACAAAGACATAAAGAGTATGATACCTGGCTTCTCCTGTATCCAGTCAGACAGCCATCTTAAGTGGCAATCACAGATCCAGGGGTTCCCATGAAGGTAGAGACTTTCCAGATGAGACATGTAGGAGACCATCTCTTGAGGGAGGGAGCTGAAGAAGTTATCAGACAAGTATAGGTATTTAATAAAAGATGTTTTGAATATCTGGAGGTAGCGCAGAGAGACAAATGTATCTGGATGGAGCTTCGTGAGCTGATTTCCTTCTAAGTGTACCAGTCGGAGAACGGTGAGTCCATAAAAAGCCTCTGGATTTATAAATTCAATATTATTGTGGTCCATGTACAACCGTGTCAAGCTTCTCAGGCCATAAAAACTATCTTTCTGAAGTTTTTGGACTTTGTTATAGCTCATTTTTAAGACCTAAGAATAAAAAGAACACATTTATTTTGTTATTTTGTCACATTTTGTTTCTCAATCAGTAGATGAACATTTGGGGTGTTTTAAATTTTTTGGCTATTATGAGTAATAAGATTCTAACTGATTTTGAATGTAAATTAAAATAATTTTCAGTATTTCAATAGTGAGTTAGTATTCTCTAATTCCTTTTCTAGTTTTGATTCAAACATACCTTTCTCCCAAATATGAAAAGAAAGATAAATACTAGCAAAAACAATGGTTTCTCATATTTCCTGATTTGGCCTAAGCTGTCCTTTTGGTTATGAATGCCTTTCTTGAATTCCAATTTCCCTAATAAGAAAAGAAAAATTAAATTGACATCATTGAAGAGTTTTGCCCCAAATACTACCTGAAAGTACCATCTCAAACTCAATATCCCTCAGAGAGAGAGAGAGAGAGAAAGAGAGAGAGAGAGAGAGAATTCTGCAAAAGGTGTGTATTCCATCTAAATTCTCTGAAGACACATATTCTAAATAAAATCCAATTAAGCCAAATCAAGAAAAGCATATACCTAGACTCCTAGACTCTATTCTATTGCTTTACACAGTCCTGTTAGGGTGTCAAAAATCTATGGACACTGATACTTTATCATTTATGAGGATATTAATCTTCTTTACACTATATCTACTTCATGAGGTTCTTCAGAAGAAATTTTTCTATTCAAAAGTTAATAGATGTCATAAATTGTGAGTTACTGTATTGAAACCTTCAAGTCCTACTTATAGAAAACATATAATCTTTACAACTGCATTGCCTATTGTCCAGTGTTCTTATCCCTGGATTTGTTTTGCCTTTTATTCTCTCACATACTAGAGCCACAATTCTTACAATACTTGATGCATTCTTGGAAGTACCCAGAACTTAAAAAAAAATTGAACCAGGCAGGGCATAAATAAAGTAAGTTTAAAAGGTACATTGATATATAGGAAGCTAACTTCTAAGATAGCAATTGTTTCTAGGAACCACATTTGATTTCTAGATGAAGATGACTGGAAGTAGACTTTCAGGATCAAATTTTAAAGGTTTAGCAGTCCCTGGGTATTGACTTTTATTTCTACTGGTCTGAAATATGACAAAATCTGCCCCAGAAATTTCTTATTATGCTAATTCCCAAATATTGCTGCATTTAGAAATAAATCAGTTCATTGAAATGCTACTTCCAATTTAAGGAATACCAAGTTTTGAATTCTGTAAGAGTGGATAGTTTTTGGAAATACCCATTACCTATTTAATGTGCCCCTGGCCCTCTCTCGTCTCACCTGCAGGGCCTGTAAATCAGAGAAGATTTTAGCAGGGATTGTGGGAATCCCATTGCTGTGCAGCAGTAGTAACTCCAATTTGTTTAGGCCAGAAAAATCAGTTTCTGTCAATCTAACCAAGTTGTTGTACCTGAAATAAAAATGTCATTCTAAGCATTAGCTAAATTTTTCAACTACAGTTCAAATGTCAAAACATACACAAACACAAACAACTATTTCCCTTTACTCACCAGGCTCTATGGAGATAATTTAGTGCTGACAAACTTATTGAAATTCATCAGATGCCCAGAAGGTCTACCTTCTACTCCATCCTTGCAGTCTATTTCTCATTCATATCCCCAAATATTCTCTCATTTTCAAATATTTAAATATGTTATTCCTTCAGGTTGGGATACCCTTGACTCCAGCCCTCTGAGAACACTATTAAAATGCCTCTTCCATTTCTCATGTGACATTTCCCTATCATTCTCCTAGGTGGGATTCATCATTATAAAGTAATGGCTAAGAAGCCTGGGCTCTGAAGTCAAAGAATTTGGCCATGATTATTAACTCAGGGTCCTGGTTATGGTGCCACCTGAGGCAAACTCAATGAACATTTTGTGCGTGAGTTTCTCCCATCTATAATTTGTGAATATTAGGGCTGGCTCTAAAAAGATTACAAGGATTATAACATGTAGCCTGGTTAGCTCAATGCTAGAATAATAAGAACACAATTAATATTAAGTATTTTTATTGATTGTTCCTAAGGCACTTTGAATGCTCTACTACAGTTCACATTAAATTATACTGATTGACATCTGCTTTTTCTCTTTAACTGTAGCTTCTAGAAATGAATAATTGTATCCTCGTTACCAGCCATTCTGTTTGGCGCAATAATGGTGCTCACTAATGTCAAGTAAGTCTAACCACATGTGTGTTCACACACACACATCCCCTTTTCATGAATCTTTCAAATAAAGTCAACTTTTGACAGATTAAATTAATTTAAATGCATATAAAAAATCAAAGGCCTCAAAAAGGGATCTAGTTGACTTTTCATACCTAGGTAGGGGACACTTACAGTTGCCCTGTCATCTTTCTGATATATTGTAACCTTAACTTTAAAATATTTTCCAGCAAAAATGTAGCCAGCATGAAGCTTTTCTATAATCATGGACTTACCAACCTATCAAGAGTGATTTGGTTTCTAGAACTTTCCGCTACTGAATGTTTACCAGGAGAAATTCTCTTATTGCCCCTCACAAATTTAAGATTTTCATGAACTCTCTTCAGAAGAGAAATATTATTAAAATGATGTGGATAATCCACCTAAGTCACAATGTTTGGGGGACAGGTAACCAATATGCTCAATCCCTTGAAAGGGTGACAAGAGAGCCACAAACCCTAAGTTGATGCGTTCCACGTTGGGTGGGATGTGGGCTGGCACGGTGGTCAGGTAGCGGAAGGTGCAGTGAACCTCTGTAGGCACATAACAGGCACAGTGGCCAGGACAGGCCCTGCCCCCGGGAGTGACCACCAGGCAGGTCAGAGAGAAGGAAACCAGTAAGCAGGTAATTCCTGTGACATTCATCTCTATCCTGAAAAGAATCAAACCTTTAAGTGAGAACTATTTCAGTAAAGTCCAAGTAGACTGCACACAGCAGCTCTGATAAGCTCAAGGCCTTCCCGAAGGGTCATAAATTGTCCATTTCATTAATAACATCTACGGTAAAACTTAAAATCCATAGAGCTTTGTGATCAAGTGATCACTTATTGCTGTGAAAATCCTTTCACAACTTTATACTTCTTAATGAAAACCAGTAAATCTTATTATTTAGGATTCATTTGAGAGAGAAAATGAAGACCATAATGAAGATCTTGTGATAACTGATATACATAGGCTTGTTTTCTATTAATGCATTAGTTCCTTTTGGCCAATGTTTAAAAAAATGATTATAAAACTACTACACATGCATCACAGAAAATTTGGAAGCTATAAATAAGTAGAAAAAAGAAATAAAATTACTCATAATCCCATTATCCAGACATAATTATTAACATTTTTCTTATTCCTTTCAGATTTTTATATATATGTATATATATATAGTATGTGTGTTTCTATGCACACGTGTGTGTATGAACAAACTCAATTTTGTAACACATTACATATATATTGAGTGTATATCATTTTATCATTTTATTAGGCTCTCTTTAAAAACATTTTTTAAAAGCTATAATAATCCATGTCCTTAGGTTCTTGCCAAAAAAGACACATTGCACTCTTGCCTGCCAAATAATGACCACAAGCAACAGTGAACGTACTGACTGAAGGGGCTGGAACCTTATACCTACACTGCAGTGGCTCTTGCTTACGCGTCCCAAGAAGGAAGCTGTCTGCTTTTGCTCCCTTAAAATATTCCTCAGCTGCTTTCCTTGGTCCCTTTCCCTCCTCTTCACTTCTGTCTTGCAGGTGGGGGAGCAAAACCAGAGGGAAAAATATGCTCAGTTTTTTGAAAAATGGTATCTGTTACCCACATGTGGGGCAAGCCCAAAGATTCAAACCCAGTTTTCTCAGAACAAATTCAGATCATAAAAGTTTTGCAATAAAACCTTTATGATTTTTTCATAATAAAAGTGACCTTCATAATTTGTAAATCTTGGTGTTCCTTGGAGTAGAATGGTTTCTTTTGGACTTACCAGCAACTGTGTTTCAGCCATAATCTACACTAGAAATAACACAGATGCTGAATTGCTTATATTGCAATATAGACAAAAAGATAATGGAATTATTATTAGGATTTAGCCCAGATTAAAATTTAGTAAAGAATTAATCACACAACCACTTCTGTCATTGTAAACATTTGGTAACAACAATTTAAAATAAAATTTGTATGATTAGAGACAGTATTTCAACTTTTTTACCTTTAGACAAAGAAAGGAACATCAGCATGAAAGTAATTCTCTTGCTCAGTTAGGAAATGGAAGTTCTGGATGTGGCCCACGAGAGTTATTCAAAGGAGACTCACGAATCTACAAGGCCATCCAGATAGTGGATTCCCACAAGCTAAAACTTCAAAATGTATATAAAGAAGCAGAATTAACAATACCTGAGCTCTTCTCTCTTGGCCCTGAATCTTCGGACATCGGCAGAAATCTTCCCAGAAAATGGAAAAGGGTTCCACAGAGCTGAAGAGGAAAAGTTCTCTGCTTTCAAAGTCAGCAAGGCTAAGTTTTTGTTTGTTTCATTTGGGTTGCAGCTCAGGAATAATAATCTGGCAAGAGACCTGGAGGCTCTTCAGCAGTTTCAGGTTATAATAAGTGGTGTTCAAATCTATGCCGAAGTGTCCCTTCATTGCAATTGTTGATAGAGAAACCAAAGGTAAAGCACAGGTTTTGAAATTTCCCTTCTACAGAAGTGTGCTTTATTTCTCCTCAAACTTGTAATTTAAATGTAACTATTAATGTCACTCCATTTTACCCCCCAACTCCCAGGACTTTCTCCTCCATTGGTCTTTTTTGGACAAATCTATCACAGGCGTCCCCTCTAAGGGTCTCCATCAGTACTGATTAATCTTTCCTCAGAAGGTCTCCGACCTGCAGTAGCTACGGAGGAGGTAACTCTTTCATTTGCTTTAGCCGACCCCACATTCCCCTGCCCAGACCGCGAACCTCTTTCCTCTCCAGGAGCCCCCGACCCCGACCCCGCCGCGCAGCGCCAGCCCCCGCCCGGTACTCGCTGCGTTTCCACGCCGAACCTCTCCGCGCCGGGAGCAGGTAAGTTCCCTTCCCAGGAAAGGCCAGACCCCGCGTCACCGCTTAACACAGCTGACCCGCGGGCTCGTGCTGCCGGCGGCATCCGGAGTCCCGCCGCTCAGCAGCTCGCGATCGCCGGGCCAGTTGGAGCGAGGGAGGGAAGGGGGAGCGGGGATGACGTTAACCTTTTCTTTTTCCCAATATTTAGTTAGCTTTATTATGTAAATAGCATTTCATGTAAGATGATGTTACCTAAGGATAAGCAGAGCAAACGAAGAACCTTTTATATTTTATTTTTTTAATAAATTTTATTTTTATATTCCCCATACAATTGCAACCCCCCCATTTTGACCCCAATCCCTCCCCTCCCGCCCCCCACCTCCCAAAAAGTGTCTCTGGTTCATAGTTTTTGTTGATTTTGATTTTCACTTTCTTATAGTTATTCATTTTCCTGGTCCCTTATTTAAGTTTTCTAGATTCCTGCTATGAGTGAGACCATCCGGTATTTTTCTTTTTCTTTTTGACTTATTTCGCTGAGCATGATCCCTTCCAGCGCCATCCATGTTGCTGCAAATTGCATGTGTTTATCTTTTTTGAATGCTGAGTAATATTCCATGGTGTATGTGTACCACATCTTCTTGATCCAGTCATCTATTTTTGGGCATTTGGGTTGTTTCCAAAGCTTAGCTATTGTAAACAGTGCTGCTATAAACATAGGGGTGCAGGTGTTCTTTGGAATTGATGTTTCTGTGTCCTTTGGGTCAATACCTAGGAGTGGAATTGCTGGATCATATGGAAGCTCTATGTTTAGTGGGTCCAGACATCTCCACACAGCTCTCCATAGTGGTTGGACCAGTTTGCACTCCCACCAACAGTGCAGGAGAGTTCCTTTTTCTCCACACCCTCGCCAACATTTGTTGTTGCTAGTTATTTTAATATGTGCCATTCTCACTGGTGTAGGATGGTATCTCATGGTAGTTTTGATTTGCATTTCCCTGATTACAAGTGATACAAAGCCATGATCATCAAAATTGTGTGGTATTGGAACAAGAACAGACACACAGACCAATGGAATCAAATAGAAAATCCAGAAATAAACCCACAGATTTATGATCAACTAATCTTTGACAAATGAGCAAAGACTATGCATTGGAGCAAAGAAAGTTTATTCAATAAATGGTGCTGGGAAAACTGGGTCACTACATGCAAAAGAATGAAGCTTGACCACTACCTCTCACCATACACAAAAATCAACTCAAAATGGATTAAAGAACTAGACATAAGACCTGAAACCATAAAATACATAGTAATAAATACAGGCAAAACTCTACGTGACATGCACATCAAAACATGTTTACAGACACATCACCCAAAGCAGTGATAGTGAAGGCAAAGATAAACAGCTGGAACTACATCAAATTAAAGAGCTTCTGCACAGCAGAAGAGACAATAACAAAAACAAAGAGAGACCCCACTGACTAGGAGAAAATTTTTGCACACAACACTAACGATAAAGGACTGATCACAAAAATCTACAAAGAGCTGATGAGACTCAACAAAAACTAAGAAAATAATCCAGTCAAACAATGGGCAGAAGAGCTAAAAAGAAACTTCTCTGAAAAGGAAATGCAAATGGCCAACAGGCATATGAAAAAATGACGTTAACTTTTGGTGTATGCTCCGCCAGGCTCAGCGCACAGGGATAATAAATGCCTGCCAACCTCCTCTAATTCTGAGAGTGTGGTGACGTTTGATAGCCTTCTGTTTCCTCTTTGATTTCTAATCCCTGGGATTTCTCCAGACAAGTCCGGTAGGTCGAGCAGGACAGTTTCAGTGTGGGCACGTTCAAATCCATATTGATACCCACTTGTTGGCACGTTGGCCTTTTTGGTTTAGGGCTTTCTTTAATCACCACGGACTGCCTTCGGGTCCATGGCTCCTCAAAGTTCTGTTTGAAGGTCAAGAGGTAGTGATGATAACCTGTGATAACTGCAGTTTCAAATTTCTGTTTAGCCCAGCTGAAGAAACTGCTCTCCTGAAAGTGACAATAATAATGCTGTTGTTTTATGTTTGGCATGCATTCTTCTTTATCCCCCAACCCGGCTCCATGAAGATAATTTCCAGAATCTTCTGCTATCACTCAATAATTTAGTAACTCCTGCATCTGTAGACAGGGCGTCCAATACTTTGACTCAGAAACACTGACTTATCTAACTGCAATGACCCTCTCCAACCCCTTAGTTATACTGTCTTAAAGTCTTTGATAAGAACTTGGAGTGAATGATTTGGGGCAGAGGCTCTCAGCAAGTAGCATCATCAACAACCCCCTGGACCTTGCTGAAGATGCAAAACCACTCCAGACTCACTGAAACAGAACTTGCAGGACTGGAACTAGGGGGTCTGTGTGTTAACTTGCTTTCCAGATTATTCCCATGCAACTAAATTTTAAGAACTGCTGCATTAGGAAAATAATTTCATGTAATGATAATAGTCAATGTTTATTGAGGGTTTACTCTGTGACACTATTTGAAGCGTTTTATAAACCTCACATTACTAAAAATATTTTTTTTAAAAACCTGCATGTCATTTATATTTTACAGAAGAGGCACATAAAAGGTAAGTGATTGACTCCAGTCATAGCTGATTATTAGTGAGAAACCAAAGTTAATTCAAACCCAGGCAGCCTGGCACTTCAGCCTGAATGTTAAACCACAGAGCTATGGCTACCTCTCTTAGGCAGACATTGGAATGTCCCATATCCAATGGCTAAGCTTTCAAGTGATTTACAGTTAGTAATAAGTAAGTTGGTTGCCAAGGTAAAATTCCAGAATGAGAGACTCAGTGATAGATGTAACACTAGAACTGCACGTTATACCAACATAGTCCTTAGTTCTGCATAGCTGACCTAGTTCTTTAAGTTAAAAATTCACATGTGATGTTTAATCTTGGATTCTTGCTTTGGAAATATGGCATATATGTTGGTTCATGGTAGCCACCATCCTTTTATTAAAGCTCCTTGACAACCAACCTCATGGATTTATGTATGCTTTAGTCAGTTTCTAATCAGCCTCTGAACTCAGATCCTTCCTCTCCCCTCCCCACTGAGATAAGTCTCAGAAAGAGGACTCATACTTTATATTCCTTATTTTCCCAGGGTGATTACCTGGGATCATTTGTTGTTGTAGTATCAAAAAGAATTCTTCTTAAGAGTGTTTCCTTGTGGGACCTCCCCGGTGGCCTAAGGGGTTAAGTCTCAGCACTATGAAGCAATCCGCAGCCACTGCAGCACAGGTTGGATCCCAGCCAGGGAGCTAACCCACGTGGAGCAGCAGACCTCTCCTGACTCGCCCACTGCTCCCCTTACCCGTGTATTTCAGCCAATCTGCCTGCTCTGTTCCCCGCTCTGTCTCTGGTGAATCCTCTCACTGCCCCCCCCAACTCAGTTCTTGTATACATACATAAATAAATCCTTAAAAAAAAAAGTTTCCTTGTGTCAACTTTTTTTTTTTTTTTTAATAAGAGAGATTTCTACCATGCCTTATGTGAGAGTTCTCTAAGCAATTTCCACTTTTTATTTCATCTGCCAAAAACTTTCAGAAGCTTGAAAGGTATGTTGGGGCTAATTCTAATGTAACTTGTCCTGTTTAATAATAATTATAGTAATGTCATTAATTACTTCTACATTTAGTGTATGCATGTGCCAAAAGCTTTATATGTGTTGCTTAATTCTCAGAAATATCTTTATGAGGTAGGTGCTAAAATTAATCCTATTTTTCAGGTGAAATTGCTGAGGATAAAGAATACTAAACAATTAAGAACCAAAATACACTGAATTAATTTTAAAATGTAAGGTCCCTGTTCATTAAGTTCTACATTTCTCTCCCTCCTTTGCTTCTGTTCACATTTCATCTACTGTAAAATTTGCAGGTGTACAGCATATCAAGGATTAAAATACTACCATATTCCTTTCTAACCATACTTAATGATGCAATTTGTTTCTACATTTTTTACTTACAAATTACCTTCCTGATTGAATATGGCTTCACTTAATGTTTATAAGAGATGTGGGAAATTCACTGATGATAGCAATTTTATAGAGGAGGAATATGAGATTAAGGACATAAATTATTTGTCACAGTCTCACTACTCAGCATGAGAATTTGGAGTCAATCTGAACTAGACTACAGTCATTCATATTCAATTTCAGCCTAGTTTACTATTTTAATTCCTCTCACTATAGCTTACCTAATATATTTTTTTTAAATCATCCTCTCCTTTTTATTAAGTTTGTCCCTAAATACAATATCAGAATAGTCACTGGTTTGATTATTTTACTAGTAAATATGACTGTAACTATAAATATTCTTTACCCATTACATCATCCCTGGGAATTTACATCTCCTCACATTTCTTTCTTTCTTTTTAAAATTTATTTATTTATTTTCATATGGCATTGTTAATTTTTGGACAGTACTTGATTTTTTTTCACCTCAGGTGTAGTCGCCATAATTCTGCCACTACCACATGTGGCCCATCACCATAGTCCCTTGTGCTTTTCCCTCCCCTGCTTTTACCCTTCTCCTCTCCCTCCCCTGCTGTGTGCCTCAGATCTATGATCAGTTTGCAAATTTTTCTTTTACCTGACCTTTTGTTTGGTTTCTCCATATTCCACATGTAAGTGAAACCATCTGATATTTTATCTTTTTTCCTTCTGACTTATGTCGCCTATCATATTCCCTTCCAGCTGCATCCATGTTGCCATCCACAAATGGCATTAGTTTATCTTTTTTTATTCTTGAGTACCACATCTTCTTGATCCATTCATCTGTTTTGGGGCAGTTAGTTAGATGGTTTCCATATCTTAGCTATTGTAAATAATGCTGTAATAAACATAAGAGTGCAGGATTCCTTTCAAATCAGGGTTTTGTGTTGTGTAGATTCCTAGGAGTGGAGTCACAAGATCATGTGGTAGGTCCATTTTTAGTTTTGAGGAAACTCCACATAGCCATCCACAGAGGCTGGGCCAGTTTCCATTCCTACCAGCATGTAAAAGAGTTCCTTTTTCACCACATCCTTGCTAGCATTTGTTGTTTCTATTTTTTCTTAATATGAGCCATTCTCACTCCCTACATTTCTGTGTAATTGATATTGCTTATTATTCTTTTTTTTGTATTTTTTTAATTTTATTTTTATATTCCCCATACAATTGCAACCCCCTTATTTTGACCCCAATTCTTCCTTTCCCCACCCCCACCCTCCATAGTGTGTCTCTGGTTTGTAGTTGTTTGTTGATTTTGATTTTTTCTTCCTGCTCCTCATCCTTAATATAGCAACCTTACCAATTTTTTCATTTCATCTCAAATCAGAGCATTTGACAGCAACAAACTATGCACAGGCATTCACACCATATATCACCAACATTCATGGAGTTTAAAATTTACTCATACACATGTCAAGAGTATAAAGAGACCCAAATTGTACATATCCTTTAATCAGGCACAATCACTACTAGCTCCCAGCTCCATGAATTTTTTATTAATTAATTAACCATACAAGTCATTCACTTGGTGATTCCAATAGCAGTGAAGTAGACCTGGCTACTCCTTTTAAGAAGTTTTAGCATAGTGGGTCAGGTGATAAGTGCCATGAAGAAATGAAGGTAAAAAAATCAATCAGCAGTAGACCTGCCTCAATTCAATTGTATCTCAACAGTCCAAATTCAAGCTGTGGTTCCCTTTGTTGCCTGTATATATCAATGGACAATTAGTATTCCAGACACCTACTTTTTTAGCCACTCAGAAAACCATGCATGGTGTAATTTTGGAAGATTTTAGAGATAATTTGAAGTCAAAGGGAAACAGGAGTCCTGCGCTACTGCTGCAGTGGGGTGTAACTGGGTTTGAGGACTGACTCTGATGGAAGCCTTGGAGAGAGAGGCCCACAATATGTGCAGCCTGCAGGCCAGCACTAAGCTTTAGAAGCACTGACTTACTGACCTGGGCTGCATGCAACAGTTGTTGCAGCAGAAATTGCTTGCAGAACCTCAGCACAGGTGGTGTCTGGATAGTGGGGTTGGGGTTTTAAATAAGTTTTGAATACAGCATCAGAATTATAAACAGACCAATCAGTTTCAAGCTCTCAGTGGACCCATTCAGACCATGTTGGATCTCAAGGGTTTTGAGACTATTCACATTTGAACTCGACCTGCACCAATCAAACAAGTGGAATTGCAAATGGACTAATCAGGCTTGAAAGACAGGCACTCTGGAAGGGATACAAGCTGAGGTTTGAGAGGGCTAGGGATTTTCAGACTCACTAGGACCTTCTTCCAGAAAGGCTTCCTCCGAGAGGTACATCAGGATACAGGCCTCTGGAGACTTTTGCATCTGATCTTCACTTCAGGCTGCAACCTGACTGCTGCATCTGCCTCTCTCCCTGCCTCTGATATGGCCTGTAAAATGCACTGTCAGCCCGTTCCTGATGTCTCTAAAAGGGCTGTGTGCTATTGGCTCATGCCAATAGCTCTCAAGTCAAATCTAACACTGGTGCCTTTTCTCTGGTATGGTTGCATGGGAAAATCATATTTTCTCTGCTGGAGTAGATACAAGTTGAAACCCCATGTGAATGCACACAAAGGTGGAAGCAGTACCATAATGACTAAGAAAATATAGTTGCCAAGTGTTTAGAAACAGATTCCTTGGAGGATAGCCCTACTGGCTTTAGTATCATACTCTGGTCACTATAAATAGTATATACAGCCTTTACAGTAAGTAGTGTATCAAATTTCGTCATTGGCAAACATTTGAGAAATCATAATGATTTATTAAATATTCATAAGAGACACATCTAAGAAATCTGAAATTGTCTCCAGGTTTTCGAGATGAGTCTCGGAGGATGTCCAAAAGTGAATGTCCTATGTGTGAAGAGGTGATGAGAAACAATATTGGTAGAACTTCAAGAGCATTTTCTTTTTTTTTAAGATTTATAAAATTTATTTATGCATACAAGAGCTGGGGTGTAGGTCAGAGGTGTGGTGTGGGGTGTGAGAGGATTCACAAGAGACAGAATGGGGATCAGGACAGGCAGATCTAATGAAATACACTGCTGGGGGGAGCAGTGGGTGAGACAGGAGAGGTTTCCTGTGCCATGTGGGTTAGCTCCCTGACTAGGGATCAAATTCATGCTGCAGTGGCTGTGGATAGCTTCATAGTGCTGAGACTTAGCCCCTTGTGCCACTCAAGAGCATTTTCTAAGAGCAAGCAGAGTGGCCTAGAACTGTAAGCAGAGAGGGAGAACTCAAGGGCATGATACACAACTTTACTAGCCACCCTAGGAGTTGATTGTAGATGAGGAACAACGTTGATGTGGTTTCTGAGGTCAGCCACTGGGAAAAGTAGTGAAGGAATCCAAAGCCATAAGTTTGGGTAGCACATGAACAGTGTCTGGTTAGGCCATTGGCAATAGCATGAAGTTTTCCATATGTTAAGGTTTTCTGAAGTACTGAGATTTGGAATAGTACATTTTTGTTGTCCTGACATGTAGAAATTTTGGATAGGATAAGATATGGAGAATTACATCCTGATAATGGCTTAAAAATGATGGTTTTACATTGCTTACTTTCTTACTTTACCCTTCTAATCTTATATTTTTATCTAACTTTGTGTTTTTGACTTAATTCCATATTTTATTAGAATCTTGCTGATTCTTCAGTTACCAAAAATGCAATGATTTTCCAAATCTAGCCTCTCCGATGTTAGTAAAAGTAATAAAGCTTTGTTATGTTTTGAAAACTTTACATGTCCCATATCAGATATATAATTCATCATATATATATTGATATAACTAGGATACACATATATATTTATATACATTATGGTTTTGAAGTGTATTATGGAGTTAAAATAAGTGAAGATAGGGTAAATTAATGATTTTCTTAAGAATGGAGTGTCTTGGATTTTAAGATTTGTTTTATATACATCATAATTTAAAAAAAATAGAGTTTTTCTTTTATTCCTTATTGTTAAATCACTGACAATAATTGTAAAACTTATTAGACATTCTTCTCCTTGAATAAGCCACATACCGTTTTACTCCCAGATATATAGAAAATTATAAAACAACAGAGATTTACATGGAAGGTTTCAATAACAATTATTCCAAAAACTACCAAACACTTCTCTCAGTAGAGTGCATTTTAATTAATGCACTCTGAGACTAGCCATGGAAGAAGTCAGAGGAAATTACGTAGTTTTAGAGCAGGGTTAGCACTTTTTTTTTTTTGGTAAAGGCAAAAAAGTGAACATGTTATATTTCATGAGTTCTAACATCTTTATTGCAAGTACCAAATACTATCATTGTAGTGAAAGCAACCAGAGATAATATATAAAAGCATATATCATGTTCCAATAAAGCTTTTTTATAGCCACTGAAAGTTGACTTAAATATAATTTAAAAATTATCAAAAATGTTATTTTTTTTCTTTTTGTTTTTTTGGTTTCAGAAAATTATGAAAGAGCAAAGACTTACATGGATAGATTCAATAAAAATTATTCCAAAGACCACCAACTATGTATACAATTGTTGTCTAGTATATCAAACACAGAAAGGAAGAGTTTGAGGGTTTCCTTTCACTTCAAAATTCAGGATGAAATGGCCAAAAAAGCTTTCAGAGATTTACCTTCAGTATTCACAATTCACTTTCTGAATAAATCATAGATATTTTGTAACTTAGGAGTTTCTTTGTGAAGAATTCTGTGAGAATCTTGCCAGAATACCATGATGATTTATTCCAGCACTGTCAAGGTTCTAACATAGTGCCTAATCAAATTCCAATACTCTATTGAAGTAAGTGATCTGGCATTTGAAAAGAATGAAAATTCCTAAAAGATAAAGGTACATCCAAGATCCATCCTCAGGGACTTGAAAGAGTGTATATGGGAGGAATAGTTTTAGTAATAGAATGAAGTCATGGAGACAGCTTTGGATGAGAAAAGAGAAACACATTTCATATTAAATTAAAATGATATATGCACAGGGGTTATTAAACTAAACCAAAAAATATCAAGTATAACCAAATATTTAATAAGATGTTGTTTTATTTCTTATAAACTCCCAATAACTGAAACTCAGGCAAATACTCTCTTAAAATTTATATGCCTTATTTTCTGGCAAATGGTTTAAGTTAGCATGTCATGTATGCAAATGTAAAGCAACCAAATTTTTCCACATATGCAGAGGTTGAAAGAGTGAAAAGATTGCTGAGTAATATTCCATTGTGTATATGTACCACATCTTCTTGATTCAGTCATCTATATTTGGGCATATGGGCTGTTTCCATAGCTTAGCTATTGTAAATAATGCTGCTATCAGCAATCAAAAAAGATAAATTCATGCAATTTGCAGCAACGTGGATGGAGCTGGAAGGGATCATACTCAGTGAAATAAGCTAGAAAGAAAAAGAAAAATATGGGATGGTCTCATTCATAGCAAGAATTTAGAAAACCTAAATTAGGGACCAGGAAAAAGACTAATTATAATAAAGAAAAAAATCAAAATTAACAAGTAACTATAAACCAGAAACACACTACAGTGGGTGGGGGGCAGGAGGAGAAGAGGGATTAGAGCCAAAATAAGTGGGGGGACTTGTATGGGGAATATAACCAAAATGAAAATGCATACGTTGTGCAAAAATGAAAAATGATGTAAGAATTATATAAAATAAAATATTTAAAAAAAGAAAAAAAAAAGAGTGAAAAGAACTAAAGTTGAAAGAATTCACATAGCACAACTTTTCTTTCCTGTCCAGGAAATAGATACAATACTAGAAGGAAAGTATGATGTTGGTCATTCACAAGCTGGGATAGATTCACCCCAAGTCTTAAGGAAAATGGTTAGAAATTGAATCACTCTACTTTATATTTAAAACTGGTTTAACTTGCTAATTAATGTGAAAACAGAAAAATTTATGTATCTTTTAATGTATTTATTTTCTACCTTTTCAGGTATTATCACCATTGGGTTCCCAGAACCAAAGCGCACATAGTCAACCTCCATAGTCCACTGTGCTCCCTCCCAATTTTGTTCTCACGCCTCCACTTTTTACTCTCCCTCTGAATGCCTCAGTTCTGTAGTGAGTTTTAAAGGGTTTGTTTTGAGTTTGACTTGTTTGGTTATTCTATATTCCATATAACTGACATCATCTGGCATCTGTCTTTCTTCTTCTGGCTTATTTTGCTTCACATGATCCATTCCAGATCCATTTATATTGTCACAAATGGCATGACTTTGTATGCTTTTTATGGTTGAGTAATATTTCATTGTGTATATATATACCTCATCTTATTGATCCACTCATCTGCATTGGTATTCTTGTTTCCTAACTTGGCAGTTGTAAATATATCTGCAATGTGTCCAAGTTTCCTTTTGAATTAGTATACTAATTTTGTATATTTCAGGTAGGCACCTATGCGTGGAATTGTTGATCATATGGTGGATACATTTTTAATCTTTTGAGAAAAATCCATACTATTTTCTACAGGGATTGGACCAGTCTACATTTCCACCAACAGTGTAAGAGGATTTCTTTATCTCCATGTCATATCCCCACTGGCACTTGATCTTTTGTTCTTTTATGTATGGACTATTCTCACAAGTGAGGTGGGAACTCAGGTGCTCTTGATTTACATTTCTCTAACTGTAAGTGATAATATGAATATTTTAATGTGCTTGTTGGCCACCTGTATATATTCCATGGAGAAGTATCTATTTAGCTCTTCTGCCCTTTTTTTCATTAGGTTATTTGTTTACTTTTTGTTGAGTTACGTGAGTTCTTTGTAGATCTTGGCTATCAGATGTATGCTGTACAAATATTTTCTCCCATTCATTAAGGTGTCTTCTTGTTTTGGTTGTGGTTTCTTTTACTGTTCAGAAGCCTTTTAGTTTGTTGTAGTCCAAATTGTCTGTATTCTCTTTTGTTTTCTTAGCTGCTGGAGTGTATCCACAAAGACAACACTGAAGCTTAAGTGCCATTAAATGTGTTGCTTATGTTTTCTTCTAAGTATTTTGTGATTTCAAATCTTATATACAAGTCTCATCTATTTTCAGTTGATTTTGTATGTGATGTAACATAATGATCTAATTCCATTCAATTGCATGTGACTGTCCAGTTTTCCCAAACCACTCATTGAAGAGATTTTCCTCACTCCAATGTATGTTTTTGGCTCCCTCGTCATAGATTAGCTGCCCATATTAGTTGGATTATTTCTGGGTTCTCAATTCTATTCCATTTTCAGTGCATCATTTTGTGTTCCAGTAGCATGCTGTTTTATTATTATGTATTTATAGATAGTTTGAAAACTGAAAGTGTGATGCCACCACTCTTATTTTTTGTCAGGGTTGCTTTGGCTATTCCAGGTCTTTTGTGATTCCATATTACATTCAGTAATGTTTGTTCTATTTTTTTGAAGAATGTCATTGAAGTTTTTATAAAGATTGCATTGAGTCTGTACAGTGTTTTGGATAGAAGGCCATTTTGACAATGTTGATATTTCCAATCCATTAGCAGGGAATAGCTTTCCATTTCTTAATGTCTCCTATTTCTTTTAACAATGTTTTATAGTTTTATTTATATAGTTCCTTCACTACCATTGTTAGGTTTGCTCCTATTTATTGTTTTTTTGTTTTGACTATAAATGGAATCATTTTCTTAATTTCCCCCTTTTCTAAGTCATTGTTTTCATAAAGTAAGGCAACTGATTTTTGTTTTGATTTTATCACTTGCCACTTTGTTGAACTGATTTTCTGTTTGAATTTTTAGTTTTTCAGTGGAATCTTTAGGATTCAATCTTTAATATCATGATGTCATCAATAAAAATAATTTCACCTCCTTTTCCTCAGTTTGGATTTTTTTTATATCCTTCTCTTACCTAATTGCTCTAGTTAGGAATTCTAATACTATCTTGAATAGTAGTGGTGAAAGTGGACAACCTGTATTTGTACCAAATCTTAAAGGAAGAGTGCTCAATTTTCACCATTCAGAATGGTCTTCACTATGGATTTGACATATATGACTTCTATTATGATAAGATATGTTCCAATTATCACCAGTTTTTCAGGATTTTCATCATAAAAGTGTGTTCAATCTGTTCAAATGCATTTTCAGAATCTAGTGATATACAAGATTATATCTTTATTCTTTTCCAGTGTGGTGAATTATGTTGATTGACTTTTCCATGTTGAAACACCTCACTCATTACTACGTTCTTCCTTTTAATACCACTTTTTGTATATCTCATAGCACTGGTAGCTTGGACCTTGTTTTCATTAATCTTCAGATAATTTTAAAAAATTTCTTCTTTGATTTCATCACTGATTCAGGAATTATTCAGAAGCATTTTGTTTAGTCTCCACATATTTCTTTCTGGATTTGAGTGCTTCTAAAAATATCTTCAATTCCTTTAGTGAAGAATTCTTTTTTGTTGTTGTTCCTGGATCTCTGTTCTAAGACCCTGGAACTGATTTCTTTGTTTGAAATACTAGAATGTCATTGGGAATTTTTTTTGTTTATTATTCTAAAATCTTTGTCTATTAGGTCCTCAAATTAAATTCTATGTTCTTTATATTGGATTCTGGACTTCTAATCTTCTCTTTCAGCTGTTCAATTTTGTGTTCAGATGTTCTTTATCTCCTAGGAATGTATGTTCATTTATTTTCTTCATTGTGTTTGGGGCATGATAGGTTTAGTATTATTTGTTTTTCTTTAAGTTGGTGGCAGGTGTGGAGTGTCACTCTTGGTCAAGAATGATAGCTACTCCTAGCAAAGAAACTTAAAATGTCTTTTATCCTCTTTCTCCAGAGTAACTTCTTCTCACTCTCTCATGGAGCCCAAACTTTATTTTTTATTTATTTTTTCAATTTTTACATCGTTGTTCATTTTTAAACAATAATTGCTTTCCCCCACCCCTCAGGTGTAGTCCCCATAGAGTTTCCTTCACCAATGCACCCATGCACCATCACCTCAGTCCCCTGTGCTCCTCCCTCCCTCCTTCTGATCCCTCTCCCTCCTCCTCCCCTGCAGTATGTTTCTGATTTATAATTTCCCTTTTTTGCTTTGTTGTGTTTTGTACTGTTATTATTTTTTTACACGGATGTCTCGTTGGGTTCCCCTATATTCCTGCTATAAGTGAAATCATCCAATATTTTTCTTTTTCCTTCTGGCTTATTTCACTGAGCATAATTCATTCTAGTTCCATCCATATTGCTGCAAATGGCATGAGTTTATCTTTTTGATGGCTGAATAATATTCCATTGTGTATATATGGCACATCTTCTTGATCCAGTCATCTATTTTTGGGCATTTGGGTTGTTTCCAAGTTTCACATATTGTAAATAGTGCTGCAATAAACATAGGTGTACAGATGGTCTTTTGGATCAATGTTTTTGTGTCCTTTGGGTAGATCCCTGGGAGTGGAATTGCCAGGTCATATGGTAGCACCATTTTTAGTAGACTGAGGAACCTCCAGACAGCTTTCCATCATGGTTGGACCAGTTTGCACTCCCACCAGCAATGTAGGAGAGTTCCTTTTTCACCACATCCTTGCCAACATTTGTTGTTGCTTGGTTTTTTTTGATATGTGCCATTCTTACTGGTGTAAGGTGGTATCTCAGTGTGGTTTTGATTTGCATTTCCTTGTTGATAAGGGGTGTTGAACATTTTTTCATGGAGCCCAAACTTTAGATCCTGCTTCTTTGTCATTCTTCTCTGTAACACAGCAGTACTCTCCTCTGATTTCCCTGCAGATGGTTGCTGCCATCTGCTAAGCAGGGTTTTTCTAGTAAGTGTATTTTCTCTAAAGTAGTGCCACTAAATCACAACCAAATTTTAAGGTAATATATTCCACATGTTTTCAACAATTTTTTTGGAAAGGGTTTAGCACTTTTTTATAATTCAATTTTTAACACTTGAGAATCATAAAATAATTGATTGAGAGCACACATTGCATGTATGATGAGGAAGAACATTCTTCTGGTCTAACTATACATACTATAATGTGGAGAACAAACAGCAGTATATACACTAAAGTATGCAAGAAAATAAGAATAATCATCATACTTCTTTTCAAAACTGGACTTTCATAAATGTTCTCATCTTTTTTTCTTTCAAATAAAATTTATTCTATAAGCATAATTGATTTAGCACATGTCACTCCAAAATGAATTAAAAAGTTGTGACTGAAATGGAAAAAATTCTCTCCTCATCAAAGTTCTTTTTTTCAAAGATTTATTTATTTATTTTATACAAGAACTGGGGTACAGGCCAGATGCGTTGGAGAGTCAGAGGATTCACCAGAGACAGAGCGGGGAACAGAACAGTCACACTGATGAAATACACTGCTGAGGGGAGCAGTGGGCAAGACAGGAGAGGTCTACCGTGTCATGTGGGACTCTCACTGGCTGGCAGGGATTGAACCAGCACTGCAGAGGCTGCGGATAGCTTCACAGTGCAGCACTCAATCACCTGCGCCACCAGGGGAGGCCCTCCTCATCAAAATTCTTAATCCAAAATCTATTACTGCACATCTTGTGATGTGGCTAAGATTTTGTCTCAGCTGCAGAATGCAAACAGTACAAATATAGTAATGGAAAATACTAAACAGGGATGTTTGAAACCAAACTTGTTTTGACTGTAATGAATGATGTACCATTAATATTAATGAATTTCATAACTTATTCAAAAAAACAGTCAAGCTTTGAAACAGTGCAATTTGAACAATAATACCAATTCTATGTCATCTATAGTGATATTAGAGGTATAGTAAAAAAAATTACTCAGGCTGACAAACCACAAATCTAAATTTTACTGTTTTTTTCCTTCAGACCTTCGCTAGAGCTAATAACAAGCAAGCCAAATGACTAACTTGATATTCATCTCTTTTATTCCCCGTCTAGTCATATCTGTAAAGAAGCCAAGGAGTCAAATGGCCAAAAGACATCTAGCCAGAAGAGAAATGGAACAAAAGTCAATGATTATGGATTGCTCACAAATTCATTATTTAAATATCGAGTAATATACTTTTTCCGAAGCTGATAAACTGCATCTAGATACAATATTTTATGAGTGTGTGTGTGTATACATTTCCATTTCCTACACATCTACATTGGGTATGATTACAAAAATTTCATCTTTCACTTTCTAATCTTAATTTTTTTGATTGACAATTGGTGAACTGTTATATTATTTATTTAGTCCTATAATACTATTGCCTAATAATGACCTAAATTTTAGACCAATGCAAATAAATCTTATGATGCCAAAATAGGAAAGAAATTATGAAATATTTTTAATATCTGGCTCTTCTAAAAGCTACCTTTGCCCCTAAATGAGAGAACAAATTATTATTCTGAGGTCACACAGCTCTTATCAACAACTGAAGATGATTAATAACCACATAATATTTAAGATATAATTAACAGATGAAGCTGTAAGAGTAAGCAGCCAAATAAAAAATTCAGACATATTTTAATTTTGGGTGGAAAATAACTTAAAAATAGATAAATCTGTCAGAAGTTGAATGAGGAATTCATAACTGGGGAAATTAAGTAGAATTTTTTTCTTAATAGATCTAATTATTTATGATTTGTGTATTTCCAAATACATTTGTGTATTTCCAAAAGTTTACTTAGACCTGAGCACCTTGATTATTTTAAATCAGTTCAGTTCACTCAACAGAGTCTAAGATCTTGTGTCAGGGAATAGGATGCTGAAATGCTCATTTTGACTCACATTTCATTTCTTTTTAGTAGGAATTTCATTTTCAGGGATATTTAACTAAAATGTTTACTTTTAACATTCCTTAATGTAAAAGGGAGTCATAAGAGACAATTATATTTAAATTGGTAGCATATCAATGCATTTTAGTTTTGTACAGACTTTCCTGCATATCTAAGATAATTAGTTAAGCATTTGTTTGAATGACAGAAAGGATACAATTCTATGGCAATGTATTTCATTTGAATTATTCATGTTGTTGAGAAAAATCTAGCATCAAAAACATTGACCTTAAAACAAGTCAAAACTTTTCCCTAAAACGATGTGTCAGTGCTTGGTCAAAAGTAATATTGATAAACAATTGAGCAAAGCATACATTAAACTACTTAATTTAGTGATGTTGGTCTGGCACTGGCAATGAACTTTATGCACTATTTTCTGCAATAGTAAACATATGACATTACACAGCAAAACTTTCCAAGGATCCATGGAAATTATTATGCTTCCTTCCACTCAATTCTCAGTAGTAACAAGCAAGATTGCAGTAGAGTTTTTTGTTCAGGGAAAAGTTTGCTGAGTTCTTGAGGTAAAAGAAGGTGTCTTCAACATGTATTGCATTCTCTATACATCTGTAAAAACCAGGGCGTTTTGTTCATAGTGGATACCTAATTACTACTTTTATTTAACAAATTATTTTTGGTCCCTTAAAAACTGGAGAGATGGGATTCTGTACCTGGCGTCTCAAGTCTTGCTAGCAATGATCTTACCTTTGCATGTTGCATTGGGGTGCTTCAACCAACATAGTGACTTCAAATCTATTTTCTTCAAATCTATAGATTCTGATGGGTTGGAGGTGAATTTTATGTCTAACTGATTGAAAACCAAAAATTAAAATAAGGATCCTTCAAGCAGACAAATGAATTTTGATGATGAATAATTGCTATTTTACATAATTGGTATTTTACAAACTATAATAATTTCATAATCTAGTGATGAGGAACTTGGTGTCATTAGATTTGGGACACCTGTTTTTTCAACATTTTATTTTATTTATTTTTTTAAAGATTTATTTATTTATGCATACAAGAGCTGGGGTACAGGCCAGAGATGTGGGGGGTGAGAGGATCCACCAGAGACAGAGTGGGGAACATAACAAGTAGACTGACTGAAATACACTGCTGAGGGGAGAAGCGAGTGAGACAGGAGAGTTCTGCCTTGCCATGTGGGTTACTCCCTGGCCAGCCGGGGATCAACCTCATACTGCAGAAGCTGTGGATTGCTTCAAAGTGTGGTACTTAACCCCTTGCACCACCAGGGAGGCCCTCAACATTTTATTTTATGTTATTTTTTTAATTTATTTTTTATTTTTAGTTTTTTTTATTTTTAGATTTATTTATTTATTTATACAAGCACTGGGTACAGTCAGAAGCGCGGGAGGGTGAGAGAATTCACCAGAGCCTGAGCGGGGAGCAGAGCAGGCAGAAGGACTGAAGTACACTGCTGAGGGGAGCAGCTGGCGGCAGGAGAGGTCTGCGCGCCATGTGGGACCCTCCTCTGGTGCCCGGGGAGCAGCCGGGAATCGAACCAGTGCTGCAGAGGCTGCGGGTGGCTTCGCAACCCAGCGCTCAACTGCTGTGCCACTGGGAAGCCCCAACATTTTATTTTAAATGTAAGAAATTTGTAAGTAGAACTAAACTATCTCTTTGAAAATAATCATTGAAAAATATTAGCATAATGAATATTCATGCTATTAACTAGTAATAAATTCTTTTTATCCATGCAGCAGACACAACTAGGTATCTACTTAAGAATAGTTCCTTGATGTTTAGAATTATTATATTAGAATATGATATAATTTGTTTAAATAAACCATTTAGTTCCAATTCCTACTTTAGACTTTATTCCTTAATGTATAAGGTCATCTGTATGTCTCCTTTGGAGAAAAACCTATTTAGCTCTCTGCCCATTTTTTGATTGGATTGTTTTCAATTTGTTGAGTTGAATGAGTTATTTGTAGATCTTGGATATCAGCCCTATGTCAGATGCATGGTGTAATATTCAATTGGTATATATCCATATCTTCATGATCCACTCATCTGTTTTGGGACACTTAGGCTGTTACTCAGGTATCAAAACACATAAACTCTTGCCATTTTTGACAACCTGGATGGATTTAGAGGGGATTGTGATAAGAGAATTAAGTCAGAAGGAAAAAGACAAACCCTGGGTAGTATAACTTACATGTAGAATATAGAGAAACAAAAGAAAGGGTCAGATAAAGCTAAATCAACAAGAAATATTAGAAAACTGACTATAGAATTGAGTCTACCAGAGGGACAGTAGAGGGAAGAAAACAGATTCAAGGGTGGGCACAATGGACTAACAGTAGAGGAGTATGGTGTTTAGGTGGTTAGTGCGGTATGGTAACAACAACTGAGTAGAGAGATCCTGTACCTCTAAATCACAACATTTTAAATGAAGTTACCTCAATATAAATAAGTAAATAAGAAAATAAAAATCGAGAGAAAGCCAATGTGCTTTGAAGGATCACAAGTGGCCACTCAGCTTCATCCCCTTCCCAACAGTCCTCTTACTCAGGATATCAGGAGTGGATGTCAGCCCTTTGTCTGCACAGGGCTTTCCCAACAATTTCTGTATATTCAATTTTTGTCACCATTCCTCTACTGATGAAAGGCAGATGTCTGGATGCTGAGGTGAAGCCTCAAAAGACTGTTTCCCCTGGTCTCAGAACAATGTTGAAGGTCTCCTCTGTTTGTATCTGGACTGGATTAATCTTCACATTGCAAGAAAAAGTGAATTGAGGGGGAGAGGGAGAGAGAGAGAGAGAGAGAGAGTTTAAAGCCATGGTCTTGGAAGTCAAGTGTGTTCTAAGTCTGCTGGAGTGACTTTATTTCTCAAACCTGATGTACCCAGAGTTCAGAATGCAAGCAGGCAATTCTGAACTCAGTTGTGCACAACTGTGATAGTGACATAGTAGAAGGCAATATGGGGAGACTGAAACTGAAGGAGGCTTCCCCTAGAAGGTATATGTATTTGTTTCTGGATCAGTGTCACCTGCAGAGACCTGGGCATATGTATGCTCCTTCCAACCTCCACACAGCACAAACATGAAAAACTCCTTGGTCTCTCATCAGTCTCCCATGCTCCAGCACTCAAAGGTTTATTCTTTTGCAGTGGCCAGCACCATCTTCTTGGGTCTTAGAGCAGTAATGTGTCTCTTTCTGCTAATTTTTCATAAAACAATTTCAGTAAATGCCAAAACTAAAGATCTCATAATAAGGGGAATAACATTTCGGAACAGTAATGACCAGAATTTACATACAAGTCTTTTTGAACACCAATATTCATAACATTTCCCCATACATGACAATGCTTTAAATTAAGTTACCAAATAGATACCAAGTTGGTCAAATTCATCTACTGTAAAGGGTGAAATTCTACTGGGCATTTCAGGAGTGCCGAGCTTTCCATCGAATATATTGCAATCAATCAAGCAAAAGAAAAGACTACTAATTATTTCTAAGTTGGATTTCTGGGAACTGTCATAAACAGTGGAAAAAAGAATTGTTTTCAAGAAGACTTAAGCACACAAGTCTAGCTTTTCTATTCTCAAAGAACAAAACCCAAAACTCTTAAATTCCATGACTGGAATTTTCTCAATTCTCATTTCACTCAGTGCCTAAAATCTTAAGCAAGTTTACTCCAGGCTTCCACCTCAGGGCAGCTTGTACTCAATATAAATGAGAAACATTATATCAAATATTAAGTTTTAAGACCCATATATATTTTAAACTGTAACTGGTAGCTGAAGCCAAAAGACTGTTACAGGTGGTGTCCAATGGAGGGGGTTACCTGTGAGAATAGATAGCCCCAGGGAAAATGCTAAAAAGTATCTCATTTTGGGGTAGGGTGACAGATAAGAAACATAAGTGACTGCAGAAGGGGGCTCAGATTGATTCAATCGTCGGATTTCAGCCATTTTTGGATCTTTAGCATTTGGGATTAGCAGATTTTGGCCCCCACTATGCCAGTCTTCTAGAAGGCTGTTGTGGGCCTCTGAAGGTGGAGCCCCCCGGCAGCCAAGCTCAGAGAGGCAAAGTTTGGAGGCTTGGCAATTAGATGAGCAACTGAAACCATTCCTGGTTTTACCGCAGTTACAGCCTGGCAAAGAAGGCAAAGACCCAGAGCTGGGTGCCTCACTGAACTGTATGAGTGCGGCCATTTGTCAGGTCGTTCAGCTACTACAGCTGCTGTCTTGAGTTTCACTTGCCTGGTGCTGCACTGGGGAATCCTGGCAGCTCCAGGAGCATCTCCTGTTGTGTCTTCTGTTGTCTTTGTGAGTCGGAACCTGGCCAAGAGTCTGGATGACACGTGGTCCAGGTGAGCAGAGGCAGGAAGTCACCATCTTAGACATGTGGCCTATTGTTTAGGAGAGGAACTCTCCATCCTCAGTGTTGGGAAGACAGCCATCTTAGCTGCTTTTGTTTAGGACTGAAAAACACCGGACACTGTTTCAGATGAGGTAAATGCCATTTTTGGCCGCAGTAACTCTTTGTTTTTCCCTGGTTTGCTAAATAAATCCCATTGCTGTTGTTCCCCAAGCCTGAGTATTCTTGCAATTGTGCACATAGGTGAAACACTCGGACAGTGACTGGTAAACTATTTGGTCAGTGTTCTTGGCCAGTTTTAGAGCCCCTTGCTGCCCCACATCAAAACCATATTAGTTCTGACAAAGCATTGAGACGAATTCCTATTACATTCCTGAGCATTGGATACCAGTATTTTGCTTTGGCTGCCAAAATAATTAGACACAAAAGGAAGATGCAATGATACATAGCATAAAGATACAGAAAAATTGCCTGGTTATAGCTCCTGTAAATTTTGTTTTTTAAATGTCAGAATCAAAAATCAAGAGGATAAAACCAAAATCAAAGTCAAATTTTCACAAAATCAAAATAAAGTTTCCAATGCTTGAGAGGGACAACAGCAGAGGACTGACTGTGCACATCAGGGACACGTGTCTAGGAAGTATGGCTCTTACCCAAGGATAAAGATGTTAACTTGGCATGCTGTTTCAAATGCCATCCTATATATCTTTTAAAAAAAAAAATTTAATGAGAACAACAACCTAGGGGGAGGGGCTGATTCATTATAGAAAGGTTTCAAATGTTCTTCAGAAAGTTAGTCCTGGGCTAACCTACAGAAACTGAAAGAAATTAAATCTTTGTTAATGATATCCTCATGTGAAGTGTCACGAGTGGCAACAAACATAGAGGCCATCCTTCTGTGCTGTGATCCAGAGACTATGGGGTGCATTCTAGTTCCTGGAAGAGTTTAATCAAGCCAAAAATTAACAAACAGAAAGTGCTCCAAATTTTTTTTTCTTGTTTTTCTTGACCCAGGTTCTGTAGAACGCAGCCATTTCCAGGGATAAAAGAGTCCAAATAATAATAATAATAATTCAAATAGCCTATAGGTTTTTAATTGAATGAAACCAAGCAGAGTGTTCTTCAAACAACCTTCCCTTGCAAAAAAACTAGGACTATTAGCCTTGGATTCTTATCTTCCACCAACAATACTACAGACAAACAAATCCAAATGGCGTTGAAGCTCCAAACAGTGGAGACAGGATTCTCAGCAGTTACCCCCTTCTAAGTTATATGGCTATTGATACAAACTTTGCAATGCCCAGCTATTCTGGATGTCCATTTAGTTGCTGCCAACAACTCCAGACCTTAAACACATGACTACCATAGACAACATTCCTATAACAAGTGTCCTACCCAGTCTCAAACCCTAAATATGAATCAGTGCCTGTATAACTTAGCCAAAGACCAAGTGCCTGTTGGCACATGAATCCTGTAAGCCTCAGACATTAAAGAACAGCCATAGACAAAATATTTCCCCACCTCCAAAATAAAATACTTGCGAGAAGAAAACAAAGTTCTGGAAAGAATACTATCAATAGGTAGGCACCATCTTGGCCTGCAATGTGATTTCAGTTGCCATCTTCCTTGCCACTTGGCTTCCAATGACTGCTTACAAACAAGTGCACCTGTTTGTAACAAACTGCTTACAAACAGGAAGACAAGCCCACTATGTCCAAAACAAAACATACATAATTTCCAAAAAGTCTCAAAAAACCAAGCTCTCTTAGCTAGGGATGAAAAACAAATGATACATGTAACGAAAAAAGAATTTCATAAAGTCAAAACCACTCTTCCTTAAACATACCCAAAAAGAAAATGCCATAAAACCAAAATGAGATTCCCCAAACTAGACACATAGAAACTAGACACATAGAAATGAAATTTCATAAAGCTAAAACCCAATTTCATAATGTATATACTATCCCGCAAACATAACTCTGTAAGACCAAAGCTGGGCTCCAGAGGCTATATACATATCTGCCCAAAATCCTTAACCTCTAACCAAAACCACTCTTTTTTCTTTAACTACACTAAAACTAATGAAAGCTATTTACTGTAGCCAGCACTGCAGGGAGGATGCAAGAAGCCCTTCTTCAAGCTTCCCCCACCCCCAGGACCCACTAACCACAAGTGGCAGGTGTGCCCCAGTGGTCAAAACACCGCATAGTACTTGGAACACTGGACCAGCATGCCATTCTTTCTGGTCAAAAAACAAACAAACAAACAAACAAAAAAACAAAACTTTATAGGGGGAAGGGTTTAAAAACTGTCACTTGTTTAGAACCACTTTGACCTGTTCTGGGACTGGCCACCACCATTACAAATTAAAACAGAAGGAACTTTGCTGCAGGAAAATAAGATAACAACAATTTAATCTGACCCAATAGGGTAGAAGGAAAGGGAGAGCCAGCAGGGTAGAGAAGTGAAGAAAAAGTCCAGTTACCAGTGAGAGAATGGTTTGAGGTAGAGTTGCAGCTACGGGAGCTGGTAGGGTGTGGCAGGACCTGCTGCTGTTGAGGTTGGGGACTTGCCTACTGCCACCACAGCTTGCCGCCACCCACTGGGGCAACTGCCTCCCACAGCAGCTCCAATAAAAAAGAGAGAATGAGAGAATCCATGAGTATTGTTTCCTTTTAAAAATGGCCACTTAGCTTTGGCCCCTTCCTAGCAAGCCCTTCTCTCAGGACGTCAGAGATAGAGCTAAGTCCAAGGTACCATACAGGCTTTGTCCCCCCAGCTCTGGTGATGTCCAGAGGTCATGGGTGCAGTTCAGCTCCTCAGGGGGTGCAGTTTAATTCCTCATCTGCACCAGGCTGCTCCAACAGAACCTATGAAGTAGTACTTTTATTTTAGTTACTCTTGGTCTAATATTTTTACTTGGTATTCACAGTTTCTGAACTCCACACACACACACACACACACACACACACACACAAACAAGTTATCTCCATAGACTTTGCCACATCTCCTTCCCATTTTCAGCCAAACTTCAGTGAAGAAAAATAACAAGCATAGAGTATTTATTTTAACACATTTTCATAATGTTCCAACTTTCCATTTTAGTAAGGAAATTATGAAATTACCATCTATTGTCATCAGTTTTCTTATTGTTTTAAAATATTTCAAGACTGCAAAAAAGATGATGTCCATTTCACAGTGTTGGCAAGCTTAATTATTTGTATTAATCCTCTTCACAGAAAAAATGAAAAATTTCAATTAATTAAAACAATTCTTAAAAATTGTGAAGAACTCACAATACAGCAGGAAACACTGGCCAAAAAATTGAAAGGAAAACAGGAACTTAGAATGAATAGGTAACTTAAGAGCTGTTTGGTCCTGGGGGCTTTTGTGACCTTAGTAAATCTGTAATTTCATTTTGTAAGTACCTTTTAAGGCAAGAGATAGAAATTAAATTCCCACTTCTGAAGTTTGAGTCTAATAGCTTACTATTCCCAAAGTAAGTTGAGACTCCAAGAGTACTTTATCAGGTCAGTGTCCTCAAAATGTTGAGACAGGCCTTCTCAGTCATCTTAGTATGGGAACTAGAGGTCAGTCAAGGTCTTGTGAGCCTTAGGAGGTCTATTATCATTAGTTTAAAAATGCAGATTATTTTTCAAAGGCTAGTGAGGGGCCTGAAGGCTAGGAGAAACTTCTGTCCTTGTCTAAGTCCTTTGCCCATTCCCTATCGCAGAAACAATCACTCCTCTCCATTTTAAAACAAAAAACAATGTAGTTGGGAAGTTTTTTCCAGTTCTAGATCTAGATAAATATGTTCTAAGAATTTCATCTTTATTCTTAGAGTAAGGATGAGGTCACTCCCTCCTCATCTGTCATGTGAAGCCCTCCATTTCCCCCTCCACACAAACTCTGTTCTTGATGCCCCCAAATCCTAAAATGTAAGATAAATATTCTTGGCCTGCTCCATTATTTGTAAATTACAAACGTGAATTCTCCATATGTATGTTACTGAATTGATTGTTTTTCCTTTGCTAACTGATTTCGTGCTATTTTGAGCCCCCAAAGAACCCAGGTGCAGTACAAGATTTTTGTAGTGTCCTGCCACATTCTTGGGGGTAAATCAGAAGTAGAGAAGCCTTGAACACAGAACCTGGAGCCTTATCCACTAACCTTGTTCTCAACCCTGGTCCCCCAAACCTCTATATCCTCAACTCTTTTATCAATTTGGGAGGCAGATGTTAGTCTTGTCTAAAGACTAAAGTATGATCTAAGACTAAAGTCTGGTCTAAGATTTTATTCATGTCTGAAGATTTGTTTAGTCCTGTCTTCTTGTCAATAAATTAGCAATTAAACTTCTTTCTCTCTTCAAACGTTGTGGAGTCATAATCTGATCTGTGCAAGTCAAACTGTGAGTCCAGTTGCTCAGTCACAAGAGACAATGGAATAGAACAATGACAACAGGAGCTATTTGATTCTTTCAAATAAACTAAGCTTTTGCTTAAAAACAGAAGAGATCCAAACAAATAAAATCAGATACCACAGAAATATAAAGTATCACAAGAAACTACTATGAACAACTATACACCAACAAATTGGACAACCTACAAAAATGGATGCATGCCTAGAAAAATTTGTCCTACTGAAACATAGAGAAATAGAAAATCTGAAGACTAAGGAGATTGAACCAGTAATCAAAAGTTTCCTAATAGAGAAATAGCCATATCTAGATGGTGAATTCTAACAAACATCCAGGGAGAATTAAAATTCTCAAACTCTTTCAAAATGTAGAAAAGGAGAGCTTCCAAATATTGCAAGGTAAATATTAACACTGAAACCAAAATCAGACCAGAGTGTCAAAAGAAGAGGCAGAGGTTGTTCATTATTTTGCTCTCCCTCACAAGAACAACTAACAACTATTCAAGAACAAAACACCACTGAGAAAAACCTACAACACAAGGGGTGAGGCTGAAGCACCTCTGGCACCACAGACACAAGCATGGGGCATTAGAAGCAATGTTACAGTAATCCACATCTATTTTGAGGGGCAGAGATAGAAGGGATGCCAAAGACACTGCTGAGGGAGCAGACAGGAGAGGCCTGCCTTGCCCTGTGGGATTCTCCCTGGTCGGTGGGAATCAAACCAATGCTGCAGAAGCTGCAGACAGCTTCACAGCGCAGTGCTCAACACACTGTGCCACTGGGGAGACCCGTTAGGGGACTTGGTTTTGGGTTCACCTCACTGCTAATGGAACACCTAACAATTACAGCAAGAAGTCCAAGCTGAAGTTGTCCATTTATCCAGCCCCCACCCCAGGTCTCCACTGTTGTCGTTGAGCCCTACAACTCCATCCTCACCATTCACAACACTCTGAAGCACTTTGATTTTGCCTTCATGTTAGACAATGAGGCTATTTGTAACATCTGTCATAGAAACCTCAGTATTGAGCACCTAACCTATATTAACCTTAACCACATTATTAGCTAGATCGCTTTCCCCACCACGGCTTCCCTCAGATTTGATGGAACTGTGAATAATATTGATCTGACAGAATTCCAGACCAACCTATTGCTCTATCTGCACATCCACTTCACTCTGGCCACATATGCCCCTGTCATATCTCCTGAGAAAGTTTACCATGAACAGCTTTCTGTAGCAGAGATCACCAGTGTTCTTTTAGCTAGCTAACTAGATGATGAAATGTGACCCTTGCCATGGTAAATACACGGCTTGCTGCCTGTTATTGTGACTATGTGGTTCCCAAAGATGTCAATTCTGCCTTTTCCACCATCAAGACAAAGCACAGCATCCAGTTTGTGGACTGGTAGGCTACTAGTTTCAAAGTTGGCATTAATTACCATCCTTCCACTATGGTACCTGGTAGAGATGTGGCCAAATTACTGTGAGCTGTGTGCATGTTAACACTACAGTAACTGCTGAGGCCTGGGCTCCCTAGACCACAAGAGTGACCTGATAAATGCCAATTATGCCTTTGTTCACTGCTACATGTATAAGCGCATGGAGGAAGGAGAGTCTTCTGAGGCCCCCAAGGACATGGCTGTCCTTGAGAAGTGTAATGGCAGGAAAGCACAGAGCGGGTTCTCTATGGATCTGGGAAGATGGGTAAAGGAAAGTCCTGGAGACCTCAGTGACATATTCAGGCTTTTAGTGAACTTTCTACCCCATTTGTAGTGAGGCAACCAGGTACAGGACAGGCATGGGGGTTGTGGTGCAAGGAGGCTGGTAGGCTGCCTAGTCCCAAATGAATCTTCACTTTCTCTGGGTTCACTCTGATGTTCCTTCATAGTCTCTTCCTCTCATAGCCACTCTCCACTCCGCTGCACCCTCCTTTGCTGCACTCTGTCCTCTGTGACACTGGCCTTAAAGCCTGTCTCTTGGCTCAGGGTTGCCCACTTATACATACCTACACCATAATCCAGGTGTCTACCATCAGGCATATGTACCCTGAGTCTACGCTCCCAAGTGCCTCCTGCATTCAAGGTCATAGGTGATAGCCACAGAGGCCAACGGCAAAAAAGCCTGAGCAATCTTCATTTACCTTACAAGAAGGATTATGAGGAGGTTGCTGTGGATTCTGTTGAAGGAGAGGGTGAGGAAGAAGGAAAGGATTACTGACTAAATGCCTTTCTTTTTAACCCTGCAGCATATTACACTATAACTCAACTTCAACTTTAGCTGATAGGGACTCAATAGAAATCAAAAGAATAATCAGAGATTACAATGAACAGTTATATGCAAACAAATTCAACAACCTAGAAGAGATGGACAAATTCCTAGAACAACACAATCATCCAAAGCTGGACAAAAAAGAAATAGAACACCTAAACAGACCAATTACAATAGCAAAATTGAGGTAGTAATTAAAGTACTCCCAAAAACAAAAGCCCAAGTCCACATGGCTTCACAAATGAATTCTACCAAATGCTCAGCAGTGAATTTGTGCCTATCCTACACAAACTCTTTCAAAAAATTGGAAAAGAAGGAATACCACCAAATACATTCTATGAAGCCTACAATACACTAATAACAAAACCAAACTAAGACAGCACAAAAAAAGAAAATTACAGGCCAATCTCCATAATGAACACTGATGTAAAAATCCTCAATAAAATCCTTGCCAACAGAATCCAACAATGCATCAAAGGGATAATATACCACAATCAAGTGGGATTCATCCTAGGGGCACAATCAATCAGTGTAATCCAACACATCAACAAAAAGAAAAATAAAAACCATATTATCATATCAATAGATGCTGAGAAAGCATTCAACAAAGTCCAACATCCATTTATGATGAAGGCCCTTGAAATTCTCAGGGTAGAGCCTCCCCGGTGGTTCCCCACAGCCTCTGCAACACCAGTTCTATCCCTGGCCACCCGTGAGGGTCCCACATGGTTCACAGAACTCTCCTGCCATGCCCGCTGCTCCCCTCAGCAGTGTACTTCATCAGTCTGCCTGTTCTGCTCCCCGCTCTGGCTCTGGTGAATTCTCTCACCCTCCCATGCTTCTGACTGTACCCAGTGCTTGTATAAATAAATAAATAAATCTTAAAAAAAATTCCCAGGGTAGAAGAAAAATTCCTTAACATGATAAAAGCCATATACGACAAACGACAAACCCACTGCCAATATTATTCTCAATGGTGAAATTGTGAAGGACTTTCCTTTAAGATCAGGAACAAGACAAGGATGTCCTCTCTCACCACTGCTCTTTGATATAATACTGGAGGTCCTAGCCAGGGCAATAAAACAAGAAAAAGACACAAGGAATCCAGACAGGGAAAAAAGAAGTAAAACTATCACTATTTACAGATGATATGATAATATGCATAGAGAACCCTAAAAACTCCACGGAAGAATTACTCAAAATAATCAACCAGTTCACTAAAGTAGCAGGATACAAAATTAACACACAAAAATCAGTAGCCTTCCTATACATGAACAATAACTCTGAAGAAGAAGAAATCAAGAAAACCATCCTTATATAATTGAAACAAAAAAAATTAAATACTTGGGAATAAACCTAACAAAGAGGTGAAAGACTTATACAAAGAAAATTATAAAACACTGTTAAAAGAAATAGGAGAAGACACAAAGAAATGGAAAGTCATCCCCTGTTCATGGATTGGAATGATTAACATTATTAAAATGCCCACGCTAACAAAAGCAATATTTACAGATTCAATGCTATTCCAATAAAAATCTCAATGATATTCTTCAAAGAAATAGAACAAATACTAATGAAATTCATATGCAACCACAAAAAACTATAAATAGCCAAAGCCCCACTGATGAAAACAATGGAGAAAGGAGGTATCACACTTCCAAACTTCAAGCTATACTACAAAGCCATAATAATTAAAACAGTTTGGTATTGGAACAAAAACAGACACAAAGACCAATGGAACCATAGAAAGCCCAGAAACAAAACCACACTTATATGGACAACTAATCTTTGACAAAAGAGCAAAGACTATGCAATGGAAAAAGGATAGTTTGTTCAATGAATGGTGCTGGGAAAACTGGACCACCACATGCAAAAAAAAAGAAACTAGACCACTAAATTTCACAGTGCACAAAAAATCAACTCAAAATGGATAAAAGAACTGGACATAAGACCTGAAGCCCTAAAATATATAGAAGAAAATGTAGGTAAAACACTACAAGACATACATTGCAATAATGTCTTTAAGGATTCATCACCCAAGCAAAGAAAGTCAAGGAAAATATAAACAGCTGGGATTACATCAAACTGAAAAGCTTCTGCACAGCACAAGAGACATTAACCAAAACAAAGAGACACCCCACTGATTGTGAAAAAAATCTTTGCACTCCAGTCAACTGATAAGGGACTGATCACAAAGATATACAAGGAGCTCACAGAATTCAACAAAAACAAAATAAACAATCCAGTAAAGAAATGGGAAGAAGAACTTAAAAGACGTTACTCCAAAGAGGAAATGCAAATGGCCAACAGACATATGAAAAAATATGCAATATCCCTTATCATCAGGGAAGTGCAAGTCAAAACTACACTGAGATACCATCTTACACCAGTAAGAATGGCACATATCAAAAAAGCAACAACAAATGTTGGCGAGGATGTGGTGAGAAAGGAACTTTCCTACATTGCTGGTGGGAGTACAAACTGGTCCAACCACGATGGAAAGCTGTCTGGAGATTCCTCAGACTACTAAAAATGGGGCTACCATACAATTCCACAATTCCACTACTAGGCATCTACCCAAAGCATACAAAAACATTGATTCAAAAGAACACCTGTACCCCTAAGTTCATTGCAGCACTATTTACAATAGGTAAAACCTGGAAATAATCCAAATGCCCCAAAATAGATGACTGGATCAAGAAGATGTAGCATATATACAAAAAGGAATATTATTCAGCAATCAAAGAAGATAAACTCATGCCATTTGCCACAATGCAGATAGAACTAGAAGGAATTATGCCCAGTGAAATAAACCAGAAGGAAAGAGAAAAATATCAGATGGTTTCGCTTATAGCAGGAATATAGGGGAACCCAACGAGACATCAGTGTAAAAAAATAATAACAGTACAAAGCACAACAAAGCAAAAATGGACAATTATAAATCAGAGACATACTGCAGGGGAGGAGGAGGGAGAGCGATCAGAGGGAGGGAGGAGCACAGGGCAATGAGGTGATGGTGCACGGGTGCATTGGTGAGGGAAACTCTATGGGGACTATACCTGAGGGGGTTGTGGGAGCCAAATATTGTTTAAAAATGAACAATGATGTAAAAATTTTTTTAAGTTTAAAAAAAAGAAAAAAAGGAAAAAAAATCAATAAATAAAGTCAAGCCAGAAAGGAAAGGAAAAAAAAAAGAAAAAGGAAAAAAAAAATGAAGGTTATGTTTTCATTGTCAATATAGCAATACTGAACTAAGCCGGTGCCTTCATAGAGATTGAATGTTGTTGTTCCTGCTGTTCTCTGATATTTATGGCAAAGCTTCCCAGAAATCAAAATTCAAGTAGAAATTTGGTTGATAGAAGGAAATTTTGTGGAACCTCAGTAAAGCTCCTGAAACACTCCACAAGATTTCCCCCTTTCCTCTTGGGAAAGGCATTAGATGAATTTGTCCTATTTGGCTTACCTAGTAGAGTAAAACTAGAAGGAAGCATTGTAACTTGGGAAAATGGGTAACACTTTGACATGTACAGAAATATTCACACTGGTTTTCTAAAACGTGTATACAATCTTTCAATACCTGATATGTATGTAAATTGTCCATGATGATTGTTGCCTTGCAATATTGTATTGAATAGAAATTGTTTCTGGAGAAAATAGGGAGTAAAGGCTTCAACAGATTTCTATTGATGGAACTGTTGAGAGTAAAAATTTCCTACAAAGAACCGAATAGACCTGGAAATACACCTGATTTTTACTAAGTTTTCTTTGACATAATACTAGTAATTTTTTCTTTTTTTTTGCATTTTGTTCTGAATCCACAAAGTTTTCTTGTTTTGAGTGACCAGGATATGCAGCAATGTTGTTTTTATTTTTCAGCAAAGCTAACTTGTGTTCACATTTTCTCTCTCCTTGATACCAACACAGCATGAAAATAGTGGTAGTATTTTTTTTTACTACTTATCTCAAAGTCTACTTTTGCATAACTTCCATAGGGATTTTGTCTGCTTAAACTAAAACAATTGGACATGAGTTTCATTGGGAGGCTTTTAATGGAATCTTCCAGGAAGTTGAAACAGAGCTGGACCAAGAACAGGAGAACTTGATGCTTTGTTTGTAGGCTCCAGAGACCTCCAAGGGAGGTGGGGAAGCTGCCTCCATGGGCAGGACTGGACAACATGGAAAAAGAAAAAGCCCTGGTACCCTCAAGAAGAGGAAGTCCACTTGGAGTCTGATGAGACCAACTTTGTTCTTGAAGCCTATATGGACTGTATGTCAAGAGTTCGCTCTGATCCTTTATGGCATATTCCAACAAAGCAGCTAAAATTGCTGTTTAGTTATTCTGCCCTGTGATTTTTTGCAAAAATAGGTAATATGGTTTAAAAGTAGATTTGGATTGCAAACTTTTGCTACACTGTTGAAACAATTTGGGATCAAGGTTGAGAGAAACTGTTTTTGCATAAGCTGAATCAATTTTAATATTTTACCTGTGATATGATATCTTTGATGTTTTGTTTTGGCTAATGCCTGCAGATTTTTTTTTTGTTTGTTTTGTTTTATTTTTTTGGCTTGGACTGATAAACTATTTCCCAGGAATGGAGGACTTTTGCTTTCCACAATGGACAATACTTGGAGAGACTAGTTTGCTTTCCAATGGGAATCCTGAGAAAAATTTTCATCTGAAACTGTACCCCAGCATCCATACATTTGATCTTCAACACCATGGAAATGATGGCAAAAAGTGAAGCTAATTCCATACAGGCTTTGTGGATGCCACCCCTGCTCCAAGACACTGGGAACTACAAATCCCAGGATCCCCAAAGGGAAGTGGCAAGGACCTAAAGGTGGAGTTAAGCAGCCATTTTCTCTGTTTGTAAATAAAAACAAGCCATTATAGTGGGGTCAGGCACACTTGGCTCGTGCTCTTGGCCAGGCAGGTTTGTTCTCTGTGGGTCATTTAGGATTCCAGGTCAGCAGAATGTGTAGGACACATTTAAGAATTTATCTCCCTCTTTTCTCCCTGAGTTGTACATTTCTTCACTCCCCTTCCCTTGTAAATAAAGCTTTTTTAACCTTTAAAAAAGAAGAAAGAAAAAAAAGAAAAAAGAAAACAAAATAAAAAAATTAAAAAGTAATTAATTTTTTTATGATCAGGACACTAAAAAAAAAACTTTAGCTGATAGGCATTAAAGCTTTCCGATTAGATTGTCTTCACTTTCATCTGTGAATCATATCTCCCATGTGTACCTCTTCTCTTCCATCAGTTCTCAAAGTAAAGGTTTTAAGAAAAAAAAAGAAGTTGAAATATAGCTTCTTTCTGAAATCATCTGGTCCATGGTTTATCTTATTTTTTTACTATAAGAGTTCTTTAAGTTCTTCTAGTTCCTTAATGTTCTTTTGCATTGATCTTAAATTCTTTCATTTTCAGAAACATTGCTTCCAGATTCACTTCAGGATCCTTCTGTTCCTTAATTTTCATCATCCTTGCAATCTTTGATATTGCTGTCTCAGCCTTACCTTTACCCAAACCATGCTAGATAGTAATGCTTTGTCCACACTTCTATGTCATGTGCATTTTAGATAATGTATGTGCATTGCTGTTGCTGCCATCTTGACTCTAAGTATCAACATATATGGAGAATAAAACAAATGAATCAAAAGTGAATTTGTCATGTCTCTGAATTTGCTTTTGTTGATTTGAATTAAACCCTGTACAGATTCAGTATTTATAAGTTTTGGAGGATTTATACAAACATATATTTTTAAAAAAATAGCTAGCATCACTACTGACTCCAAATAAGTCTCCTTTTTTTCCCTCAGAAACTTGTATCTGTAAAGATTCATTTGGATATAAAATGACAGAAACTTAGTCCAACCCGTCCTAGGCAAACAGGAACATTTTTGGTTCGCTTAGCTGAATAGGCCCAGATGGCATCACTGGGAACTGGATTCATTCATCTTTTAGTTCACTTATATTCTGTGTTGGTTCCATTCTCAGATAGGCAATTCTTTCATCAAAACATGGTTGTAATGGCAGTCATTCCTAATGAAAAATAATCCCAATGTCAAGATGGTTGCACATTGAAGATGTTGGACATATCTTTTCAATATACTCACAGCTAGACTTATGCAAAACAAAGTCAATTACTCCTGAAGGAAAAACACACCAGGAATAAGTGCACATTAGGAATAATATCTGGAGGAAAGTGGCTCAAGCATGCAATGGTGCAGTCGAAGAGAGTATCCCAGGGGGCAAGGTAAGCCCTGGGATCTGGCAGGCTCTGCAAGCAGAAGAGCAGAAATGGAAAGTGGCCCTCATGTGGAAGGCCCTGGTAGACACCAACAAGCCCCAAGATGGGAACTGAAAGCAACCCACCAGTAGTAAGCCTCCACAGGCCTCTGTAAGCCCCACAACAGGACCTGGAAGCAGACAAGAAGTAGTAGGCCACCAAAAACTTCAGCAAGCTCTCAGGTATGTAAATATGGGAAAAATCCCTTTTTAAGTTGTTGAATTGTATGATTTTTTCAATGTATCTTGAGTATCTTTTATCAGTTATATCTTGTGTATCTATTCTCTATAATTTACTAGGCTTTATTTTTAATGATACTTTATTTTATTTTGCTATATAAAAACTTTTTAACTTGAGGTAATCCCAATTGTTTGCTTTTAATTCCCTTTCCAGAGAGTTCAGGTCACCAAAATTATCTTTGACATTGACATGATGAAATGCATCAACAAATGGTTTCTTCTATGTATTTTATTGTTGCAGTTCTTATGTTTAAATCTTTAATCCATTTGGATTTTTTTTTTGTATTTGGGGTTACCAAGTGATTGAATTTTATTCTTTTATGTGTGGATTTATAATTTTCTCAGCGCTATTTACAAAAGAGACTGTCTTTTCCCTATTGTATGTTCATACTTGTTTTATCGTATATTAGATTCTGGTAAATACTTGGATTTACTTCTGGGATTTTGATTCTATTCTGTTAATCCATGTACCTATTTTTGTGCCAATATATATTGTTTTAAAACTGTTGCTTTATAGTAAAGTTTGAAGTCATGTAACATGATATCTCCATTTCTCACCTTTGAAAGCTTACTTTTGCAATTTCAGGTCTTTTGTGGTTTCATTTGAATTTCAATGTTTTTGTTCACTTTCTTTGAAAAAATATTGCTAGTATTTTGATGGGGGTTGCATTACATTTTTATACAATTTTAGTCAAGATAATCATTTTGATTATTTTGGTTCTCCCCTTCCCTAAGCATAGATCTTTCCATCTCTCTTTTTTTTTTGTAAGTCCTTTATTAACATCTTGTATTTCTCATTGTATACAATTACTTATTAGTCAGATTGTTTCTAAGTTATTAATTCTTTTTGAAGAAATTTTAGTAAACAAAAAAGATAGACTCATGCCATTTGCAGCAACATGAATTGAAGGGCCTGTGCTCAGTGAAATAAGCCAGAAGGAAAAAGAAAAATATCAGCTGGTTTCACTTATAGGAAGAATATAGGGGAACCTAATAAGGGATCAGGAAAATAATAATAATAATAATAATAATAATAATAATATATTAAATGTAGTTATCTTCTTAATTTCTTTTGCTTCTTTTTCATTGTTTATAAAAAAGCTATTGATTTATGTATGTTGACTTTTTAACCTGCAATTTTGCTGTATTCCATTATTTCAAATAACTTTCTGATGGAGTCTTTATGATTTTCTACAAATAACAGCATCTTGTCTGCAAACAGTAATCACATTTCTTTTCTGATTTGGGTTCCTTTATTTTCATGTTTGTTTGTTTGTTTGTTTCTGATGGGTCTGACCAAAATCTCAAATTCTAAATTAAACAGAGTGGTAATGATGTCATTCTTGTCCTCTTCCTGATCTTAAGAGGAAAAAGTTTTCAGTTTCTAACCATGAAGTATTATATTGGCTGTTGGCTTGTGATTTATGGCCTTTATTACATTGAAAAAAGTCACTTCTATTCCCAAATTGTTTAGAGTTTTTATCATAAATATGTACTGAATCTTATCAAATGCTTCTCTGAATCTATTAGTATTATATCATTTTTATCTTTACTTTTGTTGACATGTATTATAATAATTGATTTGTGTATACTTCACCATCCTTGCATTCCCTAGAATAAATGCTCTTTATCATGGTGTATAATCCTTGTGATACACTATCAATATCAATTTACTAGTTTTTTTTTTTTTGAAGAGTTTTACATCATTGTTCATCAGGAATGTTGGTTTATAATTTTCCTTGTACAGTCTTCGGTTTAATTATTAGGGTAATTTTACATCATAAAATGTATGGAGAGCAATTTAAAATCTATTTTTAGATACAATTTGAGTGGGATGGTTATTCTACTTTTAAAAGTTTGATAAAATTAATTTGTAAACCTGGATGTTCCTAGAGCTTTGTTTTTTGGAGGATTTTTAATTACTTTTAAAATCTATTCTTGTCATCATGATGTTCAGTTCATCTGTTTCTTCCTGGGTTAGACTTGGGAGACTGTATTGTAGAAATTTATGCATTTTTTCAAGGGTATAAAATTTATAATATGAACATAGTTGTTCACAATAATCTCTTACATGTTTTGTATTTCTGTGCTATTTTTAGTGATTTCTCCTCTTTTGTGATTCTGTTTATTAATGTTTTCTCTCTTTTTATTCTTGTTGGAGGTTTATCTATTTTTGCATATTCTTGAAGAACCAGCTCTTAGTTTCACTGATTATTTTGTAGAGCCTTTTTGAACTTTATTTTGTTTATTTCCACACTTGTTTTTATTATTTCATTTCTTCCAAAAACTTTGGGTCTTGGTTGTTTATCTTTTCAAATTGCTTTAGGAGTAGTATTAGATTGTTTATTTGGGAATTTTCCTTAACATTTGTTAATGCTTCTTAATCTGGGGCTGTTTGCAATTATTTTCCCCCTTAAGACAGATTTTGCTGCATCCTATAGGTTCTGGAAGTTGTACAATTAATTTTAACCACCTCAAGATATTTTTTTAAATTTTGCTTTAATTTCCCTTTTTATCCAATTGCTAATAAACAGCATGTTGTTTAGGGTCCATGAATTCATAATTTTCCTGGGTTTTTTTCTTATAGTCGATTTCAAAATTGATGACATTTATGGTCAGAGACTATACTAGGTATGATTCTTATTTTTGTAGTTTCATTGACATTTAACTTTCATCTTTATTTATGTCCCATGTGCACTTGAAAAAAATGAGTATGTAACACTTTTGGGTGGAGTGTTCTGTTTTACCTATTTATTCTAGATCCTCACTTAAAGCTTTTGCTTTCTGATTTATTATTTGTCTTGTTGACCTGTTCATTGTTGTAATTATGGTATTAAAACCCCCATCATTATTGTGCTGTTGTCAGTATCTCTGTTAAGTTCTGTTATTTTTTTTTTAAAGATTTATTGATTGATTGATTGATTGATACATACAAGCACTGGGTACAGTCAGAAGCACGGGAGGGTGAGAGAATTCACCAGAGCCAGAGTGGGGAGCAGAGCAGGCAGAAGGACCGACAGCGGGCAGCAGGAGAGGTCTGCGTGCCATGTGGGACCCTCCTCCGGTGGCCGGGGAGCAGCTGGGGATCGAACCGGCACTGCAGAGGCTGCGGGCAGCTTCGCCACCCAGCTCTCAACCGCTGCGCTACCGGGGAGGCCCTAAGTTCTGTTATTAATTGTCTTATGTATCTTTGTGCTCCATCATTTGGTGGACATAGATTTATGAGTGTTATTTCTTTATGTTTTAGCCCTAATGTCATAGTATAGTGTACATTTCTATATTTTATTACCTTTTTTATTTGGATGTCTATGTTATAAAAATGTGTAGCTGTTTCCAATTTTCTTTTTGGTTACCATTTACATGTATAACTGTCTCCCATCTTTTAAGTGTAAATCTATGTTTGACCTTATAGTTGATTTTATTTTCTTGCATTTCTTTTAATAATGTCTAACAGTTTTCATTGTACCTCCTTTACTCCATTTCTTCATAGGTATATGGTTGTGTTTTTTTTCTGGGAAGGTCATTATTCTTTCTTTCTTTCCTTTTTTCAGTATTACAATGTTGATAATAAAAACATAACCTTTATATTTTTTCTTTTTCTTTTTTTTTTCCTTCTGGCTTGACTTTAATTTTTTTCAACTTTTTAAAAATTTTTACATCGTTGTTCATTTTTAAACAATATTTGGTTCCCCCCACCCCCTCAGGTTTAGTCCCCATAGAGTTTCCTTCACCAATGCACCCGTGCACCCTCACCTCAGTCCCCTGTGCTCCTCCCTCCCTCTCTCTGATGCCTCTCCCTCCTCCTCCCCTGCAGTATGTCTCTGATTTATAATTGTCCATTTTTGCTTTGTTGTGCTTTGTACTGTTATTATTTTTTTACACTGATGTCTTGTCTGGTTCCCCTATATTCCTGCTATAAGTGAAGCCATCCAATATTTTTCTTTTTCCTTCTGGCTTATTTCACTGAGTATAATTCCTTCTAGTTCCATCCACGTCGTGGCGAATGGCATGAGTTTATCTTTTTTAATTGCTGAATAATATTCCTTTGTGTATATATGCCACATCTTCTTGATCCAGTTATCTATTTTTGGGCATTTGGATTGTTTCCAGGTTTTACCTATTGTAAACAGTGCTGCAATGAACATAGGGGTACAGGTGTTCTTTTGAATCAATGTTTTTGTATGCTTTGGGTAGATGCATAGTAATGGAATTGCCGGGTTGTATGGTAGCTCCATTTTTAGTACATTGACAGCTTTCCATGGGCCACCACATGCAAAAAAAAAAAAAGAAGAAGAAGAAGAAAAAGAAACTAGACCACTAACTTTCACCAAGCACAAAAATCCACTCAAAATGGATAAATGAACTGGACGTAAGACCTGAAGCCCTAAAATATATAGAAGAAAATATAGGTAAAACACAACAAGACATACATTGCAATAACATCTTTAAAGACTCATCACCCAAAGAAAGTCAAGGAAAACATAAACAGCTGGGATTACATCAAATTGAAAAGCTTCTGGACAGCACAAGAGACATTAACCAAAACAGAGAGACACCCCACTGATTGTGAAAATGTCTTTGCACTCCATCCAACTGATAAGGGACTGATCACAAAAATATACAAGGAGCTCACAGAACTCAACAAAAACAAAATAAACAATCCAGTCAAGAAATGGGCAGAAGAACTTAAAGGACATTTCTCCAAAGAGGAAATGCAATTGGCCAACAGGTATATGAAAAAATGTTCAACATCCTTTTTAATCAGGGAAGTGCAAATCAAAACCACACTGAGATACCACCTTACACCTTACACATATCAAAAAAAAAAACTAGCAAAAATAAATGTTGGCAAGGATGTGGTGAGAAAGGAACTCTCCTACATTGCTGGTGCAAATTGGTCCATCCACCAGAGGTATTTGTTTTGATACAATCATAATAGAATATTTTTTATTTCTTTCTCTTCTAAATTATTGTTTTGCATAGAAATGCAAAAAAAAAATTGTATGTTGATTTTGTTCCCTACCACTTCACTGTGGCAGATTTATTTTAATATATTTTTTTAAATTGAGCTTTTAGGGTGTTCTGTGTATATAATCATATCACCTGCAAATGGTGATAGTTTTACTTCTTCTTACTCAATTTGGATTGTTTTTATGTCTTCATTCTGCCAAATTGCTCTACTTAGCTCTTCTAATGCTGTATCAAATATAGTGGCGAAAGTCGATATCCTTGTCTAGTACCTGATCTTAGAAGAAATTTTTTCAGGTTTTTCATCATTGAGTATGATGTTAGCTTCATGTTTGTTATATATCATCTTTATCATATTGAGATAAGTTCCTTATATTCTCATTCATTGGATATTTCATTTTATTATCATTTTCTTTATCGATATATGTAATATTGGCATAGAATACTGTATATCTGTATATGATTTAGGGAAATAAATTCACCTTTCCTCAGATGTATGTTAACATCCCTCCCCCACCATAAAAGCACCTATATCCCTTTACGCTAGGCTTTTGGAACCCCACCTCCTCCTTTGCTTCTATCCTGATTCTCCATCCCCCTTCCAGTAGCTTAAATTCTACAGCCCTATTTCTAGGATTTATGTTGTTTTAGTTTTATAATTTTTTTCTATATATTTCACAACAAAGTGGTATTTTGTATTTGTCACTCTCCTTGTGGATTATTTCACCTAACATAATTTCAACCAGTTCCATCCATATAGTTGCAAATGGCAAGAGTTTGTCTTTTTTGTAGTTGAGTAGTATTCCATTGTGTGTATATATCACATATTGCTAACTCTTTATTGAGTATATTTTTTAAGATTTATTTATTCATGCATACAAGAAACTGGGTACAGTCCAGGTGTGTGGGAGGGTGATAGGATTCACCAGAGACAGAGCAGGAAACAGAACAGGCAGACTGACTGAAATATACTGCTGAGGGGAGAAGCGGGAAAGACAGGAGAGGTCTGCCATGACTAACCAGGGTTGAACCCACTGCAGAGTCTGCGGACAGCTTCATGGCACTGTGCTCAACCACCTGTACCACCAAGGAGACCCTATTGAGTGTTTTTATAATATAGGACATAGAATCTTGTCCAAATCTATCTCTGGATCTATTGATACAATCTTGTGATATTTGCCATTCATTTTGTTGCTATAGTGAATTACATTGATTATTTAGTTTATGTTGAACCTGATTCCATCTTTTGATTAAGTTTCACTTTTAATGTATGGTTGGATTTAGTTTACCAAGATTTTTTATTATTATTTAAATATTTTATTTTATATAATTCTTACATCTTTTTTCATCTTTGCACAATCTATGCATTGTCATTTTGGTTATATTCCCCATACAATTGCACCCCCCTTATTTTGACTCTAGTCCTTCCTTTCCCCAACCTTCCCTCCCTCCTGCACCCCCCGTAGTGTGTCTCTGGTTTATAGTTGCTTGTTGATTTTGATTTTTACTTTGTATTGATTAGTCTTTTTCCTGGTCTCTTATTTACGTTTTCTAAATTCCTGCTATGAGTGAGACCATCCTGTATTTTTCCTTTTCTTTCTGACTTATTTCGCTGAGCATGATCCCTTCTAGCTACATCCATGCTGCTGTAAACTGCATGTGTTTATCTTTTTTGATTGCTGAGTAATATTCCATTGTGTATATGTACCACGTCTTCTTGATCCAGTCATCTATTTTTGGGCATTTGGGTTGTTTCCAAAGCTTAGCTATTGTAAATAGTGCTGCTATAAACATAGGGGTGCAGGTGCCATTTGGAATTACTGTTTCGGTGTCATTTGGGTAAATACCTAGGAGTGGAATTGCTGGATCATATGGAAGCTCTATCTTTAGTAGGTCAAGAAATCTCCACACAGCTCTCCATAGTGGTTGGACCAGTTTGCACTCCCACCAGCAGTGCAGGAGAGTTCCTTTTTCTCCACAACCTCGCCAACATTTGTTGTTGCTAGTTTTTTTAATATGTGCCATTCTCACTGGTGTGAGATGCTATCTCATTGTAGTTTTGATTTGCATTTCCCTGATTACAAGTGATGTTGAATATTTTTCCATATGCCTGTTGATCATTTGCATTTCCTCTTCAGAGAAGTTTCTTTTTAGCTCTTCTGCCCATTTTTTGACTGGATTATTTTCTTTGTTGTTGTTGAGTCTCATCAGCTCTTTGTAGATTTTTGTGATCAGTCCTTTATCATTAGTGTTATGTGCAAAAATGTTCTCCCAGTCAGTGGAGTTTCTCTTTGTTTTGGTTATTGTCTCTTTTGCTGTGCAGAATCTCTTTAATTTGATGTAGTCCCAGCTGTTTATCTTTGCCTTCACTATCACTGCTTTGGGTGATGTGTCTGTAAAAATGTCTTTGATGTGCATGTCATGTAGTTTTTCACCTATATATCCTTTGATGTATTTTATGGTTTCAGGTCTTATGTCTAGTTCTTTAATCCATTTATTTATTATAGTTTTCTCACTCTTTTCATGGTGAACTTAGATGTTTATATATATTGTTTATTCCTAGAGGCAATAGAAAGTTACATTTTGTTCTGATGCAACCATTCATTCTCTCCCTTATGACTGATGATTGTGTTCCACTTCCATTAACGGTGATTATTCCTATGTTAGAGATTGCTACTGCCATATTTTCTTTAGTTTTCTCATTCTATCTATCTTCTTGTACCATTTTTGTGAACTTTCTTCTCTTTGGTTTGGATCGAAGAGTTGCTTTAAACATTTCTCATAGGGTAAGCAGGGTGTTGGCAAGCTTCTTCAGGTTTTGTTTTTCTGGGAAGGCCTTTTTTCTTCCCTCATAACTGAAAGCAAATCTTCAGGTGATAGTATTCTTGCCTGAGTATTTAAATTTTTGAATATTTTAATATGATATTGGTTTCCCTCTTAGCTTATGGATTTTATTGGGAAGTCTGATGGAAGCCTGATAGAATTACCTTTACAAGTTACTGCTTGTTTCTCCTAGCCACCCTCAATATTCTTTCTATCTTGTATTCTTGATTGTTTCACTACTATGTATCTCATTTCATTTAGATAATCAGCTGTTTATTTAGATTCATGGACTTATGTATGTACTTTCTTCTCTATGTTTGGGCATTTTTCCTTTAGTGTTTCTTCTAATAAGCTCTCTGTTCTCTTTCCTTCCTCCTCTGGGAAAGATAGTTCTCAAAGTGCTTCTACAAATTTTCTTACTTCATTTATCTCTCTTTTCCCACCTGAGTTGTTTATGCATTAACATCATTAAGATCATTGATTTAGTCCTTCATTTGGTCTATCCTACTCCCACAGTTTTCTTTAGAGGTTTTTTTAGTCTCATTTATCCAGCTCATTACTTCCAGAATGTGTTACTTTCTTGATTAAATTTTCAATTTCTAGCTCATGATTTTTTATTTTATTTTATTTATTTTATTTTTATTTTATTTCTGAGTTTTATTAATTAGCTTTTCTGAATTTTGTTATATCACTTTGATTAGTTATTCTCAATTGTGTTATGTCACTTTGACTTGCCTTTGTGAATTTTCTTCCATCACTTTGATTTTCTTAATTATAGCAATTTTGTACTTTTCACCTGCTAGGGAGATAGTATTTCACATACTTGTGGTTGGATTCTACAGAGTTGCTCTCTCTTTGTGCTGGTGTTATATTATTTTGAGGTACAAAATTGCCATGTGAATTTATGTATGTCCATTTTGTTATTTGGAATATATGCATTTAAAAACATCTTTCTGTAGCAGTAACTTAGATTATTTAACTACTTTTACTTTTCCTGAAGATGGTGCTGTGGTTTTAATATATTTTATTTGTCTTTTATGGCAAATCCTGAGAGGATTTTGCAATTTCTGAATCAGCATGGTGGGAAGGGGGCTTGGGGGGGACAAGCCACTGGTTTGATTGTGTTGGTTTGTCACCTGGATCATATTTATGGAAACACCAATATTTTTCCCCTCTCTCTGGAGTTCCAGAACTGAGACTCAGCAGTGTGTACTGACAGTGCACTTCCCAAAGTTAGTACCAGTTTCAAGGTGTGGGGGAAGAGGTGTACAGTCTAGTGTACTTTGTCTTTTTTTTAATGGTATTCCTACCCGTGTGTAGCAATCCAGGTATTTTATATAGGTTTCCCCTTTTTAAGCATGTATGCCTTTATACTCTTTCTGTTCTCACCTCTTGAGGGATTTTAGATGAACCAGCAGTCATACTCATGCAGAACACACATGCTTAAAGAAAAGGGCAGTGATGGATATAAGAATCTGTAGCACAGGGACTAGAAATCTACTTTCTGCTGTCCAAATATGATCCTAGGTCTAGATTTTTGTATGTTTTTGTATGAACCTTGCATTAAGCTTGGTTTTTATATTTTCAAGTGTTGTATAATGAAACGAAACAAAGAGGACTATGTGATAGAGATCATAGGTGGCCAACAAAGATTTAAATAATTTTCTAGATCTCTACAGACAACTCTTACTTACCCCTTTTCTAATGCAGTGGTTCTTGACTTGGGACCCTTAGAAAACAGTTACTTAGAACCTTGTCTCAAAACCATTAGCAAAAACCTTTCACTAAGACTCAGAAATGGGATGATTCTTGTGTTTTCTTTTTAATTTTTAAAAAAATTACATGTATTATTTTACATTTTATGTGTCAGGTTTGCCTCATCAAAAAGTATATATAGTACATTAAGTTTACCACTAAAGGTAGTTTTATCCTTCACCATGCAATTGAGCCCTTTTACCTGATTTACCCACCCTCCTTTATATTAACAGTAAAAGTCTCCTCTACAAAAAATAGTTTCATCCATAACACAAAAACAACACCATGGCTCCCACTAGCAACACTAGTTTAAGACACTAGCACTCTCAGAGCTATTTAATATTTAACTATTAATAAATTTCTGTTCCCTTTATTTTCTGGTTTTGGCAATATTATATTTGCATATAGTTTCTTTAAGTTTTACTATAAAATTAGATATCCTCTGTGTCCCTCTTCTTTGTTCCACAAGAACAATCTCTTTTAACTTCTTGACCTGACATTTTCTCCCTGTTTCATGTTTTCAAAAATATGTTTATATTAATTCTTCAAGATTTTTCAACTTTAGATATTTTCCAATATGGATATTTTTATGAATATTTAGATATTTTTCATTATGGAAAATGAGGATGTATTGCCCTTTCACACACTCACAATATTGCACACATCTGAGCTTCCTATTCCTTACCCCATTTCTTGTAATTTATTAACTTTTGATAGAATTATATTTCTTTTGCTAAAATAATCATTAGTACATAAATACTATTCATGGCCCAGTAATGTTGACTACAGTGATTATGCTCATCTCAGTTTAACATTTTTCCTAAAGTTATTAATTATTTTTCTTTTTACATCTTTTCCTAGTTTTCTATTTCTATATTGCTTTAATACCAAACTACTAACAATTATGTCACTCTCCTTTCCACATACACATTCCTGTGTTCTCACATTTGTGAACAAGGTGCATACTTGTCATCGTCAAACCCCTATTTATCTTCTTCTGAGATTTCCTTTGCCTTTGCAATGTATGTCTTCCAATTTCTAGAGTGAGCATCGTCCTCTTTCTTGGTTTAAAATTACATTTTGGAGCACATCCTTCACTGATTTTTTTTTTTTTTTTTGAGAATGAATGGATGGGTGATCTCATGTGTATAAGATTTTGTATGTCTGAAAGTATCATAACACCATATGCATGTCATTGATAATTTTCTTGCAAATAGAGCTCTACATTGAAATTTATTTTCTTTTACATGTCCATGTTTTCATTCCATTGTCATGCAAACTCTTGTCTTGGTCTTTGAACAATCATTCTAATTTCTTTTTTTGTGGAAAAACTGTACTTTGCAAAAATCATTGCAAAATACCTTTCACCTCACCTACAGTTCTAAAATGTGATCTTTCCACCCTCCCATGAGATGTATGTGTCTTTTCCTTGACCTGGGATAACGTGATTTATTTTAATCATTAAAATGTAGTAGAAGTAAAGTGGGACTCAATAGGCTCAGTTAAAAAAGTAATGCAATATACATCTTGTTTTGGGGGACATTTGCTTGTGGAAAGCTGAGCTGAAATCTGATACCCTAGATATTTTTTATAAGGAAAAACGGGCAAATAGGTCACAGGATGTGCTTTGCCAACATCTATACCTGAAATTCCAACTGACCGCATAAGATGCTAAATATAAGAATGAATGAAGATGATTCCACCTGTCAGGGTTTTTTTAGCTGTTGAGTCTTCCCAGATGAAGACACTGATGTAATATAGAAGAACATGCCATTTCTGCTGTACCCTGTCCAATTTTATAACACACAAAGTCAAAAAGCATTGTAAAATTATGTTGTCACTAAGCTTTGGAAGAGTGTTGCAAAACATTAGTAATTGGAAGAGTATGTACTTTTTAATTTTTTTGTTAACTTTAGGGTTTTATATTTGTTTTTGGTATCCTGAAAGGTAAAGATTTTCATTTTACTCTTTGTACTGGGCACTGTCACTTTCCCCTTGAAGAATTAATCTTTCAGTTCTTGGAACATTTCTTGAATTGCTTTGGCAGTGATGCATTTACCTCGATTTTCTCTTTTGGGATTTCCTCTTATTTAGATGGCAGATCTTCAGTGCTAATCCCCTAACTTTCTTATTTTTTCGCTTTTTCTTTTATTTTCTAGATCTAAATCTTTCTATTTTAATTTCTGGATGATTTGAGAAATTGACAAATATAATGAAGTTAAGATAAATTTTTAGCAATAAAGACAGAAATGACTTGTAGTTAGTTCATTAATATTTTGCCATCTATTCTGACTGCTTGTAGTTAGAGAAAAATGAATAATCTTAAATTTACCCTCAGTCAAACAAAATCTTGTTCCATTTTGATTATTCTATTTGTGGCCTGAAATAATCACTGCTATTAAGAGATTATAAGAGAAATTTATTTAAGAGATTATTCATAATAAAATTGGAAGCCTGCAGCATAAGCTGCTGGGAAGACTGACTTTTTCCCACCATCACCTGAGTGGCTAGAGCCATTGGAGCAGTGATAGTGGTTTAATGTTTGCCACTGGCTTGCTAGCCCCTCCACCAAGCAGTAGCTGGGTTTGAATGCCAGATCCCCCCACTCAAAAAAGTTGTTTGTAGTCAGTGCAAGTAGCAGTGGGTGGCAGGGAATTTACTTCCCACCACCAGTGACCCTACTGGTTGCTCTAAACTCTGGCATAAGAGGCAACAGATAGCCCCACAGCTCCTGGCTCAAGGCTGTGGGAGAAGCATAGGACCCTACTGGGCCTGTTGCAGGAAGTAGAGAGATCTTTGGCATACTGGACCAAAATGGCAGGCTTCCAGTGGAGCCCACACTTCAGCAGCTATGACCTGTGTCCCAGTGCTACTACACAAACCGCCCCACTTTATGTTGTTACATCCACCTCCGCTAAGAGATACTGGGTGCAGGCTGCTTCCAGCTACACTGAGATTGGCTCTGTCTGTGCTTCTAGGAGCCCACTAGCTCATAAACCTGCCCTGAGGTGAGGGAGGATTGGGTCTGTGCAGACACCACATTTTCACTTTTACATTTGGGGCCTGGATTGTAGAATGGACCAATAAATTGTGAGCAACATGAACCATTTGTGTTCAATCAGCTCATTAGGTAATTATTCTGGTCAAAAATAAAAAAAATGGCCTGATTGGCCCAAAATTGTCATTTAGAATTGAAAATGGTCCAATCAGGCCTGTGGGGTGGAAGACACTGAAAGTGAATATAAGCAGGGTAAGAGCAAATTTAGAGGACTCTGTTCCTGGCCTCTGAAGAAGAAAAAAAGCAGCCCATATTCAGAGAAGGAAGAGAAGCCAAAAAGCTTCACAGAAACCTCACCTCTATACCTCTCTTCACCCCTGGCTCTGACATCACTTGAATGGAGTAGCAAGGCCCCAGGTCTGGTGTCTCAAAGAACAGTTTTTTGTTGGTATAGGCCAACAACTCACAAAGTGCTGTCAACACTGGTGTCTCTGACACCACTTCCTGGTGACCAGCAGTGACAGAACTGCTGGCAAATGCTGTCCAGCACTGTTGATAGGTGACTAGCACTCTGTGTCTGAGTCACCTTTGAGAGATGTCTACTGCTTCTCATCATCCAGCACAACATCCTGGTGTTGTTGCCTCCGTTGCCGTCTGGTGCTATCTAGCCTACCTTCAGACTATTGCTGTGGGCTGCTATGGTGTCATGTCAGTGATCCCGCCTGTGAGCACATCCAGCTTCCACTGTGAGTGGGATCCTGTCCTGCTGCTTTCCAATGTGCCACAAGATCCAGACCCTCATTAATGGGACAGTGCCATGTTGAGTGAGCAGCCTTTCGTTTGGGACTTCTGGAGATTGTGGACACAATCTGGGGTGAGATAGCTGACCACTTGTGGCCGTAATAACTTTGTTACCTCTGTTTGTTAAGTAAATCCCATTGTTCTCTGAGTCTGAGTGGTCTTGCAATTGTGCATGTGAGTGAGAACCCATAGACAGTGACCTGTCTTCTACATTGGTGCTGTCCTTTGAACATATAGCAAACTATAGTACTATTTCTGTAGAAAACAGGATTTAAACTCAAGGAAACAGCACCATATTTCTCTGAATGCTGACTCCTCCCTTGTTCTGGCTTCAGTTATATTCAGTTTGTGCAGATGTGCTACATGCACAGAAGGAGATATGTTACTCTTCTATAGCAAATGTACAGTAGACATCTGATTACATTCTAGTTAATGAAAAATGCTATATATGATATCAAAAGTGATCTATAGAGTCAGGTGTTGTCTGTAGAATAACACAAACCTGAGGTTTATAACGATATTTCTGTCTTATGGTATTTTTGAAGTTATGCAGACCAGACTGTGTAGTTTATCTCTGGCTCTTTCCTCCAGCAACTTGCAATATGACAAAGGAGTATAGGTAGTCTTGGTGTGTGGCATCTTCATAGCAAAAGTTTGGTTGTTATTAATTTTCTTAGTGTTCACAATGACAATATAAAAGAGAAAATCTCAAATAAAATAGCATATTAATTTCCCACATATATCCTCTGCATACAGTAAGGGAATGAATCCAAGTTGGCAAATTTAATTCTTACAAGACTTAATTTCATGACTGTTTTCAATGTATCCCTATTTTAGAGAAGATGGTGGGCCACAGGGCTGGTAATAGATTTTTTTTTAATGTAGGACCCTCACTAACATGATTCACTTCTGATCACTTTTTTAGTGGTAACTTTATAACTTTAAATAATTAAATGCTTTTGTCTATTCACTTTCCCATGGCCAGTTTTATTTGGAACACTTTTTCAAATTCTATTGGATTCTTGTGAGCATTCTGGAACTTATTTTTACTTTCCATTGGAGAAAATCTAATTAAATGTATTATTTTTCCTAGAAATAATGCCTAATAGGTAGGCACTATTTTTGCATGCATATTTGAAACATGTTTATTTTTCCTACCTAAGTATTCAAATGTATTTGTGGTTTAACACATAACTTGCTTCCAGCTTTGAATGTATTATGCAATGATGATATCAAGTCATATTTTGCTTCATTTACATAACTTTTATCTCTTTTTTTTTCTACCACCATCTATTATACCTCTGACTCTTTCTCCTACTGTCCTCCTTCCTAACCTCTGAAACCTCACTTTGTTTATTAGTGTTCAATACTTACTGTAAGCGTTTTGCTTTGTTGAATCATCCTCTATGTAACCATCCAACATTTGCCTTTAATGTTCTGACTTACTTTACTTCATTTAATATCCTTGAACCCCTTTCATTTTGCTGTAAATGGTAATATTTTGTCTTTCCTTGTGGCTGAATAGTATTCCATTGTGTTTATATACTATATCTTCTTGGTTCAATCCTCTATTAATGGGGACTTAGGTTGTTTTCATGCCCTAGTGTAAATAATGTTGCAATAAACACTGAAGAACACATAATTTTTTGAGTTGATGGTTTCATGTTCTGTGGATACATGACCCAAATTGGGACTGCTGGGTTAATCAGTACTTCAGTTTTATTTTTATAAATGAATCCAGATGGTTCTCCAAAAATGGTGGCAACATTTCACATTCCTTCCAATGGTATAATAGGGTTCTTCTTTATCTGCAGCAGCTCCAGCACTCATTGGGTCTTTTAACTGTGTGTCTTTCTCAGGTTTGTGAGATGATATGTCATTGTGACTTTGACGTGCCTCTACCTTGTTAAAAGTGATGTTGAGGGCCTCCCCAGTGGTGTAGCGGTTGAGCGCTGGGTTGCAAAGCTGCCCGCAGCCTCTGCAGCTCCGGTTCGATCCCCGGCCGCCTGCGAGGGTCCCACATGCTGCTTCCCTCAGCAGTGTACTTCGTCAGCCTGCCTGTTCTGCTCCCCGCTCTGGCTCTGGTGAATTCTCTCACCCTCCCACGCTTCTGAATGTACCCAGTGCTTGTATAAATAAATAAATAAATAAATAAATAAATAAATAAATAAATAAATCTTTTTTTTAAAAAAAAAGTGATGTTGAACATTTATCCATACATCTTTGGTTTTCTTGATATCTTATATTGAATTGTTTGTTCAGATCTGCTGTCAATTTTTGAATTCGTTTGTTTGCTTTTTATCACTAATTTGAAATTTTTTGTTATATATTCGATATTAATGCCTCATCTGTTTTGTGATGAATGGTTATTTTTCTCTCATTAGTAGAGTGTTTTACAAATCTACTTATACTTTCTTTTGTTGTGTAAAACCTTTTTAATTTGAGGTAATACTAATTGTTTATTTTAGCTGTTATTTCCCTTGCCCTTGAAGTCTTAAATGACATCTTTTTCACCCATGTCATAAAATGTATTACTGCATGTTATTTATTTATACAAGAAATGGGGTATAGGCCAGAGGCATGGGAGGGTGAGAGAATTCACCAGAGACAGAGCGGGGAGCAGAACAGGCAGTCAACCAAAAACACTGGTGAGGGGAGCAGCGGGCAAGAGAGGAGAGGTCTGCTGTGCCATGTGAGTATCTCCCTTACTGGCTGGGAATTGAACCTGCACTGCAGAGGCTGCAGAGAGCTTCAGAGCACTGCGTTCAACCTTCTGCGCCACCCGGGAGGCCCTGCATGTTATATCTTTTATCTAAGTGTATAATCCATTTCAAATTTGGTTTTGTGCATGGAATTAGAGAGTGATCTATCTTCATTCATTTATATGTGGTTGTCCAGTTTCCCCACCACCATTTGTTAAAGAGATACTCATCTCTCCACTGAATGGTTGTGACTCCTTTATCAAGAATTGAGTATTGATATATACCATGAATAAATTTCTGGATTTTCAGTTCTGTTCCATTAATACATGTGTTTATTTTCATCATAATACCATATTATTGTTGTTTTAATTTATGTTGCTTTATACTATCATTTAAAGTCAGGTAACAGTATGCCTGTGTTTCATTTTTAACCTCAGCATGTCTTAGCTGTTTTGTGGACTATCATGGTTCCACACAAATTTTAATATTTTTAGTCTTATGTCTTTGAAAAATATCAGTGGTATTTTATTGGGGATTACATTAAGTCTATGTCACTCTTGGTAGAAAAGTCATTCTAATTATATTGATTCTCCCCCTTCTGTAGGCAGGCAATGTCTTTCCATCTCTTTATGTGTTGCTCTATAACCTTTAGCAGAGTTTTATAGTTTTCATTGTATAGCTCCATCACCATCTTGGTTAGGTTAATTTCTAGGTATTTCATATTTTTAATGCAATTGTGATTGGAATTATGATCTAAATTTCTTATTCTTGTCTTTCATTATTTGTGCATAAAATACAGCATTTTTGTATGTTGGTTTTGTAACAAAACACTCTGTTATATTCAATTACTGTTTCTAATTGTTTTCTCATGCAATCTTTAGGGATTTCTATATATAGAATCATATTGCCTGTAAATGATAATTTTACTTCTTTTTCAAACTAGACTCATTTTATTTCCTGTTGTCTCAATGCTTTACCTAAAACCTCCAGTAGGCGTCTTTGTCTTCTTTCTGATATATATGGAAAACTTTGTTTTTCACCACTGAGTAATTCTATTGGCTATAGCTTTGCTGTATATGGCCTTATTATGTTAAAGTAGGAATAGTCTATCTCCATTGAAATAGCTGTGAATAGCTGTGTGTTTGTCATATATGACCTTTGTTGTACTGAGATGCTTTCCATTTGATCCCAGTTTTTCAAGGATTTTCATCATAAATGGATGCTGTCTTATCAAATGCTTTCTCAACATCTATTGTTATGATCATGGTTTTTTTTCTTTCTTTTTGTTCATATGGTGTCATATGCTGATTGATTTTCAGATGCTGAACAATCCCTGTGTTCCTAGTATAAATTCCACTTGGTAATGGTCATATTGGTCATGGTGGATAATCTTTTTAGTCCACTGTTAATTCAGTTTGCTAAGATTTTATGAAGAATTTTTGCCTCATTCTCACTAGTCAGATTGTTCTGGCATTTTCTATATGTTGTCTTTGGTTAGTTTTTGTAATTAGTGTATTGTTTGCTTCATGAAATGTGTTAGACAGAATTACATCTTTCTGGAGTTTTTATAAAATAATGCGAGTGGGATAGTTATTAAGTCATCTTTGAAGTCTGGCTAAAACACATTTGTGAAGCCATCTGGTCATGGACTTGTTTTATGGGAGAATTTTTATCACAGTTTCATTTTCTTCCTTTATAATTGGTTCAGTTTTTCTATTTCTTCTCTATTCAGTTTGGATGATTATATAATTCTAAGAATTTCTCCATCTTATTTAAATTGCTGAATTTGTTTGCATGCAAATATTCATATTATGCTCTTGAATTTCTCCAATGTCTGTTGCAACTTCTCCTCTTTCATATTTGATTCTACTTATTTGAATTTTACCATCCTGATCTTAGAAAGCCTACCTGTTGTCTATTCTGTTTACTTTTTCAATGAGCCTACTTTTGGTTTCATTGAACTTTTTGACTGCCATTTTGATGTCTATGTCCTTTATAGTTGCTCTAATTTGACCATTTCCTACCATCTTCTGATTCTTGATTTTTTTTTGTTCTTCCGTTTCTGGTTTCTTGAGGTGAGAGAGAAGGCTGTTTATTTGGGCTCTTTCTGCTTTTTTAAGTGGACCTGAATTGTTATATACTTCATTCATAGAATTGCTTTTGCTCTGCCCCATGTGTTCTGAAAAGTTATGTCGTCATTCACTGCATTATGATCAAGGGGACAATACATCAGGAAGATATAACACTCATCAACATATACTCACCAAATGAAAGGACACCAAAATATATTAGACAATTATTATCAGCTCTGAAAACAGATATTAAAGAAAATACATATATAGTGGAAGACTTCAACACCCCACTCTCACCAATGGACAGATCAAAGAGACAAAAAATAAACAAAGACACTAGAGCCTTAAATAAAGACATAGAACTCAGGGACTTAACAGACATCTATAGGACACTGCACCCAAAAAAATCCAAGTACACATTTTTCTCAAGTGGGCATGGATCATTCTCCAGAATCGATCACATACTGGGCCACAAGACAAACATCAACAGATACATGAAAATCAAAATCATTCCAACTATCTTCTCTGATTATAAAGGCATTGGTCTAGAAATAAATCATGAAAAGAAAACAAGGCACCCTCCCACTTCATGGAGATTGAAATCCACACTACTAGAAGACCATTGGACTAATGAGAAGATCAAAGAAGAAATTAAAAAATACTTTGAGTTGAATGACAAAGAGGACACCACTTTCCAGCATGTATGGGATGCAGCAAAAGCAGTAATAAGAGGAAAATATATAGCAATACCAGCTCACATCAACAAACAAGAAAGATCTCAAAGAAACAACCTAATCTTACACCTCAAAAAGCTAGAAAAAGAACAACAAAAAAACCCTAAAGCCAGTAGAAGAAAGGAAATAATGAATATCAAAGCAGAAATAAATGAATTAGAAATCAAAAAAACAATCCAAAAGATCAATGAAACCTAAAGTTGGTTCTTTGAAAAAATAAACAAAATAGACAAACCTCTAGCCAGACTCACAAAGGAAAAATGGAAGAAAACACATATAAATAGGATTATATGAAAGAGAAGAAATCAAAACAGACTCAGTAGAAATCAGAAGAATAATCAAAGATTACAATGAACACTTATATGCAAACAAATTCAACAACCTAGAAGAGATGGACAAATTCCTAGAATGATACAATCATCCAAAGCTGAACAAAGAAGAAATAAAACAACTAAACAGACCAATTACAAGCAGCAAAACTGAGGCAGTAATCAAAGCACTCCCCAAAAACAAAAGCCCAGGTCCAGATGGCTTCGCAAATGAATTCTACCAAACGTTCAGCAGTGAATTAGTGCCTATCCTACACAAACTCTTTCAAAAAATTGAAAAAGAAGGAATACTACCAAATACTTTCTATGAAGCCAACATTACACTAATACCAAAACCAAAGACAGCACAAAAAAGAAAATTACAGACCAATCGCCCTAATGAACACTGATGCAAAAATCCTCAATAAAATTTAGCTATCAAAATCCAACAATGTATCCATAAGATAATTCACCACAACCAATTAGGATTTATTCCAGGGACACAAGGATGGTTCAACATCTGAAAATCAATCAATATCATCCAAAACATCAACAAAAAGAAATATAAAAACCATACAATGATATCAATAAACGCTGAGAAAGCATTCGACAAAGTACAACACCCATTTATGATAAAGGCCCTTGAAATTCTCAGGATACAAGGAACATACTTCAACATCATAAAGGCTATATATGACAAACCCATGGCCAGTATCATTCTCAGTGGTGAAAAGCTGAAAGCATTCTCATTAAGATCTGGAACAAGACAAGGCTATCCACTCTCACCACTGCTTTTCTTGTCTTTTTTCTTTTAAAGATTTATTTATTTATTTATTTGTTTGTTTGTTTATACAAGCACTGGGTACAGTCAGAAGTGCGGGAGGGTGAGAGAATTCACCAGAGCCAGAGCGGGGAGCAGAGCAGGCAGAAGGACTGAAGTACACTGCTGAGGGTAGCAGTGGGTGGCAGGAGAGGTCTGTGCACCATGTGGGACCCTCCTCCGGTGGCCAGGGAGCAGCCGGGGATCGAACCGGCGCTGCAGAGGCTGTGGGCAGTTTCGCAACCCAGCGCTCAACCGCTGCACCACCGGGGAGGCCCTCACCACTGCTTTTCAACATAACACTGGATGTCCTAGCCAGAGCAATAAGACAAGAGAAAGTGATACAAGGAATCCAAATAGCCAAGGAAGAAGTCAAACTATCACAATTTGCAGATGATATGATAATACACATAGAGAACCCCAAAAATTCCACAGAAAAGCTCATTCAACTAATCAATCAGTTTAGTAAAGAGGCAGAATACAAAATCAATGCACAAAAATCAGTAGCCTTCCTATACACAAACAATACATCTAAAGAAGAAGAAATCAAGAAAACCATCCCTTTTATAATTGAAACAAAAATAATCAAATACTTGGGAATAAATCTAACAAAAGAAGTAAAGGACCTATACAAAGAAAATTATGAAACACTGTTAAAAGAAATAGAAGAAGACACAAAGAAATGGAAAGACATCCCCTGCTCATGGATTGGAAGAATTAACGTTATTAAAATGGCCATCCTACCAAAAGCAATCTACAGATTCAATTCTTTTCCAATAAAATTTCAATGACATTCTTCAAAGAAATAGAAAAAATATTGATGAAATTCATATGGAGCCACCAAAAACCCCGAATAGCCAAAACCCTCCTGAAAAAAAAAAAGAAGGGAATGGAGGCATCACACGCCCAGACTTCAAACTATACTACAAAGCAATAATCATCAAAACTGCATGGTATTTGAACAACAGACACACGGACCAATGGAACCAAATAGAAAATCCAGAAATAAACCCACAGACTTACAGTCAATTAATCTTTTAAAAAGGAGCAAAGAATATGCACTGAAGCAAAGAAAGTTTGTTCAAGAAATGGTGCTGGTAAAACTGATTATGCAAAAGTCTGTTACAACTTCCATTTAATTTCTTATTCAGTTCTTTTCATTCATTCCTCTTATTGGCTTAAATCCTAACACTCCTTTTAATATTACTTATTACATATTTAATATTACTCCTTTTAATATTACTTACTATTTCTTTGTCTGAGAAGGTCCTTATTTTTCATACAGGAAAGAGAGCTGTACAGAGCAAAGTACTCTTCACTGCCAATATTTTTCCTTAGAGTATCTTGAATATTTCACTCCATTCTCTTCTTCTCTGTTGTGTTTCTTCAGAGCAGTCTGATATTATCAATACACTAATTGGTGTTCTTTTATAGTATCTGTTTCTTCTCTCTCATAAGCTTCATTATATTTTCTTATCATGGACTATTGCAATTTTTCTACTATGTGTCTTGCTCTAGTTTTCCTTTCATTTAGGTAGCTTGGTATTCTTTTTGCCTTTTGTAATTCTTTGTTCAGTTCCTTCTTTGAGACTGGAGAATTTTTTTCCATTATTTCTTTAGTTTTTCACTTCTCTTTTCTCTCTCTCTTCTCTTTCTGGTATCCAATGGCTCATATTTCTTTTCCTCATTGTGTCAGATAATTCTTAGAGTATTTCTTCATTGTTTTTCTTTTATGTCTTTCTTTTTCAATCTTGATTCTTTCCTTTTCTTCATCTTCAAGATTAATTCTTCATTCTTCCATTGGGTTTATTCTACTGGCATGGCTTTCTCCCAAATTTTTATACCTCTTTCATATATTTTTAAATCCTGAAATTCTGTTATTTTTTTGTTTAAAGTTTCAATCTCTGCATTTCTTATTACCTCTTTACTTGGAAATCCCATTTATCTAATGTAATTATTGCTACCCTAAATTTTTATGTGCTTTCTGTAGGATTATATTACTTCCTTTGATTATAATTATTTGCTTGACTGTAGTCATAAGAAGTTTCCTGTAAACGGCAGAAGGTTGGACTTTGCTTTGAAATCCATTAATCACGCTATACCTTTGAATTGGTGAATGAAGTCATTTACATTTAAGTTGATTATTGAGACACCAGTGATTATTTTCATTTTATTTTATGTTTTTATTTTCCAATTATGTCTAAGACTTTTAATTTTTGATATCTTCTTCTTAGATATTGTTTATGTTCCATTTCCTTTGTCTTATGCTTTGCTTCTATTGACATATTTCAATAGAAGCATTTGTTTCTATTGATATTTGTCAATAGAAGCATTTGCTTCTATTGATATTTTTCTCTTTGTTGTTCTCTTTGTTGTTCTCTTTGTTGTTCTATTTGTGTCCTATCACCACTGTGCATTAAAGTTTGCTGATTCTTTCCATTATTTATGTTTTTTAGTCATTGAGGCATTCATTGATATTTTTAAATTCAGTTTTAGTATTTTAGACCTATTAATTCTATTTGTAGTGTTCTCATGTTTTTTTTCTATTTTTGTTGTGTTCCTTTATGTGATCATCTATTGTTTTTTTTTTTATTTCAACAGAACTGAAACCATAAAATATATAGAGGAAATATGGGTGAAACACTACACGATGTACACCTCAGTAACATCTTTAAAGATACATCACCCAAAGCAGTGATAGTGAAGGAAAAGATAAACAGCTGGGACTACAGCAAATTAAAGAGCTTCTGCACAGCAAAAAGACAGCAACCAAACAAAGAGACACCCAACCAATTGGGAGAACATTTTTGCACACAACACTAATGGTAAAGGACTGATCATAAAAATCTACAAAGAGCTGATGAAACTCAACAAAAACAAAGAAAATAATCCAGTCAAAAATGGGCAGAAGAGTTAAAAAGAAACTTCTCCAAAGAGGAAATGCAAATGGCCAACAGGCATATGGAAAAATGTTCAACATCACTTGTAATCAGGGAAATGCAAATCAAAACTACCATGAGATACCATCTTACACCAGTGAGAATGGCACATATTAAAAAAAACTAGCAACAACAAATGTTGGCGAGGATGTGGAGAGAAAGGAACTCTCCTGCACTGCTGGTGGAAGTGCAAACTGGTCCAACCACTTTGGAAAGCTGTATGGAAATTCCTCAACCTGCTAAAGATGGAATTTCCATATGATCCAGCAATTCTACTCCTAGGTATTTACCCAAATGACACAGAATCATTAATTCAAAGGGCATCTGCACCCGTATGTTTACAGCAGCACTATCTACAATAGGTAAGCTATGGAAATAACCCAAATGCCCAAAAATAGATGACTGGATCAAAAAGATGTGGTGTATATATATATATATATATATATATATATATATACAATGGAATATTACTCAGCAATCAAAAAAAAGATAAACTCATGCAATTTGCAGCAACATGGATGGCACTGGAAGGGATCATGCTCAGTGAAATAAGCCAGAAAGAAAAAGAAAAATACCGATGGCTTCACTTGTAGCAGGAATTTAGAAAACCTAAATAAGGGACCCAGAAAAAGACTAATTATAATAAAGTAAAAATCAAAATCAACAAGCAACTATAAACCAGAGACACACTACAGGGTGGGGGGAAGGAGGGAGTAGGGTAAAAACAAGGGGAGGTGGGAATTGTATGGGGACTATAACCAAGGTGAAAATGCATGCATTGTGAAAGAAATCAAAAACAAGATGCAAAAATATATAAAATTTAAAATAATAAAAAATAAAAAAGATAAAGTTATTTGTGGAGCAATGATGTTATTTGTGACCATGAAATATAGTAAATATATTGAATAGCAAACAAAAAAAATTGTGTTTTTGTGCTTTGGGTACATGCTTAGGAGTGGAATTGCCAGGTCATATGGAAGATCCATTTTTACTCTTTTGAAGAACTTCCAAACTACATTCCTCAGGGCCTGGATCATTCTATGTTCCCACCAAGAGTGTAAGAGGGTTGCTTTTTCTCCACACTCTTGCCAACACTTGTGAATTAGTTTTTAAGTTAGGCAATTCTCACAGGTGTGAGGTAGTGCTTTAGATTTCCATGTGCTTGAGATTTCCATCTTCCTGATGATAAGTGATGATGAGCATCTTTTCATATAATTGACACTCAAATGTTTTCTTTGGAGAAATGTGCATTTATTTCTTCTGCCCATTTTTTAAAAATTAAATTCATTTATTTTCTTACATCTTTGCTCATTTTTGTACAATATTTGATTTGTCCCCTCAGGTGTAGTCCATGTAGTTTTCCCACCACCATAGCACCATGATACATGGACGTAATCCCTTGTACTCTTCCTTCCCCTATTTTGACCCTTTTCCTGCCCCCTTCCATGCTATATGCCTCAGATCTATGGTCAGCTTGTAATTTTGTCTTTTTCCTGGCCCTTTCTTTAGTTTCTCCTTATTATACATATAAGTGAAACTATCAGATATTTATCTTTTTCCTTCTGACTTATTTTGCTTAGCATAAGCCCTTCCAGCTACATCAATATTGCTACAAATGGCATGAATTTATCTTTTTTGATCACTAGTATACCATTGTGTATATATATCATAACTTCTTGATCAATCCATCTACTCTAGTATATTTGGCTTGTTTCCAAATATCTTAGCCATGGTGAATCGTGCTGCAATAAACATAGGAATGAAGGTTCCTTTTGAATTCATGTTTTTGTTTTATATAAGTACAGTCCTAAGAGTGGAATCACAGGATCATATGACAGATCCATTTTAGTGTTTTGAGGAATGTCCACACAGCTTTCCATAGTGGCTGAGCCAGTTTACATTCCCAGAAGCAGAGTAAAAGTATTCCTTTTTCTCCACATCCTAGCCATCATTTGTTTCTAGTTTTGTCTTGTTTTGTGTGTATTTTGTTTTAATATGGGTCGTTCTCACAGGTCATTCTCATTGTGGTTGTGATAAGTGATGTTGAAAATTTTTTTTGTATGCCTGTTGGCCATTTGCATTTTTTCTTTGAAGAAGTATCTTCTTAGCTTCTCTGCCCATTTTTTTAATATAGAATGATTCTTTAATATATTGCACTAAAAATGGTAGTACTATTTGGGAAACAAGCAACATGTTGATAAAGTATCAATATTTTAGGGTTTTATTATTGCAGAGTTTGCTGCATTTTAAAGAATTAGAGTACCAAAGTAGCATATATGAGCCTATTATAGAATGATTATAACATTTATTAAGGAATCAGGGGCCTCCCCTGGTGGCTCAGCTGTTGAGCGCTGGGCTGGGAAGCTGGCCACAGCCTCTGTAGCGTGGGTTCGATCCTCAGCCACTGGCGAGGGTCCACATGGCATGACAGACCTCTCCTGCCGCTGCTCCCCTCAGCAATGTATTTCGTCATTCTGCCTGTTCTGTTCTCAGCTCTGGCTCTGGTGAATTCTCTCAGCCGCCCGCACTTCTGACTGTACCCAGTGCTTGTATAAATAAATAAATAAATCTTAAAAAAAAATTTACTAAGGAATCAAAATAATTTACCAGATCTGATAAGTTACAATATATTACTATTTTTCATATAAAATAATGCCAGTATTTATTGTAAATATATTGTAAACATAATAACATCAGAAAAAAAGTATTTCTGTTTCTACATGTATTCATCACCTAGATCTGGAAATATAGTCTGCCCTTGCTTTTGGTCAGTTCTGGAGATTTCTAACCTTAGCAAACTTCCCAAACAAGGACACGAAAAGCAAGATACATTTATAAAGATGCCACCCCATTTTTTGACTGGGTTGTTTGCTTTGTTCTGTTGAGTAGTGTGAGCTCTTTGTAGATCTTTGATACCAGTCCCTTATTGGTTTTATAGTGTGTAAGTACTCTCTCCCTCTTTGTGGGGTGTCTTTTAGTTTATGTTACTGTCTTTTTCACTGTATAGAAGCTTTTAGTTTCATGTGGTCCCATTTGTTTATCTTCTTCGTATCCCTTGCTTTTGGAGAACAATCCTCAATGATATTTCTGAGGTTTAGGTCATGGAGTGTTTGCCTATGTTTTTTTCTATATATTTTATGGTTTCAATCTTAGATCCAAGTTTTTTTTTTCCTTTTTGAGTGATTTTCATGTATTGTTATGAGGTAATAGTCTAGTTTCATTCCTTTGCCTCTGTCTGTTAAGTTTTCCCAGCACCATTTACTGAAGTCTTTGTCCCATTGTGTATACTTTGCTCCTTTGTCATAGATTAGTTAACCATATATGTGTGGTTTTATTTCTGGTTTTATTTCTTGGTCTGTGTGTCTGTTTTTGTTCCAATACAATGCTTTTTATAAATTATTATTATCGCTTGTAACTTAAAGTATGGGATTGTAATCCCTCCATTCTGCCCTGTTTTACTCAGAAAAGCTTTGACTCTTTGGGGTTTTGTGATTCCATATGAATTTCAGAATAGTTGTTCCTTTTCTTTCTCTTTTTCTTTTCATCTTAGAAAGGACAAATTTATTAGGAAAAGGAGAAAAGAGCGGCACCCGCCTAATCACAGGAAAGCTGCCTATTTGTTCCATTTCTTTGAATAATTACATTGAGATTTTTATTAGAATTGCAGTGAATCTGTAAATTTCTTTGGGTAGGATGGCCATTTTTATAATGTTAGTACTTCTGATCCAAGGGAAGGGGTTTTTTATTTCTTTGCATCTTCTGTTTCTTTGAACATTATTTTGTAATTTTCATTGTAGCGGTCTTTCACCTCCTTTGCTAGAATCATTCCCAGATATTCAATTATTTTTCTTCAGTTGTAAATGGGATTTCTAAAGTTCTTCTTTTTCTGACTGATTGTTTGCATATAGGAAGGCTACTGATTTTGGTGTATTATTTTATAAACTGCTACGTACTGAACTGGTTTGTTGTTTAAATTAGCTTTTCTGTGCATTTTTTAGGGTTCTCTCTGTATATTATCACATCACTTGCATATAATGATAATTTCACTTCTTCTTCCCCAAAATGGATTCCTTGTATGTCTTTCTCTTGCCTAATTGTTCTAGCTAGGACTTAAAGTATTATATTGAAAAGCACTGGTGTGAGTGAACATCCATGTCTTGTTTTAGATCTTAATGGAAAGGCTTCCAGTTTTTCACTATCAAGAATGATGTTAGCTGTGGGTTTGTCATATATAGCTTTTCTTATGTTATATATTCCTTTTGTTCTGAGTTTTTGTGGACCTTCACTCACAAATGAATGCTGAACTTTATCAAATGCTTTCTTGGCATCTATTGATATGATCATATGGTATCTATCTTTCTTTTTGTTGATGTGGTGAATTACATTAATTCATTTTCAGATGTTGAACCACCCTTGTGTCCCTGGAATAAATCCCAATTAGTCATGGTGTTAATCCTTTTGATCCATGTTGGGTTTGGTTTGCTAGGATTTTATTGAGGATTTTAGCATCTGTGTTCATTAGAGATTGGTCTGTATTTTTTTGTGCTTTCTTTTTTTGGATGTGGTGTTAGTGTAATATTAACTTTGTAAAATGTATTTGGTAGTGCTCCTTCCTTCTCAGTTTTTTAAAGAGTTTTAGAAGATAGGTATTAGTTCATCTTTGAAAGTTTGGAAGAACTTCCTTGTGAAACCATGTGCTCCTAAGCATTTTTGTGTGTGTGTGGGGGGGGGGAGGGTTAAATTACTGTTTCAATTTTACTGCTTGCAATTGGTTTGTTTAATTTGCCTTTTTTCTTTATTCAGCTTTGGGTGATTGTATAATTCTAAGATTTTTTCCATCTCGATTGTTGAATTTGTTTGCATGTAAATGTTCATCATAATCCTCAATTATCCTTCAGATTTCTGCTGTGCCTGTTGTAATTTCACCTCTTTCATTTACGATCCTATTTGTTTGAGTTTTTTTCCTCCTCTTTTTCTTTGTGAACTGAGCTAGAGGTTTGTCTATTTTTTCAAAGAACCAGCTTTTGATTTCAGTGGTCTTTTGGATTGTCCTTTTGATCTCTATTTAACCTCTAATTTTTATTATTATCTTTCTTCTGCAACCTTTTGGATATTTTTGTTCTTTTTATAGTTTCTTGAGATGAAAGACAATGTTGTTTGTTTGGGCTCTTTCTAATTTCTCACTTTAGCTTGTATTACATTATACTTTCCTCTAAATACTGCTTTTGATGTGTTCCATGTGCTCTGAAAGGTTATATCCTCATTATCAATTTATCTCAAGGTAGATACATAGGAGTCATATGGCAAATCCCTTTTTAATATTTTGAGAAAATTTCATAATGTTTTCCAGAGTGATTGGACCATTATATAGTCCCTCCAACAATGATAAAGGGTTTCATTTTCTCAACAGCTTCACCAACACTTGTTTTTAATGGTATTCTAAGTATGGGCAATACTCACACATTCGAGGTGGTATTCCATTATGGTTTTGAATTTTTTACATTTCCAAGACCATAGGTAATGATGAACATTTTTTCACATCCCTTTCATCTTCTTTGGATAAGTGCTTATTTAGCACTTCAGCCCAGTTTTTTTGTTATTTGTTTTCTTTTTGTTCAATTTAGAAGTTTTTGTAGATCTTGCAAATCAGTCCCTTATTAGATGTATGGTGTGCAAATATTTTCTCCCACTAAGTAGGGAATCTTTTTGTTTTCATGATATTTTATTGTACAAACTTTTTTTTTTAATTTGATGAAATTGTTTATATTCTGTTTTGCTTTCATTTCTGTTGGAGAGGAAAACACAGAGACATCCCTGATGCCCATGTTATGGAGTGTTTTGCCTGTGCTTTCCTCTATATATTTTATGGTTTCAGGTCTTACATCTAATCTTTTTACACATGTTGAATAAATTTTTGTGTACAGTGTGAGAACCGGCTATATGACACCAGCAATTCCCCAGGATGTCCAAGGACCAAAGAAAGGGGCAAAAAAAAAAAAAAAAAAGGAGGCATCTGTTCACTATGAGCACCTGGCCAACAAAGAAGCCCAGGCCACCAAACTAGCCAACACCTTACAGCCCAGGCTGGCTCCCAGCCTGGAAGCCCTAGTTTCCACCCTGCTGCTTCTGGAGCCCCTGGATGCCCACACGTGATCAAACCAGTCCTTGACACCAGCCATCAGCCCCACAGGAGTGGTCAGAACTCTTTTTTAATTTTTTTTCTTTTATTTACCTCAAGATGCAACTTGGGAGTGGACCCCCTGCTGGGGAGTGCATCCCACTCAATCCTCTGGCACCATCCAGCAAGCAGGGCCAAAAGACCAGACAGAGGTGGTTGAACACTGAGTCGTGGTCTTGAAGGATCAAGTGCCAGCCATGCCACTTTGCCAGCCTGTGACTTTGAATAGGCCAGGTGACAGCTAGAGCCTCACAGTTGCCATGCTTTTCATTCAGGGATCCTCAGCTCTCCCCAACTAACCAGAAAATGCATTCCATTTTACCTGTTGCATCTGCCAATGGAAAGGGTGGCAGCTGGAGTCTGAAGGTGCCAGGCCCTACATCAGGGGCCTTTGGATATTCCCAGTAGTCTGGTTGAGGGAAGCCACAGGAGCTTCTGCCCCTGCTCGGTTGACACAATGGCCAAGGAGCAGCCCAAATTCATGCTAAGGTGAGAGTGCTGAGATATCCTGCACAACAGGAGTAGAAGTCTAGTCAAGGGGTGTCATGGGAGCCCCACACCAAACCTTTCCAGCTACACAGTGCCCCAAGCAGTGTGCAGACCCATCCATACTAAGGTAATAGTGCTGGGACATTACACCTGCCAACAGCAGCAGTTTGGCTCATGGGTGCTGCAAGAACCCCTCCCCAGGAAACTGTAGAGCTGCCAGAGGCACAGATAGCATACAGATTCATCCACTGGCCACCAGAAGAGGTCTGGTAGGTGGGAGCTAAGGGGAAGCAGCAGAACCTTCCCCTTCTCTACCTATCACCCATAGTGGCCCAAGCTCCAGCAAATCCATACACCCCCTGGTAAAAGCACATAGAAGTCATGCCAGTAGGCACCAATAGCCACATAGCCTTTCATCAAGAACAAACATGAAAGCAAACAATGGAGAGAAAGAAATATACAAGTGGTGAAGCAAGCCCTCCTGGGAAAGATACACCACAGAAAGAAAATCAGCTTCTAGAACCCAATGACACTGACATGGAAGAATTTCTCTGCTTCACAGACAAAGAATTCATAGTATTATAATTAAAAGACAAAAGATGTAGAAAAGGAACAGAATGCAATGAGAAACATAATCAATGAACAGAAGAACAAGATTGAATCTTTAAAGAAGAAAGTAGGGCCTCCCCTGTAGCACAGCGGTTGAGCACTGGGTTGCGAAGCTGCTTGTAGCCTCTGCAGTGCCAGTTCGATCCCTGGCTGCCAGGCGAGGGTCCCACATGGCGCACAGACCTCTCCTGCCACGCCCGCTGCTCCCCTCAGCAGTGTGTTTCGTCGGTCTGCCTGTTCTGCTCTCTGCTCTGGCTCTGATGAATTCTCTCACCCTCCTGCACTTCTGACTGTACCCGGTGCTTGTATGAATGAATAAAATTAAACTTTAAAAATAAATAAATAAATAAGAAACTAAAATAAAGTAAGTGGAGGAGGTTAAAAGATTGATGGAGGATGAGGAAAGGAAATATAAGAGTTATAGAAATCCCAGAAGGAGAGGAGAGAGATGCAGGAACAGAGAAAATATTCAAGGAGATAATTGAAGAGAACTTCCCAAAGGTGAAGAAGGAGCTGAAAATTGATATACAAGAAGTAAGAAGAACACCAAACTTCCACAACGAAAGGAAAAATACAGCAAGACACATAATAGTAAAGAACCCAAGAATCCAGAACAAGGAAAAAATAATGAAGCTGACAAGAGGGAAGAAACAGACAACATTCAAAGGAAAACTAATCAGACTGACATCACGCTTCTCCGAAGAAACACTACGGGCAAGGAGAGAGTGGAGGGACATAGTCAACAGACTCCAAGAAAACAGATGCCAACCAAGAATACTCTATCCCATAAAGCTCTCCTTCCTCTATGAAGAAAGAATAAGGACCTTCCCAGATAAACAGAAACTCTGGAATTTCATTACGACTAAACCCCCACTCCAAAAAATAGTACAAGGAGTCCTAAAGCCAGAACATCAGAGGGACAAATAACAATGAAAAAAGGCCAAAAAAAAGTTATTAAAAGAATAAATAAATAAAATCAAAGGAAAGACAAACACAATGGCAAATACAGATGCTAATATATCAATATTAACTCTAAATGTAAATGGACTAAATTCTTCAACAAAAAGACACAGAGTCGCAGGCTGGATCAAGAAACAAAACCCAACCTTTTGCTGTCTCCAGGAAACACATTTAGCTACAAAAGATAAAAATAGACTCTAAGTTAAAGGATGGAAAACAATCCTACAAGCAAATGGACCAAAAAAGAAAGCAGGAACAGCTATACTTATATCAGATAAAACAGATTTCAAACTCAAAAAAGTAAAAAGAGACCCCAATGGTCACTACATTATGATCAAGGGGACAATACTTCAAGAAGAAATAACACTCATTAACATATATTCACCAAACGAAGTGTTAGAGGGAAAGGATGTCCTGAGCTAATCCCATACAGGCTTTGTGGACACTACCCCCCACTCCAGACTAAAGCCATCAGAACACTGGAAAAGACAAATCCCATCACAACCAAAAGGAGGGAAAGGAGGGTGGCTGGGAACTGAGGGTGGAGTTAAGCAACCAGGTTGGGTATAAAAACCAAACATGTGGGCCTTGGGGGGCTCGCTATCGCTCGCCTCCCTGCTTCATGGCTCCTGGCTTGCGGCCAGCTCTCAGGGTGCCATTTTGCGATTCCTGATCAGTGGATCAGGTAGGATTCATTATAAAACTTTGTCTCCCACTTTTCTCCCTGACCTGTACATTTCCTCATTTCCCCTTCCCTTGTAAATAAACCTTTTATTAACCTTTCGCATGTGCCTGCAGTAGAGCATTGATAAGTCCTTTTAAGCGCATGGGTGAGGACTCACAGTCAGGTACCCCGTTTTATATCGGGGTTGCTCTACAACAGTTGGAGCACCAAAATATATCAAACAACTATTATCATCTTTCAAAACAGACATAAGAGAAAACACATACGTAGTGGGAGACTTCAACACATCACTATCAACAATGGAAAGATCAACGAGACAAAAAATAAGTAAAGACACTAAAGCTCTAAATAAGGATCTAGAGCGTTTGGGTTTAACAGACATCTATAGAACACTAAACCCCAAAAAATCTGAGTACACATTTTTCTCAAGCGCACACGTATCATTCTCCAGGATTGATCACATACTGGGACACAAGACAACAATCAACAGATACACCAAGACTGAAATCATACCAACCATCTTTTCTGACCACGAAGGCATCAAACTAGACATAAACCATAAAAAGAAGGCAAGGAAATCACCTACCTCATGGAGATTGAAAACCACACTACTGGAAGACCACTGGACTAATGAGGAGATGAAAGAAGAAATTAAAAAATTCTTTGAATTGAATGACAAGGAGGACACCAATTTCCTAAAGAACATCAAAGAAATGGAAAGACATCCCCTGCTCATGGATTGGAAGAATAAACATTATTAAAATGGCCATCCTACCAAAAGCAATCTACAGATTCAAGGCTATTCCAATCAAAATTTCAATGTCATTCTTCAAAGAAATAGAACAATTATTGATGAAATTCATATGGAATCACCAAAAACCCCGAAGAGCCAAAGCTCTCCTGAAAAAGAAAGAAGGGAATGGAGGCATCACACTCCCAGACTTCAAACTCTACTACAAAGCCATAATCATCAAAACTGCATGGTATTGGAACAAGAACAGACACACAGAGCAATGGAATTGAATAGAAAAATCCAGAAATAAACCCAAAGATTTATGGTCAACTAATCTTTGACAAAGGAGCAAAGACTATGCATTGGAGCAAAGAAAGTTTGTTCAATAAATGGTGCTGGGAAAACTGGGTTGCTACATGCAAAAGAATGAAGCTTGACCACTACCTCACACCATACACAAAAATCAACTCAAAATGTATTAAAGAACTAGACATAAGACCTGAAACCATAAAATATATAGAAGGAAATATAGGCGAAACACTACGTGATTTGCACATCAAAGACATCTTTACAGATACATCACCCAAAGCAGTGATAGTGAAGGCAAAGATAAACAGCTGGGACTACATCAAATTAAAGAGCTTCTGCACAGCAAAAGAGACAATAACAAAAACAAAGAGAAACCCCACCAACTGGGAGAACATTTTTGCACCCAACACTAATGATAAAGGACTGATCACAAAAATCTGCAAAGAGCTGATGAGACTCAGCAACAACAAAGAAAATAACCCAGTCAAAAAATGGGCAGAAGAGCTAAAAAAAATTTCTCTGAAGAGGAAATGCAAATGGCCAACAGGCATATGAAAAAATGTTCAACATCACTTGTAATCAGGGAAATGCAAATCAAAACTACCATGAGATACCATCTTACACCAGTGAGAATGGCACATATTAAAAAAACTAGCAACAACAAATGTTGGCGAGGGTGTGGATAAAAAGGAACTCTCCTGCACTGTTGGTGGGAGTGCAAACTGGTCCAACCACTATGGAGAGCTGTGTGGAGATTTCTGGACCTAATAAACATAGAGCTTCCATATGATCCAGCAATTCTACTCCTAGGTATTTACCCAAAGGACACAGAAACATCAATTCCAAAGAGCACCTGCACACCTATGTTTATAGCAGCACTGTTTACAATAGCTAAGCATTGGAAACAGCCCAAATGCCCAAAAATAGATGACTGGATCAAGAAGATGTGGTGCATATATACCATGGAATATTACTCAGCATTCAAAAAAGATAAATACATGCAATTTGCAGCAACATGGATGGCACTGGAAGGGATCATGCTCAGTGAAATAAGCCAAAAAAGAAAAAGAAAAATACCGGATGGTCTCACTCATAGCAGGAATCTAGAAAAGTTAAATAAGGGACCAGGAAAATGAATAACTATAAGAAAGTGAAAATCAAAATCAACAAAAAACTATGAACCAGAGACACTTTTTGGGGGGTGGGTGGCGGGAGGGGAGGGTTTGGGGTCATAATGGGGGGTTGCAATTGTATGGGGAATATAAAAATAAAATTTATTATAAAAAAATAAAAATAAAATAAAAAATTATGAAGCTAAAAAAAAAAAAATAGACATACAGCTAGGTAGAAGAACACCAAACTACCACATGAAAAGAAAACTACAGTAAGACACATAATAGTAACACTCCTAAGAGTTCAAGACAAAGAAAAAATAATGACGCTGAAGAGGGGAGATAAACAAGAAAACTCGTCAGACTGACATCAGAATTCCCTGAAGAAACATTATGTGCAAGAAGAGAATGAACAACACATTCAAAGAAATATAAGACAAAAAGTTCCAGCCAAGAACCTTTGTATGGATTCCCTAGCCCCCCTTGTTCTCAGGATGTTGTCTTGGCACCCAGAGTTGCTGCTGGTCAAGCCAAAATTTAGAATCAGGCAGAAGGCCTCTCACCAGGACAAAAGTCTTGTGTGAGGATGTCTGCTGAAAACACCAGGCAAACATTATGGCCAATTAGCATAACCAGCTTGACCACCTTGTCAGGAAGTTAAGTGTAAACAGGGACTAGAGATAGGATGTTTTGATCAGCAGCAACAATAGAGACCCCAAGCAACAACCCCTATTTGCTCTCCCCTAGCTTGTGCCAGACAATTATGCATCCCAAATTCACATCCCCACCATGCACATTCCGCCACACATTCTACACATTTAATGTTACTATTATTAAATGTGCGACTGGCTGGGGTGGCAGAGCGGGGTGTGTAGGAGGGGTGGGGGTGGGAAAGACTGCTGCATCTCCATAGCTGTTAGCCCCTCTAGGTCTCCGTCTGTCACTGCTTGTACTTTGAGTTGTCTTTCCTCTGCCCCACACCACTCCTAACACTGCTGCCATGTGAGGCAACAGCTTTATCCTCAAACTCTCCTTCCTTTATGAGGAAAAAATAAGGACCTCTCACACAAATTTCAGAAATTTTCTACTACTGTAACAGGGTGGTCCCCAGGAAAGGGGGAGGTTCCCTGCCCCACCCAAGGGAGGGTGGAGCTGAGAAGGAAGAGGAGAAGCAGAAGAAGAGACTGAGGAAGGAAGCAGGATGGAGCCAGAAGGAGACCTGGAGGAGGCGCATGGAGCCTAGAGACACGTGAAAAAACTGCGCTTGTCTTTTGGTCATGGACTGGGTGACACAAATGTGGGTGAGACCCGTGGAGAGGTGACCATGGCAGCTTTTATCTTGATGTTGATTTTGCTCTTTTCCTTCCGGGCTTGTTTGGTTGTTTCTGACTCTTTTCTGTGGGTCCCCACTGGAAGATGCCTTAGACTTGTGGCAGGCTTTGGGGCCTTGCTCTGGGCCAATCCCATATGGATGGACTTTTACCCACAAGGGGACGGGTAACTTTGGGTGCTTCATTTAGAAACTGGACTCTTTGCCTTACCTGTATTGTTTCCTAGTTTTATTAAAGATCCTTCCCATTAAAGTCTCATATGTTTTGTGTTGATGCGGCGGATGGCAGAACCCATTGAGAATGGGCAGGTTTGCGGGGCTTGGGCTGCCCCTCTCCCTGTCCTATAACACTACTACTAAATTTTCTTCTACTACTACTCCGAGAAATATTACAAGAAGGCTTAAAATCTAAACCAACAGAGGCATGAACAGGAAGAATGGAACAAGGTAGTGAATAAAACCACAAAATGATCATCAAAATGGCAATAACAGACTTCCATGTAGCAATAATCACCCTAAATGTTAATGGGCTAAACTCATCAATAAAAAGACACAAAATAGCAGGCTGGATTTAAATATGTAATTCAACCTTCTACTGGCTCCAGGAAACACCCTTAAATTCTAAAGATAAGAACAGGTTGAAAGTAAAAGGGTGGAAAGCAAACTGATGAGAAAATATCCCCTAAAAGAAGGCAGGAGCAGGCATACTTACAGCAAATAAAACAGACTTCAAACTGAAAAGGCTGATAAGAGGCACTGAAGGATACTATATAATTATCAAGGGGACAATATACCAGAAATACATAACACTCATCAATATATACTCAATAAATGAGGGAGCACCAAAATACATTAGACAGTTGCTATCAGCTCTGAAATAGACATTGGAGAAAATATATATGTGGCAGGAGACTTCAACAATCCACACATAACAAGGACACAATAGCCCTAAATGAAGATCTAGACCACATGGCACTAATAGACATCTATAGGACACTGCACCCTCCAAAAACTGAATACACATTTTTCTCAAATGCACTTGTGCCAGAGACCAACTCTGGAAAACAGGGTTATGGAGATGGATCCAAAAGAAGTGTCAGAAACAAAGAAATTGATACCGGAATTGTCAGGCCTAGTCTCCCAGCCAGGAATGGATTCCAGGCTGCAGGGCAGTGCTGAGCCCCAGCCGCTAGACCCCCCGACGGGTTGGTGTCTCATGAAGCCGCAGCAGGAACTTCGCAGATGCTCAGGCAAGCAAGGGAGCAAAGGCAGGTTTGTTTAGAAGAAGAAAAAGTTTATTGAGGAGAAAAAGAGCAGAAATAAAGTGGGACTCCCAGGCCAGGGAACCAGGCCTGGGAGGGGCAAGGAAGCTAAAGTAGAATTGTGTCTCAGGGAATATATACCTTTTTTCCCTCATTATTCTAAAACTCCACCAGTCTCTTTGTGATTGGTCAGTTTTTGGCTGTCTCACTTAATTTGCTACTGAGTGGGAGATCTTCACATTCCTTATCTAACAGGTCTGTCTTTCCTCATTTGTTACATCTTTATCTTTATGGTCTAGCCCTCCTGGTGAGCATCTTTACACTTTATCTTATCATCTGAAGAAAACCAGGACCATCCTTAACAAGATTATCTGTGGTGCTAGGATGTTTGTTTTTCCAGTGGAATTGGTTTAATTTCCTTGCTTGTCCTTATCTCTGAAGCCTCCCTAAATTCTTCAGAGGTCCCCTCCTGCACTGTCCCTAAAACTGCCTAATAACCCTAGCTTGCCCTGTCTCAAAATGACAAACAAAAAATATAGTTTAAGAGAAGCAGGACCCAGGGGATGCATGGCTTCTCAGTTCAAGCTCAAGTGTCCAAGTGCCCAGAGCAACTCATATTTATTGAGACAGACCGCCTCCTAGGTTAGTTACAATAAAATGGTTTGTTCTTTTATTTCCTATTATTCAGCATTATTCTGGCACACATTCACCACCAAGGTTCTTCATTATCAGGTTATTCTGTTCTCTTTTCTAATATAGTTTGTTTCTCAGGCATAGTTTCACTGACACAAGGAAGAACATTCTGATCTCTACATGGGCCAGTCTTCTGACCCACACAGGCCAGTCTTCTGACCCGCGCTGACCAGTCTTCCAGCCATGACCCTTGTAAGGTCGGTGCAGGGGGCCTGGTGAGGGCCCCAGGCCACGGGCACAAGGAGGGGCCTTGAAACGCATAGGGAATTCCACCTTTGCCTCAGCTCCTGGAACCAGAGGCTTCCACCTGACACAAACGGGACCTGATAGCTATCAACCAGAAATCACCACCAAATGAAAAAGAACTTCGGTTCCATATACCCAGTTTCCCACCTAAACTTTCCTCACCCTATTAAAGGACATCTCTCCCCACAATGGGTGCGATTTCTCTTACCCCCCATGAGGGGTCAGAGCACAATAAAGTTGTGCTTGGGAGCGCAATAAAGTTCCTGCCTGTGAGAAACTTAGCCTGGCTCTCCTTCGCTTTACCATACTGATCCTGTCTACCCTGATATTTTCCTTGTCTCAGCACTTTATGCCTTATGGGTCTCCAACACATTTAGATCATTCTCCAGGATTGACCACACTTTAGGTCACAAGAAAAACATCAACAAATACATGAAGACTGAAATCATACCAAGTATCTTCTAAGACCATAAAGGTATCAAACTAGAAATGAATTACAAAAAGAAAGGAGATTGAGATTGACCATTACATGGCGACTGAACACCATGCTACTGAGACACCATTGGGTTAATGAGGAAATCAAAATCACATTAAACCTAATCTTCCATCTTGGGAAATTAGAAAAATGAAAGAAAAAAAATCTAAAAATGAGTAGAAGAAAGGAAATATTAAATATTAAAGTAGAAATAAATGAAAAAAATAAAAAAGAAAATACAAAATATCAATGAAACCAAAAGCTCATTCTTTGAAGACAAAAATAAGACAGATAAACCCATAGCAAGGCTCACAGAGGAAAAAAGGGAAAAAACCCAAATAAGTAGGATTATAAATGAAAGAGTAGAAATTACAACAGACACAGTAGAAATCCAGAAAACAATTGGAGATTACTATACACATTTATATGCAAACAAATTCAACAATCTAAAAGAGATGGACAAATTCTTAGAAATATACACTCACTCAAAGCCAGACAAAGAAGAAATAGAAAACTTAAACAAACCAATTCAAGCAGTGAAATTGAAGCAGCAATCAAAACTTTTCCAAAAAACAAGAGGTCAGGACCAGATGGTTTCAAAAATGAGTTCTACCAAATGTTCAAAGGTGAACTAATGCCTAGCCTACAAAAACTCTTTCAAAAAATCAAGAAAGAAGTAAAACTATCAAATTCATTTTATAAGGCTGACATTACACTAATACCAACACCAAACAAAGACAACATACAAAAAGAAAACTACAGACCAATCTCCCTAGTGAACACAGATGCAAAAATCCCCAATAAAATCGTAGCAAACCGAGTCCAAGAAAGCATCAAAAGCATTAAACATCACGGCCATGTGGGATTTATCCCAAGGACACAAGGATGGTTTGACATCTGAAAATCAATTAAACATAATCCATCACATAAGCAAAAAGAAAAATAAAAACATGATCATATCAATAGATGCTGAGAAAGCATTTGGTAAGTCAAATATCCATATATGATGAAGGTCTTAGAAAAAGCTGGCCTAAAGAGACGTATCTTAACATGATAAAAGCTATATGTGACAAAACCACAGCTATAACATCATTCTTAATGATGAAAAACTTAAAGCCTTCCCATTAAGATTTGAAACAAGACAAGGATATCTACTCTTGCCACTGTTTTTCAATGTTATGTTAGAATTCTAGATAGGGCAGTTAGGCAAGAGAAAGACATACAAGGAATTCATTTTGGAATAGAAGAAGTGAAACTTACACTACTATCATTATATGTAGATCAGATTATAATATATAGAGAGAATCCTTAAAAAGTGCACAGAAAAACTAAAACAATAAACCAGCTTAGTAAAGTAGCAAGAAACTATTATTCCATTTACAACTGTACCCCCAAAACTAAATATCTGGTAATAAAACTAACAAAGGAGCTGAGAGACCTGTATAAAGAAAATTGCAAAGCAAAGGCATAGAAATAGAAGACACAAATAAACGTAAAGATATTTCCTGCTCATATATCAGAAGAATTAACATTATAAAAATGGTCATCCTACCCAGAGAAATTTATGGATTCAAATTTGCAATTCCAATAAAAATGTCAATGACATTCTTCAAAAAAATAGAACAAAAATTGATGAAATTCATATGGAACCACATTAAAAAAATCCAAATAGTGAAAGTGCTCCTGAATAAAAGGGAGAATAATTGAGGCATTACACTCCCAAACTTCAAACAAGACTAAAAGACCATTTTATAATAAAAAAAGCATGGTATTGGAAAAAAGCAGAGACACACAGACCAATGGAATCAAATTGAAAGCCCAGAAATAAAACCACACAAATATGGTCAGCTAATCTACGGCAATGGATAAAAAGAATATATACTAGAATAAGGGAAGCCTCTTCATTAAATGGTATTGGAAAAACTAGACTGCATCATGAAAAAAAATAAAACCTGACTACTATCTCACACCACATACAATAATCAGCTCAAAACAGATAAAACACTTGAGTATAAGACCTGACAACATCAACTATATAGAAAAAACACAGGCAACACTCCATGACATAAACCTCAGAAACATCTTTGATGATTATTCTCCAGAAGCAAGGAAAACCAAAGAGAAGATAAAGAGCTGGGTCTACATCAAACTGAAAATCTTTTGTACAGCAAAAGAGACAATAATCAAAACAAAGAGACATCCTACTGAATGGGAGAAAATACTTGCATACCATATGACAGATAAGGGGCTGATATTAAAGATCTACAAAGAGCTTACACAACTCAACAAAAACAAAGCAAACATCTCAGTAAAAATTGGGGGAAAGAACTAAAAAGACACTTCTCCGAAGAAGAAATGCAAATGGACAATTTGCATTGGAAAAAAATGTTCAGCATCATCAGAGAAATGAAATCAAAGCCACAACGACATACCACTTCACTACATTAAGAATGGCCCACATTAAAAAAAAAAAAAAAAAAAGAAAGAAAAAACAGAAACAACAAATGCTGGAGAGGATGTGGAGATAAAGGAACTCTCTTATACTGTTGTTGGTAATGCAAACTGGTCCAGTCATTATGGAAATCTGGATGGAGTTTCTTCAGTATTCTAAAAATGGATCTTCCATATGATCCAGAGATTCTACTCCTAGGAATCAACCCAAAGGACACAAAAACACTAATTCCAAAGGAAACCTGCACTCCTATGTTTATCACAGCACTATTTACAATTGCCAACATATGGAACAACCCAAATGCCCCAAAATAGATGAATGGACCAAAAAGTTGTGGTATATTATACAATGGAATATTACTCAGCGATCAAAAAAGACAAACTCATGCCATTTGGGGGGTGGGTGTGCAAAACAAGGGAGGAATGAACACAAGGGAATATAGTGATGATTCACTGGTAATGGTGGGAGAACTACAGTGACTACATGATGTAAGAAAAAAATTAATAAATAAATTTAAAAAAGAAATGCAGCTATTTTCAACAAATTGGAAGGCATTTGAGAGAGCCATGTGATGCAAAATAAGTCAGAGTGGTATAAAAAATACTGGCCATTCAGTATTTTTATTTTATTTATTTCAGGAAATTCATCATTAAAAAAATACATCGGTGAACCTCCTGAGGGAACTGAAATAAAAGAGGAAGGAAAAAAGTGGACAAATGGAAGAGGGTGAAAAAATTGATTAAAGAAAAAAGCAACTGACATGAGGTGCTTTTCTCAATCATGTTGGAGTCTTTGCCCAACACAGTTTAACATTAGATAGTCTCTGACTCTTAGTTATTTTGCTGGGAAGTATTGCTTATGATTAATAACAGCATTTGTAATATTTTTCAAAGAAGAAAATGATTGAATCCTTGTTTTCTTTATAATTGAGCCAACATATTTTAAAGATACCCTGAGAATAAACATTCTTTTATAAAGTTTAATTAACACTCTAGGGATAATCTTACTTGTTTCTTGTCACACATGTGAGAACAATTTTTCTAAAAACAGCTTGATCATGGTAGTCTGGAATCAGAACAATAAACAGCTTCCCAAAGAAAGTTTTGGAACCATCTTATGATCCTTGAAGGTTTCTTTTACAAAAAGAAAATGAAATATTTTTTTTTTTGCTAAACCAAAGCAAGAAAAATTCTAATTGAGGAAAACAGAACAATTAATTCTCTAAATAAGAGCATAGTTACTTGCTCATGCAAAAAAGACTGATTTTCCTTTTACCTCTTATGACATATCTAAGAATCCCTTTGAAAACAAGAACTCTCCTTCTTCCATCAGATTCATCTATACAGAATATTGCTCCTGGATGCACAAGGTTGGTGACTGTTTTATAAAAGCAAAGGCCTGTTAGTAGAGAAGTTTTATATCTTATATATATTTATGAAATGTAATAATCTATCATTAAAAAGTGAAAAAAATCCTTATGTACTGGGCCTCCCCGGTGGCAGAGTGGGTTGAGCACCGTGCTGTGGTGCTGTCCGCAGCCTCTGCTGCGTGGGTTCAATTCCCGGCCGGCCAGGGAGAAATCCGCATGGCGCAGCAAACCTCTCCTGTCTTGCCCGCTGCTCCCCACAGCAGTGTCTTCAGTCCGTCTGCCTGTTCTGCACCCTGTTCTGTCTCTGATGGGTTCTCTCGCTTTCCCATGCTTCTGGCTGTACCCCAGTTCTTGTGCGAATAGATAAATCTTCAAAAAAAATCCTTATGTATGGGTATTGAATATATTTCAAGATATCCCATTTAATGAAGAAAACAAGTTGCAGAATTAGAGAGAATGACATTATCAACATGGTAGTATAGAGACTCTGGGATCAACCCCTCTCATAAAAACAACTTAAAAAAAAGACTAATAATGAAATCTTAACAAAACCTAGATGCAAATCAACTATACAAACCAGTTAGCAAAACCAACTATACAAACCAACAATTCTACAGGATGCAGAAAAATTATATGCAAAGAAGATATGCAAATAGCCAACAAGTAGCTGAAAAACTGTTAAAACATCACTTTATGAGGGAAATGTAAATCAAAACCACAATGACATACCACTTCACTACAGTAAGAATGGCCCACATGAAAAAAAACTAGGAACAACAAATGCTGGAGAGGACATGGAGATAAAGGAACCCTCTTACACTGCTGGTGGGAATGTAAACTGGTCCAGCCAATATGGAAACCTGTGTGGAGGTTCCTCAGAAGATTAAAAACAGATCTTTCATATGATCTAGAGATTCTACTCCTAGGAATCTACCCAAAGGAAACTTGCATTCCTATGTTTATCACAGCACTATTTACAATAGCCAAGATATAGACAACCCAAATGCCCCAAAATAGATGAATGGATGAAAAATTGGTGGTATATTTATACAATAGAATATTACTCAGTGATCAAAAAAGACAAACAAATGCTATTTGCAGCAACATGGATGCAACTGGAAGGGATTATGCTAGCTGAAATTAGTCAGAAGGAAAGATGAGTACTGGATGATCTCACTTATATGTGGAAGATAGAGACACCAAACAAAAGGTCAAAAAAAAGTCAACCAAAACAAAGAGACACACCACAGACAGGGAGAAAATTTTTGCACATAACACTAATGATAAAGGACTGATCACAAAAATCTACAAATTGCTGATGAGATTCAACAAAAACAAAGTAAATAATCCAGTCAAAAAATGGGCAGAAGAGCTAAAAAGGAACTTCTCCAAAGAGGAAATGCAAATGGCCAACAGGCATATGAAAAATGTTGAGCATCACTTGTAATCACTGAAATGCAAATCAAAACTACAATGGGATACCATCTTACACCAGTGAGAATGGCACATATTAAAAAAAAAATAGTAACAACAAATGTTGGCAAGGATGTGGAGAAAAAGGAACTCTCTTGCACTGCTGGTGGGAGTGCGAACCGGTCCTACCACTATGGAAAGCTGTGTGGAGATTCCTCAACCTGCTAAAGATGGAGTTTCCATATGATCTAGCAATTCCACTCCTAGGTATTTACCCAAAGGACACAGAAACATTAATTCAAAGGGCATCTGTACCCCTATGTTTATAGCAGCACTATTTACAATAGCTAAGCTATGGAAACAACCCAAATGCCCCAAAATAGATGACTGGATCAAGAAGTTGTTGTATATATACACAATGGAATATTATTCAGCAATCAAAAAAGATAAACTCATGCATTTTGCAGCAACATGGATGGCACTGGAAGGGATCATGCTCAGCAAAATAAGTCAGAAAGAAAAAGAAAAATACCGAATGGTCTCATTTATAGCAGGAATTTAGAAAACCTAAATAAGGGACCGGGAAAAAGACTAATTATAATAAAGTAAAAATCAAAATCAACAAGCAACTATAAACCAGAGACACACTACAGGGGGGTGGAAAAGGGAGGAGGGATTAGTGTCAAAATAAGGGGGGTACAATTGCATGGGGAATATAACCAAGATGAAAATGCATACATTGTGCAAAAATAAAAAATGATGTAAAAAATATATAAAATAAAATAAAAAAGTCAAAACTAGCAAGCTGACCAGAGAACCGAGGCACACAGCAAAGGAAAGGGCAGGAGGGGTGCAAATCAGGTGAGGGACCGAACACAAGGGAATATGGTAATGGTTCATAGGTGAAATGGTGGTGGGAGAACAATGGGGACCACAATGATGTAAGAAAAAATTTCAATTAATTAAAAAAGAAAACAAGGCAAAGAATAATGCCTATAGGTTGTCACTACTTGTGGTTTAAAAAGTGAAATAATGTATGCATATACGTGGGAAGGAGATCCAGAGTATGGAGAAGGCAGAGTAGAACTGTCAGATTATTTAAACATGTTACAGCATTTCTTTTTTTAAATTAAACAAACAATTCTTTAAAATTGTAAAATGCACATGCAACTTTGACCTTCCTCTGCTGTAAACACATGACCTTAATCCCTTTTCCTCTCTTCATATTCTAGCATAAAGGGCACACAGACTTACAAGGGATCTTAAGATCTTCTGATCAAATTGAACCCTTTCATGGTTGGTGCAAAACCCGGAGTTGAGGATACTTTCCAGGTACCACAATTTGTTAGTGCAGACTAAAATTGCAGGGCTCTTAATTCTAGAGAAGAGATATTCTTACCCTGCAACACTATAGGAAAGAAAAATAAACAGCTTTTCCCTAAAGAGTAACTCCCCTTCATAGCTCCTCCCTGGTACTACTTGCTAAGTTGGCCCTCTGCATCTCATGTTCCAAGGTGTCCTGCCTACCTTATAGTTACCAAGTAACTGGACCACAAAATGATAAAATGTCCTAACTCAGGCCTTCTTAAATTGAAGTGTTTGGATAGGCCTCTGGAACTCCTGTACCTAATTAAGAGCTAAAATCTCTGAGGGGAGTTCCATTTTCTATGGTCTTCTTTTGTAAATAAGGCAAAGAATGTTTTTATACCTAGAAGAAATCCAAGCAGTCATGGAGTTAACCCCATTCAGATATGCAAATGTTCTCAAGTACCACCTACTCATCTACTGGAAAACACCCAATAATGTTGGAAACATCACCAACAATAGAAAAATTCATTTGGACATTTTGTCAAAGAATTGGGGTAAATCTGGTTGTTGCTCTTGCAATAAACCATATTCCATTATGTTGTTCGTATGTTGGGGCCCAGGCTGATAGAACAGCCACTAACAGGAGCATCCTATTAAATACCAGGGAAAATTAAACCACCTAGATAGATAGTAGAGGTGATTGTAGATGACATTTTCAAGATGCCTGTCGGTCCCTCTCCACTTTTAAGGGCATTGTGCTCCTCACTCACCTCTTGTTGAAGGCATGGGTCTCTATGGTCATGCTTGTATTATGTCATTGCTTTTCCCCACAACTCACTGGACACCTATCCCAATGGGTGTAAATCTGTTGGCTAACATACAACCATACGTAATGTCTAAGACACAGAGTCCATAGTCAAATGTATGAGTATTTATTAATAAGCTCCATAGAGTTGGACCTAAGGCAAGCATTTTCAGTCATGTTCATACTCTTAATCAATCAGAGATTGTCTGTGGAGAGTAGTCAATGAGGAGAAAGATGAGCAGAATAAGTTAGCTAAAGATATGTGGGCCTGGAGAAAGAGAGAAGGGGAAATTTCCTTCTTCAGTGTTTCCTGGGTCGTAGATTCTATTTCCAAGAGTCTCGGTTGTGCAGCATTTCTGAGATAACTTTATAGCCTTTCAATAAATTCTCATTTTATTTGAAATGCTTTATTATTCATGTGAATAAATTGAGAATTAATTGAGAATATTCACTCTCCTCTACCTAGGTTGTCATGCCTGGTGTCTGCCAGGTTTATATAAAAATTTTGGGACTTTTGCTGGGGTATGTGTTTGGGGACTAATAGAAAGGAACTTTAGTGTAAACCTGTATTAAATATACTGTCTCATTTTCTGTGTTCTTGATCTTCTGGTATCTGGAGCCTCAATGACCTGTAAGAGACTGCCTCTTCTGTAGTTAATTAATCCCTAGAGATAGCAAACACCTCCCATGGGAGTGCACCTTCCCTAATGCAAACTAATCAATGCAGAGCCAACTCCATTCCACCTTCTCTGTCAGGATCTTACACTTTAGGTCAATATTCCCTTGCTGTATTACCCCAGGTACCAGACAACTGAGAGTAGCACCTAGACCCCAGAGCCTGCTGAAACTGTTCAACCTAGACAATCTTCAACCTACTTAGTATGCCTTCACTACCCGCCTGCTCCTTCCCATAGAAACCACAAATCCTGCCACTGCTTTCTCCTCACTCCTGTCTCCAGGCTGATCTTGGCGCTTCCCCGTGTAGCCCCTGTAAGGCAAATTAGTTTATCAAGTTATTTTTCACCTTTCAAAAAAAGACAGACAGCCTATAACCTTTCTCATATCCAGCAAAAAAAGGAGGGTGTTGCATTGACAACAGTGTATCAGTTGTGTGGCTATGGGCACTTAACAGTAAAAAAGGGGCTGGGAGACTCAGATGTTCTGTTACTCAGCCTTTCAGTCTAGCCTCTCTCTGCCTGTCTGTGTATGTCTCCTATTTCCGCAGTAAAGGCCTGCAAAATTCACCGAATGCTCCAAAATTCTCTTTTCATCTTTGAGAACTGACAACGAACCTATAACTGGTGGTTGAAGCCAAAGGCTGTTATAAGTGGCATCCCCTGGAGGGGCTGCTGGTGAGGATGGATAGCCCCAGGGAAAATGCAAACAAAATATCTGTGGGGGTGGAGATTCTACTAAGAAATACAAGGGACTGCAGAAGCAGCCCCCAGGATTCAATGTTCCAGATTCAGCTTTGGGATTTCAGCATTTTCAGATCTCAGCGATTCCAGGGTCAGCAATTTCTTCCCCCACCATGCAGAACTTTCAGAAGGCTGTTGTGGGCCTCTGAAAGTGGTGGAGAGGCTTCCAGCAGCCAACTTCAGAGAAGAAAAGTTTGGAGGCTTTGTAAGTAGCCGAGTTACTGAAACTGTTCCCAGCTTTCCTGCTGTTATAGCCTGGCAGGGAAGGCAAAGACCTGGAGCCAGAAGCCTCTCCGAGTTGCATGAATGTATCCATGTCAGGTCATTTGGCCGTTGCAGCTGCTGCTTTGAATGTTGCTTGTCTGGTGATGTGCTAGGGCATCTCGGCAGCTCAGGTGAGCATCTGCTGTTGTGTCTTCTGTTGCCTTTTTGAGTTGCAACTGGCCTATACTTTGGTTTTTTTTTTTTTTTTTTTTTTTTATACAAGCACTGGGTACAGTCAGAAGCACGGGAGGGTGAGAGAATTCACCAGAGCCAGAGGGGAGAGCAGAGCAGGCAGAGGGACCAAAGTACACTGCTGAGGGGAGCTGCGGGAGGCAGGAGAGGTCTGCGCCGCCATGTGGGACCCTCCTCCGGTGGCCAGGGAGCAACCGGGGATCGAACCGGCGCTGCAGAGGCCGCGGGCAGCTTCGCAACCCAGCACTCAACCGCTGTGCCACAGGGGAGGCCCTGGCCTATACTTTGGCTACCACTAGCTCCAGGTCTTCAGTGGCAGAAAGATGCCATCTTGAGAGCTTTTATGTATAGGACTTTGAAACACTGGACACTGGTTTGGGTGAAATAAATGGTCATTTTTTACTTAAGCAACTCTTTGTTTTCCCTGGTTTGTTAAATAAATCCCATTATTGTTGTTTTCTGAAACTGAGTAGTTTTGCAATCGTACACTCAGGTGAAAAAGTCAGATGGTGATGGGTAAACTATTTGGGCACTGTCCTTGGCCAATTTTACTGTCCTTTGCTGCCCTGTATCAAAGCTGCCTGGCCTGAGGAGGCTGCACAACACCCCCCTCTATGGTACGTCATGCCTCCTGCTGCTGCACATCTGTGAGTATTAAATTTTTCCTTTGTTACAGTCATCCTCATGTCCACCTGTCTTACCACAACCAATGAAGACAAATCCTGGATATATATATTTTTTAAAAAAGTCTCTCATTTCTTCTATGCCTCAATCTAAGGTTACTTATTGACTTACTGTTCTAAAGTGTATATATCCCCTGTTCCGGTAGGTAGTCCTCTCAGATAACTAAAGTACAACTGCTCACTGGTATAGAAAAATTAAAGTAATCAAATGCATATTTCTCCTTCTCCCTAAGCATATTTTTATGGAAAAATGTCAGTACTAATTATTATGTTCTTTCTTAGGTAAAGTTGGAAAACACATGGACACACTCTTCCTCTTTTTTTTCCAGTTATTGTGCAAACAACCATCCTTTTATTATGACAACAAAACAATGACTTCAGTTCTGTTACAATTAAATTATTGTTATTAAAATCTTGTTGGGCCATTACATGGTATCTGGGACACACTTATAGTGTTTGGCTAGGGTACATGGAAATGCCTGAATCATGACTTTGATATATCTCTCCAGGGAAGACTCACAATACAATTTTCCTCTCTACAAATGCATAGCTTTGCTCCGTTGTGTAATAAGCTGGCATTTAAACACATGTAGCATTTGTTGAAAATATTCCTTCCCTTTAGTTCCAAACCTAAAAATGGAAGAAGCTTTAGAACAACAAAACTTTCGTTATTTCTCCCCTTTCTCCCCCACTAATGTTGGTCTTCAGATAAAAATTGTGTTTTCCAGCAGTTTTGAGTTTCCAGAAACCAAGTAATCTTTTTTCTGATTCAGAAGGATTGGGCTACAAAATCCTTTGTTAGGTAAGGAAGCCCCATGGTTGTTCTAAATGTATTTATCTGGGATTTAGTCATGAAAACAAAATTATTTTGCATATTTCAAGCAGAAAGGAATTTAGAGAAGGGAATTAAGAGATTACAGATAAGTGCAGGAAGCAACTTCCAAAGCCACAGTACCCTCTCAGCCCACAGACTTGAAGAACTAGAGAGGAGTAGGCAGTCTGAGGTAGCTTCAACCAGTTGCTGTAGCCAACCACTGCAATTCTGTAGCAAAATTGCAGTCTGTCTTATGTCCACTTTTTGAATGTCACCATCTGTCTGTACTAGAACTCTGATGGGAAGTTACTATGGGAAATATTTCCCAGGTTTCTAGCTCTGTGATAGCAGAGGAGAGTATAAGAAGCCACTCAAGTGATGCTGAGTGCTAAAAGATAATTTGTCACACCATTTTTTATCAGAAAATTACAATCCCTATCACTTAGAGAATCATGCTGATTTAAAATGAAGTCACAAAAGTAGAAATATGAATAATTTGTGCATATGTTTTCAAATGATCATAGTATTAAATCTATTTTTTCAAATTTATTGAGACTTTTGTTTTGAACTTAAATATAGGTGATTTTCACAAAATGTCCCAAGTCCATTTGAGAAGAAGCCATGTTCTTTTTTTGCTATGATATAGAGTTTAATATATATGGTTCAGTTTTTGTCTATCTTATTAAGAATTTTCATGTATTTTCTAATTTTCTCCATTTAATTAAATGAGATTTGAGAGGGATGTTGTTGTGCAATCATCCCAGACCGGTAGGTTCATTGTTAATTGTCACAAAAGAAAAAAGAATCTGGAGCTTTAGATGGATTTTGCAGAACTTTAATGCAGAGACAGGGAGCCATATACACAGGCAGGCAAAGCAAGAGAAACTCTTTTAACACTGAGTCAGAACAGCAAATCCACTGCCCAGCCCTCTGTACACTGTTAAGTGTCCATAGCCATATAACTGATACATTGTTGCAAATGCAAGGCCCATCTATTGTTTGCCAGATGTCCCAATGATGGGAAACATAGCAATGCTAGGTATGGGCTGTCTTGTGTAGAAGGGGAAAAAGCTTGATTTTCTCATTTTTCTTGCTGGTGCATTAGCTTCATTTTTCATCTTCTTAATTTTCTCCTTTGTAGCTGTATTATGTATAGATAATAACCATTAACCAAAGCTGTATTATGTATAGATAATAACCATTAACCAAAGCTAACAATTAAGTGGGCACTCTTCTGCCTGGTCCCAATTTAGAGGTGCAAGCCAAGAGTCAGAAGTCAGCTGGCAAACTATTTAACATGGTGTTATAGAGAATTTTGGACCACTCTCTCCCCTAAAGACAATTAAACCAAAAATAAAACTAGACTAAAATTAGGTCAAAGAAATATCTGGGGGTTCATGGACAGAGACATAGGATGTTGTTGAAGTTTTTATGGTAACTTGCTGAGGGGAAGGTGAGTGAAGTAGAGAAGATGGGAAGGACCAGGGTGCTGGAACAGGTTGGGGGCTGGCCACCAGCCCATTGTGCGAGGTAAATGTTCCCAGAGGAACTTTTGCAGAATGTGTGTGTTGCTAATTGCTGTACACATTTGCTGAATGGGGGTGCAGTCACTGGGTGTTTGGCAGCAGCTCATTTTGTTGTTGGGGGATTATCAGCTGGAGGAAGGGATAAGGAAAACTCCCTCTCCTCTCAGTGGAAGGATCAGAGGAAGGGAAACTTGGCAGATGTGACTTGTGGAGTTGATCCAATCTTAATTGTGGAGAATTGGGAAGATGGTGGAGTGAATGGGAGAGACCTCTCTCTACTCCTAAAAGGTCCAGTGAGTGATCCTTGGAACTTGGCATTCTAGGACCCCCAACCCATGGGGGAAACTGGAACTCACGGCTTGCTCTAGCACCTGCTGCCAGAAGTACAAGATGACCTGTATGAGGTGAGTCATGCTCAGATCTCACATCTGGTTTCCATTACCAGGTGACTCAGTTGGTGGAACACATCCTGCACCACAGAAGGGATCAGCAAGCAGGTGAGGAAGGAAATTAGGATCCCGGAAGCACCAACAGAGCTTCCTTTGGATAGAGAGGAGAGGAGGCAGAGATGATCTTTCCACTGACTTGGAGCTGCCCTCTCTCCTCACCAGGACTGAGATTGAGCCTTTGAACACCAGGTCCCCTCTCTTCTCCACCCATCAAGGTAAACAAAAAAGAGAAACAAACAAAACTAGACACATAGCATTCAACCCCCACAACAAATAAAAATACAACTGCTCTGGTCCTGTGAAGAGGCTGTGCCCAGGAAAAATGTTTTGTGAAAAAAGAAAGTGTTTGGAAAACTGCTGCTCCCAGACAAATCAGTTACTTCAAAAAACATCTACTCAGACATTTGTAATGTTGCTAAAACTCCAACTCTTAATTGATAGGGTAAAATTTAATCACCATCTTTGTTTACATCATGGCATAGACAAATTAGATAAATTAATCTGGAACTGCTTCAACAGAAATCAGAAATTCTCATGCTAGTTATACCATGAGACTCTATAGACTTCTCATAAGCTGCAGTGATCTCCATCACAATAGAAATGTAGAAAGGAAGAAGAGTTTTTTTTAAATGGGATGTTCATTTTTGTGCTCTCTGTATTTACACTTCTAAGGCAAAATGAGACTACCGAAAGAATTCTAGAGTTTTAGTTTGGAGAATGACACAGTGCACCTTTATTAATTCTAAATATTTGTTTATTCTTTGAGATTATGGATCTAAACATTATGTCTTTTCTTCCCAGGAATAGAAGATATCCTTTCCAGCATTTTTGAGCCCAGACTCCTAGTGTGGGAAATAATTATGGAGACTTAAAAAAGTTGTCTAAAATGATACATTGTCAAGATTGTAGTTTCTCTCACCTCTCTATATTTCTGTTGTTATTAAATGGTGAGTGCATTTATAGATGATAGCCATTTATTTTGATCCAAAAAGTCTCTGAAATATACGTATAAAAATCCAAATGCAACCAATAATGATTTGTCTTAACTCAGTAGAATGTCTTAGAAAATTCAATCTGCCCCTTCCTTAGTAAAAGAATTTTCACTGACTTGTAGAAAGACCCAAATGTAGTGCCAGGAAGGGCACAAAGCAGGTTTTCCTGATTGGAGCAGATGGATAAAGGAGTCCTGGAGCCCTTGGTGGCTTTTTCAGGGTTTTACTGGGATTTTACCAGGTACACGGCAGGCAGGGGTGCCTGGGGGCCAGAGGTCAGCAGACCTCCCAGGATGCCCCCCCACCCCCGCTAGTTTCATAGCACTTGTGTGTGATTCAGAGGTATAAAATCAGTTGTTCCATTCACAAAGCACCAATAGTTCTCTAATATAGTCTGTTGGGCCTTCTCTACACATTGCTCTGTATCCTCTCCCACCTCTTCTGGTTGCCTTAATTTTACAGATAGATTTCTAGGGCTTGTTATTGGTTTGGTTTTGACTGACCATGTGTTTTGTTTATCTGTATTCCACAAATAAGTGAAGCCATGTGATACTGTCTTTCTCCTTCTGACTTTTTTTTTAAACATGATCTCCTTATTCATCCTTTCAACACTGATGCTATCTATCTACATCATCACCATCATCATCACTGTTACATGTATCTCTGTATATCTTCCTCATTATATTTTATCACTCTGTCATCTATCTCTCTTTACCTATCATTTGTCTGATTTATCCTTGTACTGGATAGGATTTACAATTTTTAATATTGAATACAAATGGTGATAGTGGGCACCTTTTCTGATCCATTCTCAAAATAAGGGAAATGTTTTCAATATTTCTCATTTAAGTATGACTTTCGGTAAAACTTTACAAATAAATGTACTTAATCAGTTTAAGATAATTCCCTTTTTATCACTGTAAGGAAAATGAATAAATCAGGCTATCTTTCACCTCCCACACTACAGACAGCCCACACCTTGAATTTCTATATTTTCCACTATTGGATATCTAGCAAACAATAGATGGGCCTTGCATTTGCAATAATGTATCGGTTGTGTGGCTACCAGCACTTAATAATGTAAAGGGTGCTAAGCAGGGGAGTTGCTGTTATGTCTCTCTCAGAGTTGGAGTCTGTCTTGCTCCGCCTCCCTGCCTGTGTATATGGCCCCTGTTTCAACAATAAAGGCTGTTAAATTCACTGAAAACTCCAGAATTTTCATTTTGTCTGGGAGAACTAACAATGAACCTACCCAGCTTGGGTTAGTTGCAGCAAGAATTACTTTGCATTTTTTGTTTGTTTTGTTACAGAGAACACCTTTTATTCCTACTCTGCCTAGAGGTTTATTCCTCCTTCACAGTGCTCTTACATTTTATCAAATGTTTTTCCATATATACTGAACTTACAGTAATGTTTAATTACTGATATGTGGGTTATTGTGGCTTCTCCATTTATCACAGATTAATCTTACTAGGAGAATATCAATTATTGATATGAATTTTCAACTTATTGATTTTTGATATTTGATTTCTCTGTTACAGGCATGTTATTGCATTGTTTGCCATTTTCTTTATTATTTAACTTTATTTTTTTTTAACTTATTTATTTATTTATATAAGCACTGGGTACAGTGAGAAGCAAGGGAGAGTAAGTGGATTCACCAGAGCCAGAGCAGGGAACAGACAGACTGACAAAATACACTGCTGAGGGGAGCATCGGGCGAGGCAGGAGAGGTCTACGCGCCATGTGGGACCCTCACCGGTAGCCGGGGATGGAACCCACGCTGCAGAGGCTGCGGGCAGCTTCACAGCCCAGCACTCAACTGCTGCGCCACCAGGGGAGGCCCTATTTAACTTTATTGTTATTTATTCTTACTCATGTTTATAATTCCATCTTTTTCTTGAGTTTAATTTGGTTATTCCTGAGATATCTATTCAGTTAATTTTTAGGGTTTTTTCCTTTCTGATATTTTCCTAACTGAATTTACATTGCGGTTTTCCCTCTAAGCATATTAGTAGCTATTTGTATCTATCAAAAAAGTTATATTTAAATTATTACTTCATTCAGATATTTAATAACAATTTTTATTTCATTTATGACTCATATAGAAGAATGGAGCTTAATTATCTAAACATTTGAGGATTTTATACTTATCTTTTAGTTACTGATTTTTACCTTTTTTCCCCACTAAGTGCAAATAATATATGTTAACTGTTGGAGTCCTTTTAAATTTGTTGAGTCTGTCATTTTGGGCCAAATTATGAGCTTTTTTAAATTAATGTTCCATATATGCTTCCAAAATAATTACTCTCATTATTTGGTGCACATTAGTAGGGCAGAGTTTTGTTAGTTGTATTGCTCAGAATATTTGTATTCTTACTAAAATTTTTTATAATAAATTTTATTTTTATATTCCCCATACAATTGCAACCCCCTTATTTTGACCCCAATCCCTCCCTTCCCATCCCTACCCCCCATAGAGTGTCTCTGGCTCATAGTTTTTTGTTGAATTTGATTTTTACTTTCTTATAGTTTTTCATTTTCCTGGTCCCTTATTTAAGTTTTCTAGATTCCTACTATGAGTGAGACCATCCGGTATTTTTCTTTTTCTTTCTGGCTTATTTCGCTGAGCATGATCCCTTCCAACGCCATCCATGTTGCTGCAAATTGCATGTGTTTATCTTTTTTGAATGCTGAGTAATATTCCATGGTATATATGTACCACATCTTCTTGATCCAGTCATCTATTTTTGGGCATTTGGGTTGTTTCCAAAGCTTAGCTATTGTAAACAGTGCTGCTATAAACGTAAGTGGCAGGTGTTCTTTGGAATTGATGTTTCTGTGTCCTTTGGGTAAATACTTAGGAGTGGAATTGCTGGATCATATGGAAGCTCTATGTTGAGTAGGTCCAGAAATCTCCACACAGCTCTCCATAGTGGTTGGACCAGTTTGCACTCCCACAAACAGTGCAGAAGAGTTCCTTTTTCTCCACACCCTCGCCAACATTTGTTGTTGCTAGTTTTTTTAATATGTGCCATTCTCACTGGTGTGAGATGGTATCTCATGGTAGTTTTGATTTGCATTTCCCTGATGACAAGTGATGTTGAACATTTTTTCATATGCCTGTTGGCCACTTGCATTTCCTCTTCAGAAAAGTTTCTTTTTAGCTCTTCTGCCCATTTTTTGACTGGATTATTTTCTTTGTTGTTGTTGAGTCTCATCAGCTCTAGGCAGATTTTTGTGATCAGTCCTTTATCATTAGTGTTGGGTGCAAAAATGTTCTCCCAATTGGTGGGGTTTCTCTTTGCTTTTGTTATTGTCTCTTTTGCTGTGCAGAAGCTCTTTAATTTTATGTAGTCCCAGCTGTTGATCTTTGCCTTCACTATCACTGCTTTGGGTGATGTGTCTGTAAAGATGTCTTTGATGTGCAAATCACGTAGTGTTTCGCCTATATGTCCTTCTATGTATTTTATGGTTTCAGGTCTTATGTCTAGTTCTTTAATCCATTTTGAGTTGATTTTTGTGTATGGTGAGAGGTAGTGGTCAAGCTTCATTCTTTTGCATGTAGCGACCCAGTTTTCCCAGCACCATTTATTGAACAAACTTTTTTTGCTCCAATGCATAGTCTTTGCTCCTTTGTCAAAGATTAGTTGACCATAAATCTTTGGGTTTATTTCTGGATTTTTCAATTCAATTCCATTGCTCTGTGTGTCTGTTCTTGTTCCAATACCATGCAGTTTTGATGATTATGGCTTTGTAGTAGAGTTTGAAGTCTGGGAGTGTGATGACTCCATTCCCTTCTTTTTTTTCAGGAGAGCTTGGGTATTTGTGGTTTTTGGTGATTCCATATGAATTTCATCAATAATTGTTCTATTTCTTTGAAAAATGACATTGAAATTTTGATTGGAATAGCATTGAATCTGTATATTGCTTTTGGTAGGATGGCCATTTTAATAATGTTTATTCTTCCAATCCATGAGCAGGGGATGTCTTTCCATTCATTTGTGTCTTCTTCTATTTCTTTTAACAGTGTTTCATAGTTTTCTTTGTATAGTCCTTTACCTCTTTTGTTAGATTTATTCCCAAGTATTTGATTTTTTTTGTTTTGATAATAAAAGGGATGGGTTTTGATATCTTCTTCTTCAGATTTAGTTGGTGTATAGGAAGGCTATATATAGATGGTGTATAGGAAGGCTACTGATTTTTACGTGTTGATTTTTGTGTCCTGCCACTTTACTGAACTGATTGATGAGTTGAATTAGTTTTTCTGTGGAGTATTTGGGGTTCTCTATGTATATTATCATGTCATCTGCAAATAGTGATAGTTTGACTTCTTCTTTTCCTATTTGGATTCCTTGTGTGTCTTTCTCTTGTCTTATTGCTCTGGCTAGGACTTCCAGTATTATATTGAAAAGCAGTGGTGAGAGTGGACATCCTTGTCTTGTTCCAGATCTTAATGGAAATGCTTTCAGCTTTTCACCATTGAGAATGATACTGGCTGTTGGCTTGACATATATGGCCTTTATATGTTGAGGTATTTTCCTTGTATCCCAAGAATTTCAAGGGCTGTTATCATGAATGGGTGATACACTTTGTCGAAAGCTTTCTTAGCATCTATTGATATTATCATATGGTTTTTATATTTTTTTTTGTTGATGTGTTGGATAACGTTGATTGATTTTTGGATGTTGAACCATCCTGTGTCCCTGGCATTAATCCTACTTGGTCGTGGTGAATTATCTTATGGATACATTGTTGGATTCTGATAGCTAAAATTTTATTGAGGATTTTTGCATCAGTGTTCATTAGGGAGATTGGCCTTTATTTTTCCTTTTTGTGTTGTTCTTGTTTGGTTTTGGTATTAGTGTAATGTTGGCTTCATAGAACGTGTTTGGTATTGTCCCTTCCTTCTCAATTTTTTGGAAGAGTTTGTGAAGGATAGGCACTAGTTTGTCTCTGAATGTTTGGTAGAATTCATTTGTAAATCCATCGGGTCCTGGGCTTTTGTTTTGGGGAGGTTTTTGATTACCATTTCAATTTCGCTGCTTGTAATTGGTCTGTTTGGGTGTTCAATTTCTTCTTTATCTAGCTTTGGGTGATTGTAGAGTTGTAGGAATTTGTCCATTTCCTCTAGATTGTTGAACTTGTTTCCATATAACTGTTCATAGTAGTTACTGATAATCTTCTGATTTCTGCTGTGTCCGTGTGATTTCTCCTCTTTCATTTATGATCCTGTTTATTTGTGCTTTCTCCCTTTTTTCCTTTGTGATCCTGGCTAGGGGTTTGTCTATTTCATTGATTTTTTCGAAGAACCAGCTCTTGGTTTCATTGCTCTTTGTATTGTTTTTTCAGTTTCAATTTCATTTATTTCTGCTTTGGTTTTTATTATTTCTTTTCTTCTACCAGTTTTGGGGTTTTTTTGTTGTTCCATTTCTAGATTTTGAGCTTCGTGATTAGGTTTTTTCTTTGAGTTCTTTCTTGTTTCTTGGTGTGAGCCTCTACTGCTATATATTTTCCTCTTATTACTGCTTTTGCTGCATCTCATACATTTAGGAAATTGGTGTCCTCCTTGTCATTCAATTCAAAGAATTTTTTAATTTCTTCTTTGATCTCCTATTAGTCCAGTGGTCTTCCAGTCGTGTGGTTTTTAATCTCCATGAGGTAGGAGAGTTCCTTGCCTTCTTTTTATGGTTTATTTCTAGTTTGATGCCTTCGTGGTCAGAAAAGATGGTTGGTATGATTTCAATCTTGGTGTATCTGTTGATGTTTGTCTTGTGCCCCAGTATGTGATCGATCCTGGAGAATGATCCCTGTGCGCTTGAGAAAAATCTGTACTCCGTTTCTTTGGGTTTTAGTGTTCTATAGATGTCTGTTAAGCCCAAATGCTCTAGGTCCTTATTTAGAGCTTTAGTTTCTTTACTTATTTTTTGTCTTGTTGATCTATCCATTGTTGATAGTGGTGTGCTGAAGTCTCCCACTACATATGTGTTTTCTCTGATGTCTGTTTTCAGAGATGACAACAGTTGCCTGATATATTTTGATACTCCTTCATTTGGTGACTATATGTTAATGAGTGTTATTTCTTTTGAAGTATTGTCCCATTGATCATAATGTAGTGACCATTGGGGTCTCTTTTTATAGTTTTGAGTTTGAAGTCTGTTTTATCTGATATAAGTATAGCTGTTCCTGCTTTCTTTTTTGGTCCATTGGCTTGTAGGATTGTTTTCCATCCTTTAACTTTGAGGCTATTTTTATCTTTTGTAGCTAAATGTGTTTCCTGGAGACAGCAAAAGATTGGGTTTTGTTTCTTAATCCAGGCTGCAACTCTGAGTCTTTTTATTGAAGAGTTTAGTCCATTTACATTTAGAGTTAATATTGATATGTTAGCATCTGTATTTGCCATTATGTTTGTCTTTCCTTTGATTTTATTTATTTATTCTTTTAATAACTTTTTTTTTTTTGCCTTCTTTCATTGTTATTCGTCCCTCTGAGGTTCTGGCTTTAGGATTCCTTGTAGTATTTTTTGGAGTGGGTGTTTAGTCGTAATGAAATCCAGAGTTTCTTTTTGTCTGGGAAGGTCCTTATTCTTTCTTCATAGAGGAAGGAGAGCTTTGCGGGATAGAGTATTCTTGGTTGCATCTGTTTTCTTCGAGTCTATTGACTATGTCCCTCCACTCTCTCCTTGCCCATAGTGTTTCTTTGGAGAAGTCTGATTGTCAGTCTGATTGGTTTTCCTTTGAATGTTATCTGTTTCTTCCCTCTCGTCAGCTTCATTATTTTTTCTTGTCCTGGATTCTGGGGAGCTTTACTATTATGTGTCTTGATGTATTTTCCCTTTCATCGTGGAAGTTTGGTGTTCTTCTTGCTTCCTGTATATCAATTTTCAGCTCCTTCTTCACATTTGGGAAGTTCTCTTCAATTATCTCCTTGAATATTTTCTCTGTTCCTACATCTCTCTCCTCTCCTTCTGGTATTCCTATAACTCTTATATTTCCTTTCCTCATAGAGTCAGATAATTCCCGAAGTCTTTCTTCAGTCTTTTTCCTTTGTACTTCTCTTTCCTTTTCTGTTTTGGTTCTTTTTATTTCTGTGTCTTCAAGAGTACTTATTCGTTCTTCCATTTCATCTATTCTGCTTTCATTGCTTTTCCCAGAGTTTTTTAGTGCCTCCATTAATTCTTTGATCTCCTGCATTTCTTTTACTTCCCTCTTTAGGGACTCAATTTCCTTCTTCTGATCATTATTTTCCTTTATGAGTTCTGTCACTTTTTTAATCATGGCAATTTTAAATTCTCTTTCTGGAAGGCTCAGAAGTTCTTCCAAGTTACTGTCATTGCAATCTGGGGGGTGGTTTTCTTTTTGTGGTGTGCTTTTTTTCTGTGGAGTTGCTAGGTTGCGTGTGGTTCTTCTACTCCCTACTGTCTGTTTTCTAATTTGCCATATGCATTGGGACACTGTGTTGCTGGGAATGGCCGGCATCTTGGGTGAACTTCTCTGCTCCCCTCTGGCTCCTCCGGGAGCCAACTGTCGGTTTCAAGCAGTCTTTACTGAAGAAAGGTCCCTGTTCTAAAATGCCGATGTGGGGACACACTCCCCTGTGCGCCTGGTCTGGCCCTGTGGTGCGTTCCCGCTCCTCCTCTGGGCTTGGACTGCAGGCCAGAAGGGGCCTAGTGTGGGCTAACTTCCCCGCTCACCTCTGGCTCCTGAGGGAGCCTTCTGCTGATTTCAGGCCGTCTTTACTGAAGAAATGTCCCTGTTCTAAAATGGCGATGCGGGACGCACTCCCTGCGCATCCGGTCTCGGGCACACTCTTCTGTGCGCCTGGTCGGCCCCGGCCGTGGGTGCCCGCTCCCCCTGTGGGCTCAGACTGCTGGTCGGAAGGGGCCTGGCAGGGGCTAACTTCCCAGCTCGCCACCCGCTCCTCCAGGAGCCTTCTGCTGGTTTCAAGCAGTCTTTACTGAAGAAAGGTCCCTGTTCTATGGGGTGTTATTGACTTTTTTTCTGGTCTCTAGGTGGTGCCAGAGATCTCTCCTAGTGTCCTTGGGGAGCTGTTTTTTTCACCCCGTGGGACAGGGAACAGAGTGGGAATGGTAGGGAAAACCTCAATGGCTTTGGGGTGCTGTGTCTGCATTGTGCCTCACCGTCGTGGGGAACCCACGCCCCAAATTTCATGCCCTGGGTCTCAGTTCTAAAGCCCTCAGGTCCAGGACGCAGGCTGTAGCCCAGTTCAGTGTCCACAGAAATGGAACCTTTTGCACCCCGCTCCCATGTCCGGGCACCTGGTTTCTGATTATTCAGTGAGGGACTTTCACCTCAGTGAGGGCCCCCACGCGTTTCCTTGTAAGCCTAGGTCGCAGGCGCAGGGACCTGGGCAGCTGCAATCCGCATTTGCTTTTCAAGCGCGCCTCTTTTCTGTGCAAGCTTACAGGCTGGCCTGGGGCTGTGTGCAGGTCTCTGGGAGTCTGTTTTTCTCTAATGGCGCCTGGAGCCGTTTGCTCACCTCCGCGGGGAATCCTGCAGGGTTCTCCACAGCTCCAGTTCACAGTGTGTGGTGGCTGAAATAGTTCCTTTCCACTCACAGTCCCACTTGATGTGTAGTTTGTTCTTGTTGGTCGTTTTAGTTTGTTTTTTCCTCCTTTCTGTTGGTCGGAGAGTGCCAACTTTGTGGGTGGGGGAGGGTAGCAGGGTTCTGAGCTTTCCTCCCTTCTAGTACTCTTATATGGCAACTTTCTTCTTTGGATAGTTTGCTGGAGTCGTCCGTTTATCTTCCATGTCCCAATTCTCACTGGGACCTGCCGCTTTTCCTCTCTATTAACTTTTTTTTAATGGGAGATCTTACTCGCAGCGTTTCCTTGCTGCCATGTTGATCTGCCCACTACTAAAATTTTTGAGGCTTTCTTTATCATCTATCAAAAGAAATGCCAAATTCTCCCTGCTTTTTTGGGTGGAGTACAATGGACTACAGTGAAGAACGATGTGTGCCTTAGTTGTAGGTGAGTTGTGATGACATGCATCTGAGCAGGTGTGATCCTGTTAGGGGGAAATATGTCCTGAGCAAACTCCCATACAAGTTTTGTGGACTCCACCCCCACTCCAGACCAAAATCATCAAGACACTGGGAACTACAAATCCCATCATCACCAAAGAGAGGGTTGCTGGGACCTGAAGATGGAGTAAGCAGCCAGGTTTGGTATAAAATCAGCTATTTGGGCCTTGAGTCCCTCTCTTGGCCTCATGGCTCTTGGCTTTTTGCCAGCTTTCAGCATGCCATTGGGATTCCAGGTCCAGGGAACTGGTAGGACATGTTCACAATTTTATCTCCCTCATTTTCATCCTGAGTTATTCATTTCTTCATTTTCCCTTCTGTTGTAAATAAGCCTTTTATTAACCTTTTGTGTGTGCCTGCAGTTGAGTATTAATGTCTCTTTTAAGCATGCAGGTGAGGACCCATAGTCATGCAACCCATTTCATATCGGGGTTGCCCTGTAAAAATACTACCCCTCTGAATCACATCCAGTGTTGTTACCTCAATAAATGTTACCTCAATGAAAAAAGTGAATTATAAAAAAGGGAAAACTTTCTCCCCCTTTAACTGGATTTGTATATTTTTCTTTTTAAATCTGTAGTCTTTGTTTTACATACTGTGAAGCTATATTAATAAATATATATATATTTTCATATATTCCTAGATGATGGACACTTTTATTATTATGAATGATTCTTTTTCATATCTAGGGATCTTTTTGCTTTAAAGTAAATCTTATATGATATTATTGCAAATTTAGTTTTCCTTTGGTAAATATTGCAAGATTTCTTTTAAAAATATTTTTTATCATCTATCTTTAAACTAGAATTTTTAAACCATTTACATTATAATTTACCTGCTTATTTTTGGGTTTATATCTCATTTTTTTGTTCCTTTTTCTCATCCTGTTACTTTCTTTTGAATCAAGAGTCTGAGGTTGTATTCTCTGGAAATTTTGAGACAGGAATTTGGATACACATCATTTATTAAAGTTCATTGGAAAGAAAAAAAAAATAAAAGAATCAGTTTAAAGCAGAGAAAAATAACTGAGCTAAAATGTAGTTCCAGGTGGAAATTAGTCAGATTCATTCCATGGGGAACTTTGATCTGACCTTTGTTTGCCAAGAGTCCCAGCATTTTTTGCTTTCTGTCAATCAGCCATTGCCTTTGATTTCCTGTTGAGTTTGGGAGTAACTAAGGAAACTCTTTTGGCTAAGGGCAGTTCTCCAAATGAAGAAAGTTTTGAGGCACTAACTGCAAATGCTCAGGCACCTGGAGTGCAGGTCCACTGGCTAGCTCTAGGGGATCTAGGCAGGCACCATGTATGTTTATTACACATATAAATTTTATTTGTTATTCCATCTTTTTTAAGAAAAATAGTTGAGGTAATTTGATCAGTGTGTTGGAAAATAAAAAAATTCATGACTATGGGCATTCATGCATTAATTCAACACCAAGGATTCCCATGGTGTTGAGAGACAAAGATGAGAGACACATGGTTCTTGCATTCAAGGAGCCCCAGCACTAGCTTGGATTTTTTTTCTCCTAAGCCACAAACAAGGAATTCATCTCTGGAAACCATACTTTCCATGGTTCCATGGATTAACATCATCTCGTTTTGTGAGCTGACATTTAAGTTTAGATTCCTGTCGAGAATGTGCAATTTTTGGTCTAGATTGAATTAAGATGATGCTTTGATTGGCTTCAAAAGAGCAAGCTAACTTCCTCTACTTTCAGTGTTTGAATGGGCACTTTGTCTTCTGGATTTACAATCGTGCTTCTTTTTTGTTTTTAGTTTTCATTGTTTGTATAGAAATATGTATTTAGTTTCTTTTTCTTTTTTTTAAATAATAAATTTTATTTTTATATTCCCCATATAATTGCAACCCCCCCATTCTGACCCCAATCCCTCCCCTCTCACCCCCCCACCCCCCAAAAAGTGTCTCTGGTTCATAGTTTTTTGTTGATTTTGATTTTTACTTTCTTATAGTTATTCATTTTCCTGGTCCCTTATTTAAGTTTTCTAGATTCCTGCTATGAGTGAGACCATCCAGTATTTTTCTTTTTTTTTTTGGCTTATTTCGCTGAGCATGATCCCTTCCAGCGCCATCCATGCTGCTGCAAATTGCATGTGATTATCTTTCTTGAATGCTGAGTAATATTCCATGGTATATATGTACCACATCTTCTTGATCCAGTCATCTATTTTTGGGCATCTGGGCTGTTTCCAAAGCTTAGCTATTGTAAATAGTGCTGCTATAAACATAGGGGTGCAGGTGTTCTTTGGAATTGATGTTTCTGTGTCCTTTGGGTAAATACCTAGGAGTGGAATTGCTGGATCATATGGTAGCTCTATGTTTAGTAGGTCCAGAAATCTCCACACAGCTCTCCATAGTGGTTGGACCAGTTTGCACTCCCACCAGCAGTGCAGAAGAGTTCCTTTTTCTCCGCACCCTCGCCAACATTTGTTGCTGCTAGTTTTTTTAATATGTGCCATTCTCACTAGTGTAAGATGGTATCTCATGGTAGTTTTGATTTGCATTTCCCTGATTACAAGTGATGTTGAACATTTTTTCATATGCCTGTTGGCCATTCGCATTTCCTCTTCAGAGAAGTTTCTTTTTAGCTCTTCTGTCCATTTTTTGACTGGATTATTTTCTTTGTTGTTGTTGAGTCTCATCAGCTCTTTGCAGATTTTTGTGATCAGTCCTTTATCATTAGTGTTGGGTGCAAAAATGTTCTCCCAGTTGGTGGGGTTTCTCTTTGCTTTTGTTATTGTCTCTTTTGCTGTGCAGAAGCTCTTTAATTTGATGTAGTCCCAACTGTTTATCTTTGCCTTCACTATCACTGCTTTGGGTGATGTGTCTGTAAAGATGTCTTTGATGTGCAAATCACGTAGTGTTTTGCCTATATTTCCTTCTATATATTTTATGGTTTCCGGTCTTATGTCTAGTTCTTTAATCAATTTTGAGTTGATTTTTGTGTATGGTGAGAGGTAGTGGTCAAGCTTCTTTCTTTTGCATGTAGCGACCCAGTTTTCCCAGCACCATTTATTGAACAAACTTTCTTTGCTCCAATGCATCGTCTTTGCTCCTTTGTCAAAGATTAGTTGACCATAAATCTTTGGGTTTATTTCTGGATTTTCTATTCGATTCCATTGGTCTGTATGTCTGTTCTTGTTCCAATACCATGCAGTTTTGATGATTATGGCTTTGTAGTAGAGTTTGAAGTCTGGGAGTGTGATGACTCCATTCCCTTCTTTTTTTTTCAGGAGAGCTTTGGCTCTTCGGGGTTTTTGGTGATTCCATATGAATTTCATCAATAATTGTTCTATTTCTTTGAAGAATGACATTGAAATTTTGATTGGAATAGCCTTGAATCTGTAGATTGCTTTTGGTAGGATGGCCATTTTAATAATGTTTATTCTCCCAATCCATGAGCAGGGGATGTCTTTCCATTTCTTTGTGTCTTCTTCTATTTTTTTTAGCAGTGTTTTATAATGTTCTTTGTATAGTTCCTTAACCTCTTTTGTTAGATTTATTCCCAAATATTTGATTTTTTTTTTGTTTCAATAATAAAAGGGATGGTTTTTTTTAATTTCTTCTTCTTCAGATTTATTGTTTGTGTATAGGAAGGCTGACTTTTACATGTTGATTTTGTATCCTGCCACTTTACTGAACTGATTGATGAGTTGAATTAGTTTTTCTGTGGAGTTTTTGGGGTTCTCTATGTATATTATCATATCATCTGCAAATAGTGATAGTTTGACTTCTTCTTTTCCTATTTGGATTCCTTGTATGTCTTTCTCTTGTCTTATTGCTCTGGCTAGGACTTCCAGTATTATATTGAAAAGCAGTGGTGAGAGTGGACATCCTTGTCTTGTTCCAGATCTTAATGGAATTGCTTTCAGATTTTCACCATTGAGAATGATACTGGCTGTTGGCTTGTCATAGATGGCCTTTATGATGTTGAGGTATTTTCCTTGTATACCAAGAATTTCAAGGGATTTTATCATGAATGGTTGTTGCACTTTGTCGAAAGCTTTCTCAGCATCTATTGATATTATCATATGGTTTTTATATTTCTTTTTGTTGATGTGTTGGATAACATTGATTGATTTTCAGATGTTAAACCAACCTTGTGTCCCTGGAATGAATCCTACTTGGTCGTGGTGAATTATCTTATGGATACATTGTTGGATTCTGATAGCTAAAATTTTATTGAGGATTTTTGCATCAGTGTTCATTAGGGAGATTGGCCTGTAGTTTTCCTTTTTTGTGTTGTCCTTGTTTGGTTTTGGTATTAGTGTAATGTTGGCTTCATAGAATGTGTTTGGTATTGTCCCTTCCTTCTCAATTTTTTGGAAGAGTTTGTGAAGGATAGGCACTAGTTTGTCTCTGAATGTTTGGTAGAATTCATTTGTAAATCCATCAGGTCCTGGGCTTTTGTTTTTGGGGAGGTTTTTGATTACCATTTCAATTTCACTGCTTGTAATTGGTCTTTTAGGTGTTCTATTTCTTCTTTATCTAGCTTTGGGTGATTGTAGAGTTGTAGGAATTTGTCCATCTCCTCTAGATTGTTGAACTTGTTTCCATATAACTCTTCATAGTAGTTACTGATTATTCTTTTGATTTCTGCTGTGTCCGTTGTGATTTCTCCTCTTTCATTTATGATCCTGTTTATTTGTGCTTTCTCCCTTTTTTCCTTTGTGAGCCTGGCTAGGGGTTTGTCTATTTTATTGATTTTTTCTAAGAACCAGCTCTTGGTTTCATTGATCTTTTGGATTGTTTTTTTAGTTTCAATTTCATTTATTTCCACTTTGGTTTTTATTATTTCTTTTCTTCTACTAGTTTTGGGTTTTTTTTGTTGTTCTTTTTCTAGATCTTTGAGCTTTGAGATTAGGTTGTGTCTTTGAGTTCTTTCTTGTTTCTTGATGTGAGCTTCTATTGCTATATATTTTCCTCTTATTACTGCTTTTGCTGCATCCCATACATTTTGGATATTGGTGTCCTCCTTGTCATTCAATTCAAAGAATTTTTTAATTTCTTCTTTGATCTCCTCGTTAGTCCAGTGGTCTTCCAGTAGTGTGGTTTTTAATCTCCATGAGGTAGGAAAGTTCCTTGCCTTTTTCTTAATGGTTTATTTCTAGTTTGATGCCTTCATGGTCAGAAAAGATGGTTGGTATGATTTCAGTCTTGGTGTATCTGTTGATGTTTGTCTTGTGCCCCAGTATGTGATCGATCCTGGAGAATGATCCGTGTGCGCTTGAGAAAAATGTGTACTCCGTTTTTTTTGGGTTTAGTGTTCTACAGATGTCTGTTAAGCCCAAATGCTCTAGTTCCTTATTTAGAGCTTTAGTTTCTTTACTTATTTTTTGTCTTGTTGATCTATCCATTGTTGATAGTGGTGTGTTGAAGTCTCCCACTACGTATGTGTTTTCTCTGATGTTTGTTTTCAGAGAGGACAATAATTGTCTGATATATTTTGGTGCTCCTTCGTTTGGTGAGTATATGTTAATGAGTGTTATTTCTTCTTGAAGTATTGTCCCCTTTATCATTATGTAGTGACCATTGGGGTCTCTTTTTATAGTTTTGAGTTTGAAGTCTGTTTTATATGATATAAGTATAGCTGTTCCTGCTTTCTTTTTTGGTCCATTTGCTTGTAGGATTGTTTTCCATCCTTTAACTTTGAGGCTATTTTTATCTTTTGTAGCTAAATGTGTTTCTTGGAGACAGCAAAAGGTTGGGTTTTGTTTCTTAATCCAGGCTGCAACTCTGTGTCTTTTTATTGAAGAGTTTAGTCCATTTACAATTAGAGTTAATATTGATATGTTAGTATCTGTATTTGCCATTGTGTTTGTCTTTCCTTTGATTTTATTTATTTATTCTTTTAATAACTTTTTTTTTGGCCTTCTTTCATTGTTATTCATCCCTCTGAGGTTCTGGCTTTAGGGTTCCTTGTAGTATTTTTTGGAGTGGGGGTTTAGTCGCAATGAAATCCAGAGTTTTTGTTTGTCTGGGAAGGTCCTTATTCTTTCTTCATAGAGGAAGGAGAGCTTTGCGGGATAGAGTATTCTTGGTTGACATCTGTTTTCTTGGAGTCTGTTGACTATGTCCCTCCACTCTCTCCTTGCCCGTAGTGTTTCTTCAGAGAAGTCTGATGTCAGCCTGATTGGTTTTCCTTTGAATGTTATCTGTGTCTTCCCTCTTGTCAGCTTCATTATTTTTTCCTTGTCCTGGATTCTTGGGAGCTTTACTATTATGTGTCTTGCTGTATTTTTCCTTTTGTTGTGGAAGTTTGGTGTTCTTCTTGCTTCTTGTATATCAATTTTCAGCTCCTTCTTCACATTTGGGAAGTTCTCTTCAATTATCTCCTTGAATATTTTCTCTGTTCCTACATCTCTCTCCTCTCCTTCTGGAATTCCTATAACTCTGATATTTCCTTTCCTCATGGAGTCAGTTAGTTCCAAAAGTCTTTCTTTATTCTTTTTCCTTCGTACTTCTCTTTCCTTTTCTGTTTTGGTTCTTTTTATTTCTGTGTCTTCAAGAGTACTTATTCATTCTTCCATTTCATCTATTCTGATTTCATTGCTTTTCCCAGAGTTCTTTAGTTCCTCCATTAATTCTTTGATCTCCTGCGTTTCTTTTACTTCCCTCTTTAGGGACTCAATTTCATGCTTCTGACCATTGTTTTCCCTCTTTAGGGACTCAATTTCCTTCTTCTGATCATTGTTTTCCTTTATGAGTTCTGTCATTTTTTTAATTATGGCAATTTTAAATTCTCTTTCTGGAAGGCTCAGAAGTTCTTACAAGTTACTGTCGTTGCAATCTGGGGGGTGGTTTTCTTTTTGTGGTGTGCTTTTTTCCTGAGGAGTTGTTAGGTTGCGTGTGGTTCTTCTACTCCCTACTGTCTGTTTTCTAATTTGTCGTATGCATTGGGACACTGTGTTGCTGGGACTGGCCAGCATCTTGGGTGAGCTTCTCCGCTCCCCTCTGGCTTCTCCAGGAGCCATCTGACAGTTTCAAGCAGTCTTTACTGAAGAAAGGTCCCTGTTCTAAAATGCCAATGTGGGGACACACACCCCCGTGTGCTTGGTCTGCCCTGGCGGTGGGTTCCCTCTCCCTCTCTGGGTTTGGACTGCAGGCCAGAAGTGGCTTGGCGTGGGCGAGCTTCCCCGCTCACCTCTGGCTCCTGAGGGATCCTTCTGTATGCAGTCTTTCCTGAAGAAATATCCCTTTTCTAAAATGGCGATGCGGGACGCACTCCCTCACGTCCGGTCTCAGGCACACTCTTCTGCGCGCCCGGTCTTACCCGGCTGTGGGTGCCTGCTCCCCCTGTGGCTCAGACTGCTGGTCTGAAGGGGCCTGGGGTGGGCTAACTTCCCAGCTGGCCAGGGGTTCCTTCAGAAGCCTTCTGCAGGTTTCAAGAAAGGTCTCTGTTCTATGGGGTGTTAGTGACTTTTTTTCTGGTCGCTAGGTGGCACCAGAGATCTCTCCTAGTCCATGGGGGGCTGTTTTTCTTCACCCCATGGGACAGGGAACAGAGTGGGAATGGTAGGGAAAACCTCAACTGCTTTGGGGTGCTGTGTCTGCCTTGTGCCCCACCGATGTGGAGGACCCACGCTCTGAATTTCGTGCCCCGGGTCTCAGTTCCAAAGCCCTCAGGTCGAGGACGCGGGCTGTAGCCCAGTTCAGTAGCTGCAGCAATGGCGCCTTTTGCACCCTGCTCCTGTGTCCGGGCGCCTGGTTTCTGATTACTCAGTGAGGGACTTTCACCTCAGTGAGAGCCCCCGTGCGTCTCCCCGCAAGCCTAGGTCGCAGGTACGGGGACCTGGGCAGCCACGATCCCGATCCCCGTTTGTTTTTCAAGTGCGCTGCTTTTCTGCGCAAGCTTACTGGCCAGCCCAGGGCTGTGTGCGGGTCTCCCGGGTTCTCTGCTGTTCTCTAATGGCGCCCGGAGCCGTTCGCTCACCGCCGTGGCAAATCCTGCAGGGTTCTCCACAGCTCCAGTTCACGGGGTGTGGTGGCTGAAATAGTTCCTTTCCACTCCCAGTCCCGCTTGCTGCGTAGTTTGTTCTTGTTGGTCGCTTTAGTTTGTTTTTTTCCTCCTCTCTGTTGGTCGGAGAGTGCTAACTCTGTGGGTGGGGGAGGGGAGCAGGGTTCTGTGCTTTCCTCCCTTCTGGTCCTCTTTTATGGCAACTTTCTTCTTCGGGTAGTTTGCTGGAGTTCTCACTGGGACCTGCCACTTTCCCTCCCTATTAACTTTTTTTAATGGGAGATCTTACTCGCAGCATCTCCTCGCTGCCATGTTGCTCTGCCCCTCTCACATATTTATTTTCTAAACTGATAATTTATGAATTATTTTTCTTGGTAACTCTTGGCAAAACTCCTTATATAGAATCTTGGCTAAAACACATTTCAATCTTTAGAGTCATAAAGTCACAAGTCTTAGGAAATACTAAATGAATTATAGCACAGTGTAAAATAGATGAATAGTTAATAAAATTATTAAGATTCTAAAAGTTAAGGATTTGGGACATCTGATCATAATATATCAACTACTTTTAATGTTTAAAGACGTGTCAGCAACAGAGAAATGAAAGAAAATCAGCTGAGCATATAAAACTATGGTCTAGTATTTTAAGATTCACTTCTTCATATCTCCATCATGATGATGTTTTATGTCTTAGTCCTAAAACTTTGGGAAAAAAGAAATGTATGGGAATATTAAGAAAAGGGTACAATATTGCTTTCTCCTGGGTCCTGTATCTTGGCTGGCTCATACCTCAATTCACCCTCATGTCTCAATTCCAGATGTTTAATGATATAGATGGTAATTTTTCTTCATTTTCCCCCCGAACCCATTGCTTTCTATCCTCTTGGGAGTTTACATGCTATTCAAAGAATCTTATGAAAATCATGAAAGGCATCTATACAAATGATTCTGTAGAGTTTCAGGATACTTGATTATAAGTCTCTATAACAAAAGTCTCTATAACAAAACATTATAGCCAGTTTCTAATATGATGTGAAATTTTATGTCAAAATTTAATTATTGTAAAGTAGGCAAATCATCCATGCACTTAACAAATATTTACCGAGGAGCTTCTTGACATTTGCTGAAGAGGTCATTAAGGGGAGGCAACTTCCAATTGACCAAAAAACTGAACTTATGTAATAGGAGGCTCTGTTTCCTCCCCAGATCTGAATATGTGACTGAACCCTTTTAAGGCCTTGATATAAACTTTTAAGATTCTGGTAGAAGGTATGGAGATCAAGTTACTTTGTGGTAGCCTAAGACAAACTAATTATGTAAATCCCCTTGCTTATTGAAGTCACCACTTCCAATCTGGAGAAATCTTCCACTTTCTTTTCTGTCTCTTCCTGTCTTCTATATGAAGATCACTTTTGAATTTCTCCCTCGGCAGCTCCCAAGGTTTTAAATCAACAGCTTTGCTTTGGATGGTAGGAATGCTGTGGAATGGAAAAGAAACTCACTGTCTTCATGGGACTTACTTCAAAGTAAGTGAGAGAGAGAGAGAGAGAGAGAGAGAGAGAGAGGGATCTTTGCTTAAGCAGGTAAAGCAAAGGAATCTATAATATATGTCAAGTAAGTACAATGAAGAAGTAACAAAGTATGGCAAGGGAATATATAGTGACAAGGTACACTATGAATAAAAACATATAAAATAGAACTAATATGAAAACACAAGTCTCCTTGGTGATTTTAAATTTACCATTTCTAAATTTTATTATAATTTTCATATCAATAATACTGTGGAAATCAGATGGAGGAATCGGAACAAAACCCCTCCTTTAAGACTCTTTCTATAGTTACTTAAATACATTGATTTTAAAAAATTGTATCTAAAATTAACATCTTTTCTTTTGAAATTCAGAAAGAAATCAAAATATTTTTATTCAGTAAAATTTGGTTTAAAATACAGTAAGCACTTGTTAAAAGTTTTGTTAGCTTATTGCACTTTAAACATCTGTAAAGTTGAGATCATTAATAGCTGGAAAATAATTTTTCCAAAAATAAAAACCAGGAGCATAAAGTATACTATCTTGGGCCTCCCCGGTGGCGCAGCAGTTGAGCACTGGGTTGCGAAGCTGCCCGCAGCCTCTGCAGCGCCGGTTCGATCCCTGGCTGCTCCCCGGCCACTGGAGGAGGGTCCCACATGGCGCGCAGACCTCTCCTGCCACCCGCTGCTCCCCTTAGCAGTGTACTTCGGTCCTTCTGCCTGCTCTGCTCCCTGCTCTGGTTCTGGTGAATCCTCTCACCCGCCCGCGTTCTGACTGTACCCAGTGCTTGCATAAATAAATAAATAAATAAATAAATAAATAAATAAATAAATCTTTAAAATAAATAAATTAATAAATAAATAAAGTATACTATCTTATCAAAACTTATTTGATAAATAAATAGTTTTTATTTAATACAGATGTATAATTGCTAACTTTCTTTCTGAAGATGTACCTGACAATGGGTTTATATACATATATACATGGATATATAATGTTAATGCATTTTAACCAGCTGACAACAAGCCCTGTGTGGCCCTGTGTTAAATTTGAAAATGACAGAAGCACTGAGGAAATTCATAATAAGTCCTCCATAATAAAAATCTCCACTGCTGTTTTGGCCAGAAAGAGATATTCAACCACATTTGTCTGCAACTACAAGCAGTAGGGTATCTTTCTTCTGTCTCTGAAATATTACAAGTTATTTTAATTTTTTATGACATGCCAGTTGGAAAAAAAAATTGATGTGAAAATTACTGCCTAAGCCATTGCCAAAACTGATGTAAATGAACACTAATGGACTCTGCAGGGAGAATTGAATTTGTGGTTACTAGAGCAAATGGCAATATACCTGGCCCTAATTATTTCTTTGCCAATTAATCTAAAAACTGTTTTCTGTTTTAATAATGGGAAGGAGAATATGCCTTTACAACTTGTGTATTTTAGAATATCCTTTATGGCGACAAACTTTTTCCTTTTGAAAGAACTAATCAAAAAATATTGGAAGCTGATTTGAGGGAAGAGGATGAATGGTCAGGTTGGGTAACATTTTTCTTTTTATAAAACCCAAAACAGATTGTAAAATAATGAAGCTGGGTTTCTAGTACAGCTGAGGCTGTGGTTACCAGAGAAGAGCTCCTGAAATATTTCAAGTAATTCAAGCATTATTGGAACATTCCTTGAGGGAAACCTTTGAAGGTGACATTCAGTGGATCATAAACATTTTTATATATAAACAATCATACATCCAGTAAGGAAGACAACTCAGAATAAGGCAAATTTAGAATGGTAACGCAAGAAAATATGAGAATGTAAGCAGTATTTCTTACCAGTATTTCTCTCCAGAGTGTTAGGAAAAGCATCATGACAGGAATGACTTAGATTTAATTCTTAAAGAATGGGTAAGCTTTAGATGTATAGGAAGGAAAGAGCTTTCCATCACATGGATGGAAATAGAAATACAGAAGTGCAAAGTATATGTTTGAGATAAGGAGTTGATCAAATTGACTGAAGTAAAATTTTCATGTAGGTAAAAGTAGGCAATAGATGATATTAGGTTTTGGGGGGATAAATTTGGATTTGAATCCCAGCCTGAATTCTGATTTATATTATGGTCAATTGAGAGTTAGTGAGGTTTTGAGTAGAAAAAGCAAGGCAATAAGAGATTCATCTGGTAGCAGGATAGATTGCAGCAAGAGACTAGGGAGTGGGAGACCAGGTATGGGTTCTAATGGCAGATTTGATGTGAGGTTAAGATTATTTCCTGTGCTATAAAGCAGGAAAAAAACATGATGAGAAGATGCATTTCTCATCCCCAAAGAATCAGAAATTTCAATCAAAACAAAGCATATATATTGGAATTATGCATCAGTAAATATAAAATAATATAGCAAATTTCCCTAAAATTTATTTGTGCAATGGGCAATAATATAAGAAAACATTATTTCTGTTGTGAAGCAATCAGTGCACAGACTTTGAAAATCTGAAAGGAATGAGTTACCTCAAATATTATTTGTGGAAAAAATAACAAGTCTCATGATCTATTTTATTTTTGAAAATATTTTTATTAGATATTAAAGATAACTTCTTCAATAGCACTTATTTCCAGTGGTAAGGGGGCCTAGGTTTCATGCTTATAGTTGTGAAGAAGAAAAACAGAATCACCAGTAGATATTGCAATTAAGGAATTAACTGCCTATAAAGGGAGGTAAACTAACCCTGCAAAATGAGAATATAAAGGCTAAGGTGCTAAGTTCTAACTAGAGAAAAACTGTTAAACAGATGGAATATATATTTATCTATTTAGGAAAAGCTTGTTGGGGAAATGACACTTTAGCATGGCCTAGAAGAATGCACCAAATTAACCATGAAAGAGTGAAAAGAAGGAAAATATTATGCATTATTCTATTTTTATTTATACTGTTTGGTGAAAGATGAAAAATTTCTGGAAATGTTTTAATAGAAAATGAATATAGTGCTCAGTCACCAGCACCTCAAAAGCAGAAACAAGCACCAGTCTGGGCCGTGCAGGGCTTGCTCCTTCACTATGTGCCCACAGCTACACCCAGGAAATGTCTCCCACTCATTGCTCAGTAACCTGCATCTCAGGAGCAGATGCAAGTCACAGTCTGGGCTGTGTAGGGCCCAGCCATTCAATGTGGGCCACCATTCACATCCAGAAACTACATCCCACTCAGCCACCAGCACCTTGGGAACAGACCCTGGGTGTACAGGACCTTATTCTACATCAAAGGTTTTCAGCAACCCCTTGGTGGTAAGTACTCATGACTCCTGGACAAGACATCAGCAACATGGGAACAGAAACATGCACCTAACTGGGCTGTGCAGGGCCTAGCTCTTTACCTTGGTCCCTCTGGACAGTTGGGAAGTGCGTCCTACTCAGTGCTCAACTACCTGTGCCTTAGAAACAGACTCACACCCCAATCCTGTATAGGACTGTATAGGGCCTAGCTGTATAGGGCCAGTCCTGTATAGGCTGTATAGGGCCTAGCTCTATATCAGGGATTTTAACCAACTCTCTACCCTCCTGGCCACCAGATAAAGGTCCAAAGCTGCTGCTTGTGGGTGTGGTGAGGTCCCAGTAACTAGGCGTCTTGACCCAGTAGCCCCCACTCCCCTGCTCCAGAAGGGGAGGATCTAATATCACTATGGATCCTACAAGAATACATTAGCTGTGTCCACAAATAATTGTCAATCAAATAATTGTCCAGAATAAAAGGAGAGAAGTATTCACACACAACAGAAGCCTCAAATACAGCAGAGCTGTACAAAGAGTGTACAAAGAAGGGGGAGGGTACAAAGAAGGGGGAGGAAGAAAAATACAAACAGCCAAGTAAGCCCTCAAGGGAAGAATACACCACAGAGAGAAAATCAAACCACGGAATCAAATCATACAGACATAGAAGAGTTTTTTTACATATCAGACATAAAATTTAAGATGACCATGATTAAGAAAACTGAAGAATGGGACCAATACAAAGAAAACTCAAAAATGAAATGAATATTATGATAAACACAATCAACGAAAATATTGTGCTTCAAAAATTGAAACTTTAAAGAACAAAATAAAAGAATTGCAAGAGGAAGAAAAAATCAGGAGAATGTCATGGAAATAGAATAAATCAAATAGAAGAATGAATCAGTGATCTTGAAGATGAAAAAGTGTTAAGAATCAAAGGAGAAAAAGAGAGAAACAAAAGAAAAATGAAGAAATACTTCAAGAATTATCTGACACAATGAGAAAAGGACTTATAAGAATCAGGAATCCCAGAAGGAAAGAGAGAGAGAACTTATTTAGGGAAATGATGGAGGATAATTTCCCAAATTTGAAGGAGGAAATGAACATAGAAATACAAGAAGCAAAAAAAGAATAATAAGCTACCTAGGAAAAAGGCAAACAACAGCCGGTTATATAATAATAAAACTTGAAAGAGTTCAAAACAAAGGAAAAACAATGCAACAGACGAGGTGAAGAAACAGATAAAGGAAAACTGATTAGATTAATATCAAATCTCTCTGAAGAAATACTATGGGCAAGAAGAGAATGTAATGACATATTCAAAATACATTGAAAAAAATGCCAGCCAGAGTACTTTCTTCTGCAAGGCTCACCTGTAAGAGATGAGAAATAAAGACCTCCTGAGACAAAGAAAATCTTAGGGAGTTTGAATCCACTAAAACTTTCTTCCAAGAATTGTTAAAAGGAGCATTAGGATCTAATCGAAAGAGAACAATCACATAGAACTGAAAAAAAAAAAAAAAAAGAACTAAAATCACAAAGCTAGGAACAAAATGGGAGTGACAGACATTTACATGTCAATAATCATGCTAAAAGTAAAAGTACTGAACTCACCAATAGGAAAATAGAGAGTATAGATGTATTAGGAAACAGAATCCAAACTTCTACTGTCCCCAAGAAACACACCTAAGTACCAAACATAAGCACAGGTTGAAGGTAAAGGATGGGAAAAAATTGTGTAAGCAAATGTCACCCACAAAAAAGATAGGAAAAGCCATACTTATATCCAACAAAATACTGCTAGCTTAAAATAGATAACAAGAGATAGCAATGTACACTATCAAATGATAAGGGACCAGTACAACAGGAAAACATAACACTCATCCATATATACTCACCAAATGAAGGAACACCAAAAACACATTAGACAACTTTATCATATTCGAAAGCAGACATTGTAAAAAATACATATGTGATTGGAGGCTTTGACCCCCTTACTCAACAATGGACATATCAATAAGACAGATAAGCAAGGTCATAATTCCCCTAAATAAAGAACTAGACCACAAGGGCCTAATAGACATTTTCAGTGCGTTACACCCACCAAAATCCAAACACGTTTTTCTTAAATGCACATTGATCACTGTCCAGGATTGATCACATACTGGGTCACTTGTCAAACATTAAAAAATACATGAAAATAGAAATCATACCAAGTATTTTCTATGACCATAAAGATATTTAACTACAAGTCAACTACAAAAAGAAAACAAAGAATTATTTAACATGGAGACAATACACTACTGAATGTTCACTGATTTAATGATAATTCAAAAAAATTAAAACACCTTGGGTAAATGAGAATGAGGACACAATCTTTTAAAATACATGGAACATTGCAAAGGCAGTTCTAAGAGGGAAGTATATATACATGAAGAAGAAACAGCTTTTTTTTTTTTTTCATCTCAAAGAACTAGAAAAAGAAGGAAAAAATCCAAAATTCACTAGGAGGAAAGAAATTATTAAAATTTGAAAAGAAATACATGAAATAGAAATCAAAAACACAGCACAAAAATCAATTAAACTGAAGATTGGATCTTTGAAAAAATAAATAGACAAAACTTTGACTAGTTTCACTAAGAAAAAGGGGTAGAAAAGTGAAATAGAATAAAAAATGGAAGAGGAGAAGTTATAACAGACCTGCATATATTCAAAGAATACGAGATTACTATTAACACTTAGTCTCAGAATTATGCAATCATCCAAGACTGAATAGGGACGAAATAGAAAACCTGCACAAACAAATCAAAAGCAAGGGAATAGCAAGGGAATTGAGAGACTGTGGGCACAGGAAAGTGTGCTTTCAATTCGCCATTTTAGAATATGGACCTTCACCTCATCAGAAACTGCTTGAAACTGGGATTGGGCTGCCCAGGCAGCCAGAGGTGAGCTGGGAAGCCCCCTCATGCCAGGCCCCTTCTGGCCAGCAGACAGAGCCCAGAGGGGGAGCAAGTAGCCACAACTGGGACAGACCGCAGGTGCAGGAAAGTGTGCTTCTGACTCACCATTTTAGAATAGGGACCTTTACCTCAAAAAAATTTGCTTGAAACTGGGAGATGGCTGCCCCCTGCAGCTAGAGGTGAGCTGAAGGCTCCCACAAGCCAGGTCCCACCTGGCAGGGAGTTGGAGCAATTTGCTGGGGGATCCAGCAATTTGGAACCCAGCAAGCAATCCAGGCACCCCACCTCCAGGGCAGTCTGTGGGACTTCAAGACACACTTTGGAATTAAAAAAAATACAGAAGGAGAGATATTTTGTGACAGTGACCATTAACATATTCATAGTACCACTGCCCTACTGGCATAACAGTATTTGACTCGAGAGGACCACCAGTTTCTGACATCCTAGAAAGAGCACACCAAATAATGCCTGCCAGTACCAGTGACACAGTGTCCCAATGCATAGGACAAATTAGAAAAGAAGAAGCAGGGAGAAGAAAAACTACAAGCAACCAAACAAGTCCTCAGGGAGAAGATGCATGACAAAATAAAAATCACCCACCAGATTGCAACAACAGTGACTTGGAAGAACTTCTGAGACTTCCAGAAAGAGAATTTAAAATTGCCGTGATTAAAAAACTGACAGAAGTCATTAAGGAAAACAACGATAAGGGATAATCAACAATCAGAAGAATGAAATTGAGTCCCTAAAGAGAGAAGTGAAAGAAATGCAGGAGATCAAAGGATTAACAGAGGATCTAAAGAACTCTGGGAAAAGCAGTGATAGCAGAATAGATGAAATGGAAGAACGAATAAATACTCTCGAAGACAGAAATAAAAAGAACCAAAAGAGAAAAGAAAAGAGAAGTACAAATGAAAAAGAATAAAGAAAGGCTATGGGAAATATCTGACTCCATGAGGAAAGGAAATACAAGAGTTATAGGAATCCCAGAAGGAGAGGAGAGAGACAAAGGAACAAAGAAAATATTCAAGGAAACAATTGAAAAGAACTTTCCAAACATCAAGAAGGAGCTGAAAATAGACATACAAGAAGCAAGAAGAACATCAAATTTCCATGATGAAAGGAAAAATACAGCAAGACACAAAATAGTAAAGCTCCCAAGAACCCAAGACAAGAAAAAAATAATGAAGATGGCAAGAGAGAGAAACAGATAACATACAGAGGAAAACCAATCAGGCTGACATCAGATATCTCCGAAGAAACACTACGGGCAAGGAGAGAGTGGAGGGATATAGTCAACAGACTTCATGACAACAAATACCAAACAAGAATACTCTATCCCACAAAGCTTTCCTTCATCTATGAAGAAAGAATAAGGAACTTTCCAGACAAACAGAAACTCTAGAATTTCATTATGACTAACCCCCCACTCCAAAAAATACTACAAGGAGCCCTAAAGCCAGAACTAACAGAGGGATGCATAAGAACGAAACAAGACCAAAAAAAAAAAAAATTACTAAAAAATAAATAAGTAAAACCAGAGAAAAGTCAAACAAAATGGCAAATACAGATGCTAACATATCAATATTAACCTTAAATGTAAATGGACTAAACCCTTCAATAAAAAGACAGTGTCGCAGGCTGGATTTAAGACACAAAACCTAACCTTTGCTATCTCCAGGGAACTCACTTAACTACAAAAGATAAAAATAGAATGAAAGTAAAAGGATGGAAAACAATCCTACAAGCAAATGGACCCAAAGAGAAGGCAGTAACCGCTATACTTATATCAGATAAAACAGATTTCAAACTCAAAAAGATAAAAAGAAACCCCAACAGGTCACTACATAATGATCAAGGGGACAGTACTTCAAAAGAAATAACACTCATTAACATATACTTACCAGATGAAGGAGAACAAGATATATCAGACAACTATTATCATCTCTGAAAAAAGACATCAGGGAAAACACATAGTAGTGGGAAATTTCAACACACCACTATCAACAATGGATAGATCAACGAGACAAAAATTAAGTAAGGACACTAAAGCTCTAAATATGGATCTAGGGCTCATCGGCTTAACAGACATCTATAGAACACTAAACCCAAAAAAATCTGAGTACACATTTTTCTCAAGCACACATGGATCATTCTCCAGGATTGATCACATACTGGGACACAAGACAAACACCAACAGATACACCATGAATGAAATCATACCAACCATATTCTCTGACCATGAAGGCATCAAACTAGAAATAAACCATAAAAAGAAGGCAAGGAAATCTCCTACCTCACAGAGATTGAAACCCACACTACTGGAAGACCACTGGACAAATAAGGCTATCACAGGAGATATTAAAAAATACTTTGAGTTGAATGACAAGGAGGACACCAATTTCCTAAATGAATGGGATGCAGCAAAAGCAGTAATAAGAGGAAAATACATAGCAATACAGGCTCACATCAAGAAACAAGAAAGAACTCAAAGAAACAACCTAATCTCAAAGCTCAAAGAACTAGAAAAAGCACAACAACAAAACCCCAAAACCAGTAGAAGAAAATAAATAATAAAAATCAAATCAGAATAAATGAAATAGAAACTAAAAAACAATACAAAAGATCAATGAAACCAAAAGTTGGTTCTTCAAAAAAAAATAAATAAACAAACCCCTAGCAGGCTCAAAAAGGAAAAATGGGAGAAAGCACAAACAAACAGGATCACAAATGAAAGAGGAAAAATCACAACATACGGCAGAAATCAAAAGAATAATCAGAAACTACTATGACAGTTATATGCAAACAAGCTCAACAATCTAGAAGAGAGAGACAAATTCCTACAACTCTATAATCATCCTAAGCTAGATAAAGAAGACATAGAACACCTAAACAGATCAATTACAAGCAATGAAATCAAAATGGTAATCAAAACCCTTCCCAAAAACAAAAGCCCAGGACCAGATGATTAACAAATGAATTCTACCAAACATTCAGAACGAATTAGCACCTATCTTTCATAAACCCTTTCAAAAAATTGAAGGGATGATACCAAACATGTTCTATGAAGCCAAAATGATACTAATACCAAAACCGAACAAGAACAACACAAAAAAAGAAAACTACAGGCCAATCTCTCTAATGAACAGTGATGCAAAAATCCTCAATAAAATTTTAGCTATCAGAATCTGACAATGTATTCATAAGATAATTCACCATGACCAAGTAGGATTTATTCCAGGGACACAAGGATGGTTCGACATCCAACAATCAATCAATGTAATCCAACACATCAACAAAAAGAAATACAAGAACCATATGATAATATCAATAGATGCTAAGAAAGCTTTTGACAAAGTACAACACCTATTTATGATAAAGGCCCTTGAAATTCTCAGGATACAAGGAACATACCTCAACATCATAAAGGCCATATATATAACAAGCCCACAGCCATGTCATTCTCTATGGTAAAAAGCTGAAAGCATTTCCATTAAGATCTGGAACAAGACAAGGATATCCACTCTCACCACTGCTTTTCAATATAATACTGGAAAGTGCTAGCCAGAGCAATAAGACAAGAGAAAGCGATACAAGGAATCCAAATAGCCAAGGAAGAAGTCAAACTATCACTATTCGCAGATGATATGATAATATAAATAGAGAACCCCAAAAACTCCACAGAAAAACTAATCAAACTAATCAATCAGTTAAGTAAAGTGACAGGATACAAAATCAACACACAAAAAACAGTGGCCTTTCTATATACAAACAATAAATCTGAAGAAGAAATCAAGAAAACCATCCCTTTTATAAGTGAAACAAAAACAATCAAATACTTGGGAATAAACCTAACAAAAGAGGTAAAGGACCTAAACAAAGAAAACTATAAAATGCAGTTAAAAGAACTAGAAGAAGAAACAAAGAAATGGAAAGATATCCCCTGCTCAGGGATTGGAAGATTTAACATCATCAAAATGGCCATCCTACCAAAAGCAATTTACAGATTCAATGCTATTCCAATAAAAATTTCAATGACATTTTTCAAGGAAATAGAACAAATATTGATGAAATTCATACGGAGCCACCAAAAACCTTGAATAGCCAAAGCTTTCCTGAAAAAAAGGAAGGGAATGGAGACATCACATTCCCAGATTCCAAACTATATTACAAAGCCATAATAATCAAAACTGCATGGTATTGGGAAAAGAACAGACACATGGATCAATGGAACTGAATAGAAAATCCAGAAATAAACCCACAGATTGACAGTCAACTAATCGTTAACAAAGGAGAAAAGAATATGCAATGTAGCAAAGAAAGTTTGTTCAAAAAATGGTGCTGGGAAAACTGGGTTGCTACATGCAAAAGAATGAAGCTTGACTACTACCTCACACCATGCACAAAAACCAACTCAAAATGGATTAAAGAACTAGACATAAGACCTGAATCCATGAAATATACAGAAGGAAATATAGGCGAAACACACACGACATGCACCTCAAAGACATCTTTACAGACACATCACCCAAAGCAGTGATAGTGAAGGCAAAGATAAACAGCTGGGACTACATCAAATTAAAGAGCTTCTGCACAACAAAAGAGACAGTAACTAAAACAAACAGACACCACACCAACTAGGAGGAAATTTTTGCATGTGACACTAATGATAAAGGACTGATCACAAAAAACTACAAAGAGCTGAAGAGTCTCTAGAAAAACAAAGTAAATAATCCAGTCAAAAAATGGGAAGAAGAGTTAAAAAGAAACTTCTCCAAAGAGGAAATGTGAATGGCCAATAGGCATATGGAAAAATGTTCAACATCATTTGTAATCAGGGAAATGCAAATCAAAACTACAATGAGATACCATCTTACACCAGTGAGAATGGCACATATTAAAAAAAAAAAAAAAACTAGCAACAGCACATGTTGGCAAGGATGTGGAGAAAAAGGAACTCTCCTGCACTGCTGGTGGGAGTGCAAAGTGGTCCAACCACTATGGAGAGCTGTGTGGAGATTCCTCAAGAAAGATGGAGCTTCCATATGATGTAGCAATTCCACTCCTTTACCCAAAGAACACAGAATCATTAATTGAAAAGGGCACCTGCACCCCTATGTTTATAGCAGCACTATTTAAACAACCCAAATACCCATAAAGAGATGACTGGATCAAGAAGATGTTGTATATATACACAATGGAATATTACTCAGCTATCAAAAAGATAAACTCATGCAATTTGCAGCAACATGGATGGAGCTGGAAGGGATCATGCTCAGTGAAATAAGCTAGAAAGAAAAAGAAAAATACCAAATGGTCTCACTCATAGCAGGAATTTAGAATACCTAAATAAGGGACCAGGAAAAAGACTAATTATAATAAAGTATAATAAAGTAAAAATCAAAATCAACAAGCAACTATAAACCAGAGACACAGTATGGGGTGGGAGGTGGAAGGTATTAGCATCAAAATAATGGGGGTGGGAATTGTATGGGGACTATAACCAAGATGAAAAAGCATACATTGTGCAAAAATGAAAAATTATGTAAAAATACATAAAATAAAATAAATAAAAATAAAAATGCTATTCAGGATGGAGGGGGAAGTAAATATTGTTTAAAAAATGAACAATGATGTAAAAATAAATTAAAAAACACAGTTTAGCAAAGTAGCAAGATGCAAAGTCAACAAAAAAAGAATTGCCTTTTTATACACAAATAATAAACTAGTAGAAGAAATTAAGAAGCCCGTCCCATTTGCAATCTCACCATTAAAAATGAATCCCTCGGAATGAGACTAACAAAGGAGGCAACACCTGTACAAGTAAAACTATAAAACTTTGTTAAAAGAAATAAAAGAAGACACAAAGAAATGGAAAAATATTCCCTGCTAATGCTTAGGAAGAATCAACATTGTCAAATTTACTATCCAAAGTAATTTAAAGATTCAGTGCAGTCCCAATTAAAATCTCAATGACATTCTTCAAAGAGAAAGAACAAAGAATGCTGAAAAACATATGGAACCACATAAAACCCTGACAGTCAAATCCCCTCTGTCTAGATGTGTGACGTATCACACATCTAGATTTCAAATTATACTATAAAGCCATAATAATGACAACACTATGGACTAGAAGAAAAACACACATATCAACCAATGGAATAGAATTGCATCACCAGAAATAACACCACACATTTACACACAACTAATACACGACAATGGTACAAATTATATGTACTGGAACAGGAAACCTTCTTCAATAAATGGTACTGGGAAAATTGGGCTGACACATGCAAACGAATGAGTCTAGAAGACCTCCCCTAGTGGCACAGCAGTTGAGCACTGGGTTGTGAAGCTGCCCACAGCCTCTGCAGCACCAGCTGGATCCCTGGCCGCCGGCGAGGGTCCCACATAGCATGCAGACCTCTCCTCCCACATAGCATGCAGACCTCTCCTGCTGCTCCCCTCAGCGGTGTATTTGGTGAGTCTGCCTGTTCTGTTCCCTGCTCTGGTTCTGGGGAATCTTCTCACCCTCCTGCGCTTCTGAATGTACCCAGTGCTTGTATAAATAAATAAATAAATCTTAAAAAAAAAAAAAAAGAATGAGCCTAGACCGTGATCTCACACCATTCATGAACATCAACTCAAAATAGATAAACTATTTTGATGTAGAACTTGAAATCATAAAATACATATAAGAAAACAGGCAAAACACTCTGTGACATAAACTTCAGAAACATCTTTGTGGACTCATCTCCCACAGCAAGGAAAATAAAAAGAGAAGATAAACAACTCGTACTTTTAAACTAAGTATCTTTCTTACAGGAAAGAGACAGTGACCAAAACAAAGAGACACCCTACTGAATGGAAGCTAATATTTGCACACCATTTCAAAAATCAACAAAGAACTTATTCAACTCAACCGAAAGTAAACAAACAGCCCAATCAAAAAATGGGCAGAAAGCTAATTAGGCATTTCTCCAAAGAAGACACGTAGATGGCTAATCGACCTATGAAAAAAATGCCCATTATCACTTATCGGGGAATGCAAATCAAAACCACAATGAGATACCACCTCACACCTGTAAGAATGTCCATTTAAAAAAAAAAAAGAAACAACAAGTGCTGGCCAGGGTGTGGAGAAAAAGGAACTCTATTACACTGTTGGTTGGAATGTAGATTTGTCCAGTCCCTGTGGAAATAAGCATGGAGAGTTTTCCAAAATCTAAAAATGGATCTACCATACGATCCAGCAATTCCAATCCTAAGTATCTATCCAAAGAGGACAAAAACACTAATTTGAAAGTCAACCTTTACTCCTATGTTTATAACAGTACTATTTACTATAGCCAAGATATGGAAACAACTAAATTCTCTAGAACAGATGAGCAAGATGTGCCACATATCATAATGGAATACTACTTAGCAATCATATAAGATACTCATTTCACTTTTGGCAACATGGATGGAACTTAAGGGATTATTCTAAGTGAAGTAAACTAGAAGAAAGATGGCTTCACTTATATCAAAATATAGAGAAACAAGCAAAGGATCAGACAAAGATATACTATAAGACTTACCCTTGAAAGCAGAACATAGATCTGTATACTTAGAAGGGGAGTAGAACTAGGAGGGAAAGAGGAATAGTAGAGAACGTGTGGGGAGGAGAGCATGTCAGAGTGTGGAGGAGGACTGTGGACACTTTGGTGGTGGGAAAGCTATGGTTACCACACCTGAGGGAGAAATCCTACATTGTGAAAAAGTAAACAAGGATGTTGACAATTTTTTAATTAAAAAGATGTATCTGGCTTATGCAAATATATCATTCATTTTATTACATTGGGGATATTGCTTTAAGTTAAAAATTTTAGTAACATACCATAATAATATGGAATTAAAGGTCTCCTAAAATATAAAAGAAAACAGAAATAATGTATCTACTAAATTGGTAACAAAGCATAGTGGTTAATGACCTGGCACCTGGGTACAAACTACCAGGATTCAAATCCTAGTTTCAACCCTTGGTTGTGATTTTGGATAAATGGCACAACTTCCTTAACTACCTCTTTAAGGGGCTAGAGTAGTATTTGCCTTGTAAAATTTTTGAGGTTAAAATTACACCGCACACAAACAGACACACATGTATTTGATTTAACTCTTCTTAAAAACTATTAAGTTACATTTTTATTATTTCATGGTCAGAGTACATGAAACTCCTGAGTCAGAGACAAAAGACTTTCCTGTTGATGGCACAGAAAGTAGCATGAACATAAGGTTAACATAAATTTGCCTGTCCCCCAAGTCCCAGAGAGTGATGCAGGTGATTTATATAGATGATATATACTAACATTTTTGTTTTTGTTGTAGTCAAAGAACCCTAAACTTCAAGAATCCCCTCTTTAATATCAGGTAATAGGCAGGTTTCCTCTCAGTCCCACTGGGGGTCTTTATCTCAGTTTTCAGGGCTCATTGATGCAAATATATACCTGAGAAATGACTTGATTAAGGGGTGGTAAAGCCTTGTATTATTAATATCCATAGCAAGACTGACAGGCAAATGAAAAATCCCTAAAGAACTGTCTTTCTAAGTAATATAAAGCACTTATAAAGAATGCTGTGTACATATAGAGGACTCTTAATATGCTATTATCTTTATAGCAGAATTCTTAAAGACAGTGCATTGAAAGCATAATTATTAAGAAATAATCAAACTTTAACTGCCATATGTAGTATACATTTAAGTAAGAAGATTCACACATGCAAGAGAATGAAACTAGACCACTAATACACAGCATACACAAAAATCAGTTCAAAATGAATAAAAGACTTGGATGTAATATGTGAAACCATAAAATGCATAGAAGAAACATAGGCAAAATAATGTACAGCATTGGCTTCAGAAATGTCTTTGTTGATTCATCCCCAAAAGCAAGGAAAATAACATAGAATATAAACAATTGAGGCTACATCAAACTAAAAAGCTTCTGTGCAATGATAGTAATCAAAATGAAGAGACAAACTACTGAATGTAGAAAATATTTATACACCATACAAATGACAAGGGACTAATACTAATGATCTATAAATAGCCTATACAAGGACAACAGCAAAAAATAGCTTAAAATGTACTGAAGAGTTAGTCACTTATCCAAAGAAAACATGCAGATGGCAAATAAGCATATGAAAATTGTTCCACATCACTTATCAGGGAAATGTCAATCAAAATCACAATGTGATAAGACTTCACACCTGTGAGAATGGGCCATATTAAAAACATACAAACAAAACCAGAATCAAGTGCTGGCAAGGATGTGGAGAAAAAGGAACCCTCTTAAACTGTTGGTAGGAATGTAAATTGGTCTAGCTCCTATGGAAACCATTGTGGAGGTTCATGAAAGGACTGAAAATGGTTCTGCCATCTGACCCAGCAATCCCACTTCTAAGGAAGTATTCAATGAACACAAAAAACAATAAATATAAAAGAGAACTTCACTCCTGTGTTTATTGCAGCATTATTTATAATAGCCAAGATGTAGAAACAACTTAAATGTCCCAAGCCAGTTGAGTGAATCAAGATGTGATACACACACACAATGGAATAATACTCAGCAATAAAAAAATATATACTTATTCCCTTTGCAGGATGGCATTGGAAGGGATTATGCTAAGTGAATTAAGTCAGAAGGGAAAAGATAAATACCTGATGGTTGCACTTATATGTGGAATATAGAGAAGCCACACAAAGATTCAGACAAAGACAAACCATAAAAAAACCCTGGAGGGCCTCCCCTGGTGGCACAGCAGTTGAGCACTGGGCTGCAAAGCTGCCCACAGCCTCTGCAGTGCCCATTAGATCCCCAGCTGCTGGGCAAGGGTCCCACATGGCACGCAGACCTCTCCTGCCGCCAGCTGCTCCCCTCAGCAGTGTGTTTCGTCTTTCTGCCTGTTCTGTTCCCCGCTCTGGCTCTGGTGAATTCTCTCACCCTCCCGTGCTTCTGACTGTACCCAGTGCTCATTTAAATAAATAAATAAATCTTAAAAAAAAATTAAAACAAAACCCTTGAAAGCTGACCATAGATCTGAGACATCAGGAGGGGAGTGGAAGGGATAGGAAGAGGGTAAAAGTGGAGAGGGGGTGGTACAATGGACTATGGTAAAAGATTATGGGTGCTTTGGTGGTGGGAGAGATATGGTGACCACATTGAAGGGAAGATAGCCAATACTGTCAAAAAAATTCACAAGAATGTAAGAAAACAGTACTTCATGAAAAATATAAATAAATAAACCAAAAGAAAAAATGTATTTTACTTGTTATAATGGAATTTTTATGCAAGGGATATTTGTATTTTCAATTGACAAATATTGTCAATTTTTTACTTTAAAAAATTGGTATTAATAACCAACTATATACCAGTCAATTTTTCTTATTTTTTTGTCAAGGTAGTGTAATAGTCAATTCTTACATCATTGTCAGAATGATACATTTAAAAAAATGAGGCATTCCTGTGTGGTCTTACAGAACATGTATCATATTTTCATGAAGTTGAACATATTTTCTTATGTTTAAAAGTCATTTTCTTCTCTTAAAATTGTCTGCTCATGCTCATGACTCATTCTGTTGTGATGATGTTAATGTTGTGTTTTAAAAATAAAACAATTATTGAAAGTACTATGTCAAGCAAAGTGACCCTTTTAATATCAAGTTTCATTTGTGGAAAAAAACCCTTACTGTTGAAATGTTTTAATTAGCAGTAAAATTTTTCTCCCCTTAGCTACCATTACACCACATCCTATGAGAGGTCCACAAAGCCTATGTGATCTATGGTCAGTATATATTTTTTATGAACTAGCTTCCTAGCTTCTCTATTGAATAATCAATTATTGACCTAAATTCTAAATAAACAACTTTTGTATTCAGGTCAGAAGAAAAAAATAAAGTAAAATCCATTTTTTCTTTTTTTTTTTTGGTAACAGAACTTCAGAACTTGTCCCAAGAAGGCTAGATTCATAATGAAAAGAGAAGGAAAACTGGCCACTATCAACAGTGGAAAATCATGCAAAAAATATACTTGGAAAAAAAAATGAAATTTAGGGTTAAAATACACACACACATACACACATGCTTTTGAGTAAATTTCAAAGTTAAGTCTTATTTCCTTGATTAACAAATAAAGAGCAGATACTTTGGCTCAAAGAACAAGTTTTAAATGAGATCGACTTGATTACAAGGCTGTTTTTCTTGGGGCCTGTGTTTTTTGACTGTGTGAGGTTTTAAAACATAGGCTAAAATCCAAAGTAAAGTTCTTTAGAGGTGTGAGTATGACCTCAACACATTCGTATTGCTTTCTGTCAATAAATTTTTGGAAATTATGGAGATCTGCCCATGAATCACTATAGAAAAAGAACCAGTAAGATATCAAGAACATAGGGTATTGAAGCACATGGCCTTTAGATTCTGTGTTTATATGAAGGAAACCCTTAAGAGGAGCTCATTCCAAGCTCTCACATATGTTTTCTTAGGTAAATTAGCCACAGTCTTCATGCAGAGAAAAGGTGATCAAGAGCCCTCAGAGGTTATACTTCGTGGAGTATTCACTGGATGCATGTTATCACTCAAGGAGCATTGCTCTAAGTCAGCTTAAAGACTTTGCAATAATTTCCTACTTTCATCAGAGGTATTTAAGTAGCAACCCTTCAAAATGTAAAACAAATCCAGAAGCAGCCTAGAAGCATACTTATTATGGCTTGTTTTGCTAAGAAAAGGCTTTGTGGACTCTTTTAATGTTTTTAATCAAGAATAGTACTTGTTATTCTGATATTTTCTCTATAATAGAACATTTGATATCATTAATTACAAATAGAGAATTTATTGAGTTAGATAACCATTTTGTGCAATTAAAGAACATATCTTTTCAGACACTTTTAATGTTTTTTTTTAATTGGCAGATATTTAATGTGTACAGAGATAAGTATACATCATAAAATCAAGCATCACCATCAATGGCATAAAATTATCCATTACCTTCGAAAGTTTCCCCTGTCCCCTTTGGGTTTATTTTTTATTTTTTTAAATAAATTTTATTTTTATATTCCCCATACAATTGCAGCCTCCTTATTTTTTTATTTTATTTATTTATTTATTTATTTATTATTTTTTTATTTTTTTTAAATAATAAATTTTATTTTTATATTCCCCATACAATTGCATCCCCCCCATTCTGACCCCAATCCCTCCCCTCCCGCCACCCACCCCCCAAAAGTGTCTCTGGTTCATAGTTTTTTGTTGATTTTGATTTTCACTTTCTTATAGTTATTCATTTTCCTGGTCCCTTATTTAAGTTTTCTAGATTCCTGCTATGAGTGAGACCATCCGGTATTTTTCTTTTTCTTTCTGGCTTATTTCGCTGAGCATGATCCCTTCCAGCGCCATCCATGATGCTGCAAATTGCATGTGTTTATCTTTTTTGAATGCTGAGTAATATTCCATGGTATATATGTACCACATCTTCTTGATCCAGTCATCTATTTTGGGGCATTTGGGCTGTTTCCAAAGCTTAGCTATTGTAAATAGTGCTGCTATAAACATAGGGGTGCAGGTGTTCTTTGGAATTGATGTTTCTGTGTCCTTTGGGTAAATACCTAGGAGTGGAATTGCTGGATCATATGGAAGCTCTATGTTTAGTAGGTCCAGAAATCTCCACACAGCTCTCCATAGTGGTTGGACCAGTTTGCACTCCCACCAACAGTGCAGAAGAGTTCCTTTTTCTCCACATCCTCGCCAACATTTGTTGTTGCTAGTTTTTTAATATGTGCCATTCTCACTGGTGTGAGATGGTATCTCATGGTAGTTTTGATTTGCATTTCCCTGATTACAAGTGATGTTGAACATTTTTTCATATGCCTGTTGGCCATTTGCATTTCCTCTTCAGAGAAGTTTCTTTTTAGCTCTTCTGCCCATTTTTTGACTGGATTATTTTCTTTGTTGTTGTTGAGTCTCATCAGCTCTTTGCAGATTTTTGTGATCAGTCCTTTATCATTAGTGTTGTGTGCAAAAATGTTCTCCCAGTCGGTGGGGTTTCTCTTTGTTCTGGTTATTGTCTCTTTTGCTGTGCAGAAGCTCTTTAATTTGATGTAGTCCCAGCTGTTGATCTTTGCCTTCACTATCACTGCTTTGGGTGATGTGTCTGTAAAGATGTCTTTGATGTGCAAATCCCGTAGTGTTTCGCCTATATTTCCTTCTATGTATTTTATGGTTTCAGGTCTTATGTCTAGTTCTTTAATCCATTTTGAGTTGGTTTTTGTGTATGGTGTGAGGTTGTAGTCAAGCTTCATTCTTTTGCATGTAGTGACCCAGTTTTCCCAGCACCATTTATTGAACAAACTTTCTTTGCTCCAATGCATAGTATTTGCTCCTTTGTCAAAGATTAGTTGACCATAAATCTGTGGGTTTATTTCTGGATTTTCTATTCGATTGGTCTATATGTCTATATGTCTATATGTCTGTTCTTGTTCCAATACCATGCAGTTTTGATGATTATGGCTTTGTAGTAGAGTTTGAAGTCTGGGAGAGTGATGCCTCCATTCCCTTCTTTTTTTTTCAGGAGAGCTTTGGCTATTTGTGGTTTTTGGTGATTCCATATGAATTTCATCAATAATTGTTCTATTTCTTTGAAGAATGACATTGAAATTTTGATTGGAATAGCATTGAATCTGTATATTGCTTTTGGTAGGATGGCCATTTTAATAATGTTTATTCTTCCAATCCATGAGCAGGGGATGGCTTTCCATTTCTTTGTGTCTTCTTCTATTTCTTTTAACAGTGTTTTATAGTTTTCTTTGTTTAGTCCTTTACCTCTTTTGTTAGATTTATTCCCAAGTATTTGATTTTTTTGTTTCGATAATAAAAGGGATGGTTTTTTTGATTTCTTCTTCTTCAGATTTCTTGTTTGTGTATAGGAAGGCTACTGACTTTTGCGTGTTGATTTTGTATCCTGCCCCTTTACTGAACTGATTGATAAGTTGAATTAGTTTTTCTGTGGAGTTTTTGGGTTTAATGTTTTATACTGTGATGCTCATGAAAAATTTAGCTTGAATTCAGCATTCTTGTGCTTAATCATGATGATACGCTGAGTATAAGATGCTAAACTTTCCTTTGACAAATTGCTTTTCCAGATGGCCCAGTGACACAAGTGTGGCCTTGGAATACTTTCTTGTGTGGGCAACAGAGAAAATATAACTTTAAGTTAGAATAATAATATTTAATGTTTAAAGTTTCAGATAAATGATTTAGTTGGCTAATAACATTCATATTATTGGCTTATACTATTTATATAATTGTTTCATTTTATGACCTCTTTTCTTCCCTTTTCATTTCTAACCACACTCTTCATTCTCTGGTCTCCTATCTGGCCTACTGAGTTCTGCCAATACCCTCCTGCGTAACTCTTGTCCTCTTCACACAAATTGACTTTTCATTTTCCTCCACTTTGATCTTTTAAGAGACCAGGGACCTTTCTGACATTCTTTGGATAGTGTCCCTAACTGAAGGGAGTAGCAGTATGATTAGCCTTTCAGGAAGATATTATGTTAAAGCTGTTTATAGTGTTGTGAGTTTTTGTTTTTTGATGTTTTTTGGAGTAATGTAAACATTTTTTAGATGTTTGAGTAAAACAGTTAAAGAGAAATCTTTGGGGGCCTCCCAGGTGGCACAGTGGTTGAGCGCTGGGCTGTGAGGCTGCCCGTAGCCTCTGCAGTGCCCATTCCTTCCCCGTCCACCAGTGAGGGTCCCACATGTTGCACAGACCTCTCTTCCCGCACCCGCTGCTCCCCTCAGCAGTGTACTTAGTAGGTCTGCCTGTTCTGTTCCCCGCTGGCGCTCTGGTGAGTTCTCTCACCCTCCTGAACTTCTGACTGTGCCCAGTGCTTGTATAAATAAATAAATAGATAAATAAATAAATAGATAAATAAATAAATAAAAGAGAAATCTTATATTAAAGCACAAATCACCTGTCTCTTTCCTCCCACTCCATAGTCTTCCTTGAAATTATTTCATGTCTTTTTTTTTTCACTAAGCTATTTTAGATCTTTTTATTTTATTTTTTTATTTAAATATTTTATTTTATATAATTCTTACATCTTTTTTCATCTTTGCACAATGTATGCATTTTCATTTTGGCTATATTCCCCATACAATTGCACCTCCCCCCTTATTTTGACTCTAGTCCTTCTGTTATAGGACAGGGAGAGGGGCAGCCCAAACCCCGCAAACCTGCCTATTCTACATGGGTTCTGCCATCCGCCGCATCAACACAAAACATAGGAGACTTTAATGGGAAGGAACTTTAATAAAACTAGGAAACAATACAGGTAAGGCAAAGAGTCTAGTTTCTAAATGAAGCATCCAGAGTTACCCGTCCCCTCGTGGGTAAAAGTCCATCCAAATGGGATTGGCCCAGAACAAGGCCCCAAAGCCTGCTACAAGTCTAAAGCATCTTCCAGTGGGGACCCACAGAAAAGGACCACAAACAACTGGACAAGCCCGGAAGGAAAAGAGCAAAATCAACATCAAGATAAAAGCTGCCATTGTCACCTCCCCACGGGTCTCACCCACATCTGTGTCACCTAGTCCACGACCAAAAGACAAGCACAGTTTCTTCACGTGTCTCTAGGCAACATGCGCCTCCTCCAGGTCTCCTTGCTCCATCCTGCTCCCTTCCTCAGTCTCTTCTGCAGCTTCTCCTCTTCCTGCTCAGCTCCACCCTCCCTTGGGTGGGGCAGGGAACCTGGAACTTCCCCCTTTCCTGGGGACCACCCTGTTACACTTCCTTTCCTTGCCCCTTCCCCCCCACCTCCCCAGTGTGTCTCTGGTTTATAGTTGCTTGTTGATTTTGATTTTTACTTTGTATTTATTAGTCTTTTTCCTGGTCTCTTATTTAGGTTTTCTAAATTCCTGCTATGAGTGAGACCATCCGTTATTTTTCTTTTTCTTTCTGACTTATTTTGCTGAGCATGATCCCTTCTAGCTCCATCCATGTTGCTGCAAACTGCATGTGTTTATCTTTTTTGATTGCTGAGTAATTATTTCATATCTATTTAAGACAAAAGTCTGATACTGTCATTACTGTTTTAAGCTGTTCTCTGATTTCTATTGCTCTTAGTATAGAATCCTCTTGATTCAACTTGAAGTTTTTTTAAAAAAAACTTGAAGCTCTATTGCATATTCTTTTCTCCTTTGTCAAAGATTAGTTGTTCATATAATTGTGGCTTTATTTCTGGGCTCTCTATTCGGTTCCATTGGTCTGTGTGTCTGTTTTGGTTCCAATACCAAATTGTTTTAATTATTATGGCTTTGTCATATAGCTTGAAGTTTGGAAGTGTAATATCTCCTTTCTCCTTTGTTTTCATCAATAGGGCTTTGGCAATTCATGGTTTTTTGTGGTTCTGTATGAATTTCATCAGTATTTGTTCTATTTCTTTGAAGAATGTCATTAGGATTTTTACTGGAATGCATTGAATCTGTATATTGCTTTTGGCAGGAAGGCCATTTTAATAATGTTGATTCTTCCAATCCATGAGCAGGGGATGTCTTTCCATTTCTTTTTGTCTTCTTCAATTTCTTTTAACAGTGTTCTATAATTTTCTTTTCATAGGTCTTGATGCTGGGAAAACTCGACTTCCACATGCAAAAAAATGAAACTAGACCACTACCTCTCACCATGCACAAAAATCAACTCAAAATGGATAAAAGAACTGGGCATAAGACCTGAAACCATAAAATATACAGAAGAAAATATAAGTAAAACACTACAAGACATACATCTCAAAAACATCTTTAAAGACTCATCACTCAAAGCAGTGATAGTGAAGGCAAAGATAAACACCTGGGATTACATCAAACTAAAAAGCTTCTGTACAGCAAAAGAGACATTAACCAAAACAGAGAGACACCCCACTGATTGGGAAAAATCTTTGCACTCCATTCAACTGATAAGGGACTGATCACAAAGATATACAAAGAACTCACAGGGCACAACAAAAACAAAATAAACAATCCAGTCAGGAAATGGGCAGAAAAACTCAAAAGACATTTCTCCAAAGAGGAAAGGCAAATGGCCAATAGGCATATGAGAAAATGTGCAACATCCCTTATCATCAGGGAAATGCAAGTCAAAACTATACTGAGATACCACCTTACACCAGTAAGAATGGCACATATCAAAAAAACAAGCAACAACAAATATTGGCAAGGATACAGTAAAAAAGGAACTCTCCTACATTGCTGGTGGGAGTGAAAACTGGTCCAACCACTATGGAAAGCTGTCTGGAGATTCCTCAATCTACTAAAAATGGAGCTACCATACAATCTGGCAATTTCACTACTAGGGATCTAACCAAAGGACACAAAAACAGTGATTCAAAAGAGTACCTGTACACCTATGTTTATTGCAGCACTATTTCCAATAGGTAAAACCTGGAAACAACCCAAATGCCAAAAAATAGATGACTGGATCAAGAAGATGTGGTATATATACACAATGGAATATTATTCAGCAATCAAAAAGGTAAACTCATTCCATTCGCAGCAACATAGATGGAGCTAGAAGGAACTATGCTCAGTGAAATAGGCCAAAAGGAAAAAGGAAAATATTGGATGATTTCACTTATAACAGGAATATAGTCCCCCAAATAAGACATCAGTGTAAAAAAATAATAATTACAGTACAAATCACAACAAAGCAAAAACAGACAATTGTAAACCAGAGACATACTGCAGGGGAGGAGAAGGGAGAGGGGTGAGAGGGAGGGAGTGAGGAGCACAGGGGACTGTGGTGATGGTGCATGGGTGCCTTGAGGAAGGAAATTCTATGGGGACTCAATCTGAGGGGGTGGGGGGAAGCAAATATTGTCTAAAAAATGTAAAAAAATGGTAAATGTTAAAATAAAAAAAAATTTAAAAAACCTTGAAGCTCTATAAAGGACCTCCAAATTTCCATATGACCTAGGGTTTCTCTTTATCACTTTCTTCACCAACTCTGGAATAATGAAAAAGTCCTGATTAAGACCATAGACTCTAGAGACAGGATATTTTGAAACTTGTACTTCCCTTTTTATCTCTATGATTTTGAGTGGGTTTATTAACCTCTTTATGCCTTAATTTTCTCATTTGTACTTTGAGATGGTAACTGAACCTACTTTATGGGGTTGTTTTGAGGATGGAATGAAATAACATGAAGAGAATTAGAAAACTTTGTGAAATACGGTAACTGTTAAGTATTCAATGTGAGTACAAAGATCTGAGGACCAGTAGAACGGGTATTGTAGTTCCCACATGAAAACCAGTAGACTTGAAACCCAAGAAAAGCTTATGATTCAGGGCAAGGCGAAGACAGGAAAAACATAGATGTCCCATAGGTAAAAATAATTTTCCTCTCCTTAAAATGGTCAACCTTTTTTTATCTATTCTTAGATTCAATGGATGGGATTAGGTCACATTAGGAAGGTAATTTATTTGGTCTGCTGATTTAAATGTTAATCTTATCTACAAACACTCTCAGAGACAAAACTAAGTATTGTTTGACCAAATATCTGGGCATCCCAGGCCCAATTTAGATAGCATGTAAAATTCGACCATATCCTTCAAGTCTCAGGTTAGTCACCCCTTTAGGGAAACTTGCCTTGATCTTAAGACTGTCTTTCCATGTGTTCTATGAACTCTCTTAACACAGGAATGTGCTATTTTATTTTTCACATTATCTCTATTAGCATAGAACCTGGCACATGATAAGATTTAAATGATGCTTGTTGTATGTTCAGCTAATTTATTGATCACTAGAAGCCTTTTTGATTTCTGATAATACAAGTGTTCAAAAATATTTAAAAATATATAAAAAATATTTTGAAGTGTGGTGTGTTGATTATCTAAAATCCAAACTTCTACTTATACTACTTTTAACTATTTAGTCTTTTTTTCCATTTTTTTTTTTTAATAGAGGCATGTTTTATTTATTTATTTATTTGTTTGTTTGTTTGTTTATACATGCACTGGGTACAGTCAGAAGCGTGGGAGGGTGAGAGAATCCACCAGAGCCAGAGCGGGGAGCAGAGCAGGCAGAAGGACTGAAGTACACTTTGAGGGGAGCAGCGGGCGGCAGGAGAGGTCTGCGCGCCATGTGGGACCCTCCTCTGGTGGCTGGAGAGCAGCCGGGGATCGAACCAGCGCCGCCGAGGCTGCGGGCAGCTTCACAACCCAGCGCTCAACCGCTGCGCCACCGGGGAGGCCCTTAACTATTTAGTCTTAATCATAGATTCTAGGTCTGATACTCAACTGCCCTGGTTGTAAGCATCTAGCAGAATGTGCTGATGTTTACCTTAGTAAGCATCATGTATTTCAAATGCAATCTAGTAGTTATATAGTTTGACATAATGAATATAAGCAGGTTAGCTTTTAGTTTAATTTGGCAAATACTCTGTGGCCCGTTCAATATATTTACATATATGTATCAACTAGGAAGTAAAAGACATTAAAAATAAACATCATATAATCTTAGATTTGAAAAGTCCTCCAACCTTTGGCAAGAATCTCTAATACTTACTCATAGATATGGATATAGATAGATAAAGATATACACATATGAACTGTTATCAAACTTTGTTCAAAAAGCTTATCTCACAGCACCAATAAGATAATCCACGTTAGACCTCTCTGTGTTCCCCTGAGGGAATGTGGCTTTATCTGAATTAATCTTTTCTCTCTCAAAATACCTTGTTCCACCCTCTTTCTGTGTAAAATACCCTTGCAGTATCTAGATTGGATGTGGCCTGATTCATGAATCATTTAATAATCTGAGTTTGTGAATTTTGTTTGTAACACATCCTTCAGCATGTATGTTGCACTGCTCTTATGGTCTGTTCTCAATGTTGCATCTATGTTATGTCAAGCTTTCCAGGGCTGTGGGGGAGCCATATTCTACCAACTACACACCTCCAGGCTGTAATGAATAGCATTTTCTGGGATAGTCTATCATAGCTAATTTCCTTGGATCTTTGCATCCCACCTTAAATCCTTGCACTTGTCAACAAGGTCACAAAAAACCTTATCAAGTCTTGCAAAAGCCTTCCTTTGTTCAGTCAACAAATAAGGATTGAATCTGTATTGTGCTCCAGACATTATATCTAAGGTATTTCCTTAATAGATGAGTCTAAAAACAATATTGAGGAAAATAATAGGTCAGGTTTATATATTTTGAGTTTTAAAAAATCTCAGACTCAAATCTAACTAAATGTCTACCCAAAGAATACAAAGACAGCAATTTGAAGGGATATGTGCACTCCTATATTCATTACAGCACTATCAACAATAACGAAGTTATACAAACTTCATGGATTATTTCTATTTTGATGTTTTATTGTCAGAGAAAATAGTTGGTATGATTTTTATCTTAGTGTATCTGTGAAGGACCTATACAAAGAAAATTACAAAACTCTGTTAAAAGAAGTAGAAAAAGACACAAAGAAATGGAAAAACAGTCCCTGCTCAAGGATCAAAAGAATTAACATCAAAATGGCCATCCCACTGAAAGCAATTTACAGATACAACACTATTCCAATAAAAATTTCAATCACATTCTTCAAAGAGCTAGAACAAATATTGATGAAATTCATATGGAACCACAAAAACCCTCAAATAGCCAAAGCTTTCCTCATCAAAAAGGAGAATAGAGGTATCACACTCCCAGACTTCCAGCTATAGTACAAAACCTAATAATTAAAACTGTATGTTACTGGAACAAAAGCAGACACACAGACCAATGGAATTGAATAGAAAACAAATAAATAAACCCACATATTTATGAACAACTAATCTTTGATAAAGGAGCAAAGAATATGCAATGGAACAAGGACAGTTCAATAAATGGTGCTGGAAAAACTGGACTGCTACATGCAAAATAATGAAGCTACACTATTACCTGACACCATGCACCAAAACCAACTTAAATCTTAAAATGGATAAAAGAATTAAACATAAGACCCAAAACCATAAAATATATAGAATAAAACTAGGCAAAAAACTCCATGACATACATCTCAGTAACATCTTGAAAGACACACCCCCCCAAAGCAAAGAAAGTGAAAGAAAAGATAAACAGCTGGGATTACATCAAACTAAAAAGCTTCTGTACAGAAAAGATAGATTAACCAAAATAAAGAGACACCCTACTGATTGGAAAAAATTTTTTGCATTCCATACAATTGATAAGGGATTTATCACAAAGATATACAGAGCACACACAACTCAACAAAGTAAACAATTGAATAAAAAAAATGAGCAGAATAGCTAAAAAAAAAAACACTTCTCCAAAGAGGAAATGCAAATGGACAACAGGCATATGAAAAAATGTTCAACATCACTTGCAATCAGGGAAATGCAAATCAAAACCATAATGAGATACCACCTTACGCCAGTGAGAATGGAACATATTTTTTAAAAGGGTACCATAAATGTTGGAAAAGATATGGGGGGAGGAACTCCCCTACACTGCTCATGGGAATGCAAACTGCTCCAATCACTATAGAAAAATGTGTGAAGGACCCTCAACTACTAAAAATGAAGCTTCTATCTGACCCAGCAATTCCAGTACTAGGAATCTACTCACAGAATACAAAATTTAATTCAAAAGGATACCTGAACCGTGTATTTATTGCAGCACTATTTACAACAGGTAAGCTATGGAAATAACACAAAAGTCCAAAAATAGATGACTGTATCAAGAAGATGTGGTATACAGACACAATGGAACACCATTCTGTTCCAAAATGTTATCAAAAAAGATAAACTTATGCCATTTGCAGCAACATGGATGTAGCTGGAAGGGATATGCTCAGTGAAGTAAGTCAGAAGGAAAAAGAAAAATATTGGCTGGTTTTACTTATGGGAGGAATATAAAGAAACCCAATTAAGGATCAGAAATAAAATAAAATAACAATAAAAAAAATTAGTGGTCAACTATAAATCAGAGACATTTTTTAAGGGAGTGGAAGGAAGAGTGATCAAAATGGTGAGGGAAGAGCTCAGGGACTATAGTCATGGTTCACCGGTGTATTGGTGGTGGGAATTTTTGGGCACTACACCTGAGAAGAGAAAGCAAACATTGTACAAAAATGAACAATGATTACATAGAAGGTGATCAAAGCTTGTTCAGAACAGTCAAAGTGTTGTAGAGCAACCCCGATACAAAACGGGGTGCCTGACTGTGGGTCCTCACCCGCGCGCTTAAAAGGACTTATCAATGCTCTACTGCAGGCACACGTGAAAGGTTAATAAAAGGTTTATTTACAAAGGGAAGGGGAAATGAGGAAATGTACAGCTCTGGGAGAAAAGTGGGAGACAAAGTTTTAAATGAGTCCTACCCGATCCGCCGATTAGGAATCCCAAAATGGCGCTCTGAGAGCTGGCCACCAGCCAGGAGCGGTGAAGCCAGGAGGCGAGCGATCGTGAGCCAGAGAGAGCCCAAGGCCCACGTGTTTGGTTTTTTATATCCAACCTGGCTGCCCAACTCCACCCTCAGGTCCCAGCCACCCTCCCTTGGTGGTGATGGGATTTGTCTTTCCCAGAGTCTTGATGGCTTTAGTCTGGAGTGGGGGTGGAGTCCACAAAGTTAATCCTGTATGGGATTAACTCAGGACATCACTTCCCCCTAACAAAAGGCTTTGGTACTTCAGATTTCCACTGAAATAAAAACTAAGAGATATGACAGAAATAACTAATGAATGATCACTTCTTCATAATATTTATCTTTAGTGAATGGCATAATGATCAAACATATAAATTATGAAAACTTTGAACAAACTCAGAAATGCATGCAAGTGTGTTTTTAATTAAACTAGGATAAAACATAAATGTGCCCAAATTTTTTTTCAATTGAGTTTTCATTCTGCTAATCTCAGATTGCCTAGATAAATTGTGACTAGAGAAAATGTACATAGTAGGTTGGTTATAGAGAAAGACTAAAATGTTAAAAGCTTATTGTTAGTTTGTCATAAATCAAGTTTAGGAAAAAAGAACAAGGAATATGTACGTATTTTCAAATGTAGCTTATCAAATGTAAAAATTCACACACATTCAAAAAAGTCTTGTAAATGAGAATAACCTTATAAAATGCTAGTCTTCAGATATCTTTTGAACAAGTAGCATCTAGAAACAGTTTCAATATTTCCAATAAAAACACAAAATGTTTAAGTTTTCAAAATTTAAAGTACTAAGTCATTAAGCAGTTATTATTCATACAATTTGAGGAGGTCATTTACATTTGCCTGCGACTACATGGGAAAAACATATTTGTGTGCCTCCTTAGATCCACTATCTTGATTCATTAACCTAAAAATATGAAATCATTGTTTTTATTTCTTTAAAGAGAGAAAGAGAAAATGTGAAAGCCAGAAAAAATAGTTTGTTTCAATTTTTTTTTTTTCCTCATAAATTTCTCAGTTCTCTGTAATGGAGACCTTCCATGAGTTCTTAAAAAGGGAATTTTGTTAGCCAGAGAAACTTTCCGTGAGCTTTCTTGCTTGCCAAAATTTTAAAACCTCCTGACACATATCAAAGTGCTAAGCCAATGTTAATAAACTACCTCTGAAATTTTAGATGCATGTAGAAAACTTAATTCATGTATTCATTTGCCACTTGTATTTTAACCTGAATTCTGTCTTTCCTTCTTTTTCAAGAATGCTCAGATTTATTACTGAATGACTATACAACATACTAGAATGCAGAAGAAATATTAACTATTTGATGATGAACTATTCAGGAATTCCCTTCTAGAATTGTTATAGGACAGCCCCGATATTGAACGGGTTGCCTGGCTATGGGTCCTCACCCGCGCGCTTAAAAGGGACTTATTAATACTCCACTGCAGACACACACAAAAGGTTAATAAAAGGTTTATTTACAAGGGAAAAGGAAATAAGGAAAATGTACAACTCAGGGAGAAAATAGGGAAATAAAGTCTTTAACGCGTCCTACCCGATCCGACGACCTGGAAACCCAAAGTCACTTTCAGAGCTGGCCGGACCTGCGAGCTGGTGGAGAGCCAAAATGGGGATCCCCCAAAGCCCACATGTCTGCCTTTTATATCCACCTGGCTGCTTAACCCCACCCTCAGGTCCCAGCCACCTTCCCTCTGGTGGTGATGGGATTTGGAGTTCCCAGTGTCTTTGGCTTTGGCCTGGGGTGGGGGTGGAGTCCACAAAGCCTGTATGGAATTAGCTTTAGGACATCCTTTTCCCTCTAACAGAATGACCACTGACTAACCTTCAGTTTTAAGATATTCTGCTACTGAATAGGAAAATTGGTAACGTGGAAAGTTATAGAAGCTTAGGTGATTTGAGTAAATGTTGATACACAAGAGAAGCCAACAGCATTGATAATACAACAATCTCCCCCTCCATTCACCAGTCCTTTGTAAGACCTTCAAATGAAACAGTAACAAATAAATGTTTTGGGGTTCTTTTGTTCCAGGCTTTATCTTCTATTTTGTTTTCTTTCAGTCCTACACCTGGTATGTACTTCTTATCGATTTCTCATTGTATTCATGCCCTCTTTCACAAAATCATTGAAACCTCAACACACCAAGAAAAGCCCTAGAAATGAATTGATAAATATTTCCTTTCTTTGTTAATTCCCTTGGGTATGGCTCACAAACAGTGTAAACATCATTTCTCAGCACAATCCTAGTCTATGGTAATCATAGAAGACATCTGATTGACACACACACATAGGATTAGTGATTTCAGTACCCAGGCAAAACTTTCTCATGAGGTAATTAATCTTGATGTTTTTTTCTCTTCCAAACATAGGTTAGAATGATCTACATAATCCCTCCCTTTAAAATAAGGCAGAGGGAAAAAAGAGCAAGAGAGTATGAGAAGTAGAAAAGAAGAATCCACCGCCCCCAAAGTAAGCTATTCCTAAATAACACGTACCTTCAACTAACATTTTGTTGAATATTCAGTTGAGGGAGTTTGATTTCATTATAGAATTAGAAACAAAAGAATAACTAGAGATATGAGCAACAGCTTGGGATTGTGCTGTTAAATCATATTTGTGCTGCTTCCAGAGACTCAAAGTAAAAACAGAAGAAGCTATTTTCTAAACTTTGTGAAATATCTGTGCACAAATAATTTCACCAAGCATGCCTCTTACTGACTCTCATTGTTTATTTTATCCCAAAACTTCAGCATAATCATTGACGTTTCTGGATTCTCCCACAATATGTACAAGTTACTCAGCAAAGAGTTTTATATTCTTGTGGAATGTGTAGGCAAGAACCAAATTTCAATTTAAAATGCTAGTTTTACTGTGATCTTTGGGTCTTGAAGACACTTGGGTTACATTTAAATATTGCATTTATGAGTTTGTGTTCAGGCATTCTTGGTTAACCTTTTTTAAAATTTTTTATAAGGGGCCTCTCTGGTGGCACAAGGGGTTGAGCACAGCACTGCGAAGCTGCCCACAGCCTCTGCAGCGCCAGTTCGATCACTGGCTGCCGGAGAGTGTCCCACATGGCACGCAGACCTCTCCTGCTGCCCACTGCTCCCCTCAGCAGTGTATTTCATCGGTCTGCCTGTTCTGTTCCCCTCTCTGGCTCTGGTAAATTCTCTCACCTTCTTGTGCTTCTGACTGTACCCAGTGCTTGTATAAATAAATAAATAAAATCTTAAAAAAAATATTTTTTTCAAGGCTATAGAAACAAAAAGAATGCAATGAAATACTACATCCCACTTGTTAGGATGGTCATTACAAAACAACAACAACAAGCCAAAGGAAATAAATGTAAACAAAGATGTAGAAAAATTAGCCCCCTTGTAACTGTTGTTGGTAGGAGTGTAAAATGGGTCAGAATCTATGGAAAACTTAGATTCTTTACAATATTAAAACTAAAACTACTGTGTTTTTGAGGACAGCTGTATATACATAAAAAGAAGTGGAATCAGGATCTCAAAGAGATACCTGTACTTCCATATTCATTACAGTATTATAAAAGTCAATTTCCATTATAGTAGCCAAGATAAAGAAATAATCTGAGTGTCCATCCACAGATGAGTAGATGAAGAAAATGCAGTGATACAAATTGGAATATTATTCAGCCTTACAATGAAATTCTCACATTTGCTACAATATGTATGAACATGGAAGAGATTATGCTAAGTAAAATAAGTGCCATAGAAGAATAAAGACTGAATTATTCCATGTATATGAAGTATCCAAATTAAGCTAATAGAAGCAGATATTTAATTTGTGATTAAACGTTCTGTATGCTCATGAACACAAGGTTAAATTTTATATATGTGATCATTGATGTAATGGGAGAATAAGTTTGTCATGCATGATCTAAAATACTGTTAGATAATTTGCTAGAAACAGGTTCCTTTGTATTGAGATACTCTCATTTTTTTTTTAAATAATGAAATACTAAGAAAAGTTACTCATTATATTTTGTTAATGCTAGTTTATATATTTTATGTATTAACTTCTTAGATAGCAACTAATTTGCAATGGAATTACTATGGAATTGTGAGTTTATATAAAGAGTACTGAAGGAGAAATTCTATTGGATTATAGAAGGAAGAACACTTTATTAAAAGTAGTTGATATTTGAATTGGAAAAGTAGGATTATCTAGAAAGAAAGTAATTGAGGAATAAAAAATGCTAAGGTTAATAAATGATGATCTTTAATAATTTTTCCATGACTTTTCTGAGGTAAGTAATGCATCAAAGTACTTATTCAATGCCAAAGAAAATCTTTTCTGGACTTCAGGCTACTCTTAGAAAATTGGACATTTTTCTAGATGTCTATTTTTATATTAAGATGATAGACGATTTGGAAGCCATTGTAAAATCTATTTACAAGTAAAGGAAACTGGGATTATTGAGCACATAAAAAGATCATCTAGTATTTACGTGAGTTCAAGTTTATAAAGGCAGCTCTAACTTTAACAAACCAGTTGAATTTTAAAAATTCATTTTGAAGTCTGTTATTTGGAAACTGGAATATATTTTTCCTTAGAACCAAATGTTCTATATAATGGCTAGTTGGTGTGAACAAATTCTCTAAAAACTCTTTAACCCACAACATTCCCAAAAATATCCATGGATACTAATACCATTAAGAATATAACTTTCGGGCCTCCTTGATGGTGCAAGGGGTTAAGACGCAAACTATGAAGCTATCTGCAGCCTCTGCAGCACAAGTTCAATCCCCCGGCTGGCCAGGGAACAACCCACATGGTGCAGCAGACCTCTCCTAACTCTCCCGCTGCTCCCCTCAGCAGTTTACTTCTGTCAATCTGCCTGTTCTGTTCCCCACTCTGTCTCTGGTGAATCCTCTCACCCCCACACCTCTGGCCTGTACCCCAGCTCTTGTATGCATAAATAAATAAATCCTTATAAAGTGTAAAAGCTCTACACTTTAAAAAAAAAAGAATATAACTTTCAGGTAGACTTTGCTTTCTGGATAAATGAACATGAGAACCAAGTAGATATTCTAGAGCAAGCTCTTCCCTAATCTTCTGAAAATGATTGGTAATGCTATTTTTCCTTTCCTAACTAATCTTAGCCTATAGTAGTTTCCTCAGGAATGTTAAAAATTATTGCTATAAGCCATTGGTACTTATTTCTAAGGATTGTGGGAGTGATTCTAGCAGAGTCACTCTCTCTCGACACAGAGGGTTAAAGTTTGGGAATGGTCAAATAAGTAAATGGATTAGGCTGTGGAATAACCACAAATGTAAAGAGGAACAATGAAATCCATGGAGACTGAGAGTGTAGGCTACAGGGCACACCCTCTTCCAGGGAAGAATCTTAGAGGCTGTTCTTATTGGTCAACCTAGCATAGTGAGTCCAATGAGAATACAACTGGTTAAAAGGGTAATAAGACAATACCAAAAAGTCATAACCCAGTTCTAACACAAGTTAAACAGATTTATTGTCCAAACATTTGATTAAACACGAAACAGGAAACAAAGTTTAAATTTAAAGGTTAACTGATTTTTCAAGTCCACAGGCCGTGAGTGTTTGTTTTCTGTATAAAAGAAAGGAGTTAATATTCTTACATTGGAGCTGCTGAGCTAAATACAAATGCACTGCTTAAGCACTCTGCTTGTAGTGGAGGTGAGCTTTTCCTTTCAGGAAAGAAGGATGAAAAGATTGACATTCACTGGAAAATGGGATTATAATTATCAGAGGTGGTGGGCAGAAGGAGATAGGGGAATTGCTAGCAGGAACTAAATAAAGTTTGATATCATCTTCAAATACTGAAATTCACCAGCAATTTTCTAAATATGTTTTTGGATGTGTTTGAAGTTCTAGAGAATCTGCTAAAAGAAACTGAAAAATGTTCAGATTGGAAAACAAAAAAGCAAAAATTTTTCTATTCAAAAAATGCCTGAAAGCTAAAGTTTCAGGAATATGAAGAAAATGAGAGGAGGCAGCATTGAATTAGAATGAAAATATACTCCATATGAATTTCAGTTTTATAGAATAAGATGAAAAAACTTAAAATGAGTGTTGAGAGTTTTCAAAAAATTACATTCAAGCACCACTTTCACTGAAAAACAAGAAACTATGTTTTAGAATCAAGATGACATCAGAGGAGATTCTTGCTTTGTTCGCATCATCTAACAGTTAACTAGAGGAACTCTGCACCAGAGTATCCTGTGGCTTGGAGTGATGCTGGAATATATCTTGACCATAAGAGATCAGCACAAGCTGTGAAAGAGAAGACAGAGAAAATTCGTCTCAGTGAATGGGAGGTGGGTAGAAATAAGTGCCTGGGGGCTGCAGTCCAGGATTGAGGGCAGCTAGTTTAATCAGTGGCCTTGGGGAAGAGCAAAAGTGTGGAAGAACACAGATATATGAGGGTCGGAGAATACATGTAGGAGCTGGGACTCTTGCAGGAGGATTACTTCTCAGTAAAAAGAACAAAGATAATGCCCTGGACTTTATCCCATCTTCCCTACCCCTTCATATAGGTACTAACCTCAAGAAGTACACTAAGATCATATAGACTGCAGAATCTCAGGTCAAGAATCTCAAGAGGAGAAATGATGGTGGTGTCAAAAGCATATGCCAGGCTCCTCCTATCACATTTGCCCAGCAGGTGTGGAGGTTCCTCAGACTACTAGAAATTGTGCTACCATATGACTCAGCAATTCCACTCCTAGGAGATCTACCCAAAGGACACACAAACATTAATTCAAAAGAATACCTGCACCCCTATGTTTATTGAAGCACTATTTATAATAGATAAGGCTTGGAAACAACACAAATGCCCAAAAATATATGACTAGATTAAGAAGATGTGGTATATATACAAAATGGAATACTATTCAGCAATCAAAAATGTAAACTAATACCATTCACAGCAACATGAATGGAGCTAGAAGGGATTATGCTCAGTGAAATATGGCAGAAGGAAAACAAAAAAAAAATATTGGGTGGTTTCACTTTTAGGCAGAATATAGGGGAATGAACCAAGAGATCAGAGAAAAAAAATAATAACAATAAAAAGCTTAACATAATGCAACAAAAATAAACATCAACTATTAATCAGAGACATTCTGCAGGAGAGGGAGAGAAAATGGGGTCAAAATGAGGGTGGAAAGAGAATAAGGGATTATAGTTATGGTGCATGTGTGAATTGGTAGTGGAAATTCTATGGGAACTACACCTGAGAAAAGAAAGCAAACATGGTAAAAAAAAAAAAAAGAACAATGATGTAAAATATATAAATATATAAATTATTAAAAATAAAATACAGCATATAAATAAATTAAATAAAAACTCATTTGACCAGCAGGTGCAACCTCCAATGTTTCTCCCACCCCTTGACTCAGCAATTGCAAATTCAAGTTTTCAAATCTCTTCAGCTACAAAAGGGCCAAAACAGAAATTGCAGCACAAACTTCTGGACAATTCAAGTAGCTAAACTCTCTAAATTACTACTATAGATTTTCTTTTTAAAAAAAATAAGAAATAGGCACAGCAGACCTCTCCTGACTCACCTGCTGCTCCCCTCAGCAGTGTCTTCGGATGATCTGCCTGTTCTGCTTCCTGTTCTGTCTCTGGTGAATTCTCTCACCCTCCCAGGCTTCTGACCTGTACCCAAGTTCTTGTATAAATAAATAAATCTTTCAAAAAATAGGAAATAACTGAAGTCAAAAAATGTGCAGAAAAACATGTAACACATAACACCTTGAGGCCTCAAAGGAATGTGACATCACAAGGAGAGAACAACTCTCCAGAATCCAATCACAGAGAGATGGAAGATTTTATCTCCCTAGCAGATAGAGAGTTCAAAATTGTCAAAAGAAAGAAAATTAATTATATGGAATAAAATGCATAAAAATATATCAAAATAATAAAAGAGAACGCTACAAAGATAATCAAAGACATATAGCAAAATTAATAAAAATAAATAAATAGCCTGAGAAATAAAATTAATAGCACATAGAAATTGATAGACTTCCAGGGCATAAAATGCTCCAGATGAGCTAGAAAAAAAAAAAAAAAACAACTTTAGAGAAAGTAATGGAAGCAGAGCTGACCAAATGGAGTATCTAAAAAGTGACTTCAAATATGGTAATGCACAAATGCCCAGGTGAAAGAAAAAGAGAAATATGAAGAAAAATTAGATAAACATTTCAAGAACTATGATATCACTAGAAAAGGCAACGTAAGGAAAATGAGTGTCATAGAAGGGGAGGAATGAATGAAGGGAACAGAGAGGCATAGAAAGAAAAAGTGAAGGATAACATCACAACAAGGGGAAGAAATTGAATATGCAAATTCATGAAATTTAAGAACACCTGGTTATCTACATGTAATAAGACCAACACCAGACACATAGTAATGAAACACTCAAGAGTTCAAGATAAAAAAAGAACAGTGAATAAACAAAGCAAAAAGGAGCAGGTAACCTGATACTTCTATCAGGCTTACATCAAACTTCTCTGAGGAAACCCAAGAAGCATATAGAGAATGTAAAAAAATATTCAAAATTGATAAAGATAAAAATCTGCCAGCCAAGGACACCATATCCTGCAAGACTCTCCTTCAGATATGAGGATGAGGGGAAAATAAAGGCCTTCACAAACAGAAGCTGAAGAGGTTTTCCAACATTAAACCTCCCCTACAAGAAATGTGGAAAAGTGCTCTCTTATCTAAATTTAATAGAAAAAAATCCACAAAATACCAAAAAAGGAGATAGAACTAAAAGACTAAAGACAAAATGGCAGTAGCCAATCACCAGATACGAATAATTAGCTTAAATGTTTAAAAAAGGACTGAAATTACCACAAAAGACACAGAGTAGTTAGTTAGGTCAGACAAAACCTAGCTTTCTGTTGGCTACAGGAGTCCATTAATGTTTTAAGGATAAACACAGGATCAAAGCAGAAGGTTGGAAAAGAATTCCACAAGAAAATAGATCTTCCCACCAAAAGGCAAACATAACCATATTTACATCAGGTAAAATAGACTCCCTGTTTAAAAAAAAAAACAAAACACAGGGATGGACATTATATAATGATTAAGGTATCAGTACATCAGTAATACATAACACTCATCAATTTATATGCACCAAATGAAGGAGAATCAAAATATATAAGGCAACTATTTATAAATCTGAAAATAGACATTGTAAGTAATATAATAGTAACACCCAACTTTCACCAATAAACAGATCAACCAGACAGAAAATAGCAACAACAAAGTAACCTTAAAAGAGGAGTTACAGGGCCTCCCTGGTGGTGCAAGGGGTTAAGCACAGCACTGTGAAGCTATCTGATGCCTCTCCAGCAAAAAGCCTCTGTTGCATGAGTTAGATCCCTGCCGGCCAGGGAGCTACCCACATGGCTTGGCAGACCTCTCCTGTCTCACCTGCTGCTCCCTTCAGCAGAGTATTTCAGTCAGTTGGCCTGTTCTATTACCCTCTGTCTCTGGTGAATCCTCTCATCCCCCGCACTCCTGGCCTTTACCCCAGTTCTTGTATGAACAAATAAATAAATGTTTTTTTTAGAAAGAGGCGTTGGGCCTCCCTGGTGGCGCAGGCAGTTGAGCGCAGAGCTATGAAGCTGTCCGCAGCCTCTGTAGTGAGGGTTTGATCCCTGCCGGCTGGGGAGCAACCCACATGGCGCAACAGACCTTTCCTGTCTTGCACACTGCTCCCCTCGCAGTGTATTTCAGTGACTCTGCCTGTTCTGTTCCCCACTCTGTCTCTGGTGAATTCGCTCACCCGCCCACACATCTGGCCTGTATAAATAAATAAATTTATATTTATTTATTCTATATAAATATATAATAAATAAATCTTATATAAATAAATAAATCTTAAAAAAAGAGAGGCATTACAGCACATGGGCTTAGCAAATATTTATTGTGAACTGCACTCCCTAAAACTTTAATAAATATTTCTCTCAAGTGCACATGAAAACTTTCTGAGGAGAGACCAAATATTGTGTCATTATAAAAATGTCGATGAATTCAAGATGATTAAATACATATCAAGTATCTTTTCTGACCACTATGGTTTCAAATTAGAAGTTAATCATAATAAAAAAGGGAGGGGAAGGCCTCCCTGGTGGTGCAAGGGGTTAGGACGCAACCTATGAAGCTGTCCTCAGCTTTGCAGCACAAGTTCAATACCTGGCCAGGGAGCTTCCCACATGGTGCAGCAGACCTCTCCTGACTCTCCCACTGCTCCCCTCAGCAGTGTATTTCAGTGGATCCGCCTGTTTTGTTCCCCACTCTGTGAATCCTCTCACCCCTCACACCTCTGGCCTGTACCCCAATTTGTGTATGCATAAATAAATCTTTAAAAAAAAAAAGACCAGTACCCTGGTTCTTGTATAAAATAAAATAAATCTTTAAAAATAAATAAATGACCAGGTAAGAGTTATTCCACATAATAAATGTGGTTCAACATCCAAATATCCATCACTGTAACTTATCACATTAACTAAAAGAAATATAAAAATCTTATGATCATGTAAATAGATACAGAGAAAGCATTTGGTAACATCAACATGCATTTGTGATTAAAAATCCTCAAAAACAGAACATATCTAAAAAAAGGAAACATACCTAACTATAATGAAGGTCAGATGTACCATCATATTCAATGATGATAAGCTGAAAACTTTTCCTCTAAGATCAAGTAAAGACAAGGATGTTAGGGCCTCCTCAGTGGCGCAGCGGGTTGAGCGCAGCGCTGTGAAGCTGTCTGCAGCCTCTGCAGCACAAGTTCTATTCCTGGCTGGCCAGGGAGATTCCCACATGGCTTGGCAGACCTCTCCTGTCACGCCCGCTGCTCCCCCCAGCAGTGTATTTCAGTCAGTCTGCCTGTTCTGCTCCCCACTCTGTCTGGTGAATCCTCTCACCACCACCCCAATCTCTGGCCTGTACCCCAATTCTTGTATGCATAAATAAATAAATCTTAAAAAAAGAGAAATGGAAAGATATTCCTTGTTCATGGGTTGGAAGAATTAATATTGTTAAAATGGCCATCATACCCAAAGCAATATAGAGATTCAATGCAATACCTATCAAAATTTTATTGGTGTTATTCTGAGAAATAAGACAAACATTACTGAAATTTGCATTGAACCACAAAAGAAACCAAAGGACCAAAATAATCCTGACCAAAAAAGAACAAAGTCATCACACTCCCACATTCAAACTACATTACAATCTTTTTCAAGAAAAAGTATGGTACTGGAATAAAAAGAGACATACACACCAGTGGAATAGAATTGAGAGCCCAGAAGTGAAACCACACATATATGGCTATAGTAAATGTACATTTTCCAAAATAAATGTTGTAATTCTAATAAAGCTATTAAAATAAAATAAATGGTTCTGTCAGGTAATACCATTCAAAAAAAAAGTGAAGAAATATTCAAATAAGAGGAGGCAAGTCAAAAGATTCATAACTTTAGTTACCATTTTATAAAGAAATAAAATTACTGCAATTTTTTTTTGGGGGGGACCCTCACCGGTGGCCGGGTAACAAACCGGTGCGCAGCCATGCAGCCCAGCGCTCAACCGCTGCACCACCAGGGTAGGCCCGACTATAATTTTTTTTATTTCTGAAGAATAAAACCTAATTAGTTTCCCACCCCAGATATACTATTTTTCAAAGTTGGAATATATGTCAATTATATTTTAAGACTACTATTGATCTTAAACTCCACTAAAAGAGCACTAGAAAAACATGTTGATCAAACAAATCTGAGTTTATTAGATTTACTGTAGTGAGGGAGACTACCAGTACAATAGATTGCTAGCAAGGCCTCTGAGGTTGAAAGCTCTGAGGCAGTTCACAGGGCTTCAGGTAATATTTAAGGCAAATGTTGGAAAACAAAAAATGAATTAGGCAGAGTTTGTATTATAGTAGCTTTGTTTTTGTACATGGCAAAGATATGGTTTTGAAATGAGCTGTTTTTATAAGTAAGCTATTTTCATTGGTTCATAGTTTTATCTTCCAGAACAAGTATTCAATATGGCAAGCAAATAAGTTGCATTTGCTCAGTCCCAGTTTTGTTATAAAAACAGGAATGTATATATTTAATCTTAGAAAATTTTTGCCCTGAACAGTTAAGTATCTTGTTATTATTTCTTTTTTTAAAAGATTTATTTATTTGTTTGTTTGTTTATTTGTTTATTTATACAAGCACTGGGTACAGTCAGAAGCGCGGGAGGGTGAGAGAATTCACCAGAGCCAGAGCAGGGAGCAGGGCAGGCAGAAGGACTGAAGTACACTGCTGAGGGGAGCAGCGGGTGGCAGGAGAGGTCTGCGCGCCATGTGGGACCCGCCTCCGGTGGCCGGGGAGCAGCCGGGGATCGAACCAGGGCTGCAGAGGCTGTGGGCAGCTTCGCAACCCAGTGCTCAACCACTGTGCCACCGGGGAGGCCCTCTTGTCATTATTTCTTTCTGTATGAACACTAGATCTGATGAAGCATGGTGACCTGGGATAAGCAGCCTGGGGACCTTAGTAATAAATAGCCTTTTGCTCAGTTCCTGGTATGCAACTCAGTCCCTGATCTGAATCTTAGACCATGAAGCAGGATGGACCTGGGAGGTCCCGTGACCACTGACCCTTCACTCACCCCTCGTATGCAACTATACGACTCACCTCTTGGTATGTAGCCATATGACCATGTACAGCTGCCATTGAAAACTCACCCGGAATCTTGTAGAAACTGAAGGTGTATGTAAGCCCCTGACTTTCTACAGATGGGGCTCAGCCTTGGGATACCAATCCGCTGAGTCAGCACGGTACATTAAACCTGCTTCTTGTTAGCCCTGGTGTCCACGTTTTCTTTGTGCCATATAACACTAATTCAAGGACAGCATATAACAATTTTTATTTTAGTGTAAGCCTGCTTCTACATGTAATTGATTCCTTCCCCATTAAGACAGCTCAAAAAATGTACTTCATGGGCTCCCATGATGGCACAGCGGTTGAGCGCCGGGCTGCGAAGCTGCCCGCAGCCTCTGCAGCACCGGCTCGAACCCTGGTCGCTGGCGAGGGTCCCACATGGCGCGCAGACCACTCCTGCTGAGCTCTCTGCTCCCCTCAGCAGTTTATTTCATCAGTCTGCCTGTTCTGTTCCCCGCTCTGGCTCTGGTGAATTCTGTCACCCTCCCGCGCTTCTGACTGTACCCAGTGCTTGTATAAATAAATAAATAAATCTTAAAAAAAATTTAAAAAATGTACTTCATTATTTATTATATTCTAGCCCCTTTTTTAATGGTCAAATTCACATTGTTCTATAACTTATTTGATTCATCACTGCTGTTTTCAACACTGTGTTAGGGACCAGATACATGAATCTGAATTATTATAATCTTAGGTATGATAGCATGCCAAACAATAAATACAAAAATTTGTAGCATATGCTACTAAAATATTTTGCAGAAGGTATACAAATAGTGTGTGGGTGGCTGGGCAAGATGTTATACAAGAGTATTACAACCCTTGATCTGAATTTTAAAGAAGAGGAAGAGAGAAAGGGAAAGGAATTGGTTTTTTTTTTTAATAGTTCTAAATACTTTATTTTATTAATAGTTTTTTTTTAAAGATTTATTTATTTATTTAGTTATACAGGCGCTGGGTATAGTCAGAAAAAACGGGAGGGTGAGAGAATTCACCAGAGCCAGAGGAGGGAACAGAGGGGGGAACTGACGAAATACACTGCTGAGGGGAGCAGCGGGCAGCAGGAGAGGTCTGCGTGCCATGTGGGACCCTCCCCGGCAGCAGGGAATCTAACCAGCACGGCAGAGGCTGCAGGCAGCTTCACAGACCAGCGCTCAACTGCTGCCCTCCAGGGGAGGCCCGAGAAAAGAATTGTTGATTAAGGAATAGGTCTGAAAGGTTGGGAAACTGCCAACTAATCAGAATGGCAATTTATATCTGCATTACTTTCTGTAGGAATATTTCACTCTTACTCACATTTTCTTTTCTTTTTTCTTTTATTTTTTATATATTTTTTACATCATTGTTCGTTTTTAGACAATGTTTGTTTCCTCCCCCCCCCCCACCCAGGTGTAGTCCCCATAGAATTTCCTTCACCAATGCATCCATGTGCCATCACCACAGTCCCCTGTGCTCTTTCTTCCCTTCCTCCCTCTGATCCCTGTCCCTCCTCCTACCCTGAAGGCTGTCTCTGGTTTATAATTGTCTGTTTGTTTTTGTTTTGTTTTGTGTTTTTGTATTGTTATTATTTTTTCCCCTGATGTCTATATTCTTGCTATAAGTGAAACCATCGATATTTTTCTTTTTCCTTCTGACTTATTTCACTGAGCATAATTCCTTCTAGCTCCATCCACATTTTCTTTTAAATGTATACAACCACTCTTTATATTCCTCATGCACCTAAATATGAATCTAGAGAGCAATAAATGCTTTTATTTATTTATATATGGTAACTGAGAAGACTAAGAGAAAATAGTATTTGGGTTATTTACCTTTACTAGATTAACAAATGACTATTATTTTTACTGGCTAGAATTTATTTGGGTGATTCCAACAGCAACTCAAACAAGAAGTTCTCCTTTATGTGTTTTTTGAACACGAAGGCCAGATTATTAATAATTTCAGCTATTACTATTAATCACCAGCTCATAAAAAGAGTGCTTGATACATATGCTCAGTAACTTTGCATGTAATGAATGTATAACGTGTATATATCACATAAATATTTTCTACAGTGAAGAGATATCATCTGGGGGTTTTGGGGGAAGCTACTCTACATGCATAAAAAAGACAGAACCCTGTGAGGTTTGCTCTCCTGCTTTCTGGCAATTTGTGTTGTGTGATGTAATCACCCTGGAACTCTAACAGCTGAATTGTTTCAATGAAGTTACAATAACAAAAAGACTATAAAGCCCATAAAAGGAAGGTGACTGAAGAAGTGAATGTAAATCTTGAAATTTCTGAAGTCTCAGAGCCATTTCTGGATTTCCTATCTCCAGATTTCTTATGGAAGATTATTGAATTGTTTAAACTACTATTTGTCAAATTATCCATATTTTGCAGGGAAAAGGAATTTTTACTGAAATATTCCCACTGTGTAATTCTTATTAGATTTGCAATGAATATTTGTGTAATGTATTTTAGTTAACTCAGTGGAGTTTTGAAACAAAATTCTATTAGTCTGCTAGGACTGCCATAACAAAATAACAGAGTGGGTGTCATTAACAAACAGCAGATGTTTATTTTCTCACAGTTCCAGAGGGTGGATGGCCATTATCAAGGTGTTGGCAGGCTTGGTTTCTCCTGAGGGCTCTCTCCTTGGCTTGCAGATGTATACCTTCTCACTCGGTCCTTACATGACATTTTGTGTGTCTATGGACATCTCTGATGTCTCTTTCCATGCCCTAATCTCGTCTTAAAGACAACAGTCAGGTTAAATTAGAGCCATTGATTCATTTTTACTTAATTATCCATTTCAAGGTCTTATCTCCATGTAGACTCCCATTCTAAAGTACTGGGGTTAGGGTTCAAAATACAAATATTGGGAGACACAGCTCTGTCCATAACATAAATATTATGATTTATTGACTATTACTGCCTGGATATCTTTATATCAATTTTTTTTAAAGATTTATTTATTTATTTAGACAAGCACTGGGTACAGTCAGAAGCGCGGGAGGGTGAGAGAATTCACCAGAGTCAGAGTGGGGAACAGAACAGGCAGACTGATGAAATACACTGCTGAGGGGAGCAGCGGGCGGCAGGAGAGGTCTGCGCGCCATGTGGGACCATCACCCGGAGGCTGGGGATTGAATCAGCACTGCAGAGGCTGCGGGCAGCTTTGCAACCCAGCGCTCAACCACTGCGCCACCAGGGAGGCCCTTCATATCAATTTTAAATAAGCTTATTTAATTAAAAAAGTAGTGCTTATTTTTTTTTGTTGTGGTAATGTAGGTTTGTGTATTAATTCAAAGAAATTAATGACCTTATGATGTTAAATCTAAAATTTACACGCTTATAATGATACATCTTATATCATTGTATGAACAAATAGGTTTTTTTTTAAGTGTTTTTCTGTCTCTCAGAACCATTCTAAAGTTTTCTTCTTAGAAGTTTTTCATTTCATTTGCTAATCATTATGAAGTTAATTATCTTTGAACAGATATTTATTCTTATGTTTTTAAATCATTATGGTTTTTATTGAAAACTACCTTGTACCAGTGTACCAGTTTTCTTATAATTTGTAATTTTTTTATTTTGAATCTCTTGACTTTTCAATTTTTAAAATCCTAGAAATCCGTCTATAAGTAATATTAATTACTTTTCCTCCAACTTGTATAACACACATTTCTTTCATTCTTTTTTCTTCTTTGCCTAAGTATGTTAACTAAAGAAGTTAACTTGAAGATTGTTACCATTTTCTAGTGTTTTCCTTTTAAATCTAATGCTGAATTATTTATAAACAACTAGGAAACAGCCTTCTATTGTTTTTAAAATGGTATTAATGGAGAATAGATTTAAAATTTTATCAAATACTGTTTCAGCAGTGATGGTAATTTTGTGTCAACATGGGTTCAGATCTCATGTGGTTTTTCTTTACTGAGGAAAAAATGGAATATTCTGTAGTTATGGCTCATTGAGTGGGCTGGTTCTTAGTTCTTACAAATGGAAAGACAGAGTGGCCCTGCCTCCTCAGCTGACTTGGGGCCCAGTTTCTTGTTCTTTGCTATGTGCATGGAAGATTTAATTTCTATATTTACAACATTCCAGGAATACCATTTATAGAGTATATATGTGGTTACAGTTTCATTTGGGTTGTAATACTGTAACCTATGTTATTGTTTTGGGTTCCCTCTGATTCTGCAATATGATTATTTGGGATTCTGCAGTATGATTATTTCCACTTCTTATTTGGGAATATGATTATGTACCTTTTAGTATTTAAAAATAATTTTTAAAATATTTATGAATAAAATTAATTGGAATATATAGGACATGTAATTTTATATATATATAATAAATATTTTATTTATTTATGCATACAAGAACTGTGATACAGGTCAGAAGTGTAGGGGGTGAGAGGATTCACCAGAGACAGAGTGGGAAAAGAACAGGCAGACTGACTAAAATACACTGCTGAGGGGAGCAGTGGGCAAGAGAGGAGGGGTCTGTTGTGCCATGTGGGTCAGCTCCCTGGCCAGGGATCGAACTCATGCTGCAGAGGCTGCGGATAGCTTCATAGTGCTGACACTTAACTCTTAGCGCCACCAGGGAGGCCCTGATTATATATTTTAATACATAACCAATTTCCATTCTTAGGCAAGTGAAAATCTTTCCAAATTGGGTGCATTATTAAGAATAATATTATTGCTCAAAAGTCAGAAATTTACTTCAAATATTTATTTTAGATAATATCTTTGTATTTCTTTAAATAGGTAACTTAATTTCTGTGTAAGGAATGAGAAGTTACTACCCAAAGCCACTTACGAATTCAGTGCTATTCCAATAAAAATCTCAATAATATTCTTCAAAGAAGTGGAACACACTGCTGAAATTCATATGGAATCAAAAAATGACCATGGGGCCTCCCTGGTGGCGCAACGGTTGAGTGCCGCTCTGCGAAGCTGTCCACAGCCTCTGCAGCGCTGGTTGGATTCCCTGCTGGCCAGGGAGAACCCCACAAGGCTTGGCAGACCTCTCCTGCCTCTCCCGCTGCCCCCTCAGCAGTGTCTTCAGTCCCTCTGCCTGTTCTGATCCCCGCTCTGGCTCTGGTGAATTCTCTCACCCTTCCATGCTTCTGACCTGTACCCCAGTTCTTGTATAAAATAAATAAATAAATGTTTTAAAAAAAATGACCATGAAAAGTCAAAGCTCTCCTGACTACAAAGGAGGATGACTGGAGGTATTACACTCCCAGACTTCAAACTATACCACAAAACCATTGTAATCAAAACAGCATGGTACGGAAACAAAAGCAGACACACAGATCAATGGAATAGAATTGAAAGCCCAGAAATAAAACGACACCTATGTGGTCAGCTAATCTATGACAAAGCAGCAAAGAATACACACTGGAACAAGGATAGCCTGTTCAATAAATGTTGCTGAGAAAATTAAACTGCCAAATGCAAAAGAATGAAACTAAATTATTATCTCATACTATGCACAAATACCAAATCAAAATGGATAAAAGACTTGAATGTAAGACCTGAAACCCTGAAATATATAGAAGAAATCATAGGCAAAATACTCCATAACATAAATATCAAAGTATCTTTGTAGATTCATCACCAGCAGCAAGGAAAATAAAAACTAATATAAATAAATGGGATGATATCAAATGAAAAAATTACTGTATGGCAAAAGAGAGAGCAGCAAAAACAAAGACACACCCCCACTTAATGCAGAAAAACACTTGTATACCATGCATCTGATAAGTGACTGATACTGATCTGCAAAGAACTCACGCAACTCTACTAAACCAAATCAAACAACCCAATTAAAAAGTGGGTAGAAGAGCTAAATAGACACTTCTTCAAAGAAAAAATGTTACTGGCCAATGGCTAACAGGCACATGAAAAAAATGTTCATCACCACTTATTATCAATGAAAGGCAAATCAAAACCACAATGAGATACTACCTCATACCTGTGAGAATTGCCCAGATACAATTGCTTAAGAGGATGTGGAGGAAAAGGAACTCTCTTACACTAATGGTGGGAATGTAACTGGTTGAAAAGCTGTGTGTGGGTTCCTCAAAACAATAAAAATGTATCTACCATTGACCCAGCTATTCCACTCCTAGGAATCTACCCAAAGGACACAAAAACATAATTCGAAAGGAACCTGTGCCACTATGTCTATTGCAGCACTTTTTACAATAGCCAAGATATGGAAACAGTCTTAATTTCCCCAAAACAGATGAATGATTCAAGAAGTTGTGGTATATATACACAATGGAATACTATTCATTAATCAAAAACAAATAAAGTGATGCCATCTGTGGCAACATGGATGGAGCTGGAAGGGATAATGTTAAGCAAAAGAAGTAAGAAAAAAATAAATATTGATTGGTCACTTATATGTGGACTATAAAAAAAAAAAAACACCAAAGGGTCAGGCAAAGACTAACTTTGAAAGCTGACCATAGAATGAAGCATCCAGCAGGGGAAGGAGAGTTGGCATAATGGAGGAATGAAAATCAAAGGGGGGCAGGGGAAAGCACAAGCAAATTTGGTGATAGACTATGTGTGGAAGAACAACAGTAACCACACCTGAGGGGAGAAATCACATATTGTCCAAAAATTAACAATGATGTATGAAAAAAAATACTACATTGAAAAACTTTTGTGGGTCTGCTAGACTTAAGTGGCCTGTTCAGTCACCATTATGGTTACCTGCAGTTCTGCATTCCTATACAAAGTTCAGAACTGCCCAGTCATATGAGCCAAACCTTACAAGGTGCCTTTCCTATCAATCAAGAGCAGAAAACTTGATCACTCTTGATCACTTGATAAGATTAGGACCACAGCCAGGGACCTGGGGGCCAATTTTGATTACAACACTTGGTCATCAAGCTGATAACATGGTCAAGCTGATAACATGGTCAACAGATGAAATTCCTGAGTTTTACCCATCCTTTTCTCCTTGTCCTCCTAACACACGCAGCTGATGCTGTATGGTTATTCTATCAATAAAAATGGCCAGGATCTTGCTCTCAAGCAGCATCCTGCCTTGTGCAGCCTGCTCCATGGCTCCAGTGTATTTGTCAGTGTGATGTTGCCTGACACAACAAATTTTTAAATAATAAATTTAAAAATAAAAAAATATTTGTTGAAGCCATTTTCTTGTATTATTAAGAATCTTCTGGTAAAGTCCTATAAAAAAGATTAGGGTATATGTTCCATTTACTCTAATACTCCTCAGCTAATGATGATTTCTGCAGTGTTAAAGAACTTTCTGGTCAAGTTCCATGAAACACATACAAAAAAATTTTCAATTACTATGAAGACAATTACTGAAACTACTTTATGTCATTGGAGAGCTATAAGAAAACACATGGTATATGTTTGATATGTCACTGTGATAAAAGGAGATTTTATGCAATATTAACAATCTTTTCTGAGAGTAATGACATTCACTTAGTGAATACTGTTGACGGCCAATTTCATGTAATACAAAAAATCTTGTGGTCAAGTTGAATAGGAACAAGATGGGTACAAGTGGCATTCATGGAGATAACTGTGCTGATGGACACTTTCATGTAATAATTAGAGTTTTCTGGTGGTCAGCTACAGAAACATTAAGACATATGTTTCATTTTGGAAACATCAGTATGATGAAAAATATTTTTGTGTCATATTAAGAATCTTTAGGTAGAGCTGTATAAGAAACATTAGGGTATACATTCCATACTGGAAAAAAAGAAACTATTTCCTAAAGCAATTTTCTTTTGATTGTAAGAATCTTCTGGTGATGGTAGGAAAGACTAGGGTACATGCTTCATGCACTGAAAATACAATGTGACAATAACTGTTTTCATGTAATATTAACAATCTTATGAGAATATACTGGAATGAACATATATGCTAACTACACACAGGTAACCACACAGATCTCAAATGGCAGTCACTGACAAACAGTGTACTGAAAGCTGATTTCATATAATACTAGGAATCTTACAGTAGGTTTTGAGAGAGAAAAACCTGTAGACAAGGGGCATACCCTGAGATAATACTGTGCTGAAATCAATTTCATTTGTTATTAAGATTATTCCTATAGGGGCCTTCCTGGTGGTGCAAAGGGTTAAGTCTCAGCACTATAAAGCTATGGGCAGTCACTGAAGCATGAGTTTGATCCCCAGCCAAGAAGCTAACCCACATGGTGCAGCAGGCCTCTTTTGTCTCACCAGCTGCTCCCCTCAGCAGCGTATTTCAGTGAGTCTGCCTGTTCTGCTCCCCACTATATCTGGTGAATCCTCTCACCCCCAACACCTCTGGTTTGCACCCCAGATCTCTTATGCATGAATAACTAAGATAAATGTTAAAAAAAGATTATTCCTGTCAAGAAATATAGGCAATACATGGCTACAGTAGTACTGAAGGAGAGAACATTGTGCTGACAGATGACTTCATATACTGCTAAGAATTTGCTGGTAGAGTTTAATGGGAAATAGGAAAAGTGTCATTCGCTGAAAGAACACTGCACTTAAAGCCAATGTCACATAATATTAAGAATTCCATGGTAGATTTCTAAGGAAAGCAGTAAGGGACATGTTCCATTTGATGAGAGGACAATGTGCAAAAAGCTGATTTCAAGTAATATTGCTGGGGGAAGAGTATATTCTGAATGGACTCCACCCACTGATGTTTTATAGATTTCACACCCACCTCATGCCAAAAAGATCCTAGGCACTGAGGATTACAAATGTCATCATGCCATGAATGTGCTGTGACTCATGACTTCTTGAAGGGGGAATTGCCGGGAACTAAGGGTGGAGTTAAGCACTGTCACTAGTATATAACCAAAGACAAGTGTTCTTGTATTTTCTGCCTGCCTTCATTGTGCTCTCAGGGACCCAAATCAGACAGCATTATCAGTATGATGCATTCACCAGTTAATCTCTCTCTCTCCACCTGGGTTCCCCCTCTTTTCATTTCCCTTTGCAAATAAATCTTTCATTAACCGTTCTATGTGCACCTGCAGTTAGGTCTTATTCCAAGGTTTCCTAAGCTTGTGGATGGGGACTCACACCCAGGCCCATCCCATTTCCTTTTGCAGTTCCCCTGTAAAAATATTAAGACTATTTTGGTAGAGTTTTGCTGGAAACTCTAGGGTACAGTTTCCATTGTCTGAAAAAACATAGCACTGTACTTTAAATTCATACAATATTAAGAATATTATTTTAGAGTACCAGGGGAAACATGTTTAGAAGCGACTGTCACTGGGAAACCCTGCTGAAAGCCAACATCAAGTAATATTAACAATCTTTTGTAAAGTTCTATGGGAAACATTAGGGTGTATGTTGTATTTATTGAAAGACTACCATGCTAAAAGTCAATTCATGTAATATTTTTAATCTTTTGAGGATGTATTGGAAATTCTAGGGTGTTTGTTACATGCACTCAAAGAATGCTGGGCTAAAAAACAGAATTCATATATTATTAATAATCTTGTGGTAGAATTCTATAGAAAACAATAGAATACATGGCTTTCTAAAGAGCTTTATGGTGAAAGTCAACTTCATATAATATTAAGATACTACTATTAGAGTTCTATTGAAAACTCAGTATAAACATTACAGCTACTGAAATATCACTGAGTGAAAGCTGGTTTCATGTGTTATAAGTATCTTCTTGCAGAGTTATAGAGAAAACATTATGGTAGATTTTCCATTTACAGAAAACACACTGTTTTGAAAGTCAAATGAATAATATCATTGTTCATTTTTGTACAGTTTGATTTCTCATCTCAGGAGCAGTCCCCATAAAATTCCCACCACGAAGTAACCTGTGAACCATCACCATAGTCTCTTGTGCTCCTCCCACTCCTGTTTGGATCCCTCTCCTTCCCCTTCCCCTGCTGAATGTCTCTGATTTATAGTTGCCTGGTAGTTCTGTCTTTTCTTTTCCTTCAATCCTTTATTTTGTTCCACTATGTTCCTTCTATAAGTGAAACCATGCGATATTTCTTATTCTTTCTGACGTATTTCACTAACATCCCCTCCAGCTCCATCCATGTTGCTGCAAATGACATGAATTTATTTTTTTTTTTGATTGCTGAATAGCATTGCATTGTGTATATATACCACATCTTCTTGATCCAGTCATCTATTTTTGGGCATTTAGGTTGTATCCATACTTTAGCTATTGTGAATAGTGCTGCAATAAACATAGAAGTGCAGGTTTCCATTTGAATTAATGTTTTGTGCCCTGCTGCAGGGGGCCTTGTTGCCCAAGCCAGATAAGACATGGCAAGCTAAAGGGCCTCACACCGTGGGGCTGAAGATTCCTTGTGCCTCACACCGTGGGGCTGAAGATATAACATTCCTTCATTTTTTGTTCTTGGTCATAAAGAGAGACAAAATTTCTCAAAAAGTACATTAGGCAATAAATTATATGCATCAGTATACTGCAAATAAACAGCATGGAAAATTATCTGTTTAAAAAAATAGTTATTAAACAATTTGGCCCACTTGACAATGGGAGACAATTTATTGTATATATCTGACAAGCAATCCAGCACAACTGTTATAGTAAGTCCTTCTTTTGTTTTTTTAAGAAGTTTCTTAGGAAAGTTTTTAAATGAAGTTAACTGTGTTAAGAAGTTTCTAGGTAGAAATAGTTCTGATAGCTGAGTAGCAGCTGGTCTCCGGGTGAAGGCCATATGAATAGAATAGTCTTTTGATGCTTAGACTTTAGCTGATAGGGATGTACGGGCGACTATCAACTGTCTTAGGTAATTGTCTAGCTAAAATAATAAGTTTTAGTGTTAGGATCTGGTTTTTTATCTATTAACCTTGAAGGCTATTGTCTAGCTGGACCCATAGGAGCCAGTAGTCCATGGGAATAAAATACACCAATTGTTTCTGCTTTGTAGATGATGATGTAATTTTTCTGATTACTAAAAATGAATAAATAAAGACCTGCTGAATCTCTCGGGAGAAGAATATACTTGCACCCCATCCAGTATCAATGTCTCCTTAATCCCCTTCCTTTCAGCCCCTTACAGGTCACCTAGGCCATCTCATCCTTTCAGGAACCCCTGACACGACATTTTGCCAGAGGCTGGTCCCCAGCAGTGCCCTTTTGGTATATTCCTGGGAGTAGAATTGCTGAGTCATATGGTATCTCCATTTTTAGTAGTTTGAGGGTCCTCCACACAGCTTTCCATAGTAGTTAGACCAGTTTGCATTCCCACCAGCAGTGTAGGAGTGTTCCTTTTTCTCTATAATCTTGCCAACATTTGTTGTTGCCTGTTTTTTTAATATGTGCCATTCTCATTGGTGTAAAGTGATGTCTCGTTGTGATTGTGATATGCGTTTCCCTGACTATAAGTGAGGCTGAACTTTTTTGTTTCATATACCTGTTCACCATTTGCATTTCATCTTTGGAGAAGTGTCTCTTTAGCTCCTCTAAGTGCCCATCTTTTGAGTGGACTGTTTGCTTTCTTTTTGTTGAGTCCTGTGAATGGTTTGTCGATCTTTGAAATCAGTCCATTTTCAGTTGTGTGAAGTGCAAATATTTTCTTCCAATCAGTTGGGTTTCTCTTTGTTTTGGTTGATGTCTCCTTTTCTGTAAAGAAGATTTTTACGTTGACATAATCCCAGCTGTTTATCTTTTCCTTCACTTTCTTTGCTTCAGGGATGAATTTTTTTTTTTTTTTTTTTTTAAATATTAAATTTTATTTTTATATTCCCCCATACAATTGCAAACGCCCCATTCTGACCCCAATCCTTCCCCTCCCGCCCCCCACCCCCCAAAAAGTGTCTCTGGTTCATAGTTTTTTTGTTGATTTTGGTTTTCACTTTCTTATATTCATTTTCCTGGTCCCTTATTTAAGTTTTCTAGATTCCTGCTATGAGTGAGACCATCCGGTATTTTTCTTTTTCTTTTTGGCTTATTTCGCTGAGCATGATCTCAGGGATGAATTTTTTAAGATGTTTCTGAGATGTATGTCACAGAATGTTTTGCCTGTGTTTTCTTCTAAGTATTTTATGGTTCCAGGTCTTATGTTCAGGTCTTTTATCCAATTTATATTCATTTTTGTGCATGGTGTGAACTAGTAGTTTAGTTTCATTCTTTTTTGCACCAGTTTTCCCAGCACCATTTATCAAACAAACTGTCCATGATCCATTGCATATTCTTTGATTCTTTGTCATAGATTTGGTTGTTTTTTTTTATAAAGATTTATTTGATTTATTTGTTTATTTATTTATTTATACAAGCACTGGGTACAGTCAGAAGTGCGGGAGGGTGAGAGGATTCACCAGAGCTAGAGCAGGGAACAGAACAGGCAGAGTGACAAAATACACTGCTGAGGAGAGCAGTGGGCACAACAGGAGAGGTCTGTGCACCATGTGGGACCCTCACTGGTGGCAGGGGATCAAACCGGTGCTGCAGAGGCCTTGGGCAGCTTCACAGCCCAGCGCTCAACCGCTGAGCCACCAGGGGAGGCCCTGTCATAGATTTGTTGTTCCTGTAGGTGTGGCTTTATTTCTGGGTCTTCAATTCAATTCCATTGGTCTGCATGTCTGTTTTTGTTCCAGTCCCATACTGTTGTCATTATTATGGTCTTGTAGTATAGTGTGCTGTTTGGGAGTGTGATGCTTCCATTCTCCTTCTTTTTAGTCAGGAGAGCTTTGGCTATTCTAAGTTTTTTTGTTTTTCCATATAAATTTCATCAATATTTGTTGTATTTCTTTGAAGAATGTCACTGAGATTTTTATCAAAGTTGCATTGAATTTGTAATTGATTTCAGTAGTATGGTCATTTTGATGTTAATTCTTCCTATATATGAGAAAGGGATATATTTCCATTTCTTTGTGTCTTCTATTTCTTAATATTTTATAATTTTGTTTGTATAGGTCTTTCACCTACTTTGTTATGCTTATTACCAGGTATTTGATTTTGGGGGGTACAATTCTAAATGAGATGATTTTTTAATTTTTTTCTTCAAATTGATTATTTGCAAATAGGAAGGCTACTGAATTTTATGTGTTGATTTTGTATCCTGCTACTTTAGTGAGCTGGTATATTATTTTAATTAATTTTCTTTACAGTTTTTAGGGTTCTCTATTTACATTATCATATCATCTGCAAGTGGTGATAGTTTTACTTCTTTCTCTATTTGGATTCCTTGTATGTCTTTCTTTTGCCTTATTGCTCTGGCTAGTATTATATTGAAAAGTAGTGGTGAGAGTGGACATCCTTGTCTTGTTCCTGATCTTAAAGGGAAGGCTTTCAGCTTTTCACCATTGAGAATGATATTGGCTGTGGGTTTGTTATATATGGCTTTTATTATGTTAATTTATGTTCCTTCTATCCCAAGAATTTCGAGGGCCTTCATCATAAATAAGTGTTGAACTTTGTGAAATGCTTTCTCAGCATCTATTGATATGATCATATGGTTTTTATTTTTCTTTTATTTTGATGTTTGAATTACGTTAATTGAATTTTGGATGTCGAGCCATCTTGTGTCCCTGGAATAAATCCCACTAGGTCATGGTATGTTATCCTTTTGATGTATTGTTGGATTCTGTTTACTAGGATTTTATTGAGGATTTTTGTATCAGTGTTCATCAGAGAGATTGGCTTGTAGTTTTCTTTTTGGGCTTTTGTTTTTGAGGAGGGTTTTGATTACTGTTTCAATTTCATTCCTTTTAATTATTTAGTTTAGGTTTCCTATTTCTTCTTTATCCAGCTTTTAATGATTATATAGTTCTAGGAATTTGTCCATCTCTTCTAGATTGTTGAATTTGTTTATTCTTTGGATTTCTGCTGTGTCTGTTGCAAATTCTCCTCTTTCACTTATGATCCTATTTATTTGGGTTTTCTCCCTGTTTTCTTTGTGATCCTAGCTAAAGGTTTGTCTTTTTTTTTTTTTTTTTTTTTTTTTGAAGAACCAGCTTTTGCTTTCACTGATCTTTTGGATTGTTTCTCTTTTATTATTTCTATGTCATTCATTTCCATTGAATTCTTTACTATTTTCGTCCTATTGATTTTTTTTTTTTTTTTGTTAATGTTCCTTTGAGATGGAAGATTAGGTTCTTTCTTATTTCTTGATGTGGGCCTGTACTGCTATATACTTTCTTCTTATTACTGCTTTTGCTGTGCCCATACATTCTGGAAAGATGTGTCCTCATTGTCATTCATCTCAAGGTAAGTTTTATTTCTTCTTTGATCTCCTGATTAATCCAGCAGTCTTCCAGTAGTGTGGGGTTAAATCTCCATGAAATGGGAGGGTTCCTTGCTTTCTTTTCATGGTTCATATCTAGTTTGATGCCTTTATGCTTGAAGAAAATAATTGATAGGATTTCAATCTTCATGTATCTGTTGATGTATGTGTTGTGGCCCAGTATGTATCAATCCTGGAGAATGAATTGTGTGCACTTGAGAAACGTGTATTTGGACTTTTTTAGGTGTAGTGCCCTACAGTTCTCTGTTAAGTCCATGAAGTCTAGTTCTTTATTTTGGGCTATAGCTCCTTGTTTATTTCTTGTCTTGTTGTTCTGTCCAATGGTGAGAGTGGGGTGAAGTCTTCTACTATATATGAATATTTCCTCTAATGTTAGTTTTTAGAGATGATAATAATTGCCTAATATAGTTTGGTGCTCCTTCATTTGGTGATTATATGATGACGAGTGTTATGTCTTCCTGGTGTATTTTTTTTTTTTTTGTCCCTTTGATCATAATTTAGTGACCATCTATGCTTCTTTTTTCCTCTTTTAGTTTGAAATGTACTTTATCTGATATAAGTGTGGTCATTCCTGCCTTCTTTTTGGATCCATTTGTTTATAGAATTTTTTCCCAACCTTTTGCTTTCAACCTCTGTTTATCTTTTGCAGTTAAATGTATCTCTCCTGGAGACAGCAGAAGTTTGGATTCTCTTTTGTAGTCCAGCCTACTACCCTGTGTCTTTTATTGATGAGTTTAGTTTATTCACATTTAAGGTCATTATTGATACATTGGGGTCCTTGCCATTTTTGTTTATCATTTTATTGTTCCGTTCCTTACCTTATTCTGTTCTTCTTATTCATTCCTCTGTTGGTTTTGGCTTTAGGGCTTCTTGTAATATTTTTTGGAGTGTGGGTTTAGTGATAATGAATTTCTAAAGATTTTGTTTGTCTGAGAGGTCCTTATTTTTCCCTTAAAGAGGAAGGAGAGATTTGTGGGATAAAATATTCTTGGTTGGCATTTTTTGTCTTGGTGTTTGTTGACTATGTCACTCCATTGGGAAAACTAGATTTCATGTTTAGTTTTCAATTATTGAGAAAATATTCTACTGAAAGCCAATTTCAATTAATATGTTTAATATTATGAGAGAAGTCCATGGAGAATGCTATGGTACATGATCTACTAAAATAGCACTGCACTGATAGTGATATCTTTGTAATAGTAAGGATATTCTGTTAGATGTTAGATTTTAGCAAGAAATGCATTGGTACAACTTATTATTGTACAGTTATTGCAAAGTTATTATATATCCCTAATGAGAGAACATTGTCTGAAACAAGTTTCAAATAAGTTTCAAGTAATATTAATAATCTGCTGAAATAGATATATAGAAAATTCTAGGTAAATGTTCAATTTACTGTAATAATAGCTGAAAGCAGATTTCATGTAATTCAAATAATTCTAATTGAGTTTTAGGGGATATCATTGGTACATGTTCCATTTAATGAAAGAACATATTGCTGTAATCCAATTTCACATAATCTTAAGTATCTTCTAGTAAAGTTCAACAGTAGACATTAATTATATTGTCCATCTACCGAGTTTACAAAGTATGAAAACAATCCTGCTATTCATCATATATGCACAGATATTAAACCATCAACCAAAAAAAACCACATATGTTCTACAATATTCATAGCAGATTTATTTACAGAAAATCAAAGCAAGAAAACTGAAGCAGACTTAATTTTTTCAGTGGATGAATGGAGCATGATGTGGTTACATCCATGCTATGGATGGCATAGTTATAAAAATGATGAAATGAAGCCATTTTCAACAGAATGGAGGGAATTTGAGAGAATACAGCAAAGTAAGTCAAAATGATAAAAAACAAATATTGGACATAGATAATTTGAAGCATAAAAATACTCTCAAGGACTAGTAGACATCAGCAAACATCTTGAAAACTCTGATGTCAAGAGGAAGAAGGGAGGAAAAGGGACAAGGGCACAAAAGAGATGGTAGTGGGGAAAATAAAATTAAATGTACAACCTTACAAGACTGGATCAGGTGGAAATAGGAAACCTGAAAAGACAATTAATATGCAAGGATAATGATACAGTAATCAAGTCTCCCAAAAAAACAAAAGTTCAGGACCAGATGCTTTCATTAGTGAGTTGCACAAAACCTTCAAAGATGACCTAATACCTATGCTTCTCAACCTTTTTTTCAAAATCCAAGTACTAATGAATGCTCCGAAATTCATTATATGGAAAAAGCATTATTCTGTTACTAAAAGCAGACAAGGACATCACACAATAAAGAATGTGAAAAAAGATGTAAAAATCCTTAACAAAATCCAGCAAACTAAATTCAACAATACATGAGAAGGATCATACATCATGAACCAAGTGGGATTTTTTTTTCCTGGGATGCAATAATAACTCAATAGGCACAAATCAGTCAATGTAATTCACCATATCAGCAAGAGAAAGACAAAATTCATATGATCATATCAATAAATTAGCAAGATATTTGACAAGATTCAGCCTTAATTTTTGATAAAAACTCTTAGTAAAATGGTAATAGAAGGGGCATACCTCAACATAATAAAGGCCATATACAATAAACCCACTAATAACATCATACTCAATTGTGAGAAACTTTCCCTCCAAGATCAGGTTCATGGCAAAAATGTATACTTTCACCACTAATACTCAATATAACATTGAAAGTCCTTGCTAGAGTGTTTAGGCAACAGAGCAATTCAGGTAAATGTATCCAAATTGGAGAAGAGGAAATAAAACTAGTTCATTATTTGCAGATCATAAGATTATATGCATAGAAAACCCTAAAGACTCCACTAAATAACCTTTAGAAACAATAAATCACTATAGGAAATTGGCAATATACAGAAGTATGTTGCAGTACCATATACAAATAACAAACTGAAAAAGAAATAAAGAAAATAATCCTATTTATATAGTAGGATCAAAAAGTATTAAATACCTAGGAGTAAACCTAGCAAACAAAGTGAAAAATATTTTCAATATAAACTACAGGATATTGCAAAAAGAGATAGTGTGAAACAAGAAAATGGAAATTATACCATGTCCACATATAATAGAACTAACATAATTAAAATTCCCATGGTATCCAAAGAAATATATAGTGTTAATGAAATCCACATGAAAATTTCAGTGATTTTCACAATTTTGATTTTTGTGAAGTTCTTTTTGTATAAAGGTTTGTGTGTGATTTTCTTTCCTTTTGTCTCTTTGCAGAGTTTTCGCACATACAGGTGTAATTCAGGTGAACAAACAAGCTGACTACTTCAATACTTCAATGTGAGTAAAACTGCCTCTAATCAGGCAGTGGAGGTAAGAATCTAGTTACAGGAAATTAGGTTATATCCTTATAAGGAAGCAGAGAGAAAGCTCTGTGTCTTTGCAAGTATGACTAAAACTATAATTTCATAAAATACTCCATGTGAATTATATGAAAATTAAGGCAGTTGTCTGTTTCCATATGTTGTGTATCTGTATGTCCTCTACTTTTGTCTAATTATTTTGACCTCTGGAGAATAAAAATTGGTATAGACAACAGGGTGCTACCACATAGCAGCCAGCAGGCTCAGGCACTCAACTCCCAGCCCACTACCTCACAATGGCCAGGAGGTAGACAGTAGGCTTGTGTGTGTGTGTGTGTGTGTGTGTGTGTGTGTGTTGGGGGACAGGGAATGGCAGAGGGGGCATGCTGCCCAGCAACGGCTGTGACCTAGGTGCAAATGGAGAGCACATGCAGGCAGTCACCAGAAACTACATTGCCTATCCTTATGTCATCTAAGGACCAACAGTGTGTAATGCCAATGTTTGACTGGTGGTGCTGGACCTAGTCAAGTTTTCCCAGTATGCTGAGCTCATCAACTTCACCCTCCCTGATAGGATTCAGAAGAGCGGGCAAGTGATGGAGATGGCTAGGACCAAGGAAATAGTTCAGGTATCTGAAGGAACCTCTGGTATAGATGCCAAGAAGACCACCTTAGAATTCATAGGAATTATTGTGTGGACTCAGGTGTCAGAGGACACACTAAGTCAGGTTTTCAATGCCTCTGGCAAACTCATTGACAAGGGTCCTGTGTTCCCGGAAGAGAACTTCCTAGGTATAAATAGCCAGCCCATCAGCCCCCACGGCCACATCTACACAGAGGAGATGACTCAGACAGGCATCTTCCCCTTTGATGTTATGAATAGCACTGTCCATGGACACAAAGTCACCATTTTGTCAGGTGCCAGGCTCTCCCACTATGAGATTGCTGACCATATGTGCCAGCAGGTGGGTTCATGAAGAAGTCTAAGGCTGTGCTGGATTATGACAAGGACAACTTTATAGCCATGAGGGTGAACATAGAGACAGCCAGGTCTTCAAGCCTGACTTCAAACAGAATAGTAGCCTGAGTAATGTCTACCTCTTCCTGAACTTGGCCATGACCCTACAATCAAGTGAATTATCACCCTGTACCTGGCACTGATGCTGATGACTTCCTTGCCAACCAGTGTGAAAAGCATGTGCTGGCCATACTGACAGACATGAGGTCCTACCAGAGGCCTTGCGGGAGGTCTTGGCTGACAGAGAGGAGGTGCCTGGATACCCAGCTTTCTCAGAATATGTGTACACCGTCATAGCTAACATCTATGAGTTGATGAGCCTCATGGAGGGTAGGGGTGGTTCCATCATTCAGATCTCCATCCTGATCATGCCCAATGAAGATATACCCACCCCATCCTATACCCTGCAGGCTGCAGGCAGATCTATACCCCGCTTCCCCCAATGTACTCCGTTCCTTGTCACAGCTGATGAAGTCTGCCATCAGGGAGGAAATAACAAGAAAAGATTGTGGAGATGTTGCTAACCAGCTGTTTGCCTGCTACATCATTCAAAAGGACATACAGGCCATGAAGGCAGTGGTAGAGAGGAGGCGCTCAACCCAAAAGATCCACGCTACTTGGGATTCCTGCAGAAGTTTGAGAACTTCGTTTGTCTTTGAGTAGCTGGATTTGGGCTGGAAGCTGTTAGGCATCTTTTCCAAGGGGATGCTAAACTGCATCCCACTGAACGTGATGGAGGAGTTCTACTCCACAGAGGAGGTACCACAGGCTTCCCTGACAAACACTGTGCTTTAGCCTGGATGGCAGCCTGGCTGAGCATGTGGTCTTGCATCAGTACCCTGGGCTCCCATTTTTATCTGCTCCATCTGCCAAAGTTCCACACATCTGAACCAATCCTTTCGCCACCCGCCAACACGGTCTCCCCTTCCCACTCTGCCTGCTCCTGGAGAGTAATCCTTTGCCCATCCCTGTCCCTGGATTCTTGGCACTAGAAAAAAAAAAAAAGATAATATGAAATCTGTATTCTATGTCTTTCAAAAAGAAGCTTGATAGACAGCATCTATAAAAATTGTGAGCCCATGGGCCTCCCTGGTGGCACAGCGGTTGAGCGCTGGGTTGCGAAGCTGCCCGCGGCCTCTGCGGCGCCGGTTCAATCCCCGGCTGCTCCCCGGCCACCAGAGGAGGGTCCCACATGGCGCGCAGACCTCTCCTGCCGCCCGCTGCTCCCCTCAGCAGTGTACTTCGGTCCTTCTGCCTGCTCTGTTCCCCGCTCTGGCTCAGGTGAATTCTCTCACCCTCCCGCGCTTCTGACTGTACCCAGTGCATGTATAAACAAAACAAAACAAAACAAAACCAGCAAACAAATAAAAATAAAGCATGCCTCTAAAAAAAAAAAAAAAAAAAAAATTGTGAGCCCAGAAATGTGATGGGAACTGGTCTACATGCTTCCAGAAAGTGTGCTCTGGCATAATCCTTGTTTATGACAATTTGGAATGTAATACTTTGGTTTGAAACATTGTGTCTTTAAAGTTATGCTATTGAGAGAGAAAGGATCAACATGGAGGTAGGGAAATGCTGTGAGTAAGTCCCCCATGCCAAACAAGGCATGGGGGACTTACTATAAAAAGTTATAGGGAGTAAAAGCAGCAGGTCCCTGTGAGAACCAGGACATGGAAGATACATGAGCAATTCTGTCAAACTGCCTAAAGAGGAAAATTGCAATAAAAGAGGATGAGAAGAGAGGAAAGCTGAGAACCCTGCTACCCTCCCCCACCCACAAAGCTGGCACACTCCAAACAACAGAAAGGATGAAAACAACAACAACAGCAACAACAAGAACAAACTACAGATCAAGCAGGACAGTGAGTGGATAGGAACTACTGCAGCACCACTCTCCACCAACAGGAACCATGTGGGAATCACCATGGAGGTTAGTGAATGACTCTGGGTGCCATTAGGGGAAGATAAGGGCTCCCTGGAGAGACCTAAAAATAACCCAAGGCCAGCCAGTAAGCTTGTGCAGAAAAGTTCACACTCAAAGAAAAGCATAGGCAGATCACAGCTGCCCAGGTCCCTGTGCCCTCGACCTAGGTTCGTAAGGAGACATGCGGGAACCATCACTGAGGTGAATGACCCTGACTGAGCAATCAAAAACCAGGCACCCGGGCATGGTAGAGGGGTGCAAAAGGCACCAATTCCACAGACACTGAACTGGGCTACCACCTGCGTCCTGGATCTGAGGGCTTTGGAACTGAGAACTGGGGGATGAAATTTAGGTCCTGGGATCCCCGCGATGGCGGGGCACAGGGCAGACACAGCTCCCGGACCACGTCATTGAGGCACTCCATGCTACCCCCACTCTATCTCTGGAGATCCACAGGGAAAAAATGCAGTTCTGAAGGATATTAGGAAAGATCACTGGTGCCACCTAGTGACCAGAACAAAATCACCAGCTTCCTGATAGTTGGAAGCTAGGGATCCCAAAACAACCCTCAGGCTCTGAGAGAGGGTTGGCCATGCAAATGGGAGTAAGAAGGGAAACAAGGCATGGAGCAAGACCCCATTCTGGAACACAGAACCAGGCACAGGATCCGGGGTGTGGGATACATCATAACAGTGGGCACTGCATAGGGTGATGCCAGCATTTTGGATCTGATAGTCCTGGAACTGAGACCTAGAGTACAGAACTCAGGGTGTAGGTCCATAGAGCTGCAGGCACAGCACCAGTGATCACGGAGCAGACACAACACCCGGCTTGAACACGAGGCCCTGTGTTGAGCTTCACCCCTCCCCTGCTAAATTTCTCAGAGAACCACTGGGAAAAAGCACAGGTCAGCAAGTACAGGTCTCTGTTGCCACTTCAAGACCAGAACAAAATCACCAACTAGCTTATTTCCTGCTGGAACTGAGTAATTATAGAGGGAGGGAACTGTAAGGGACAGTGCCAGGCAACACAGCATCAACACCCTGGTGAACTTTTGGCATACAGACCTGGACTTGGTCTGATAAACAGTTTCTGACAACCCTGAAGGAGCACCCCAAAGAGATGCCCGCCAACCGCAGTGGCACAAAGTCCCAACGCATAGAACTAATTAGAAAACAAACAGCAGGGAGAAGCAAACGCATAAATAACCAAGCAAACCCGCAGGAGGAATTCACACCACAAAAAGAAAAACAGTCACCAGAGCTCAACAATGACATGGAAGAACTTCTCGGCCTGTTAATTAGAGATTTAATGGTCATCATGATTAAAAAGCAGAAAGAAAATGAAAAGGAAAAAATGATTTGAGACAAATAATCACTGAACTGAAGAACGAAATTGAGACCTCAAGAAAGGAAAGGAAAGAAATGAAGGAGATTAAAAGATTACTAGAAGAGATAAAGAACTCTGGGAAAAGCAATGTAAACAGAATCAAAGAAATGGAACAATGGATCACTACTCTTGAAGATACAGAAATAAAAAGAGCCAAAAGAGAAAAGGAGAGAGAATTGCAAAGGAAGAAGTATGAAGACATTCTTCGACAATTATCAGACTTCAATTATAATGAAGACAAAAAATGTAAGAGTTATAGGCATTCCAGAAGATGAGGAGAGAGACAAAAGAACTGAGAAATTATTCAAGAAGATAATTGAAGAAAACTTCACAAGAATGAAAAAGGAGACGATTATAGACATACAAGAAGCGAGAACAACCAATTACTACAATGAAAACTACAGTAAGACATGTAATAGCAAAGCCTACAAGTGTCTAAGACAAGGAAAAACAAATGAAACTGCTAAGGGGGAATAAACAGATAACTTACAAGGGAAAACCAATCTGTTTAACTTTAGACTTCTCCAAAGAAACACTACAGGCAAGATGACAATGGAGTAACATATTCAACAAACTTCAACACAGCAAATGCCAACCAAGAATACTTTACCCTGCAAAGCTTTCCTTCCTCTATAAAGAAAAAATATGGACCTTCTCAGACAAAAAGAAACTCCAGAAATTCATTACAACTAAACCCCCATTCCAAAAAATTCTACGAGAAGGCCTAAAGCCAAAACCAACAGAGGAATGAACAAGAAGAACAGAGTAAAGCAAGGAATAAAATCACAAAGAAGGCAAACAACATGGCAGATGAAGATGCCAACATATCAATATTAACTCTAAATGTAAATGGATTAAACTCATCAGTAAAAAGACACAGAGTAGCAGGCTGGATTAAAAAACAAATCCAACCTTCTGCTGTCTCCAGGAACACATTTAACCACAAAAGATAAACACAGACTGAAAGTAAAAGGTTGGAAAACACTCATACAAGCAAATGGACCAAAAAAGAAGGCAGGAGCAGCCATACTTATATCAGATGAAATAGACTTCAAATTAAAAAAAGGTAAAAAGAGACATAGATGGACACTACATTATGATCAAGGGGACAATACACCAGGAAGAAATAATACTCATCAACATATACTCACCAAATGAAGGAGCACAAAAATATATTAGACAGTTATTATCAGCTAAATAAAGATACAGAACTCAGGGATTTAACAGACATCAATAGGACACTGCACCCAAAAAAATCCAAGTACACATTTTTCTCAAGTGGGCATGGATCATTCTCCAGAATCGATCACATACTGGGCCACAAGACAAACATCAGCAGATACATGAAAATCAAAATCATTCCAACTATCTTATCTGATCATAAAGGCATTGGTCTAGAAATAAATCATGAAAAGAAAACAAGGCACTCCCACTTCATGGAGGTTGAAATCCACACTACTGGAAGACCACTGGACTACTGAGGAGATCGAAGAAGAAATTAAAAAATACTTTGAGTTGAATGACAAAGAGGACACCACTTTCCAGAATGTGTGGGATGCAGCAAATTCAGTAATAAGAGGAAAATATATAGCAATACAGGCTCATATCAAGAAACAAAAAAATATAAAATACTTGGGAATAAACCTAACAAAAGAGGTAAAGGACCTATACAAAGAAAACTATAAAAATCTGTTAAAAGAAATAGAAGAAGACACAAAGAAATGGAAAGACATCCCCTGCTAATAGATCAGAAGATTTAACATTATTAAAATGGCCATCCTACCAAAAGCAATATACAGATTCAATGCTATTCTAATAATAATTTCAATGATATTCTTCAAAGAAGAACAATTATTGATGAAATTCATATGGAATCACCAAAAACCACAAATAGCCAAAGCTCTCCTGAAAAAAAGAGAAGGAAATGGAGGCATCACACTCCCAGACTTCAAACTATACTACAAAGCCATAATCATCAAAACTGCATGGTATTGGAACAAGAACAGACAAACAGACCAATGGAATCGAATAGAAAATCCAGAAATAAACCCACAGATTTATGGTCAACTAATCTTTGACAAAGGAGCAAAGACTATGCATTGGAGCAAAGAAAGTTTGTTCAATAAATGGTGCTGGGAAAACTGGGTCACTATATGCAAAAGAATGAAGCTTGACTACTACCTCACACCATACACAAAAATCAACTCAAAATGGATTAAAGAACTAGACATAAGACCTGAAACCATAAAATACATAGAAGGAAATATAGGCGAAACACTACGGGATATTCACATCAAAGACATCTTTACAGACACATCACCCAAAGCAGTGATAGTGAAGGCAAAGATAAACAGCTACAAAAAGAACAACAAAAAAACCCTAAAGCCAGTAGAAGAAAGGAAATAATAAAAATCAAAGCAGAAATAAACAAAATGGAATTTAAAAAAACAATCCAAAAGGTCAATGAAACCAAAAGTTGGTTCTTTGAAAAAATAAACAAAATAGACAAACCTCTAGACAGGCTCACAAAGAAAAAAACAGGAGAAAACACATATAACTATGATTATAAATGAAGGAGGAGAAATCACAACAGACTCAGTAGAAATGAAAAGAATAATCACAGATTACTATGAACACTTATTTGCAAACAAATTCAACAACCAATTCAAACAATTCAACAAATTCAATAGAAGAGATGGACAAATTGCTAGAATGATATAATTATCCAAAGCTGGACAAAGAAGAAATAGAACACTTAAACAGACCAATTACAAACAGTGAAATTGAGGCAGGAATCAAAGCACTCCCCATAAAAAAAGCCCAGGTCCAGATGGCTTTACAAATGAATTCTACCAAACATTCAGCAGTGTATTAGTGCCTATCCTACACAAACTCCTTCAAAAAATTGAAAACAAAGGAATACTACCAAATATGTTCTATGAAGCCAACATTACACTAATACCAAAACCAAACAAAGACAGCACAAAAAAAGAAAATTACAGGCCAATATCCCTAATGAACACCGATGGAAAAATCCTCAACAAAATCCCTGCCAACTGAATCCAACAATGCATCAAAAGGATGAATCCCACCACAATCAAGTGGGATTCATACCAGGGGCACAAGGATGGTTCAACATATGAAAATCAATCAGTGTAATCCAACACATCAACAAAAAGAAAAATAAAAACCATGTGATCATATCAATAGATGCTGAAAAAGCATGCAACAAAGTCCAACATCCATTTATGATGAAGGTCCTTGATATTCTTGGGATAGAAGGAACATACCTTAACATGATAAAAGCCATATATGACAAACCCATTGACTATATTATTTTCAATGGCAAAAAGCTGAAGGCCTTTCCTTTAAATTCAGGAACAAGACAAAGATGTCCTCTCTCACCACTGCTCTTCAATATAATACTGGAGGTCCTAGCCAGGACAATAAAAGAAGAGAAAGACATACAAGGAATCCAAATGGGAAAAGAAGAAGTAAAACTATCACTATTTGCAGATGATATGATAATATACATAGAGAACCCTAAAAGCTCCTTAGAAAAACTGCTCGAAATAATCAAGCAGCTCAGTAAAGTAGCAGGACAAAAAATCAAGACACAAAAATCAGTAGCTTTCCTATACACAAACAATAAATCTGAAGAAGAGGAAATCAAGAAAACCATCCCTTTTATAATTTAAACAAAAAATCAAATACTTGGGAATAAACTTAACAAAAGAGGTGAAAGACCTATACAAAGAAAAATATAAAACAGTGTTAAAAGAAATAGAAGAAGACACAAAGAAGTAGGAAGACATCCCCTGCTCATGGATTGGAAAAATAACATTATTAAAATGGCCATCCTACCAAAAGCAATATACAGATTCCACATTATTCCAATAAAAATCTCAATGATACTCCTCAAAGAATAGAACAAATACTGATGAAATTCATATGGAATAACAAAAAAACCATGAATATACAAAGCCCTACTGATGAAAAAAAAGGGGAAAGGAGGTATCACACTTCCAAACTTCAAGCTATATTATAAAGCCATAATAATTAGAACAGTTTGGTATTGGAACAAAAACAGACACACAGACCAATGGAATCAAATACAGAGCCCAGAAATAAAACCACACTTATATGGACATGTGATCTTTGACAAAGGGGCAGATAACATGCAATGAACATGGACAGTTTGTTTAATAAATGGTGCTGGGAAAACTGGGCCACCACATGCAAGAAAATGAAACTAGACCACTACCTCTCACAGTGCACAAAAATCAACTCAAAATGGATAAGAGAACTGGACATAAGACCTGAAACTGTAAAATATATAGAAGAAAATATAGGTAAAACACTGCAAGACATACACCACAATAACATCTTTAAAGACACATCACCCAAAGCAAAGATATTCAAGGAAAATATAAACACCTGGAATTGCATCAAACTGAAAAGCTTCTGCACAGCAAAAGAGACATTACCCAAAACAGAGAGACATCTCACTAATTGGGAAAAAAATCTTTGCACTCCATTCAACTGATAAGGGACTGTTCACAATGATATACAAAGAACTCACATGACTCAACATAAATGAAATAAATAATCCAGTCAAGAAATGGACAGAAGAACTTAAAAGACATTTCTCCAAAGAGGACATGCAAATGGCAAACAGGCATATGAAAAAATGTTCATCATCCCTTATAACCAGGGAAATGCAAATCAAAACCACATTGAGATACCACCTTATACCAGTAAGAATGGCACATATCAAAAAAAAAAAATAAATAAACAAGCAACAACAAATATTGGCAAGGATGTGGTGAAAAGGAACTCTCTCCTACATTGGTGGTGGGAGTCCAAACTGGCCCAACCATTATGGTAAGCTGTCTGGAGCTTCCTCAGTCTACTAAAAATGGAGCTACCATATGACTGGGCAATTCCACTCCTAGGGATCAACCCAAAGGACACAAAAACATTGATTCAAAAGAACACCTGTACATCAGTGTTTATTGCAGCACTATTTAGAATATGTAAAACCTGCAAACAATCCAAATGCCAAAAAATAGATGACTGGCTCGAGAAGATGTGGTATATATACACAATGGAATATTATTCAGCAATCAAAAAAGATAAACTCATTGCACTTGCAGAAATGTGGATGGAGCTAGAAGGAATTATGCTTAGTGAAATAAGTCAGAGGAAAAAGAAAAATATGGGATGGTTTCACTGATAGCAGGAATATAGGGGAACCAAATAAGACATCAGTGTAAAAAAATAGTAACAGTACAAAACACAACAAAGTAAAAACAGACAATTATAAATCAGAGACAGGGAAGGAGGTGGGAGAGGGATCAGAAGGAGGTGGGAGAGGGATCAGAAGTAGGGAAGGAAGAGCACAGGGGACTGAGGTGATGGTGCACGGCTGCATTGGTGAAGGAAATTCATGGGGACTACACCTGAGGGGGTGGGAGGAAGCACATATTGTTTAAAGATGAACAATGATGTAAAAAAATTAAAAATGTTAGAAAAAAATAAACAAAAAAAAAGTTATGCTATTGAGTGTATTTTTCTTTTCTACCTGTGTCATTTGTGTTGGGTACATGTTGCACAGAAGTTGCAATGTAAGGTGGCTTCGCTTAAGCTTTAAAATATCGGAAAGTAGGAATCAGAAAATTTAGGTTCTTGAAGGTTAAGAACTGCAATCATGGACCTGAATAATAAGTTAAGGTTTTATGGAGGAAAATGGTTTATTATGGAATAAGATAATATAAGCTTAGAGGGCCCCAAATCTATCAGCATTGTATTAGTGAGCCTAGTCTGAGCTTTTATAACTAAAATTGTCCTTGTTGGGTAATTAAATGGCATTTTGCTTTCGAGAACTGAGATTGAACAAACCTACATTGGCTATAGGGTTCCAAAGACTTCCCAGGAGAATGGGGAAGTTTACCTCTGTTGGCAGGCCCATAGAACCCAGAGAGAAAGTTGTAAGAACCTCAAGAAGTGGCAATCTACCCCAAGGTACAAAAATGCAAATGGAGTCAGGTAAGATCATATTGTGGCATGAATCCCAAACACTGAACATTACAAATGTTGAGAATGCAATCTGATATCCCTTATGGAATCTTCCAACAAAGTCAATAAAAATTCACCTTGTTTATTCTACCATATGAATTTATGCAAGAATAGTTCAAATGGATTAGAATTAGATTTAGTTTACAAATGCATTTTGCTGTGCTTTTCAATAATTTTAATAGTAAGCCATCTTAACCATTTTTGAGACTTTTTTTCTGTTTTGACTTGCACTGATTTCTTATTTCCTATAAATGGAGAACATGCTACACTGGCTATGTATGGACAGTGCATCATGACTCATTGTTATTTCCTTTGAAAATACTTTTTTAAAAAGATTTTATTCATTTTTGCATAGAAGAACTTGGGTGTAGGCCAGAGTTGCAGGGGATGAAAGGATTCACCAGAGACAGAGTGGGGAGCAGAACAGGTAGATCTGTTACCGGAACCCAGCCATCTTAGTGGCGGGAGCCGGCAGGACAATGATGTCCTTTCCACCCTGCTGCCCCACCATAAGTCAGTTGTGGCAGTTGCTCCTCAGAGCTCAGTAACTGCCGTTTGTAATGGACCAATCAGGTGAGAGCTGTGAGCTGATTGGTGCTAAATGGTCCAATCAGACTTGTGGGTGAAAGAGAATATAAGCCAGGGTTGGGGGGCGCTAAGAGAGCCCCCAGAAAAAGGAGATGACAAGGAGAGCCCCCGGAAGAAGGAGAGGATGACCAGGGACCCCAAAGAAGAAGGAAGACGCCAGGCCCCTGAAGAAAAAAAGACAGTTCCAGCCTCCGATGAAAGAGGAAAAGAAGCGTCCAGCAGCCGCCCTCCGAGGAGGGACGAGAAGCTGGGGGCTCTGGTACGGACTGGGCCTCGGTCCTGTCTCTGACGTTGCCTGAAATGAGCGCCAAAGGCCCTGGGCCTGGTGCCTCTAAGAGCTGTTTGCTGTTGGTACCTGGGTGAGGCAGCTGCCATTTGTGGGTACAGTGAGCTTGTTATTTCCCCTGTTTGTAAATAAACCCCATGGTTGTTCCTGGAGTCTAAGGTCTCTTGCAATTGTGCGCGCAGGTGAGAACCCACAGACAGTGACCTGTGCTCTTATCGGGCACTGTCCTTTAGCTTTTGGTTTTTTTGGCCTTTTTGGCCTTTTGGGGCTTTTTGATGGCTCTCTGATCTCAGAGACCCTGTGGCCTCTCTTGTGGCCCCTTCTGCCCCTGTTTCAAATCTACTGAAATACAGTGCTAAGGGGAGCAGCGGGTGAGACAGGAGAGGTCTGCTGTACCATATGTGGGTTAGCTCCCTGGCTGGGGATCAAATGCAGGCTGTCACTGCCATAGTGCTGAAACTTAAGCCTTAGGGCACAAGGGAGGCCCTCCTTTGAAAATACTTCAACCCTGGGTAAAACTCTTCTGAAGCCAGAAGCCCTCATCCAGACTTCTGACTTTCAGAATCATAGAAATAGTGACCGAAACTGAAAGTGGGGAAATTGTAAGAGAAACTGCGAGTAACAATCTCCAAACCCATCGAGGAGCAACCTCCAAGCCATTAGGTAAAACTTGTAGCCAACTCGTGATAAAAGGTGGAGCTTGCCAGACTCTGCCACCTGGAATTCTGAGCAGGGGTGTGGCTGGCACTTCAGTAGTTAAATTACTGATCGAGTGGGGTATCTGTGGAGAAGCCCTCAACTGGTCATATGAGGCTTTGGTTTGGACCCCTGCCACTGCTCAATGGACACTATCTGGAGTAGGAAAGAAGACATCTGGTCACATGCTGATCTATGTATTCTCTCTTCCACCCTCTCAGCTCTCCCTTTTCTCTTCCTATGTGAACAAATCGTGTTCTTGTTTTTCTCCATGTGTTCTTCTCTCTACTTTACAGCTGCATCCTGCATTCTTAAGCATTTGGGTGACTATCAACACCCCTCTATTTGATCCCTTCCCCTTGGTTTGCCCCCTTCTCACAGGCAGCACTGGTACTTTTTGCTGGAGACTATTTTGAGAGCAAGAGCTGCTGTTTAGTATTTATTGACACTGATGTGTCATTGCTTTGAGGCATTAAACCTATTTTATTCAATATACCATTATTCATTATTATCATTATCTTGATCAGCCAGTGAGAACACTTTCAAATTTGCTTTTGAAAGCACAAAAAGAACTTTTGAAAGCACAAAAGCACTTTTGTGCTTAACACATACGCATTTGTGATTGTACATTACTTTTTGGTAGCTTCCTGTTCCAGACTCTATTTGTGCTTCCCCAACCCCAGCATAAGATTATCACCTCTGCCTGCTGCTGTTGTATACACCTAGCCCTCATCCTCTTGCACACTGCCCAAGGCTCGTTTTTTTAAGCAGTGAGTCTTAACTGGGAAGTGATGGAGAAGTGTTATTGAAGCTAGGCTCTGGGAAATTGTCATGGTTTGATGGGGTGGATAGCTATCCAACCTTCACAGCCAGTCTGGGAGATTGGTTTCTGTACTCTGCACACCAAATCAGGCTGTTCCCTGAAGTAGATAAAAATTCTGTTGGATTCCTTGGAAAGGACTCAGAAAAGAAGTTAGATCAGTGTCTAACATCAGTGTCTGGTTGGACTCCTTGCCCTGGAGTCACACCTTTGACAAATATTTCAAATCCCATCTCTTGTGTGCCTGCACCCCAAGGATGCTTACCCATCCAACCAAAGTCCCACAGAGGCACAGGAAGCAACATTGAAGTCACGAGTGCATCACCACCCCCATACTAGATACCAAACACTTCTGCTGTTGCAAGGATTAGAAGCAGTGCCTCGAGGCGCATGCTAGTATCTGTTACAATTCATACATGACTGTGGGCTATGCCATGACTCAATTTCAGAATGCCAGTTACCAATACACTTCTTTCACCCCTGCTTTTGCTCCCCTAAAGCACCAAAGCTGGTTACCAAGGTGCCAGAGGCTGAATTTGATGTCTAATGATGTGAGGCAGGACTGGAGCACTGCAATGCAGCCCTCCCAAACCTGGTAAGTACATCACTGGTTCAAGCAGCGGTGTTGGTGTTGGTGTTTTAGCTGTTTTCATGTTCTCCGCTGTTATTCGCAGTACTCTGCTGAACTCCGCACCACACCACTCCACACCACACCACTCCACACCGCCGTCCTCTGCTGCCTTGGCCTCTCTTCTTGCCACTGCAGAAGGCCCCCAGATCAAAGAAGATGGGTCCTGTTGAAACTGGGTTCCCACCAACACCAACTCCACTCTAATTCTGTGGCCAGGATGCACTGCTGTGGCAAGCAGAGAGCGATGAGGTTTGGTTGAGTGAGCGTGCATGGAGAGAAGGCAGAAAAGCCTAATACTTTTTTACTTATTCTATAAGCACTAATTTGAAATGGTGTGTAGAAAAGCATTCTTGTGTTGCATTCTCATGTAACTATACAGTATTGGACAATCCACTCAACTGAGCTATCCTTTCATTTTTTTCATCTATAAAATAATTGATTTTTAAATGCCTTGATTTATTTGTCATAGCTAAAGTTCCACTCACTAATTACACTGACAAGTTATCATTAAGGCATAATTTTCTCCTGCTCATGTGTTACCTAATACTCAAAAAAGGTCAATCTCAAGCAGAGTGAGATGTGATTACCTTTATGTGGTGTTTTAGGTCATAATGAAATGAATCCCAAATCTGCAAACTCCTCACTAACTCTAGTGTTTCTAGAAATGGCACTAGAAGAGATTTCTTTTTAGGCAACTTTATTAAAATGGAAATTCCCCTCAAAGTCCTTAGAATTTATTTTAAACTTTCTGGAAATAGTTCATAAGTTTGGTCTTATGGGCAGGAGAACATAAAGGCACTAAAAATGAGTGTGAAGGCACAGGTGGCATCCAGTAACTCTGGGCTCTACCACCCTGAGTAATGGACCAACTGTTTCAGGGAAGGGACAGGAAGGGGAGAGTTTGAAAAGACTTGAGTGAGTTGGATTTCACACAGATTTTGCCACATAACTCTCAAGTCCCTTACATCTCTGTTATGATTTAAATGTTTGTGCCCCGCAACCCACACACACACTTACATGTTGAAACCTTATCCCCCAAATGAGAGTATGTGGAGATGGGGTCTTTAAAAGATAATTAAGATGAGATCTTGTGGTGGGGCTCTTATGATGGGAAGACATAAAAGAACTTGTGATATCACTTTACCACTTTCTTTCTAAACACACACACACACACACGTATTGAGGAAAGACCAGGTGAGTACATAGTGAGAAGGTGACATATTCTGGAAAGAAATTCTCACCAAAACAAGAAACTGCAGTATGTTCATGTTGGACTTCCCAGTTTCTAGAATTTGTGTTGTTTAAGCTATCTAGTCTGTGTATTTTTTGTCAGGGCAGCTCCAACTAGCTAATACAGTCTCCTTTTAATTAAATGACCCTTTCCTTTCAGAGTTAGTTATGAGTCAATTTTTCAAATTAGGCATGCAATAAATGTCCCCAAAACACCTGGCAAGTGAATATTCTTTTAACCTTCTTCACCAGAGGTTAAGACTAACCTTTCTTCTGGTGATATTGTTGAAGTTGACTGCTTTTAAATGAAGTTGACAACTTTCAAATGATTCCTCCAAACAAGTTTATTACATTTCCAAATGGACACTTTCTTCTTAACTTGTCCAACATATGCAGTAGGCTTACTAACTTAATTTGTGCAGAAACTGACTTTATGTTGCTAAGACCTTAATGCTTGCTAATCATTATTTTCAAACATATTTCAAAGTGAAGAGCAGCCAGATACTCATCACCCAGATTCAGTGAGTACCTGGATTTTGCTTGTGAAGATTTTAAAGAAAAATATCAATGAGAGACAAAGTATTATATTTTCAAAGTATTAAACATGCCATGTGGAAAAGAAATTCAATATTTTATGTAGTATAAATAATATACCATCAAGCTATAGGAGAATGTATCTAATCCTATGTCAACTACATGCAGGGATAAATTTGAACTAAGCCTTAAAAACTGGATTCCTTAATAAAATGGAAATATATATATTTACTGATAAGCAATTCTGCTTTCAGTAGGTTTTTGATGTTTCTTCTCTTTAAAGAGACCCAGGAGGGAGATCCAGGGGATGGTTCTGTGAGTAGATTCTCCCTTTTATGAGCCAACTCCTTAACATTCTCCAGGGAGAGAAACCTAAGGACATTCACACTCCCAACCCTACTTAATACATCAAATTCTTATCCGATATATTTTACACATCACAGTTAAATTCTTTAAGTATCATTATTTCTACACCTGATATTTACCACCAACTCTTGACATGAATTCTATAAGAATCATTCCTTTATAGTTCTATAGGAACTTATGCCAGCTGACATATTTATATTAATCCTATCTTCAAAATCATATAGTGGTTTTACTTCCTAGCAAAGTAAATTTCCTCTGTCACTGGACCATGGACTAGCCTCACATTAGTCACCTTAAGTCATTGTTTTCTTCTTTCCTTCCTTCCTTCAACCTGCATCATCATGCTCCCAATCAGTGATCAGGGTTGCGACATGGGACTTCCTCTTCTACACTGTCATTTTGCTTAGAAAGTTCTTCCCTGTTAGCCTCTTCTTCCCCTTTTACTGTGTGTCTCTTTAAAATTACATCGAAATAAAAATAAAACTGGAAAACTATGTAGTTTTCCTCGTCTCCTCAGTCATCTGCAACCTGAGACAGCAAGTGCTTAACGTGCTGCCTTCACTAACTTATCATGTTCACACTTGGGGATTGAGCTTTAGTGTTTGGGATAGTTTAAGGTTGTTACAGGTGATTTTCAGACACAGCCTATAGAAATACCTATTTATACATTAAACTCCGATACCTAAGTGACCTTATTTACTTAAATTTTTTCTCCATGAGGACTGAATATATTAGTGTTTGATGTTTTAGTATATGCTATTTGATGTTTGGGCAATTATATGATGACATAATAGTGGCTAAGAAAAAGAAGAATATAAATTAGTTGGTAGCATCTTCCAGAGAGTCTCTTTTTATGACTTTTAAATATAAACACAGCCTCACATGCACCCAATTCCTGCCATCACAACATTTGCAGATTTTTGTTATTACAGTAGTTCATAATTGTTAAAATAAATGGTGTTCAAGATGTAGAACGAAAAGCAAAAGATAGCTTTCTAGTACCACCTAGTGATCCTAGATTTTACTATCATAGATACATAAGTAGGTAAATACATATAGAGAGTATGGGAAAAATGCATTCTTGATGCATATATGGTAGTATATGTAACAAATAATAGAACTGGATTACTCAATTATCTAAGTATCAGGAAATTAAATTCATTCTGGAGATTCAGATTTGCAGGATTAAATTTCTTTTTAATTAACTTAATCTCAGTTAATTCAAGACTTAGCTTCAGGATTCTGATGATCTTAAGAGTTGGCAAGGATTCTGGAAATGTGGGAGTTTGTTTTCTGGTCCTGAGTTATCAAACATCAAAGATAATATCAAACTTCTTCATTGCTGATAGCCAACAGCAATTTTAGTATTTTATCTCTGACAATTCTGAAACCTTCTCAGGCACAGGAAATTCTGCTGCTCTAACCACACTGAGCCCCATCTTCCTAAACAAACCATAATATCATTCATTACTGGGTGGGTAGTCCTGGTCTCCAGGTCTCTCACAGGAAAATGACAGCACATGTCATTATGATTTCGTAAGTTCACACTATCTGAGGTTTGTATGTGCAGTGCTGTACAATCAATAGGAATGAGGATACTTTTAGTGTTATAGTGCTTTTTAGACTAGAGGTCCAGGGACATTTTCCAGATCTAAGTGCCTGAGACTGCCATGACACATGGACAAATGGTGGTGATGGTCTGGGAAAAGGCAGGACTAAGATGCCCAAACAAATTTAGGCTCTAGTGCCCTGAGCTAGCACAGCAGCATGGACTTAGGAGCAGTAGAGTTGGGTCTGACGCCAGGGCGGGTTGTGGGGAAATGCTTTGTGGGAGGGATATTGGACTCAGGACTCCTGTGGACGTAGGAATAGCAGAGTTGGTAGTCAGCAACCCTGTGGTTTGGGACCTGGGAAAGGGGTCTGGTGGAGGGAAGCATTATAGGTTAAAGAAGCAAGAAACAGGGCTTCCCCTGGTGGTGCAGATGGTTGAGCACAGCGCTGTGAAGCTGTCCACAGCCTCTGCAGTGCCGGTTCAATCCCGGCCAGGCGGCGAGGGTCCCACATGGAGAGCAGACCTCTCCTGTCTCACCCGCTGCTCAGCAGTGTACTTCGTCAGTCTGCCTGTTCTGTTCCCTGCTCTGTTTCTGGTGAATCCTCTCACCCTCCCACACATCTGGCCTGTACCCCGGTTCTTGTATAAATAAATAAATAAATCTTTAAAAAAAAAAAAAGAAGCAAGAAACAATTTGAGAGAGTCCCAGATGCAAACCCTCACTCCAAACGGTATTGTCAGGCAGCCATTCACCCCCCACCCCCAACCCCTGGAATGACTGCAGTCACAGAGACCCTTCCTTGGATGGTGGCTTCCCAAAAGCAGACAGAGTCCTTCTGACTGTCCCTTGGGTTAGCTTGCCATGGGTAGGGGCCATCTGAGCTCCTGCACTGCTCCCAGGCTCCCAGGGTGGGCTTGGTTCCTTGCCCTGGGCCAATCTGCTAGCCTGAAAATGCATAATAGGGGTCTTCTAACTACATCACAAAGTGTTGCAAGATCCCCTCCATTTTGCAAAAAAAAAATTCCCCTGAACTAAAAATTAAGAACAAGTAGAACTAAATTCTAATCAGTTTTTGTTGTCTTTCCCTGTACCACCTCCTCATGATCAACTGTTAACTTGATCCAACTATATTCCTGGGTATTTGGAAATTGATGGTGTCATATCCTAATACAAATTCTCTGTGCCCCTTGGAGGTTGATAGTGGTATCAGAAACAAGCGTATGCTGATTGCTGAGAAAATCAAATACCTTGACTCATTTTCACCTAGACCACACGGCACCTCCGTGAACCTAGAAATTTGAACCACACTTTTCCCTTACATTCCTTCCACCTTCCAGTTAGCGCTCCCTCTAGTTGGGGTGCTAACCAAATTATAGACTCACTTGGTGGCCACCTCATATTATAAACTCATGTAGAGATATCTTCATGGTTGAGTTTAGCTTTCAGGGCACAAGCAAAAGACTCAGCTTGGTCCGTTACAATTTGTTCACTTATCTCATCAGAGATACCCTATACTTGGAGCTAAAGAAACACCCTGGTGAATGACAGAGCCACTAGTCTATCTTATCAGCTTCCCAGGTTTCTTTGTCTCAGAGGATTGGGCACAGTTCTGACTACACCTCCAGTTGCTGTCTGTGGCTAAAGACATCACTGCAACTTTCCAGAAAGGATTTTGGGTTAGTGTCAACTTGAGCCTAGTTTGTCTTTCAGTCTGTCTGGACAGAATAAGTAACTGGTGGTACCAATGTGTTTAGGTGAATTGTCTCATCTGTGGTGATCCAGTGGAACTACCAAGCATTGTGTTTTGCTGAGGCTCTGTCAGAGGTGGGGTCTGGTTCAGGGAACCTCAGAGACAGTTTATTCTACTTGCTTAATTCTAGTTACCCTCAGTCCATGCTGTTCTTTATATTCTTGCTTCATACTATATAGGGAAATCAAGTTTAGTATAAGCTGAGAGTCCTTTGGGATGCATTCTCAATAATTAAGAATATTTTTCTTATTTATCCATTTATTTATTTTAAATATATTTTAATTGAGGTAACATTGGTTTACAACATTGTATGTAACTTAGAAGCATAGGATCACACTTCCTCAGCTGCATGTCATCATACTACACACACAACAAGGCACCCACAGCCTTCCAACTTAGTCCATTGTGCCACTACTCCAATGTGTTTTCTCTCCCTCCCACTCTAGTAGCCTCAATTTTGCAGTCATATTTCTAGGCTCTTTTTTTTTTTAATTTGTCTTCCTCCTTCTGACTTATTTCACTTAATATTATGCTTACCATTTCTATCCATAATTTCACAAATGTCGAGAGTTCAACAATTTTAATAGCTGAGTAATATTCCAACTTGTATATTTGCATCCTATATTCTTAATCTGCTCCCTTTTCCTTGGCACTTAACATTTATTCCATAGCTTGGCTATTGTAAATAACATTATAATGAATATAGAAGTGCATATCTACCTTTGTATTCATGTTTTTGCATTCTTCAGGTAAATGTTTGTTGGAAGATATGATAAATCTATGGTTAATATTTTGAGAACCTTCCATACTGTTCTCCATAGGGATTGTGCCAGTCTATATTCCCAACAAGAGTGTCCAAGAATTTGTTTTCTCCACATTCTTGCCAACAACTGTTGTTTCTAGTCCTTTTTTCACATAGGTCATTCTTACAAGGATGAGATTGTGGATTTGATTTGCATTTCCTTGATGATAAGTGATGGTGAGCATTTTTTCATGTGTCTCTTGTTCATCTTCATTTCTTCCTTGGAGAAAAGTCTATTTAGCTCTTCTGTTCATTTTTTGATTGGCTATCTTTTTGTCAGATGTATGGTATACAAAATTTTTCTCCCATTCACTTGGATGACTTTTTGTTCTATATATATATTTTTTTGTTTTCTGTTCTATTTGTTTCTTTCACTGTGCAGAAACTTTTAGTTTGATGTAGTCCCATTTATTTATATTCCCTTTTGTTTCTCTTACGGCTAGAGATGAATCCACAAAAACATCTAATATACAGAAGTATTTTGCTTATCATCCTCAATGTATTTAAGGTTTTAGAACACAAATTCATACCTTTAATTCATTTGGAGTTAATTTTTATGTACAGTGGGAGACGGAAGCCTAGTTTCATTCTTCTACATGTAGCTGTCCAGTTTTCCCAACACCATTTGTTGAACAAACTCTCCTCCCTCCACTGTAGTCTCTTGGTTCCTTTGTAGTAGATAAAGTGCAAATAGAAATGTGGGTTTATTTCTAGGCTCTCAGTTCTATTCCATTCATATGTGTGTCTGTTTTTGTCTCAGTACCATACTGTTTTGATGAATACAGTTTTGTAGTATAGTATAAGTCTTGGAGTCTTTTCTGGTTCCATATGATTTTCAGTAATGCTATATTTATTAGAAGAATGCCATTACAGCCCTGGTAGGGATTGCATTGGATTTGTGTATTGCTTTGGGTAAAATGGCCATTTTAGCAATGTTAATTCTTCCAATCCATGAGCAGGGAATATCTTTCCATTTCTTTATATCATCTTTTAAAAATGTCTTATAGTTTGTTGTGATTTCTCCTCTGTCATTTGTGATTCTATTTATTTGTGCTTTCTCCCATTTTTCCTTTGTGAGTTTGGCTAGGGGTTTGTCTACTTTATTTATTTTTTCAAAGAACCAGCTCTTGGTTTCATTGCTCTTTTGGATTGTTGTTTTTTTTTTTTTTTTAGTTTTGATTTCATTTGTTTCTGCTTTGATTTTTATTATTTCTTTTTTTCTACTGGTTTTGGGGTTTTCTTGTTCTTTTTCTAGTTCTTTGAGCTTTGAGATTAGGTTGTTTCTTTGAGTTCTTTCTTGTTTCTTGATGTGAGCCTCTATTGCTATATATTTTCCTCTTATTACTGCTTTTGCTGTATCCCATACGTTTAGGAAATTGGTGTCCTCCTTGTCATTCAACTCAAAGTATTATTTTAATTTCTTTTTTGATCTCCTCATTAGTCCAGTGGTCTTCCATTAGTGTGGGTTTCAGTCTCCATGAGATAGGAGAGTTCCTTGACTTCTTTTTATGGTTTATTTCTAGTTTGATGCCTTCATGGTCAGAGAAGATGGTTGGAGTGCAAACTCGTCCAACCACTATGGAGAGCTGCGTGGAGATTTCTTGACCTACTAAACAGAATTTCCATATGATCCAGGAATTCCACTCCTAGGTATTTGCCCAAATGACACAGAAACATTAATTCCAAGGGACACCTGCACCCCTATGTTTATAGCAGCACTATTTATAATAGCTAAGCTATGGAAAAAACCCAAATGCCCAAAAATAGAATACTGGATCAAGAAGATGTGGTACCTATACACAATCAAAAAAGATAAACACATGCAGTTTGCAGCAACATGGATGGAGCTAGAAAAGATCATACTCAGCAAAATAAGTCAGAAAGAAAAAAAAATACAAGATGGTCTCACTCATAGCAGGAATTTAGAAAACCTAAATAAGGGACCGGGAAAAAGACTAATTAATACAAAGTAAAAATCAAAATCAACAAGCAACTATGGACCAGAGACACACTGTGGGGGGTGGGGGGGAGAAAGGAGAGGAAGGATTAGGGTGAAAATAAGGGGGGTGCAATTTTATGGGGAATATAACCAAAATGAAAATGCACACATTGAGCAAAAATGAAAAATGATGTAAGAATTATATAAAATAAAATATTAACAAAATGTCTTATAGTTTTCATTATATGGGTACTTCGCCTACCTCGTTAAGTTTACTACTTAGTGTTTAATTATTTTTTTTTAAATGGGAATTTCTTTCTTTTTTTGATTTATTTATTTATTTATACAAGCCCTGGGTACAGTCAGAAGCACGGGCGGGTGAGAGAATTCACCAGAGCCAGAGCGGAGAACAGAACAGACAGACCGATGAAATACACTGCTGAAAGGAGCAGCAGGCGTGGCAGGAGAGGTCTGTCACACCATGTGGGACCCTCGCTGACAGCCAGGGATAGAACCGGCACTACAGAGGCTGCAGGCAGCTTCGCAGCCCAGCGCTCAACTGCTCAATAATTCCATTAATTTTATTTTTTCTTTTTTTTTAATTAATAAATTTTATTTTTATATTCCCCATACAATTGCAATTTGCTTCTTTTTTTTTTTTTTTTAAATATTAAACTTTATTTTTATATTCCCCCATACAATTGCAAACACCCCATTCTGACCCCAATCCTTCCCCTCCCGCCCCCCACCCCCCAAAAAGTGTCTCTGGTTCATAGTTTTTTGTTGATTTTGATTTTCACTTTCTTATATTCATTTTCCTGGTCCCTTATTTAAGTTTTCTAGATTCCTGCTATGAGTGAGACCATCCGGTATTTTTCTTTTTCTTTTTGGCTTATTTCGCTGAGCATGATCCCTTCCAGTGCCATCCATGTTGCTGCAAATTGCATGTGTTTATCTTTTTTGAATGCTGAGTAATATTCCATGGTATATATGTACCACATCTTCTTGATCCAGTCATCTATTTTTGGGCATTTGGGTTGTTTCCAAAGCTTAGCTATTGTAAACAGTGCTGCTATAAACATAGGAGTGCAGGTGCTCTTTGGAATTGATGTTTCTGTGTCCTTTGGGTAAATACCTAGGAGTGGAATTGCTGGATCATATGGAAGCTCTATGTTTAGTAGGTCCAGAAATCTCCACACAGCTCTCCATAGTGGTTGGACCAGTTTGCACTCCCACCAACAGTGCACAAGAGTTCCTTTTTCTCCACATCCTCGCCAACATTTGTTGTTGCTAGTTTTTTTAATATGTGCCATTCTCACTGGTGTGAGATGGTATCTCATGGTAGTTTTGATTTGCATTTCCCTGATTACAAGTGATGTTGAACATTTTTTCATATGTTTGTTGGCCATTTGCATTTCCTCTTCAGAGAAGTTTCTTTTTAGCTCTTCTGCCCATTTTTGACTGGATTATTTTCTTTGTTGTTGCTGATTCTCATCAGCTCTTTGCAGATTTTTGTGATCAGTCCTTTATCATTAGTGTTGGGTGCAAAAATGTTCTCCCAGTTGGTGGGGTTTCTCTTTGTTTTTGTTATTGTCTCTTTTGCTGTGCAGAAGCTCTTTAATTTGATGTAGTCCCAGCTGTTTATCTTTCTCTTCACTATCACTGCTTTGGGTGATGTGTCTGTAAAGATGTCTTTGACGTGCAAATCCCGTAGTGTTTCGCCTATATTTCCTTCTATGTATTTTATGGTTTCAGGTCTTATGTCTAGTCTTTAATCCATTTTGAGTTGATTTTTGTGTATGGTGTGAGGTAGTGGTCAAGCTTCATTCTTTTGCATGTAGCGACCCAGTTTTCCCAGCACCATTTATTGAACAAACTTTCTTTGCTCCAATGCATAGTCTTTGCTCCTTTGTCAAAGATTAGTTGACCATAAATCTGTGGGTTTATTTCTGGATTTTCTATTCGATTCCATTGGTCTGTATGTCTGTTCTTGTTCCAATACCATGCAGTTTTGATGATTATGGCTTTGTAGTATAGTTTGAAGTCTGGGAGTGTGATGCCTCCATTTCCTTTTTTTTTTTCAGTAGAGCTTTGGCTATTCGGGGTTTTTGGTGATTCCATATGAATTTCATCAATAATTGTTCTATTTCTTTGAAGAATGCCATTGAGATTTTGATTGGAATAGCATTGAATCTGTATATTGCTTTTGGTAGGATGGCCATTTTAATAATGTTTATTCTTCCAATCCATGAGCAGGGGATGTCTTTCCATTTCTTTGTGTCTTCTTCTATTTCTTTTAACAGTGTTTTATAGTTTTCTTTGTATAGGTCCTTTACCTCTTTTGTTAGATTTATTCCCAAATATTTGATTTTTTTTGTTTCAATAATAAAAGGGGTGGTTTTTTTTATTTCTTCTTCTTCAGATTTATTGTTTGTGTATAGGAAGGCTACTGACTTTTGCGTGTTGATTTTGTATCCTGCCACTTTACTGAATTGATTGATGAGTTGAATTAGTTTTTCTGTGGAGATTTTGGGTTCTCTATGTACATTATCATATCATCTGCAAATAGTGATAGTTGACTTCTTCTTTTCCTATTTGGATTCCTTGGATGTCTTTCTCTTGTCTTATTGCTCTGGCTCGGACTTCCAGTATTATATTGAAAAGCAGTGGTGAGAGTGGACATCCTTGTCTTGTTCCAGATCTTAATGGAATTGCTTTCAGCTTTTCACCATTGAGAATGATACTGGCTGTTGGCTTGTCATAGATGGCCTTTATGATGTTGAGGTATGTTCCTTGTATCCCAAGAATTTCAAGGGCTTTTATCATGAATGGGTGTTGCACTTTGTCGAAAGCTTTCTCAGCATCTATTGATATTATCATATGGTTTTTATATTTCTTTTTGTTGATGTGTTGGATAACGTTGATTGATTTTCGGATGTTAAACCATCCTTGTGCCCCTGGAATGAATCCAACTTGGTCGTGGTGAATTATCTTATGGATACATTGTTGGATTCTGATAGCTAAAATTTTATTGAGGATTTTGCATCAGTGTTCATTAGGGAGATTGGCCTATAGTTTTCCTTTTTTGTGTTGTCCTTATTCGGTTTGGTATTAGTGTAATATTGGCTTCATAGAACGTGTTTGGTATTGTCCCTTCCTTCTCAATTTTTTTGGAAGAGTTTGTGAAGGATAGGCACTAATTCGTCTCTGAATGTTTGGTAGAATTCATTGTAAATCCATCAGGTCCTGGGCTTTTGTTTTTGGGAGGTTTTAATTACCATTTCAATTTCGCTGCTTGTAATTGGTCTGTTTAGGTGTTCTATTTCTTCTTTATCTAGCTTGGGTGATTGTAGAGTTGTAGGAATTTGTCCATCTCCTCTAGATTGTTGAACTTGTTTCCATATAACTGTCATAGTAGTTACTGATTATTCTTTTTGATTTCTGCTGTGTCCGTTGTGATTTCTCCTCTTTCATTTATGATTCTGTGTATTTGTGCTTTCTCCCTTTTTTCCTTTGTGAGCCTGGCTAGGGGCTGTCTATTTATTTATTTTTTCAAAGAACCAGCTTTGGTTTCATTGATCTTTTGGATTGTTTTTTTAGTTTCAATTTCATTTATTTCTGCTTTGTTTTTAGTATTTCTTTTCTTCTACTGGTTCTGGGGTTTTTTTGTTGTTCTTTTTCTAGATCTTTGAGCTTCGAGATTAGTTGTTTCTTGAGTTCTTCTTGTTTTTTGATGTGAGCTTCTATTGCTATATATTTTCCTCTTATTACTGCTTTTGCTGCATCCCATACATTTAGGATATTGGTGTCCTCCTGTCATTCAATTCAAAGAATTTTTTAATTTCTTCTTTGATCTCCTCGTTAGTCAGTGGTCTTCCAGTAGTGTGGCTTTTAATCTCCATGAGGTAGGATAGTTCCTTGCCTTCTTTTTATGATTTATTTCTAGTTTGATGCCTTCGTGGTCAGAAAAGATGGTTGGTATGATTTCAATCTTGGTGTATCTGTTGATGTTTGTCTTGTGCCCCAGTATGTGATCGATCCTGGAGAATGATCCGTGTGCGCTTGAGAAAAATGTTACTCCGTTTTTTTTGGGTTTAGTGTTCTATAGATGTCTGTGTTAAGCCCAAATGCTCTAGTCCTTATTTAGAGCTTTAGTTTCTTTACTTATTTTTTGTCTTGTTGATCTATCCATTGTTGATAGTGGTGTGTTGAAGTCTCCCACTACATATGTGTTTTCTCTGATGTCTGTTTTCAGAGAGGACAACAGTTGTCTGATATATTTTGGTGCTCTTTCGTTGGGTGAGTTTATGTAATGAGTGTTATTCTTCTTGAAGATTGTCCCCTTAATCATAATGTAGTGACCATTTGGGTCTCTTTTTATTTTTTTGAGTTTGAAGTCTGTTTTATCTGATATAAGTATAGCTGTTCTGCTTTCTTTTTTGGCCCATTTGCTTGTAGGATTGTTTGCCATCCTTTGACTTTGAGCCTATTTTTATCTTTTGTAGCTAAATGTGTTTCCTGGAGACAGCAAAAGGTTGGGTTTGTGTTTCTTAATCCAGGCTGCAACTCTGTGTCTTTTTATTGAAGAGTTTAGTCATTTACATTTAGAGTTAATATTGATATGTTAGCATCTGTATTTGCCATTATGTTGTTCTTTCCTTTGATTTTATTTATTTATTCTTTTAATAACTTTTTTTTTTTTTTGGTCTTCTTTCGTTGTTATTCGTCCCTCTGAGGTCTGGCTTTAGGATTCCTGTAGTATTTTTGGAGTGGGGTTTAGTGCTTAATGAAATTCCGGGAGTTTCTCTTTGTCTGGGAAGGTCCATATTCTTTCTTCATGGAGGAAAGAGAGCTTTGCTGCATAGATATTCTGGTTGGCATCTGTTTTCTTGGAGTCTGTTGACTATGTCCCTCCACTCTCTCCTTGCCCGTAGTGTTTCTTCAGAGAAGTCTGATGTCAGCCTGATTGGTTTTCCTTTGAATGTTATCTGTTTCTTCCCTCTTGTCAGCTTCATTATTTTTTCCTGTCCTGGATTCTTGGGAGCTTTACTATTATGTGTCTTGCTGTGTTTTTCCTTTCGTCGAAGAAGTTGGTGTTCTTCTTGCTTCTTGTATATCAATTTTCAGCTCCTTCTTCTCATTTGGAAGTTCTCTTCAAATATATCCATGAATATTTTCTCTGTTCCTACATCTCTCTCCTCTCCTTCTGGAATTCCTATAACTCTTATATTTCCTTCCTCATGGAGTCAGATAGTTCCCGAAGTCTTTCTTCATTCTTTTCCTTCGTACTTCTCTTCCTTTTCTGTTTTGGTCTTTTTATTTCTGTGTCTCAAGATTACTTATTCTTCTTCCATTTCATCTTTCTGCTTTCATTGCTTTTCCAGAGTTCTTTAGTTCTCCCATTAATTCTTTGATCTCCTGCATTTCTCTTACTTCCCCTTAGGACTCAATTTCCTTCTTCTGATCTATCACTTTTTTAATCATGGCAATTTTAAATTCTCTTTCTGGAAGGCTCAGAAGTTCTTCCAAGTTGCTGTCGTGTGCAATCTGGGGAGTGGTTTTTCTTTGTGGTGTGCTTCTTTCCTGAGGAGTTTTTAGGTTGCGTGTGGTTCTTCTACGCCCTACTGTCTGTTTTCTAATTTGTCGTATGCGTTGGGACACTGTGTTGCTCGGACTGACTGACATCTGTGGGTGAACTTCTCCGCTCCCCTCTGGCTCTTCCAGGACCATCTCTGTCTTCGGGAGCTTTCTGCTGGTTTTAGGCAGTTTTTACTGAAAATGTCCTGTCTCAAATGGCGAAGCGGGATGCAGTCCTGCGCCTCCGGTTTCAGGCACACTCTTCTGCGCCCCCGGTCTGCCCCGGACGTGGTGCCTGCTCCCTCTGTGGGCTCAGACTGCTGGTCGAAGGGCCTGGCGGTGGAATAACTTCCC